>NC_140066.1:20438926-21038926 GCF_963513975.1 Fringilla coelebs | reverse complement strand
GAGATAGTGTGTTACACACTGCTCAAGCAGTTACCTTCAACCTCTCCTCCAGAAGAAGCAATTTTTGAGAGACTTAAATATGTTGTTCCAACTACATCATTTTTTGTAAGTCGATCCCTACAAAAAAGGAAAAAAAAAAAAAGAAGATTTTATTTAAATATAATGCTGGTCATCACATACAGTGACAAACTACTAGCACACACATTTTCTATGACCTGAAGTGCTTCAATAGTACTAACAAAACCAGTAATGCCAAGTTACAAAAGTAGGCTGTAATCTCTGAATAAGTCACCTGACTTTTACACTATCATTAAACAGTGATAGTGCTGAGTTCTCACTGCACACAATTAAAAATAATCTCATGTTACACTAATCAGATCTCTGGTAAAGAGACCATAAAGGTACTTAAACGCTTGCTTAAATACTCTCATGCACTGTAAAAATATCTATAGAACCAGACTTTTCTTATTATCTTATTTTCTTTTCTTATTATCATCTTTTCTTATTTTCTTTTTCTTTGCTTATTATGATTTAGCTTCTTCAGTGATTTGATTAAAAGCCATAACTCACCAGTCAACAACTGAAAGTTTTATTTTCTCACACATCGAGGGAAACTGAAATTAAAAAAGCAATGAAAGTAAAAAAACTCATTACTTTTCTTCACTTCTGCCATGTTAACGCCCTTAGTTCCAAAAAAAAAGGCTGGTTACTACAGAAACAAGGGTAAAAAAAACTGACCTTGATTTGAAGATAAATAATTTGATTCCATTCTGGATTAGCATTTTTCTCAATTATGTTTGTGCAAACCTGCCAAAAATGAAATCAAATATACAACAGAACAACATGAAAGATAAAACAGAAAAAAAGTATTTACTAGCCGTGATTTAGGACACATCATCCTCTGACTGCAGAAGTTAGGGGTAGTAGTAAATGAATCCTGGTTTAATGCTGCAATGAGCCATTGATGCTCAATGAGTTTTCCACTGATAACTACTGTTAGATTAATCTGCATATGCAGCATTAATGACTTTCAGAGGAAAGAAAATATTGAAACAGTGTTTAAATATGAGACTTGGGTTACCCTAATTTTTTTTTCACTAGCAACAATCAAATGAAATTATTAAAGCTTGTTATTTCCACAAGCCACAATTTAACCTGCTCTTATCACTGCAGAGAAATGAGATGAGGGAATTACTTGATTTCAGCTTTCTTTATGCAGATTTTAGAGTAGATGAAGAATATATCATAGGGGAGAGGCTGCATTATTTGCTGGTCATGTCTTCTTAAGATCTTCTACACTACTGGGTGTGGTAACCTGACTGTACAGCATACTAAATGACAAAAAATTTACTAGTAATGAATATAAGCTGTGCAATTGTGCCCCAGATCAAATTTGGCATTCTAAGGAACACATTGTTATTTCAATGTACAAATGCAGGTTATCTGTCCAGAAAGATCTGTATCACCAATCACTGAAAGCAATCAGGAACAACTGGTAGGCAAGCAATCTGGCATATGCCAGTTCTAGCCCTTAGTCATACATTCCTTTCATTAGTCATCAGTTTTACACCCTTTCTATTGTACCTTGAATTTTTTCATTTTACAAAGTTAACTCTATTTTTTCATTTTTTTATTTCCGTAATTCCAGTAAATTTAAAATCTCATGTTTGCTTCTGAAACCTGTTCTCAGGACTACAATTAGAATACAAAGGTACAGATATTGAATAAATTACCTTTTTCCCAGCAAAAGAAACTTCTACAAATGGATCTACCAGGTTTTTCTTGTCTGCTTCTCCTCCAAATATTTCCTTGACAGTTTGTGCAAAAGCATCATCCACTGGAGAGGTGTCAAAGAGTAAATTAAGGTAGTTGTTTTATTATTTTTATTTTTATTATGATTACTATTATTATTCCTAAGTAATAAATTGCCCATTGCAATCTTACCAAAATCAACCAGCTCACAGATCTAGTCTAATCCGATAAACAAAATTCAGAAGTGTTGCAGGTAAAAACTAAGAATTTTGCTTAGGAGCAATTTTAAGAATTTAGATTTTTCAAACATCATAAGAAGTGCTGATATGCTCCTGAATTTAAAGGCATCACTGTATTTGAAAAACATTATACGTGTATTTGAAGACATTGCTATTTGGCACAGATATAGGTGAGAAAATATGCCAGTAAGGGATAAAAAGTCACCTACATTCTATTCTGAACAGCTAACACAAATAACTATTTCTAACAGCATTCAAACACCAGTGGACAAGTAGGGAGAAGCTACATACTTTGTGGAATGTCCTCAGCTCTGTAGATTTTGAGAAGGAAAGTGACCCATCGAAGAGCAGTCCCAGCAGGTAATAAAAGATTGCTCTCCACATCATCACTTTCATTATCTCTCTCCCTTTTTTCAACCTGTTGGGGGATGCAGTTGTAGGCAAGAAAGACAAGGCAATGTACAGAATTAGAATTAAGGTAATTAGCTAAGCTGTTGATTAGCTAAAGACTGGTGTCAGTTTCATGATGAGGAATGAGACTATCAAATTATCAAGCCACAAAAATTTGATTCTAGCTAAACTATTTTACTTTCAGTTTTATCTCTAAAGTACTGAATTGCAGGAGCCCACTATAATCACACTTTCAAAATCACCATCACCAGACAATGATGATTTTGGCACAGGTAAAATGCCAACTTCATGCAAATTTCATACTCATCTCAAGAGAAGGCATTTACTGCAATTAGAAAAAGCTTACAAGTCTGATATAACTTACCAGAACTTACTACTTCCTCATTAAAAAATAAACACACCACAAACAACTAGACATATCCTTGTGATTTCAAAAAGCATGAGGATAGCAGAGAGGAACAGTTAATACAAAACCAAAAGGCAATCTGCCATGGCTCTGGGAACCACATTATATTCACCTAAGGAGAGCAGTATGCAAAAATATCAGACAGGAAGAAAAGCAAAACTACAGGCAATGGTCTGGTAAGAAAAGCATTACAAGAAAAATCACCTGTTTTCACCTTGACAGAACAGCAGACAGGAAGGATTGGATTGTTTAAATTACCTGCTGCTTTCATCTGCATCAAATTACTTGTGCCTGACTTGTAATTACTGAGGGGTCTGATCTTCACCAGGAAAAATTTAAGAGTACTCTGGTTTCTCTATGGGCTTCTCCATGTTGTGTAGTAGTGGAGGCATTCCTGACTTAGTCCTGGAACTGGTATCAGTGACTGCTTAGCTAAGCTGAGTTACATGTTAGCTTGCATGCAAAACCAGGCTAACACATCTCTGCTTCCAGTACGAGAAGGAGCATCCACAAATGGTAGAGGTTGCTTAACTGAGCAGAATAACAAAACAAGCTTTGAGTTAACCACTTAGTGCAGGATGAAACCACTAGTAGATTCTGTCTTGTAAGTACTGCTCACAGAGCAAATTATACAGTATTAAGACAATGTTGGGGGGACATAAATAAGTATCTGTGGGATGGAGAGTGGAAGAAAACCATTTAAATTAAACTTACTGGTGGCTCATCTCCAGTTCCCAGGACAAATATGCTGACTTTCACATAGCCTTTGGCTCCTGAATTTGTATCTTCAGGATCACTCAGCAAAAGCCATTTTCTCATGACTGCATGGCCTGAAATAAAACAAACATCACCACTCACCCCAGTAATGTCCATTACAAAATGGCAGACATCATATAGGCAGTGAGCTATTTCAAAAGAAGGCTTCATCCTAAATTACCCTAATGATTTAACAAAATAATCATGTCCTAAACAGGTCTTAATAGTGCCATCTAAAACAAGAAATCTGGTGTTAAACTATTTTGGCATACTAGTTCAGGGACATAGTTGTCAAATATTTTTGCATTATTTTTCACATTTTAGGTCTTTGATAGAAAAGGGGCTTGTAGTTCATTGTGAATTCACTGAAAAGAGTTATATATTGTTGGATATTTGGAAGTTAATACTTAAAGCAGCAAACTTAAATAACTTTAAGTTTCTACTCTTACTTTAGAAATTCAATGAAATGTTTCAACTTGTAGTTTCAAGGAAAGAAGTTCTGAAGTAACCATTACTTACCAGGCTCATCATAAACATAGCCAATGTCAATCTGAAATAAAGATGAAAGGCATTACCTCTGAAGAAATACCAGAACAGAAAAATGGTTGGGCAACTCACCCCATGTTTCTCATGGGCAGTACTACATTGTTCTCTCGTCACAAACAGAATAAGACAGTTTACATAGAATATTACTAGGAGGAGAAAGAGAAAATGTCTTACACTGAAAAATGAAGGATTTCAAAGGGATAGAGCAGCCAAGAAGAAAATGCAAGAAAAGATGCATTAGACCTAACACATGTAGTTATTTTCTTATTTTCTTGGATCCCCAGCTATTACATTTACCAGAGACACAAGATGGGGCTGGCTTACTGCCTCTTGAATTCCCTATACTCATTCATTATTTTATGTTCAGACAGGCTTATCAGAACACTTTTGTTCCTTCTTGAACAATTTTGTTCCTTCTTCCTGCTCAACATTTCATCCTTCAGTTCCAGAAGTGAAATTTGGTTTTTTGTAAATGAATAATTTCCTTTTCTTTATTAAGCATTATGACTGTTTCTTTCCCCAGGGTGTCAAATCTGGACAAGATTGCCTCATTCATTGGATCAGATTTTAAACATGTTCAGGAATGTAAGTATGTTTGCTCATGGCAGCTGGGGCCAGCACTCCTTGCAGGTGAAGTCTGAAAGGGTGATTTTCTAGACAGAATTACCCTTGGTTTCCTGTTGGAATGTGTGCCTGCAGGAACTGAAAGTAGCTGAGTGACGTGCTGTCACCTGCTTAGTGACAATCAATCTTCCACACAGCAATACACCACTGACTGAGTCACTAGAAATCACAAAGAAAATGAGCAGTGAGAAGCAAAAAGCAATCAGCTTTGGGGCAGAAAGTGTTTCATTTAGAAAAGAGCACTCTTCCTTCTTTGCATATTTTTGTAAAAAGCTGATCTAGAGACCTATTGAATTTATGCAGTACCAAATAAGCAAGCAGAAAAGACAGCCAGTATTGATACTAGAGGTGTTATAACAGCTGATCCCAGTAGCCATTACAAGGGAATTACATGGGAATTACATTACATGGGAATTCTTGGCAGGCAGATGTCTACTTTCCAGAGCTGACAATAGCAGATCCAAATAAAGACCATGTCACTGATATCATCTTAACTAAATGAATTTTCCACCATTGTTTTTGCTTATCTTCTGACCAAAGGAAGACCTCTCCACATTATTTGAGAATGTGTATCTTTATGCCAAAATTCATATCACTATTCTGCCTATTAGCTACCTAATAAAATTATCTCTTCAAACCCTACCTCATATCAAATAATCACAAAAGAAGAAAAAGTTACCTGGATACAAGTTGGAGAACTTGGTATATAAACCACACAAATTTTTTTAACAATACTCTTCTACCCAAAAAACCTGCTTACTAGTTTGCTTTGGGCAAATGGTCTCTAGCTTGAGAAGCAAGACATCATCAGGTAATTCTTTGACCCCATGAAAAAGAAGGATAAATTTAAACATTTAAAACCAGTACTTAAAAATGTTCTCCCCTTTTATTTAATTTAGTCCCGATATGGAGCTTTCTCCATACCCACCTTAAATTCACCCATTAGACAGTCTGCTCGTAGAGAGTGAGAGTCATACACCTAAAAAGACAGAAGAGCATGAAACAGGAATGTTCCTAAACAACCTGGTGAATGGCCAGAGGATGCTACAGGTATCCAGCAGCCTTGTGGTTTTTCTCACCCGAATGCTAACGGTTTCATCGAGCAGCTCTAAAGGAGTCATGTGGACATTGTAGAAAAATATCTGTCAAGGCAAAAACAAACAAAAAACCCTGTCTTAAAATGATAAACACATAATTGCTTGAACATAAAATGCAAACCATTATTTTAAGAGGCATGTTAAGCATGCCTGATACAGTACTTTTGCCCCAGCTCCTTGCTGGACATATTATGGGGTAACTTAATGCAGAATGAAAAATTGAATTTAGTAAATTGACTCAGTACAACACAGACAAGACAGTCACAACTTCCATTTGAGCAAACACTGTCAGCATACCTGTGCTGGCAGCTTCCAGCACTGCCCTTTGCTCCTTGCTCTCCACTTCATATTTTTCTCAGGCGAACAACTGCAGAAACTATAAAGTCCATTTGCTAGAACATTATATCCTGGTCTATCCTCTGTTGTAGTTCTCAAAGAGGCATTGTTTAGGGATAGTGGTGACAGGGATTTGTATTCCAGTTTTGGACTACTATGGATACTGAGACTGCCAAGGAATTGTTTCAATATAAGGTGCAACTGACTTGCTGCCCTCCCTATTTTTTCCATGGCTTCGTGAATTTTGACTGCTACGTACAGCTTATTTCAGGTTTTAAAGTTTTATAAATTCCTGGGTCTTGTCTGTGTATGTTAAACATGCTTGCCATGCAATTCCAAAATCTTCAGAATTTTCCACACGTGCCCAGATAATGAGAGTCATCCTCAGCATTTTCTCTATTACACTTCAGTTTTGCAACATTAATCTTTCAGCTATGGGATCATTCTTGTGTCCCTTAGGTGGCTTTGAATTCTCTCCTGTATTTCAGTGTGTTTGATGCACAGACCCCCTGTCTGGACAGAGAAATCTAGTTGTGCTTTTATAAATCATGGGTAGCAAGGCAATGACATCTCCAGAATCTGAGGCAGTCCTATGGCATTGCACAGAGCACTCCTCTGCACACACCACAGTGGTCTACAATTATTTCTAATTAATTTTTCTGTGATTTTTATAACCTACACACAACTATTCAAAGTGATTCTGTCACACGGCCAAGTGCACCAAAGAACACATTCTATATGTCTCATATGAATTTTGACTGGCTTCTAGTTAGTTTTATCTGCTAAGACTGTCAGTGGCAGAGATGTGTTTAGTGATGTGAATACATAAAGAAAGGGACTGGGAATGGCATAATGCATGTTAGCCATAATTACCTATAAATATTAGTAAATATTTATTAATTGATCATAATGAAAGCTGTATCAACTACTTCTCAACATTTGATAGCCCCAACACTTCAGCTAGAGTCTTCTTACACCACATACTTACTTCATCAAAAAATGGGTTATTTCCTCTTTTGATCCTTGTCCTGTGTGTCTGACCACAAACATGAACTTTGACTACTGGTTTTATGTTATTTCCAGGCAACTGACGACCTTCAATGATCCTAACACGAATCTGAAAAAAACCCAAATATTTGTACTAATTAATTCTATATATTATCTGTGATCCTTATCACAACAATTCCTTATTATACCACCAAAAATCTTAGCCAACACCTGAAGTAGCTGAGAGATACAAACCAGACTTTGCAAGCTTAATTATGAGGGTAATTAATTTTGCAAGACAAGTTAGGGTAATAATTTTGCTGGAGCTTTTTCACTTGCCTTTACCATTTATTTTTGAAGCTGCTACAGTAGTTTGAAATCTGTTCAACTATCCAGCAAATAAGGTTCATCCCTATTCCAGTCAGAACTGTACAAAATCAGACATCTGAGTAACAGGAACATTTGAGGAATAATTTTGAAATACTGGCTTTCAAATGAAAAGGCTAATTATCTCTGTGGTGCATTAGATAAGCTGACACTAAATTATGCTCAGGCTCTGTAAAAGCCTATTATAATCAGCAGAAAAAGGGAACATGCAATATTTAATAAATCTAGTACCTGAAAATCTTGTGGTTTGTTGGAGAGGATTCTCCGTGTTTTCTTTCCTTTGGTGATGCGTTTAGCCAGCTGGGCTTCCTTCGTGCCACTTGGAACTGTTGGTGTGATACCAGCAACTGGACCATCCAACCCATCCTCATAACCTCCATCATCTTCTCCATCTCACACAACAAAAACCAGTGCAATTAATAAACAAATAGCAGAACTTGCTGTTGAAGTTAAAGGAGTAAGAGTCTGCTATCCAACAGTTCCACTAAAATTCTATTATTAGCTCACATCAACAATGTTTTTGCCAACTACATTCTTCCAACTCCTTTTGAAAGCTAGTCCTTCTAGCCTGCTTAAGAACAACTTATATCCTAACCAAAGTAACTCTAGATCAGTCTCTCTTCTGAGAGTGTCTAATACAATTCTCATATATATTTTTTAATCAACCAATTCAAGCAAAGCTGAGCTGTAATCATTCTCCAACCAGTTCACAATTCACCACAAGGGATTCATTTTATTCCAGCTGAATAAACATTGCTGTTGAATGAATCTTGCTGTTTCCCAGCAGCAAGACTAGGCTATAGCACAGCACTGGTTTTTAGTTCAGAATCTTGAATGCACTAATACATTTAGGGTCTGCCATCCAAAATAAAACTGAATCCTTCTCCACAACATTTAAGTGTGGAATAAGTTTTTCAGTAAGGCTCTTTGACAGCTCTGAAATCAACATACCTTTGGGGAAGACAGTTCTACAACCACATGACACTATAATACTGAATCATACTCTGAGATTCCAGTATTGCAAAACAGGATTCATAAATATCTAGACCACAAAAGTGGTCACTTCCTTGTGTTTACAGCTTTTCTTAACTGGGCAGTGACTATGGTAAAATTTAGAGGAAGAATGAGCTGTGTCTCTGCTGGTTGGCATTAACAGAATGTATTCTAACTTCATAAATTACAGGCTGATGATCACTTTGTATAATGAAGTTCTTCATGGTCCTTGTAAGAGATGTATAAAGCCAGAGAGATTGACATGCTAAGTATTTTATAAGCAGAGGACCACACCCACTCTCTACCAAGTGCATTTGCCTGAATGGATCCATGCAGCTCACTGATTACATTAGCACTCAGTTTTTAATTCCTGAAACAGCTCTAGCTGCCTCAGGGAAAGTGATTTCATTTCATGGGAAATAGGTATTTACAATAACTGACTAAAGTGTGTTTGATAACTCACAGTGAAATAATTTTCAGGCAGTTTCTGCTACTAGATAAAAAAACTGCCGCTTTTTATTTTATCTGTATGCTGTAATTGAAGAAAATTTAAAAGCTATCAAGTAATCTCATAAAAGTGAATTTGCATTTTTAGCCTTCAAGTCCACATTTCTATAAAATTACTTTGAAATGCAGTAATTTAACACACAACTTTTGTGTTTATGCTACTTATCCTTTTGCTCTCCAAGAACACCACTGAGAGAAGTCAGTGTAATCAAAATTTCTCTCCAGAAAACTCCTGATTTCAATTTTTTCTTTCTTATGTTACTGTCTATCACCAAATAAGGGTCAAACTGATTTACTTCTCTAAAATAAATTTACAAAACATTTATTAAACTTCCTTCTGTCTTTACAAACACAGTCTTGATATTAGCCTTATTGTTTTCCAATCAACTGCAAAAGTTTGTTATTTCACAGTTCTTTTAAGAGTCTGCAAAACCAGATCTCAAAAAATCTCTCAGCAAAAGCCTGGTGAATATGATGTACAGAGAGACCAAGAATATTCCCTACTGATCATAGAATTTCATTGCCTAGTCAAATATCAACCTAATATAAAAAAGTGTCTTCCAAAACTTAACTGTTCTACAAGGGAAAGGAGGTTTAATTAATCAAGAAAATTTTTTCACCAAGCTTCCTGACATTGTAACAGATGGAACGTCTCTGCTTTTTGATTAGCCCTAGAATTGCAGCAGATAATTGCTGCTTCCTTGAGTATTCACAAACCTTTCTTTCCTAAACAAAATCCATTTTGAAAAGTTTTTAAACAAATAGAGAAAATTATGCTAAAATCCATTTTATGTCAGGAAATGCCAATGTTTTTCTTAGCTTCTGAATCATCCTTATTTTCTTTGAAATAGCTATCTAGCAGTCTTGACATGCTTGATTCTGGTGAACAGCGCTGCTGAATCACCTTGCCTCACCTTAAACACCTCCTAGGGCTTTTAATGTTCTGAGAAAAAGATTAAATACCTTCCTGTGCACTGGTCCCTCCTGGGTCAGTTGGATTTGCAGGTCCAGCTGGTGGCTCATATCCTACTACCAAATCAATTGTTGCCTACAGAGAAATAGTTTTTTATGTAGCCCACAGTACTCACAACAGTTGATTTAAAGCAGTAAGCTGTTCAAACACTGTGCATGAACAGTTAACTGTTCATGGGCACAACAGTTTTTAAAAGTTTCAGCTACTGGTGAGTTAATGAACTATTATTAAGCTATATATACATAGAAACAATAAAGACTACACAATTTTCAGCTAATGGACTAGGTTCTAAAATAATATCTAAGAAATGGAGTTGCTGTGTTTATATTTAGAAAAATCTGTCACAATACAAGCATGTAAGATGTTCTACAAAGGTTGGGTTTAGTTCCACAATATTCATGGCAGACAAGGGGGCGTCCTAAATTTGCAGACAGAAAAACAAAGGCAGTAGAGAAATTACACTATCTCATCAACAACTTAACAAGTCTGAACCATAAGTAAAATTTCCTATCTGGCTTCTCTAATTGCTTGTTCCTATCTCCATCCTGGAAGAAAAACAATACGTCATTTTCCATTCTAATTATAGAATTGCCTTTTTTGTGCCTGACTGTGGTTTTGGATTATTGAACAAGCCATTATTATTACTAGTTGCCAGAGTAACATGAGGAGTCAGCAAGAAAAGCCCAACCCTGTGACCAACTAATCATGATTTTAAGCTGCAGCTGCTGAGAGACTGAAATTACTCTCAGAGTCTCTCATGACTGAGTGTACCAGAATGCAGCATGAAGTGCCTTAACAGCTACACTGCACAAACACAGAAAGGTCCCAGCTTCCAAAACCTACTTAATTAATAACTAAGGTAATAACCATTGAAATCTAAACATGTGCTAAATCAAGTTAAGCAAGTTCTTGTGTAACTTTCTGAAGGGAGCTGGCAAAGAACATGTACTTGATCATGTGCTTTGACACAGGTAGCTGTTACAAAGCATATGGGAACTCCATCTGGTACTTGGAAAATGCACTTTTTCAACATCAGGCTGATTTCCATGCATACTCTGTGGTTCATAATATTTATAACACATATATACAAATACATAATATATACAGAGAAAACAAAATTGTATAGACTAATTATCTCTGGTTATAAATTTCCTCTGTCTGGAGCTTTTGCTAGACATTTCCAAGAATTAAATTGATATTAGCCCTGTTGCTGGAGCATTTTGATCAAGAATACAGTAAAATAAGAAAATGTAAATCACTCACTCCAGTTTCATGTCCCCTTTCATTCAGTAGAGGTATGAGTTTGAAGGGAAAAGATCTGCTTTGGTTACCTACAAGATCTTTAAGTGCTACAGATGCACTGCCAATTAATCTGAAATTAAATAAAAATCATTATTAGCATGCAAATATACATCAAACAGAGGTTCCCATTTTTCTTTTGCTAGCATCTGTTAGACAACCAAGTAACTCCAGCCATGACTTGAAACTCAAAGCACAGCAAAAGACCATTGCAAATGTCATGTAATGATTGTGTACTGCTAATTTTTAATTTCTCTTTCATTATACTCAAATGTGTTGGTGTTCTTTATAGCAGCTTTAACCTAAAAGAGGTTAAAAAATGAAATTATTTTTCATGTATTTTTGAAAATAATTTTCTGTATAACTTTCAACAGCAATGTCACTTATTTCTACCCCTGAATTCTCATTGGTAAACTATATAATGTAAAAATTTCTCTCCCTACACAGATTTGCAAGCTCTCAGGTGAAAAGCAGTGAACATAAACTAGGTATAAGAGCTGTTGTACTACACAAAACAGACACAAAGCCAGACACAACCAAGTCTTTGTAATGAAAACAGAAGAAATGCAATCAATGTGCTTACTAGAGAATCACAAAATTAATCTTCTTGTTCATATTCTGCATTTTGGAATAGTTTCATCTTCTTGCTTCTAAATTCTCAGAATGTTTCTAATGGTTCTAGAGAAGTCTACCAAAGGAAGGTTTCAGAGGGATCTGACATGTGTTAGACTCTTCTGAGCTACTTCTGCCTACCTTGGGACTGCATCTGTCACTCCCACCCTCTCCCAGAAAGATGAAAATTGCACATACTTTGAGACCAAGAGACTACTTTTAGGCAAAATTTCTTTGTGTGGTACTGGTCTCATGATACCTGGCACTGTATTTCATTCCCAAGGCATGCAGTAGCAGTTTACTCTCATACTGAAGTGGATTACTGGAATAACTGAGATTTTTTTCAATTAAAAAAACCCCCAAATAATTTTACCCTGTAAATATTTCAAAGATCACGTGTCACAAATAAAATACCAGCTTTGCTGCCAAAGCAAAAAAAGGTCTGTACACAAAGAACCTAACTGAGGTCCCCTGAAGTGACAGAGCTTTTTCATGGAGCAGCTAAGGATGCAAGGGTATTTTTTCACGTGGAGCAAGAGCATATTATAGCTACTCTTGCATACTGTGTTATGAGAACATAAATTATTTTTTTTGCAAAATACACAAGGACACCTAAGTATAAAATATCAATTTCCTCCAAATATACCTTCCAGGTATTACACATCACAACTTCTGTTCAGCTGCAGAAAGTTACATATTTTGAGGTGCCATAGAAGCAAGAAAAAGAGAAAGGAAATATTTTCCTAAGCACATTTGTAGAAAATTTATATAGACTTGACCTTTTGATTTGATAAGAGCTTACTGGAGCTTATGGAGTGACTTCAAAACAACTCAGAAGCCACCCAAAGCAATCTCAAATCAGCAGGATGAATGTTTCAGCAACCACACCCTCCTATCTGGTGACATTAACTCAGGAATTGCCATTCACCTGTAGTGCTTTTCAAATTTTCCACTGTACATTTCCATTTTTACACCCTCATCTGCCCTGTACAAATGATAACAGCACACATTTGAATGCCTAGTAACTTTTTAAAAATAGTGATCACCTTCAGCAGACTGAAGAGGGAATCAGTTACATAGACTTGTTGCAACCAGCAGCCTCTATACATTACCTCTCTATCTACATGCCTTTATTCCCCTCTCCTTTAGCAGGTTGGGCAACAACAGTCTCCAGTCTTTTTCCACTCTAACAAGACTGAGAAATTTAATATTCAATCTATAAATCTCTCTTAGTCCACTTCTAGACATGAGCCAAATTTTAAGCTTTGGGCACTATTCTGCCTTTCCAAAAGCTGTCCTGCTCCCTGGATTTGGGATGTTTCACCCCTCCCTTATCAGAAGCACAGAACTGATGAGGTTGGAAGGAATCACTCATGATCATCTAGTCCAGTGCCTCTGCTCAAGCTAGTCAGTTACCCATGACTATGTCCAGTCTGGTTTTGATCATGCAGCTACTCAACAACTGAAGTAACACATTCCAAAGTAACAAGGAATGCCTCAAAGTCCTCCTTATGTCTCATCTTTGTCACTTTCGTACAAGCCTTAGAGAAAGCCTTTTTTCTGACATGCTTCTCTCAAGTCTCTAATCTTCGGGCTAAGTCAGCTACATCAGACCTCAGGAGCTGTTGGGAGATCACATCCATCACCAGTTCATTGATGTTTAGTGCTTTGCTGCAAGGTCTGCTCCTATACTTCCCTCTGACTGGCAACTAGACACCAGTTCTCTGCATGGCTACTGTGAAGTTGCTGGGTTCCTCTGAACTCTTCCTCTGAAGACTTTTTACCTTCAGGCAGGATTGTATGTGACCTCCATCTGAAGCCATGACTTACAAGATGACAAGGAATCCTTTCCTTCCAGCACAGCTGAAAAGACTTTCTACCACCTGTACATCATCAAAGGACACTGTCCTTTGCTGGACCTATTCCAGCTTTCTTCCTCTTGCCTGAGCAGATCAACAATTGCCCATTTAATTCACACTAGTCTCTTGACACCATCAAGTGGGACAGGTTCTGCTACTGGAATAGCTTAATGCATCCTCTGACCTTTCATTCACCAGCTGTTTTAGCAGAAGACCAAAACAAATTAGTATTGTCTCTTAAATGTTTCAGTACCTCTTTGGCTATCCCTAAGACTTCCACAGGTATAATGCTCGATCAGTCTGGGCATTAGACTTAGTCTGGTCTCTTAAACTTCCCCAGCTTTGCAGGAGTAAAGCAAAAACTCTGTTCTGCAAGCAGTTTAAACATTCTGGTCTACCACTGGAGCTGACACAAAAAATAAATGCAAGAGCTGATTTTGAACCTTACCAGGCCTACAACAGCTTCCCTACATTGATCAAAGGAAAATACCTAGTTTATAAGCATGAAACCAATGAACTACTGATGATCAACTACGAAACACTGAGTTCCATTTGTGCCAAAGCTAATTAATCCGTTAGTGCTGTGGTTAGCACTTCCTGTTAGCTGCCTAATAACCAAGTAAAGTGAAACTTCACACCCATGTCTGGATCAGGAAGTACCAACCATTTTATTATTCCTCTTGGTTTGAAGGTAGCAATATATACTAAACTCTTCAGCCTATCATATCCTCTAGCTGCTTACATGCTACTTCTGGAAGCCCCAAGGTTTAAATTACTGAAGAGTCAAGCATTGAAATTCTTTTCATCTATTTTTAAGGATATATTTTGGGAGAGGTTTATATTTATTATACTCATCAGCAACTTGATTCTGCAGTTACAATTACTGTACTCAAGCCTTCTTTCTCAGTGTGTATATTTCATTATAGAGTATACTACAAGACTCAACACCCACCCTCTGTTATTCATTCCTGCTCTGTTTAATTACTTTTATTAAGAAATACCTCTATGTCATCTTTACTTATTTGGTAATACTCTTTGCAAGAACAAACTTTAGTAAAGAAACAAAACATGGATACTGTTTTGAACAAGAAAGAAAAGGCCAAAACTAAATCTTAAACTGTCTGGATCTTGGAAATCCTGCTACTATGTACAGTCACACTGATGTGGAAAAAAATCCACACAAAAGGGTACAGCTGTAGGAGGATTTAAACAATCTGGAAATTATTTAACTATGAGAAGTCCTTAGTAATGACTAAATAATTTGCTGCACTTCCCATTTGTAGCTGCATTTTTCTGTTAGAGCAAAGGGTGTGCCCAATGTGTTTTTCCTGTCTCACTAGGTTACTAACTACACAAAGGACACAGGGAAACACATAATCCCAGCTCGTTCTCTTAACTTCACAGGGACAACTGACATTACTGTAAGGTTTTTGGGATTAAGGTTTTTTAACTACAGAAAATTTGTGTTCTGAGAATTTGAAATCTTTCTACTAACATTATGAGATGTAATAGAAAACAGATGTGTTCTCTTTTCAAACATCTTTATGCCAGAAAACCTAACTAAGCATGAATCATACGAGTCCTCTGGTTCATTCCTATGATGTTCTGTCTGTAAACAGTGGTTTGCTTTATTTATCTTTTCCAATTATTGTGACTTTTCTCTATGAAGAGCACTTATTAACCTATCTGCAAAAGTTTAGTGATCCTGTAAATGAAGCAGTAAATCTTCTCTCCTGGAAAACAAAGAAATGGAAAAATATCCAAATGTTCTTTCAGGCTTAATTTACAGAAACATGCCAAAGCAATGAGTTCAGTGCCTTGGCACAGTGCAAAAGCAGAATAAATCCACTGTACTCCTCCTCCAGCATGTTTAAAAACAGACTGGGTGAACAGTTATAGCAGCTTTTAGGAACTGGAACAAATCATGTCTTACACTGCAATCTTCTGCTCTGTTGCTCTGTGGCTTTGTAGTCACCTCTTGAGCACAGGAACAGACCAGGTGTCTGCAACTAGTCAGGACTAAGAGTGCATGGGCCAGCAGAGTGGGTGCTGGCCAGGAGCTTTGTCAGTGAGCAGCCACAAAGGGAGGCTGGCCTGAGAAACACAGGGCTCTGCTTCTAGCCTATAGACAGACAGCAGCAGAACATTGGAGCAAAAGTTGCCACTGCTTTGAATGTAACAACAGCAATCCCCACTGCATATTTTCCTCCAGAAGAAAAAAAATTGTGCCAAAGACATGGTGTAGGTTCTTCTCATTGCTCGTTCTCAGGCAACAGAGGCCCCTAGACATGCTCTTTACACTCAAAAACTAAACCCAAATTAAACCTAGAATTTTAAATAAAATATATAAAACCATGAATCTCTAAAGGGAAGACTGTTGATTTCAATTCAAATCCCACCTAACACAGCTCCCAAGTTAACGGGTCTACTTGTCAATGTCAGAAGCAAACACTGGGTTTCTTAAACTGCCATTAAAATAGCTCTCCATAGTAAGGACTTAGATAGGCATTGTGCTCCAACTTCCCAATCCTGAACTAGCATGCAGACAAACCATGGGAGTGTTATTTGCACACTCTTCCACTGAGCACTGTTTTGAAACGCTGCAGCACTTCAGACATGTATCTAACTATTGACTTTTTCTTAAGTATTAAAAGAGGATACCATTAAAAAATAGCAAATCTTTGATATGATAGTCCTAAATCTCTCTCCAACAGAATCAGTAATTCTACAGAAATACAGGTTATGCATACATGCAATTGGTAGGTGAGAAACTTATTCCACATTCCTTCCTTTCATGTACTCTTTCATCTAAATGTGAATGTTCATAAATATCAAATCTCTTCTGTTGTTACAATGCTTTGTGTCTTTAAAAGAACTACAAGATGCTATTTCCTATTACCATGTTAAAATCAGGATGCTGCTCATGTGTTTCTCACTACCCACCCCCTTATCTTGTTCCCCTGCCAATATCCCTTCCAAACTCATCACACATTGCAAATATGAGGATGTTATTGAGGATCTGTTTTCAAAGAGCATTACTACTCTGACTTTGGTATGAACAACTTTCTGTGCATAAACCCAAGAAAAACAAACAGGCATTTGCACAAGCTGGGGGTTAAGAATTACAAATATGAGACTAGATTATATTTTAAAATACAATTTGAAGAAAACCAACAACATGACTGCTTAACTTTGAACCCATGTACAGAGTGAAACATGGGTTTTTACAGAGTGAAACATTTTAGGCTCTTCAGATAATCACTTTCCTTTATTTTTTGATGAATTATAAAGTCCACTACAAAATTCTGACTACTGATAAGCTTTCCTATCTCAAGTTTCCAGATCTCCCTAAAGTCAGAGGCATGCAATATATTCCTGCCTAACTGACCTGCAGGAATCTGAAGAATGAAAGACCTGAGGGCACTGGCTTGATTCACAGGGATTTTATGACAGAGCTGTTAAGAGTATTGTGAGAACCAGAATCCACACCTTGGGAGGAGGCAGAGAGTAGTAAAGAAAAGCTAACAATGGAATTGGGCTACTATGAGTAAACATGAATGTTTGCCCAAGACATATGAAATCTGCCATGAAAAAAAGAAAAGATGACATGATCATACTTCCTTTCAGAATAGCATCAGAGAACTAGCATTGACAGAAAAGAGAAAGCACAGCAAACACTAGCTATCAGCTCCATTTTCCCTCTGTACTTCAGAATTGAAAGTTGTTTTTAATACTGGGGTGGGAGTGGGTAGGGAGAGGGAAAGAAGGAACATACTTGTTTTGTCCAATTGTTTCAAAATCCTTCACAATAATTGTTAGGGAAGATGAATTATCCAGAGCAATTCCTTTCAAGTCAAATTCAATAATCTGAACCAAAAAAAAAAAAAAAAAAAGGACCAAACCCAAATTTAATGACAAGTTATGTAAAAATTACCAGCAGAGTAGCAGATACAACAAAACTATTCAGAAATAAATTTTGCATTTAGTGAGACCAAATCCAGCTTACATTTGTGAAAGTAAAGTAAAAAATGCTCATAGCATGTATTTGTTTTGCTAATTACTAGCAACAATAGCACAATAAAATTGTTTAATAGTGAATCATAATTTCTTTTGCAGTTCCTCACACTAAGATACATATTGTCATTCATGATATCTGATATAAGTCCAGACCAATATTGGCTGAACTAAGTTGCTATTGAATTTAAACAAATAGTTTGTGTTCCCTTTTTTTATAGTTCTAATTACAAAAATGTAAGAAAAAACTTTACTTTCATTTATTGTTGTGAGAAAACACCGCCAAGAAAACATTTTCCCCAAGAAAAATAATCCTGAAGATGCAACATAAGACTAGGCCTACAAATAAACCACAAGGACTTTCAATACATAATTCCTTTTAATTCTGTATGGCTTTTCCTGGTACATAATAAATTATCCCATTATGTTCCCATACACATGGCTAAACAGTGGCTGAGTATCATTTTGATGGAAAGAAAACTCATCAGTTATCCATCTAATTTTACATTAACAGATTGCTAATGAATTGTAATACATGGTGCAAGATGAATCCATTCCCCTGCATTTACTAACACCTTGACAGAACACAAACCACCAGATCCCCTTTCCAACAACAGGCTCAGCTGTTGAAAATGACTTAATGACTTTGCAAGCATTGTCTTAAAATGACCTAGGATTTATTTTAAAAAAAATTACCTCATTCCAAACAGGATTGAGTTCATTTTCAATTTTCTTTGTTTTCTTTTTTTCATCTGCAAATACAAACAAAGCATAATTAATTGTTTTTGCTAAAGCACTACAAAAATATAATATTTTTTCCTTTCACTGTTCTAAAGAAGGCTTGAACTTAAAACCAAATGTTCCAATTCTTTTTACCTCTTCCAGAAGTTGCACGTTTTACAATCCCCTGGGCAATTTTAGTAGTTGAGGCTTTTTATTGTTTTGTTTAAGCACAGATAGTTGTATTTCCAAAAAGCAAAATAAATATTTAGATTTTGCAACCTTTTATGACCCTTAGCTTCACCTTCAATAATGATGAAAAAAGACAGACTAAAAGACTTGGAGATATCAAACCAAACAGTAACCTCTAAGTGACAGCAGTAAAGCACTACTTTTGAAAGTAGTAGAGAAAATGTGTTACATATTTACCAAATTTGAGTTACAAAATATTTTTGAATGTTTAGCTCTGGAATAAAATCACATGAAAAAAAATCTTAAGGAGATATGCTTACAGTGTCAGCACTGTCTGGTTTAAATGAGCAAATATTAGAAGAAATACACATGCATGTAAGAGGAAATGCAATTCTTCCTGAAAAAAGGGTTTCCAGAGGTTATGTAGATATGACTTCAGTGAATTTACCTAAAAATTAGCATAAAAATTACAAAAATTGCAAATTTTCTATACTTCACGGTAAAATTTGCACTTGGGCAAGCTACAAATCATGAGAATGTGGGAGGTGGTGCAAATTAAACATAGCTTGACATTATTTTCCTGTTCAGTTACAATATCTAGCTGCAATGGAGGACAAGTCTTTTGACACTCAGAAGCACAAAAGAGCACAGACAAACACACACAGCTCTTTAAACAGAGATTGCATATATTAGTGATACAAGCTTATTTAAGTACAGGGTGTAAAGCAGCTGCTGATCTCCAAAATGCTCAGCCACCACAAGAAGTCCAAGCTTTAGACACACTCCATGTCTTTAAAGAGTCCAGTAAAGATAAATGCATTTTTGGTATTTGAAGTTATGACTGTACTTAGCCTGGGAAACTGGCTGGGAAAGAGTGAAGATATGCCAAATGGGGAAGTTCATATCCCCACTGTGTGGTGGCCCTTTTTATTGGATGAGAGTGGGATGTACTGAAAAAACCAGCCCATGCTGCAAATTACAAGAACTGACTGCCATTTATGTAACAGGAATTGTCTACAATTCATACAGGATATTGACTCACTTTGTAGGACAAAGTGCTTTCATAACATACCATACTGTGGCCTGACATTTTGCAGAACAAAGCACTAATTACCAAGCTAGTGAGAGAAATTCAACTTTATGCTAACTAATAGGAGACAAAGCATTTTCAAAACTGGGTATCCCAGAATAACTGGGGTTGGGCACTGATATTCCAAGTCCCTCTAGAAGATGGGAGATGAAAAGATGTTTTCACTGCCAGTGAAAAAAAGGAACAGTTTCAGCTGTTTGTAAAAAGGATAGTAAATTACAGTCCTGATCCTGATGGAACTAATGGATGAAAGTCCTATGATCCCTGCCTAAGCAAAAATGTAGCTTGAGCAACACTCAGAACAACTCTGAACAAGGTGCTAAATTTTCCACTCTAAATTATCCATCTCACTAATATTCTAGATTACACTGAGAAAAAAACCTTCTTCTGTTGTGCATCTTTCTGAAAGCTGGATGAAAAAACACTGGGAAGCACAGTTTGGGTTTAGTTGCATTTTTAGTCAGAGTACAACACTCCCATTCCTCAAGGAAATACTTTGCATATATTCCCCTCTCTTTACTGACTTCCTTTATATTACACTTTTATCAGTATTTTAATGCACTGGGTGGTGGTGATATTTGTTTTTAAGCTCTTGGCAAAGCTCTTTCTTCTTCCAATCAAAAACCCCCGTTTCCAAGCCGGGTGAGGTGGATTGCTCAGTTATTCCAGGAGCTCACAAAAGTTTCAGCTCCTCAGGCTGTTTTCCTCTGCTGGTAATGATTGCAGCTATAGCAACTAAAACTAAACCACATCAGGATAAATTGTGCAATAGGGTCAGTCACCATTTTTAGTGTGACCCTACCACGAAGAAAGAAATTATAATGGATACAGATAAAACACTCTATACTTGTTTCTTTAAAAACTAACTACAGTAACTGTGGTACTGTAGAAGAAATCACTTTTTGCTTTATCTTGATGGAGGCACCATACTACCTTATATTATCACATGCTAGTTAATATTCTTGGGTGGAAATGACTGTAATAAGAATTTAATTGCTCGTCATCCAAAAAAAATTAAGATGAGCTATTTAAACAATAACTGTTCATCATTAAAAATATTAGAGTACAGCAAAACACTTAATGTATCCATCTTAATTTTTTTTCCTAACTAGCAATTTTAATCAACATGAGCAGATGGGGAATAGCAGAAGCAAACATTATCTTTTACAACAGTCCTAAGTCTAAGACTTAAGACAGTATCACATTTCAGTTAACTAAGTATCCCATCAAAATTTTGTCAAAGGAGAATTAAGATTGCATGATGGCAGCAACAGCAGGATCAAATGGGCAGACCTCCAAAACTCTGAAATTAAATTTAGATAATTTAACTCTCTGCAAAACAGAAAATTTAGATCCAGTTTAACTATTTCCTATTAAACTATTTTCTTCCACACACTGAAATATAAACTAAAATAGCTTTGAACTATTGCAGGCCTGCAGGACTGTTGAAAAGCTCTTCGATTAAGCACAAATGGAATTAAATTAAATGCCATTTCACCTCAGTTTTTACTGCATAAAGTGGAATGAGGCAGCCAAAATAAATGATCAAAGCACTAAATATCCTAGCATTGACTGCACATACAAGCAATTGAATCCATTTTTACACAGTGAGACAAGAATCTAACAAACCAAAATGATTATACTGATTTAATCATTATCACTTAGTGCCAGTTAAGCAAATTGCAACAGTTTTTTATGGTAATTTGACCAATGAATTGTCTCATGTTGAGTGAAAAAGTTAGAATTCTGCAAGAACAGCACCCAGTTCCAGATAGTGATATTCGTTTACTCTCAGGGTGTAGCTCTCTTTGAACTGTGAGCTTTTCTTAAAGTAAATAAAAGTTCTATCCCATTGGACTGGACATAAATGTGTTTTAAAAAAAAAAAGGGAAATGCTTGTTCAAAACTCCTCTGCTATATCAGAACTGAAATAGCTGCCTATTTTCTCCTAATTTGCAGCTAATATATATCACTGTAACAATTATATTAACTGCCTAGTCTGTAACCAGCTTACTTTAAAAAATTGGATTAAATCTATTCCATTCATAGATGAAACCATATTAACTTACATGTCTTAACATATAAAACATTTGCAGTCCTTTCATACTAACAGTTGCAGGATCATGAGTTTTTTTCTTCACAGCATAGCTGTAAAGGTCTGAGACTGAAAGATTGTGTTTCCACGGGAGGCTTAAATTTACTGAACCTGACATCAGCAAAGGCCCTGTAAATCAAAATTTGACCAAATACTGTTCTAATGAAATGCCAACTTCTACAGCAATTTTCTGTCACATGAATGCTGTTCACTAAGACTTCACCAAGAATACTCCAGAGTCGAACAAGAACATGAAAATGTGCTGCAGGACCATGGCCATAGTCCTGCAAATGCTTTAGTTTTTCCCAGTCTAGAACATGCACTCCTAAATGGGCTTTTTATGTCCCCCAGGATTTACACAGGGTAGGGACTAAAGTTAAAGATTAAAGCCCTTTGACATATTCTTCCCAAAATAAGACTGGTTTCCTATCTCTACACATTAACATGGTGAGGGGGGAACCAGCAGTGTATATAAAAAAGCATCTATAAACAGCTAGAAGTCAAACATATTTTAGATATGACTGTCCTTGCACTTGGTAACCAGGCACTCCACTCACAAATTAAATCAGAGCTGCTTAATAGCTGGTAAAAGCCTGGTATTTTCTGTCCCACTTGAATCACTCTGGACAGGAAGCAAAAAATCAGACTGTTGGTATGTAGTAAAATCACATAAATAGTAGTGGCAGGATAATGAGAAATTAAATATCCCACTAAAAACCTGTCATAATTATGAAGCTGACACTGGTTAAGCATGTTTGGGAGCATTAAAAATCCCAATTCTAGTACATAAAGGATAAATATAAATTCATTCCTTTAACGTCTGCTGTCCAATTCCTGTGTTTGGATAACTGAAGGACTGAAAGACAAATCAAGCAATGAAGAAAAAAAAAATCTGTAACTTCTATTTACTAGGTAAAAATATTAGACTGCATTAGAGCACACAGAAGAAAAGTTTACAAGGAGGGGATTAAACAGACACTTAAGCATAAAGAAGGGAAGGCATAAACCAGCTCTGGAGTCTGAAAACTGCAGGAACAGAGGCAACATAGAAAGGCAAAACTGGCAGGAAAGCAAAGAGAGACAAGGAACTGGAAAGAGAAAATGGATACTTAAGAAGTAGCAGAATGTGAAACAAACCAGAGAAATGACAGTATATTCACTTTTTGCAGGGCAATTAAAATTGCATTTCAAGAATGATGAAGTTCCAAAAGCTACTGAGACAGGCTCTGCCACTTGTTCTAACACAGGGTGGTTAAGAAAAAAAAAAAAGACAAACCTTGAAAAAAAGAAGGAAACTAAAGGAAATCGAAGGATTTCACATCTTTCTGATGCTGAAACAAATTTATCTGAAAACTTGTTACTTTGAAAGTTAAGATTCTACAAGGGCAGTGCCTCCTCCTTTTTCAGCCTACTGCTGTCATGATTTCAGATTTGGTTTCTAAAGGTGACAAGCTCCTGCAAGGATTTTTCACACTTTAAAATACCATTTGGATTTCAGTGCACAGTCAGTCAGGAAACCAGGTCACCAGGAGATAAAATGCCTGTTTGTCACAGTTTGGTTTGATGTATTACACGATCCAAAATGGCTTAAAGGTTTTGGCACCTTAAAAATAAATCAATACTAGAAATCAAGTTCCTCTAGTCTAGCCAAGTGAGGTAATGTTGGCAACAAGTAAAGTATATCTAAAACATACTTAGCTTTAAGTACAAATGCTTTATCACAGTCTTCTCCTTCTGCTATATATAACTGATGAGCCATGAAAGTGAAAAATACAGTTTCCTTCCAAAATCTTGTAATTACATAATCTCAACAGGCAAAATTTTGATGTGCAATTCTGTTTGTGGAAAAAAAAAAAACCAAAAACCAACAACAACCACCAAAAAAACCCCAAACCAAACTAAAACAAAATCAAACACCTTCTGAAATAGTACTACTGTTTTTCAGTACACTGCTCGTAACAACAATAAATCACATTTTTATTGTATGTATGAGACAGCGAGCTGTGCCTGTTCAAAGTAATCGAGACAGGAATGATTTTTCAGATGGAAAACAAGGTACTCTTCAATATCAGAATTAAAAGTGGGTTCATTCACAGAATTAGATTTGTTTTTAAAGCAGCAGGTTAATCCTTTGGAAAAGCTTGTAAAATGTGGATCCTGAAACAGAAGCGCAGCTGCTCAGAACAGAGAAGTGCGCTCCACCCAGTTCAAACTTCATTCAGGTAACTCCTGTCTCTAATTAAAAAGTCTTCCCTAAAATTACATCAGATGTAATTCCAGGAAAACATGATTTTCCAGATTTTCAGATACTTACAAAGGGCACTAGCTTTTACAAAACTTCTTCCCTGGCTACATTTCTGACAGTTTTGCTTACCTTTAAAAATAACAGAAACGATAGGATCTGGTTTCCCAAACTTGGTTTTAGGGATATTGGCAGCAGATTCCACAATCACCCGAAGCATTGTTTCCCTCTTCCCTAAATGTTGACTACTACCGAAGGAATTAAATCTTCAGTTTCACAGTCCTTAACTTCTGGACTGAAATGCTAGCAGGAAGAGGAGGCAGGGAATTACTGGTTTACAGCAAAGGAGGTCTATGGGTGGATCTATGACGGACTAGCTACTCAAAGCTCTGGAAAAAAACAGTTCTGTAAATTGACACCAGGTTCTGTCTTGCGGCACAGAAAGAGCTCTCGCTAGTGAAATCCTGTAACGGAATCCTGTTTAATCCTGCAAAAACTTTCTTGTTGCTGCTTTTATTCTTAAACCGCATGATAAATCTCTCGTCAGAAACCAAGGCTAGAATAACTGTTAAGCAACATGATCACTAAGCACGGCTTTAGAACTCAATCTAAACCGCATCTGCCTCTCCGTATACCAAGGTATGAAATTTCACAATGGCTTATATTTTCCCTCCCTCATTTTTAGAACTTCATTGTTGGCAAATGTTTTTGGTTTCTCTCCGTGCCAGCCTAGTCAGACACTGGCGATGATCCCAAAAAACAGTGCAAGTCCTCCCCCTCCTGTTGCATTCTGGAACGACACTGCAGCTTCCTCATGGAACATCCTGGATATAGTAGATTTATAGTAGAGTTATTGAAATATGTATCCGTAACTAAAAATTAAAAGTATTAAGGAAATGCTTGGAAAAAAGAAATCAAAAGTGACACGACTCTCTGTACAGTTTGGAGGCATTTTGTCTTAAACACGTGCACAAACACGGCGGGAACATGAACTGGGGAACATTTACATGACAAGCACAAGAGCTCTGAGCTCCCCCGGGCTCAGCGTTAGTTTTTCTCAGCTGTGAGCAGAGGTAAAAACCCCAGAGGTTTCCGCTGCCAGTGCCACACGTGTCCCCGTGTCCCCAAGGAGAGAGGAGAGGGGAAGCCAGCAAGAGGGAGCAAAACGAGTGACAAGTGAGCGCAGTTCAGCCTAGTTTTTAGACAGTCCCACGAGACCTATCCTAGCTTACTTTGTAATTTCTAAAATTATTACATTTGGGGTAGATGAAGAGGATTTCTGGAGAAGAAAAACCCCACGTGCTAGGGAGGAACGAAGACACAGACACGTAAGAGACAGCACTGAGCGGGCCCTGCAGGCTCGACCCGAGCACCACGGCGCCCCGCTCCGCCCTCCGGCACCCCGCTGCTGGCCGGGCACCGCCGCGGCTGGAAGCCCCGGGCAGGACGGCACCGCCCGGGCGGCGACACGAGGGGGAGGTGACACGAGGGGACACCGCCCCTGCCGCCGCCGCCCGCGGGCACCATCCGGAAAGCCCGGAAGTGACGGCTCGGAGCCGCGGGATTCAAACTCCCGGAAGCGGCACGGGCCGCAGCCGGACGGAGCTGCCGCTGGGCCGTGTCCCCGCACCGGGCCGTGTCCCCGCACCGGGCCGTGTCCCCGCACCGTGACTCGCGGCCCCTCTGAGCCCCGCGGGAGCCGGGAAGGCCCGCGCCGCCTGCCCTCGCCTCCAGCTGTCGGAAGTCTTGTCCTGCCCGCTAGAAAGAATCGCTGTTCTGTAGAGCCTCGGTTTGTACAGGCGCCTAAAGATGAACGCCAAGACCGCCATAGATCGAATTATTGGCAAGGGGGGCCTGAAGTTGGGCAGCTCCAGAGCTGACGGTGGGCTCGAGAAGGGTAAGCGGGAGAGCGCTGCCCCGCGGAAATCCATGGAGGAAGTGGCCACAGGCAAAGGCAAAATGACGGACCCGGAGAATAGCGAGCTCCTCCAGGTGAGCCGGGCTCTCCCCGAGCCAGCGCGGGCCGTGTCCCACGGATACGGCGCTCGGCCTCGGGAGCAGGAGCCCCACCTTTCCTCTCAAAACTTTTGGTGTCACAACTGATTTAGTAGTGTTAGACAGCCCAGACAAGCTTTTAGTTTTACACTTTCAGTCTCAGATATTTTTCAATGACAGCCGAGCTAGTAAAATCACACTCATCTGACAAGGCTGGTAAATACAAAGACTTGAGGCCAGAGGTGCCAGTTCTTCCATTAAGACCTGTCCTCGTGTGTCCAGTAGAACACGTCTCAGAGGAGACTTTTAAGCACTTCCTGCAATGTTTCAAAACATTTGATTAAGAACATGCCAAAAAGTGCAGAGTGTTTGTTTAAACTGAATTGTCAAGCTCCCACTCAGCTATAGGTAAATGAAACTGTAATTGGGTCATTACATTATTCTTCCATTGCATCTAAAGAACAGAAGCTAAGACACTGCAAGGTATTGAAGCATCTGTATCTCTATATGATTGTTCCACTCCAGGTAAACCTGTGGTTGCAGAGAGAGAAGTTCAAAACTTAAGTCACAGTCTGTCAGGCTTCCCAGAAGGACGGGGAAACTTTAGATGGACTCTAGAAAAGGATACAACTCATGTGGACTGGGCATACTAATATTTCTAGGCCACTTTTTTAAATGAAAGGGCTTGTCATGTTTCTGTGCCACAGCGTCAGTTTAGAAGTCCTAAGCCAAGGATGAGCTATGGCTGGGCATTACTCATACAGTTCTGGCTAGATTCCTTAGTGTATTTGCTGTGTCTGTTGGCTCAGTGTTGGTTACTTAATACTGGTTTCCTATAAACCAGGAAAAACAGGTGCAAAATCACTGTCATGTTAGATACACTGGATACTCTTCAGTGTCACTATTTTAATTTTAGTGAGCAGTGGTGTTCCACCACTCCCTAATTCAGGCTCTCTCAAAATCACTTGCTTTCGGTTTCTCTTTCTAATGACTTGATGTCAACATGCAGGATTTCAACATCAGCAAAATTAAATACTATCACATCTTAAGCTCATGCAGAGCCCTATGGCATCTTTAATGCAGTACTAATTGTGTGTAACGAATACCTGTGCTGGAGGCATACTAGAAAAAGAGTGCATGTTGAAAATATCTACTAAAACACAAACTACAGGGCCAGATAACACAGAAAACAGGATCCTTCTCCTGAATGCTTTATTATAACTCTTGTGTAACTCGCTGTCATGTAGTTTGCAAGAAGGCTCTGCTGCTTCCCAAAAGCAACCAAATATACTAAGAAAGGTAGCACCAACCTCTTTGCTGGAAGTGTTTTGGAGTTCTTGTACTGCTTTTTTTTAGGGTCATATACTGTAGTAATCTTTATTCAAAACTGAGTACCCACCAAGCCTGTGAAACTTGGTTCTTTGCATTCTCTCCTTGTTTTGTCTATTTCAGACTGGCTTTACTATCACTTCATATATTTCAGATGATCGCTCCAGTATTGTCTTCTTTGAGTTAAAAGTAATTTCCTCAGCTAATTAAAGGCTAAGAGGGAACTTTGAAAGTGAGATATTCTTGTCATAGAATCATAAGGTCATAGAATGTGTTGGGTAGGAAGAGACCTTAAAGATCACCTAGTTTCTAACACCTTCCACTAGACCCTGGTGCTCAGATAATCTCAAAGTACTTGGTAATGCATTTGATGCATAGACTAACACTTACTCTTTTTTATTCTGTTTCATTTAGAAAATGCTTTTGCTTGAGAAAGAAAAAGAAAAATACAACCATCTTCTTGGAGAGAAGGACAGAGAAATCCAAAACCTGAAAGACAAGCTTAGGTCCAAAAACAAGACTAGTGAAGTGTCCTTACTACAAAATCAACTAGAGGAAAAAACAAAGGAAGCAGAAAGAAGAGAACAGTTACTTTGTTCTCTATCAGAAGAAATTAATAGGTTAAAATGTAATTTATCTGCAGTCATGGCAAAATGCTCTGATCTTGAGAACGAAGCCAGTAGTACTTCTCAGGTAAGCACTGAAGAAATATTGCAATTGCAAATTGGAATTTGTGTCCACTAAGCACCAATACCTGTTATAAAATAGGGTGTTTTTGTAATTTTCATACAAGCTGTATTGCATGCTGAAATATTCTTGTATGAAGAGAGA
This sequence comes from Fringilla coelebs, assembly GCF_963513975.1. Taxonomy (NCBI): domain Eukaryota; kingdom Metazoa; phylum Chordata; class Aves; order Passeriformes; family Fringillidae; genus Fringilla; species Fringilla coelebs. The sequence continues at coordinate 21,010,634 of NC_140066.1, read as the reverse complement.
TGGTACCCAGATTGAACTCTAAATGAGGAGCAGTTGGAGAGCACACTTCAGGCAGCATAGCTAGGGAGGGAATTCTCTCCTGCTGTATTGTAAGGTCCCAGGTTCAAGGTCACACACAGGTAGTGTGACCTGTGATACTCCTGGGGTGATCCACTGTTGCTTAGGCAGACACTGTGCCCTTCTCAGATTTGTGTGATTAGACAGAGTGAGAAGGCAGCAGTGATAAGAGACATGGGGCACTAATAAAGACAAACTAAGCTCCTCACCTAATTCAGCTTCAGTCATGAGAATATCTTTCTTCTCTCTGCTCTTTCAAATCCTCATTTGTGCCTCAGTTGTTAAAACTAATTGTCTTTCTATATCATCACACATAGTAAATTCTTCAATGTGGCACAGGATAGGACAGGAATAATGAGTTTCTCCTCTCATGTGAAGTGGTCAATAGGTATGGTGCCAACCCTTGGCAGGGTTTACAAGTCGATTTAGGATTCTACAGTTCTTTTTCCACTCCTGCCCCATTCTAATGTTTTTTGGAAAATGTAATAGTAACTCTATGAGGAGCACAGGGAAGTTGTTTAGGTACAGGTGCCTAAAAATAGGCAGCTGTAAATCTTTCTTTTCCAGTTTTTGACCTGCAGATGGTGCTGGTTCCCTCCTCTCTTCACAGGAGTTGAGCAATTTCTAGAAATTCTGCTGTAGCCAAACACATAACATATCTTCATCGACTTTTTTTGAATGGTAACACATGTGTATATATAGTACTTCCAACGATGCAGTTTATTGAGAAATACCACTTTAAAAGCAACATATTTATTTTAAATTTTAAGACACTTCATTAACAGTGTTAAAAGGTGTATTAAGTCAACAGGTTTTCATAATATTTTTGTCAATAAATTACCAAAATATGTATAACTTTAAAACCATAGTTTTCTTTTAAAATTTTTACTGATTTATCAAGACAATGTTTTACTGGATGTCTTGGACAACTTGGGAACAAGTCTAGCAATGCTGCTTGAAACTGCTAGGTGGCATACTAGCTCTGAAATGGAAACAAGAGTTTAATGACACAATTTTGAGAAAGTTTTTACTGAGGCAGGACTCTAATGTTCATAGAAACAAGCTCAGCATCTCTAAACCCAATTTTTAGTAGGAAGTGTTTAAGTTTAATAATGACATTCAAAGTTCTGTATTTTTCAGCTATAAATTATATTGCAAATCACATTCCAAGATCCATAGAAAAATGATGGAAAAAATGTCGTTTGGATTTGGGTAATCACATTTTTTTTTCCTCGCTGAAATTCCCTCTGACTTATACCTACACAATTTCATAACCACTTTGTATCCTGCAGAGAAGTTACATGTCAGAGTGGGAGAAACCTGACTGTGTAACTGCTCTCCAGTTTTAGATGGCTCTCAAGAAGTCTCCTACTCATACATGTACATAAGTCATACTCACTGTGCTGGGGATCAGGCTCAGAAAATCAGGCATTTTGTCCTTGTGCTTGCAGACAGGCCTGCACAATTTCCCAGATGTTCACAGTCTTCCTGTTATCCCAGGGAAGCCTGGAGGTCTCTGGCTTTCCCCAACTTCTGTATGTCTTGGTCATTGTCAAATGTATGAGGATACAGAAATAGAAAAAAGCATTTACCTCTTCTTGTGTACTTAAATAATACCCTTAAATGTCTTTATTTTTCAAAACCTGTTTGTGGAACACCCTTCAGGACTTCCAAGACAGCAGTTCAGCAGAAAATACATTATGGTTTCCTTAGGAAATGTTTTAATATAACTATGAATTGCAGACTTGTGGAATAAATTCCATGTAAATCTTTGTCCCATATTTTGCAGAGGAGTCTATTTTAAATATCTGAAATGGCCTTCTACCTAACTTGGATCCTTCAAAAAAACCCAGCAACCAACTATAAAGATCTTTAAACACAAAAGGCACGTCTGTTTTAATTTTTAAATGCATCTGATTTAATTTTTAAAATATTCCTATGCTGTTTATGTGAGATTAATAGCTGTACAGGAGTAGCTTTGCTGTTTCAGCCATCTGTTTTAAACAACACTAACAAGTTGTTCTTTGTCCCTAGGAAGCTGCAGCAAACAGCACTGAAGTTGAAAGACAATTGAAAGATGTAAGTTTCCTGTAAATTTCAAGCACATACCATCTGTATTGAGATGCAGAAGAATGTAAATTATCCTCATGTACATTTTGGGGTAGTATGGGACCTCAGAGGTTACGTTTCTCTCTAAAATATAATCCCTAAAATGATTTTGTGGCAATGCAATAATTTAAACTTAAAAACCAAAAAACTTGCAAAAGAAAAAATTAAGATTTCCATCATCTTTGAAAGACCTTGCTTAGAAATCAGAACAAAGTGGTTGCTGACAACTCAGAAGCCTCTAGGAACCTGACACTGCCTGGGATAGCATGAGGTTGGATTAGAAACTCCTGAGGTCCCTTCCAAACTGAATAAGTCAATGAGCCAAGCAGCTAAAAAATCCATGTCCTTGTTCTTATGAATTAAATAGCAATGATACAGTTTTATTTTATTCTATTCCATTTTTAAGGTCCGTTATTTTGTATTTGAGATTGAAAAGTTAATTCTTCATAATCCAGGCATGACTCATGAAAGCCCTTGTTCTTTGAGTAATTTTCCCATTGCTGCAGTTTTAACTTACACTCAGCATCCTGAATTAACTTTCCAAATGAAGATGGATTTATTTATTTTTTGTATAGATTACTGCAATTTGCAGCAGACTTATCTAGAACTTCTAATATTTTGAAGACATAATACAAATACTTTTAAAAGCTGATTAATTACCAGAAACTTTTTTGTTGTTCTTATGTTTCTCAAGGCTCTTGAGAAAAATCAGCAGTGGCTACTGTATGACCAGCAACGGGAAGCATATGTAAGGGGACTGCTTGGAAGGATCTTTGAACTTGAACAGAAGGCAGAAATAGTTCACCAGCAAGAATCTAAATCAAATTCAGAAGGTATCAACTTCATTTTTACTCCCACAAGTGACCCAAACCATAATTATCTATGGAATTAAATTTTCTGAAAACAAATTCTAGCACACTTAAAATCAAGACTTTGTTCTCAATGCTTTGGTTGCTTAATGGTAAAACTTGGTTAAATAATATTCCTCTACTTCCTGATATCTAGCTATATTACTTGAGCAAGAGTACTTCCTGTTCTTATCCACTTCAAAGATGGTTTTAACTGCCTTGACACTCTATTAGCAACCTCTCTGTTTGTGGAAAGTGTTGAAGCAAATAGATGTACGTCTCCCATCCTTCAAAGTACACTTTCAGGAGACATAATGGAAGCATTAAGGATTTATTAGCTAGGTGTGGATCAGATTTTTTTAAATTTACTTTTTTCTAAATAAATATTATAAAAATGACTCAAGATTGCCATATTCTTTACTCAGCTGAACAGTTGTTACCGGGCAAGAAAACCTGTGATAGGTTTTGGCACCTCTCCAAAGCAGTGTTTCACAATATGGATCTGGCCACCTCCAGCTCACTTCCTTGCTGTGTAGTTCCTCAATAAGGCACACTCTCTCAGTATTAATAAAATTAAAAATCATATTAAGCAGAAGAATCATCAAATTATTGATTTCATACAGGCTGTAACTGAGCTGCAAGGTAAATTCACTAAATAGAACGAACATTGTGTGGAGTAAGAACATGCCCACAGACTTGCCATTAGTAATTCATGGGCCGTGGCTTGGTTTCTGTATTGCTGTTTGACTCTTTCTGGAAAACAGTGAAATATCATCACAAGCATATTTTGGTGCTGTTTAGAAATCTATGAACAGTATTTTTAGAAGGAGGCAGACTCAGCTCACCAGAAAATGTTCTGCCGAGTTAGTGTAGTCAAAGCTTTGCCACAAGAGCAGCTAGGAGACTTGAAGTCAGGGTGTAAGAAAGTTCCTCTCTTCAAGCAGCTAGGCAGTAGCAGAAATCCAAGTTTCTAAGAACCTAGCTATACAAGTTGAAAGTATATATATGAAAACTTTTTCTGGGGAGAAACTCAGCCTTTCTCTGAGGATGTCACTGCCCAATAAAGGAGTTTTGCTAATAAGAAGATAGGGCTTAGTTCATAGCTGAGGGAAGGGAGAACATTCAAGCAGGAAACTCTCCCTAGTAAATTACACTTTGAATAATTAGGGTAAGTCATCAATAGGAACAGTAGTCATAAAACTTACAGTGCCAAAAATCAGCCAAGCCCATGAAATTCTGCACCCCTCATTCTGCTTCTACATGTATTTTTACATATATTTCTACATATTGTTCCTGAATTTTTGCAGTCTGCCTCTTAATTTTTTCCTACTTATTAAACTTTTCTTGGGTCAACAAGCAGAAATTTTCTAACCTGGTTTAAGTAATAGTTGCTACCCAAGAAGCAAGCATTTTTAATCAAAAGAACTGTCCTAGTCCTTTCTATTGACTATTTAGAAGTAAATTATGGCATACTAAAAGATGGTCTGCAAAAGACAGTGGAAGGTCTGGCTTTGGTCAAAAAGGTTGAAGTAGAATCTATCACATCCCCAAGGGTATCTGGGGAGGTAGTACTGCCAGCAGCCTGGCTAAGGAGCCTAAAAATAGAAGTAGGAATCCCGTGTCTTTGGGTCAGATTCCCAAGTGTCAGTATAATGCATGAGGCTTTAGAAGAACTATGTTTTCCAGTAAGTATATTGGTAAAGAGACTTAATGTATTATAAATACTGAAAGCTGTTTCAACCAAAGTTTGGTTCTAATCTGAGCTCTGCAAGAACCTACTATTTCAATTTCTATTAATAAGCCTTAAAATGCTGTTAAAGATTTAGTGCTCTGATTTTTAAGTGGGTTTTTTTTTCACATTACTAACTCAATTATTTCTGACTCATTAAGTTCATCCACAAGAGGAAAAGCAAGGATACTGTGACCAGCTGTTTCTAACTGCTAGGAGTGATCCTGAGACTGAAAGACGCACCATAACCCAGCTGAGATCCGAACTTAACGAACTTAAAAAGACATATGAAGAAACACAAGGGGAAATGATGAGTTTAAATGCCTTATTGCAGTCACAACGGCATGCTGAAATGAAGACTCAAGAAAATGAAAATAAAATGAAAGAGAAAGTACAAAGACTAAAACAGGAAAATGAAACTCTCAAAGGACAGCTCAGAGAAGAAAAAGAAAAGTCTGAAGATCTTTTATGTCAGGTAAGTGGATGAATTTTGAAGTTTGAGATCATTAGCAAAGATTCAAGAGACATGAAAATTCATAGTTAATCAGAATGGACCATCTCTCTGTCTGGTAACTGTTCTTCACATAGATCTAGACTCATTCCTTGTAGTTAAAACTGAATTGTTTAAACATGAAACTTCTTTGTTAATTTATTTCCCTAGTCTTAAGGGACACAGAAGGGAGAAAATACTGATTTGATTCTAATATAGTTCATCCTTAAGACTAATAGTAAATGAGAATAAGAAAGCTAAAGAATCATTTTATCGTGTGCTCCTAACTATGGAATACCACTAATATTTGCTGTCACCTGGCAGCTAAAATACAACTGATATTTGAAATAAGAGAATAAAATTTACTAGACACCAAAGTAGGCCAAAAGCAGAACATCACCTAATCTCTCTAAAGACAGACTGGTTCTCACTTGTTAATAATGATCAAAATTTTTTTATTTTATTTTATTTTATTTTATTTATTTTATTTTATTTTATTTTATTTTATTTTATTTTATTTTATTTTATTTTATTTTATTTTTTGAAGCTGAACAACAGCATTATCATAAAAGTTGATACATGCTGAAAGCAGAGAAAACTTGTTCTTATGTTAAAAAAAAATTGTTTGTTTTTATCAACATCATATCATGCTAGTGCAAGCATGGGTTTTGTGAGTATATTTTTGTCAACATCCTGGCAATCACCAGGCTTCCATTTTTGGTTTATTTTTTTAACAATAACGTCATTCTGCATTCCCCCTTCTCAATGCAAAAACAATTTTTCACTAGGGTTTTCTTTGGGGAAGTTGTGATTTGAATTGAGTTTGGTTCTTGCATAACAGACATACATTTTCTGTTGGCATTGGAATGTAAGAGTTTGCTTCCATCTCATTATAAATTATTTCTTTTTAAGCTTATTAACAATTGTATATGGAAGTTGTTTGTTACAAATGTTCATCTGCCTTGTAGGTGCAGCTTCTCCGTAAATCATTGCTCAGACAGGAGGCAGAACACACAAGAATAGCTTTGTTGGAACAACAGGTACACAATTTCGTGCTAAAATGCTGATATTTAATGTGTTAGGCACAAAGTCTTTCTAGACTAACTTCACATTTAAGAATGATTAGTATATCAAGTAAAGTAATGCTAGACATGAATATTCAACTGTATGTAATCTCTTGATGCTTTCAAAAATTTTGACATGTGTCAGGAGGAAAATCTGTAACCTTGTACTGATAAGAGGGTATGATCAAACCTGATGCTGTTTTCTCACTATCACTTATTAAACAGGTAAAGCATCAGATAAGGCACAGGAAGCACCCTAAAACTAATCTCCTAATTAAAGTTTTGTAATTTATTTTTTATATAGTTATAGAAATAATTGCATTGCCATATTTTCTATTTTCTTTATTTGAAATTGAAACACCCTCCAATCAAAATAACTTTAAACTGTACCTCTTCTAAGGGAGATTTTAAGAACTGGGCATGTGTGAATTTCACTGTAATGAAAGCAACAGCAATTTTTAATTTTTCATTTAATTTTTCCTTTTAATCCCATTTTAAGATGTTATTGCAGAGCAAAACTGACTTTAAATACATAAATGGGAAACATTCCTCCCAATTCATACTAACTTTGACTTTAAGTTTTCACTTTGTTGGGCTGGCAGATCCAGATATGTACCACAGACTTAGAGAACGGGAAGCTTGATCGCCACAACTTGAAGCTTGAGTTAAACCATGTTCTCAAGGAGCTGCGCAAGGCCAAGGAGAAAATAACCCGTCTGGAGCCCCTGGTATGTACTGAATATTCAACTCACAGGTGAAGTCAGTCAGGGATTTTGCATAAACACACATCTTGCTTTGGGCTCTTGTTTCAAACACTGAGTAAGTGTCCCTGCATCCTTTATGTCTGTTTCCCCAAGGTGCAGAGCCCTGTGCAAGCCAGGCAGGCACTGCGTTGCTCTGCAGCAAGCACGGAGCAGGAGCACTGCAGCAGGAGCTCCAGAACAGGCAGGGTGCTGAGCAGGGAACGCTCTGTACTCTGCATCACAGTGTGTGACCCAGTTTTGTCTGTTGCACCATGACAAAGATGCAGTGTGCTTCCACTCAGACTTGTTGCTGGTGAGCAGGGTGCAGTTCTTAGTGCTGTAACACACCCAAGGCTTGTGTGCCATCAAGCCTTTAATGTATTTTCCTACAGTGTTTGATTAGTGCATGCATACCCCAGTCTTACAGTGAAGCTCCTCCTTTTCCAGAAACTCCAGGAATCTGGGCATATGGAATCACAGGAAGATTTGCAAGCTGTATTTGACAAGAAGCTGACCACATATGACAGAAGTCCTCCCCTGAAACATTCCAGCTGCCTTGATGAAAGTTTTCTCGAGTGTCCCAGATGTAAAGCACTATATCCAACTAGTCACCATAGAGAATTACTAGCACACATTGACTTCTGTACAGCTTGAGCTCCAAATGGACTTATTATCTTTGCTTCATATATGCTGCCAATATGCCTGGAAAAAGATCTTTTAAAGCTTTTTTCTTGCAGTTGTATAAACAACTGCTGATTTTATAATTCAGTTCCACATAAACAGTATTAACATTATAATTTGGCCTCAGTATTTAACCTCATGTTTTTGCAAAACAGCTACTGCATTTGCTAGTTGCAAACAGAAATATTTTTAGAGTTAGGAATATTTTAAATAGTAAACTACTGACGGGTTGGTTTTTTTTGCACTATTAAATGTAAGAATAGTAAAAGACCATTATTGTGTCAGACTATATTTTAGTTTTGGCATACCCAGTTCTTGGTTGTTGAATCTTCATGATTATGCTTGTTCCTTAACTGACAAGAATAGGTGCAAAAGATTTTTGGCCCTCATAGGTGCACTATATATCTATCTATTTATTTATACATGGTATGTGTATATATGTGTAGTGTGTATAGTATATACATACATGTGTTATATATCATATATATTTGGAATATCAACATCTTGATACATAAAAACTCAGGGGGGCCATGTTAGATCTTTGCTGCTTAAGACTGATGTTCAAACCATCAATCTTAAGTAGCTGATTATCCTGAACCACCATCAGGGGTGACTAAAATGCTGACCAAGGTTTAACCTCAGAAAAACCAACTTCCTAGCAAACAAAAACTTCCTTGGTGCCAAAGAAAGTTTGTATTTCAGACAATGTCAGAGACCATTTTTGAATTTTGCATATAGAATTACGCTGAATTAAACTTGTTTTGCTTCTGTATTTTAGAGGTTAAAGTTGGGAAATGTCAGTTATTCAACCTTAGATTTGACAAATGTCCCAAAGTGCAGTTTTTAACAAATTGCTCCAGTGTATTTGAAGTGTCACTGTATTTTGGTATTAATATGAAACACAAATTAATGACAAATTCTGGCAACAAATTAGAAACTGGCAAAAAGATCCCTAATGGATTTGCAATTGCAGTGTTATTTTTCTCTAGCACTTATTGTAAACTTGAATGTGTTGTGAGCATTTTGTTCCTTGAATATGTAGTGAAATCCCAAGAAGTTACTTCTGTGGAAATTATTAAAATGGGGAAATTTTACAAAGATACACTAGTTAAGAATAAATTTGTGCATTTTATGAGTTTGTGGTTTGCTGAGGACACTCAGGTACCCAAGGTATCTCTTTCTCTGGCTTGCTGATTCTGATTACTAGCTGGTATCAGCTTTCTCCATCGTGCTTTACTGCAAAATTGTGCTTTTACCCATAATGTTCACCTTGATCCCTAATGGTTAAATCTTATTCTTAAATATGAAGGTGTTTTCCAAGTTATTAAAAATAATTGATAGTATCGAGTGATGTTATTCTCAATTAAATCCAGTACTCATGAGATAGAAAATACTAAAAGGTATTATCTTTATATCTGAAATATCTCCACCAGATTTATTGTATTCACCATTCTCTATCCACTTTTTAATTTTACTGACTGTGTCTCAGGCTAATCTTTGTATTTGACAATTTGCTCAATTGCTAGCAACAGTTTCATGACCAAAGATATGATAAACTAATGAGTAAAAGAGAAATTGTGCTTCAGAATCTCAAGGTTTTGTCATGAGGGAAATTGTCTTAATTTCATATATTTTAAAAAATCTTTTCATTCAGGATGATAATTATGCTTTTCATTACAGCCTAATAATTTTAATCTCTAATTAAACTACTTTAAAAATTTTAAGTTTGTCTTTGAACAACACCTTAATCAGCTAGTATTCTATTCTCAGCTGCATACTCAGCATAGTTTCTGCAAAAGGAAATCCTTATCTTTTATGTATTATAAATGAAATAGGTTTGCCTACTACAGGTCAGAACTCTTGAGTACTTCTGAGGCTTTCTTAAATTAGCATAAAACATTTCCGCATTAGAAACTGGTACTGCAGAGAGAGACTTGGAAAGTTCATAATGTGATAATGTTTAAAAAGTTTTGTTCATTCCACCTTTTCTGAACTTTAACAATGGATTTAGTCCTACGTGATTAATTTTACACCTAAGCACAAAAACCTCCTTGCTGATAAATTTTTACAGGTCATTAGTGTAGAATATGTTGCAAAATACCAAAATGACATTCCAGTGAAGTAAAACACTTTGAAAGCAGACCCACAAATACTATTGTCATCACCTACATGTAATTAAAACCGGCTATAAAACTCCAACTTCATAAGGTATGCAAATCATAACAACTTTTTTCTATTCCTTAGAAGCAAAGAAATCTCAGAATTATTTTTTTTTCCCTCAAAGTTAGTGAAGGAGATCTGCTGCTCATCTCATTAGTTATATGTGGAGAAGATTTTGACATGCTCACTTTACTGGTAAGAATTAATTAGCTGTAATTATAGTTCTTGGTAAGGCAGGAAGCAACAGCAATGTTTTCATTACTTCAAGTGCTTTGGGTTTACAATTTCAGGAGCCTTTTTCTGTTGTGTCCCTTTCAAGTAATTGAATTTCAACCTACCAGAAAGACTGCATTATTTGAAGCTGTTGATTGAGGGAAGCTTGGGGGCTAATACAATGGTTTGCCAAGAGTAGTGTATGTATAAATCTAGCTTTCACACTGTTCTTTTTAAGCAAATTAAATGGTTTTGACATAATGTTAGGTGGATGAAAAGAGAGCTAAAACTCCACAATTTTTTTTTTCCATAAGAAGAGCTGCTTGTGAAATAAAAACTGAGAGATGGCTCTGTTATTTTTCTTAGATCCATGAATTAACTTTTAATACTCTACTTGCTTGTGTAGCTTTTAGTCTCAGTTTTGATAACAATCTTTTTTACAAGGTTATGTTGATTTTGAGTATTGTACTTCAAGAACAATTCAGACTAATATGAATGTAGTAGAAGTCTTTCAGATTTCTGATCAAATTCGTGGAAGAGCCAGGCTTATCCAGTCTAGAAAAAAACCAAGAAAAATTACAATTTCATACAGAGGAAAGAAAAAGAAGTCTTCTAGTGCTCAGTGAAAAGAGTAACATGTTCAAAATTACTCATGTTCAAAATACTCAGTGAAAGAGTAACATGTTCAAAATTGCAAGAGATAAGGAAAATCTTTCCGGTGGTAGGAACAGATGAGCAGTGAAACACATTGCTTACAGAGGCTGTAAAATCTCCACCACTGGAGATTTATGGGGACACTTATGTAACAACCTAAACCATGCCTGACAGGCGAGGCTGCCTTGGCTCAGGGACATCACCCACTGATTTCTCACAGGGCCTTGAAGCCCTGTTTTTAATGGCACATGAAGACCTGCAAGAAAAAAAGACGTGAAAAGATTTAAATAAAAAAGCCATAGTTCTGCACTAATTCTTCATCTTCTTCTTTAGCATGTAGTGTTATTTCACTACATGCTAAATTTGTAGCTATTGTACCAGTTTAATCTCATGTTTCTCAACTGGAAAATTACTGGTATTCCTATGTCTGTATGAACTTCTAGTCTAAGTGGACACAGAATACCATAAAATACTGCTTCAAATCAATACTTGCACTCATGCATCGCTCTCCTGTTGAAAAGACAAATTACACAGGCACAACTTGATGTCACTTAATTCCTGATTATTGGGAAGTGCATCATTCACACATTGTTTTAACAAACAGCACCATGGTGTCTGGTTCTTTGGTATTTGGGTTGTTCAGGCTCCCCTCCAGAACGTGCTCCAGGTGGAAGATTCAGAAAGCTTTGTGTTCTGAGTGGGAGCTGGCCAAGCAGCCAGTGAGAAACATGACTGCTCTAGACGAGTCACAGATGTAAATTCTCTTCTAACACTGTCAATGTCAAATGCATCCCTTGCAAAAAAAAAAGCAGACTTCAAATAGGACATGTATCCATGAAGGGAGACTCCCCTCACACCCAGTCCCCCTTCAGACCTGGAACAGAGCTCCCCACCAGCATTTAGGGACAGATACTCATTTGGTGGTCTCTATGACCAACCAAAATTTTCAGTATTTTATACTGAATTAATAGTTCCAAAAAGATAGACCAAGATAAGGTGCTTCAAAATATTCTGAAAGAAAGAAGCCTGGGACCTTATGGTGATATCCAGCTGGCTTCTTGATGGAAGTGCAACCAGGTTTAATTTCTCTCATAAATTCAAAACTGGTGAATGTTCACACTGTGCCAGTGAAAGTGGTAGTTTTGTCCATGTAACAAGCTTGATAGGGTCAGTGCTATCTCATGCAACTAAACAGAAAACTCTACAGTCTAATTAAGGTATACATGCTTGCCAGACTCAGTTTATGGGAAGCTCCAAGTTACATCTTATCAGTAATCTCAAATGGCCACTGATATGAAAACCATAAACAGTGTGGGAAATAACATGATTACCATTACATTAGGGAAGGCAGAAGGGTTTACAGCAGAATTTAAAGCATTATTTAAACTTTCATTGCTTTTGCAAGATTGATTTTTCTGTTTCTCCAGCCCTAGCTTAATGGAGCTAAGGAGAAGCCTGACAATATAGACAATTTTTGCAGCAGACAGGCACTGTAAACCTTCCTTCAGAAATATGTGGCTTTTAAAAGTAAAGCTGCTATCCCATTTTGGAGTTGAAGAACCCCTGTTGCTTCCAACAAGTTCTAAGATGAGACATCAGGGAAAGAAAAGGGCCGATTCTCCTTAAACTTCATGAATAAAAGCATTCTCTAATAACTGGGAAACAATGGTGTCTGTGACCTCTGCACAGCATACAACCCAGCAGAGCAGTGTGTTCAGGGAATGTCTGAGTACATCTCCTGAGCATAAGAGGCTGGTGACAAATTTAGTTTGTAAATCCTTCAGATGTTCACCACAGCTTTTGTTTTGATGTCTTTGCATGAAAGCTCATTAGCAGGAATCTAAGTAACTTTATGTACACCTGAAAGTTAAGCAAAGATCCAGTGGCACTTTAACATCCAACTCTGCAAAAAACTCACGCAGGGTCTCATTTCCTTGGTAAGAGTCTTCTACTAGATTCTGCAATGTCCAAACAAACCAGTCTGATATTCTATATTCACTGACAAACTCCCTAAATCCACAGGCTTGATGTCTAAGTGTAATAGAGTTTCTAAGACTGTTAAGAAACAACCTCCTTTAGTTAAGAGTTTAGCTGGAGCTGAGTCACTCTAGTGAAGCTTGGTTACCATGCAGCAAAACAGAAAATGTGACCATCCAGGAGAAGCCTATGTTACATGGATTATGTTCTTAATTTGCATTTGGTTCAGAGAGAAATCTCTTCCTCACTGTAAGCCACAATGCTGATGTTGGCAAAACTTCTGGTGGTCTTGATGACTGGAAGCTGACCCAGCTTTTATTAGAAAGCACATCTGACAGTATTATTGGCAGCTCTGCTTTTGGCTAAGGCCTTGGTCAGTAATGCTGCTGCTACAGCTTGAAACTACAGCGCCACTGGCACTTATCCCAGGAAGTGTGCCAGCTTCTAATGGGTACTGACCACAGCAAAATGAGACTTCCCAGAAGAAACAGTGACTTGCTCGTGTCCCAGAAGAAACAGGGATTCGTTTTTCACATGATAAGTGAAGCATCTAGTTATTTTCAGTGGACACAGGAATGTGTAAGCTTGCTACTATATGTAAACAAACTGATACATTTACATTCACACTAAAAGTTTAAAATTGTCCCTCACACATTGGTGTAAGCGCTTCGGCTCACTGATATTAAAGTATAAAATGGGTGAGCAGTTAGAAAACTTCCTAAAAAACAAAATAAATCAAAATGGACTTGTATTTGAAACATACCTTACAATGCTATAACATCTTCTAACCAGAGGATTCATAGCATCTAGAAGCAGAACAGCTGCAGTGTAATATGTAAGAGCAAAAATGAAAATAGAAATCTCACCTTGGTTGAAACTTATGATAAAAATCTTATTGTGCAGATGCATGAATCATCTACAAGCTTGCAACCTCTCTTGTGAAGACAAAGAGACAACCTTTCTAATGAATTGAATTTACATCACTTAGCAAACATTAAATGTGCAATACATCTGTTACAGAAGTCAGTGCTATTTACCTAGTGTGATACAGGTGTACAAAAATACACCCAAAGACTTAAAAAAACCAATCTACATGCAAGAAGGTGCATAAATAAGGCAAAAACCTTTACTAAACCATGTCCAAATGGAACCAGAACTGCCATCTCCCAGAGTCACCCACTAAGTGGTCCCTTTCTCTGGGAATATTTCTTAATGCTCAAGATATAAATAAGCTGATCGATCCCCATCTGTCACGACAGTTCATGGTTGCCAGGGGAACAATCTGAAAAGCAGAGCTTGACTAATGGTATCAGGTAACACAGCCCTTATCTGAAACAGAGAAGGCCAGACCTTGGGCTTTCATTAGGGATGAAGAAAACACCCATGAAAAAAGAAACAAGATTTTTTTCCTGCTAGGTTAGGCAAACCACCTCCACAGAGGTCTCTGCAGCTTTCATTTAACTTAAAGCAATGAAATATGAGCTGACTCCATGTTTGAGCATAAAAGCAAACATAGGTTAAAAAATTATATAGGTTAAGCAACCATAACAGGTTTCCAGGCATTCTGGTAATCACTTCCTTGTCATGAGCACGTGGTGCACATACCACACACAGCATCCACCTATTACAGTAAAGCCAGGGTGGCTCTGTGGGGGTTACGACTCCTCTCTTCCTCAGATTTCATGTTGTGATGGTTGCTATGATTAGACCTCCCCAACAGCAAATACAACTTTTGTACCTCATGGGAGGGAAAAGAAAGTTGCTCTTTTAGATAATGGATCCATTAGACCCATGAGTAATCAGACTATTTTTCCTCCTGCAAGGAGTCCCCACGTGTTTGATCAAACCTGAGGGAAACCAGCCTGTTTCCTCACACCTCTGCTGTCCCCAGGCACAGGATTTTGTACACAGGTGTGTGAAGTTCACTCACTAACAGCATACTAAAAGCAGCACTTTACTTTGGTTCTCCTGAGCAAACAACAGACTTATGCCAAGTAACTCACCCCTAAGGACCAAAGGTAAAGGTGGTCCTTTCTGAAGAAGATTAAAGACCTACCCAGACACTTCCACACATCATCTCATCTTCAAACCTTCTTCTCTTCTGGCATTCTTTTCCTCCCTGACTAAAATAATGCAGTTTTGTATATCTCACTCCCTGTTTCCTTTCCCCATATATTGTTTCAAATATGTTTACTTTTACTCTGAATTGACAGGGCAGGTTTCTAATTTAACTTTCCACTAATGTCAAAGGGGCTAAAGATTTTATTCATAATAAAATTGGAATTATCTGTGCTACCATTTCCAGCTGCCTCACCTCTGCTCCCCGTCCTGTTAATGCTTCCCAAGTTTTCACACACCAGACTATTAACAATGGCTCTTTCCCAAATCCCTCCCATTATTTAGAGCTGACCACACCACTGCTACTGCCAGCTGCCCAGAACTTTGGGGCTAGTCTGTCAGCTTGTAAAATGTCCCAGGCCTGTGAGGTTGTGACAGCTAGAAGGTGTTGCTTCACGAATAATTTTAAAGAATCAGTTCATAGCACAGCCAAAATAAATTGTTACTAGATATGCCAAGCATTGATCAAAAATGCTAATAAAAATCAGTAGGTCTATTAAATTTACTGAAATTTTTGTAATATGGATGCAGATTTTTTTCTCCCATCAAATGAAGTAGGATAAAGTATGTAGATAGGACACTTGCCAGTCACTTGTGTTGCTTTCTGAAAAAAAGACCCAATCTTTGCAAGTTTTCTTATTGTCTTCACTTGACTTCATAGCCCATCCCCTTAACAGAGGATGCTGTGCCCATATTTCATACAGTCATCTGTCAGCAGGAGCCAGCACTAGCATTTCATACACCTGTTTAGGCTGCCCTGCAAACTCCTTGTTTGGTGAGATGGCATAGATAGTTAGAACTACTAACTGAAATAACAGCTAATTGAAATAAATGCAAATTCTGCACAGGCAGACGTGGGAAGCAGTCCAGGAAAGATGTCACTCTTGTCATCCCTCATTAGGAGATTGCCCCTTCAAAGGACCAAGTTTCTGGAATCCCCACTAATCTGGAATCCCCGCTAATGCCATTGCGTAAATGGTTGATGGCAGGGTCACACCCAGGGTACTGCAGAAGCACTGCCCGTCACCTGCTCCCCGTGGCACTCCGCTTTTGTACTGCACACACGTGGAATAACTCTCACCTCATCAAATGGTGTAGGTCCACACACTGAGCCTCTAAGTGCAGCCTTGAGTGCCTGCACTGGCGCTCAGCCAAATGAATTCACCCAGCCTAAAGTTATACAACTGTTTACATACTTTATGAAAACATTTTATCTTCTTTTATGAGACATTATCCACCTGTCTGTGACAATTTACATGCTTCGCTCCCAGCCCATTTCTAAATCATCTGAAGTGAACAGCCTAAATGGAAAGCCCTACTTTCATTTACAATCTGAGCAACTGCTTCTAGCAATTGAAGTTCAGAGAAAATTAGGTATTTTCTAGGTTTGTCTTACTTTAACAGGCTTCTCCAGCATGAACTCATAACACCGGCGAGATTCTAGATGGATTTCGTAAACAGATCCCCAAAATCACGTCGGTGACACTTCTCCACAATTAGGACAAGCAACGCACAGGTCTGCTGTTTCCAAAAGCCCCTGTCAGTACAGGAGGTGATAGGTAAATTCCTCTTTTCTTGTTTCTTTTTTTTTTTACCCTAGATTAGTCTGGTCATCCAAGGCTCCTGAGGAGAGCTCTCAGAGTGGTGTGGCAGCCATCCATATTTCCAAGCCATGCAGGCCCCATTGGATGGGAGCAGACCGAGTGGCCTCCCAGGGTCACTGGCACCCCAGGGGCCTGCCTGGAGAGCCGAGCAGACCAGGGCTGGCACTCGATGAGGTGGCTGGGCCTGGGTGCCCGGCCATGGAGATGGCAGCGTGCTGACCCACACCCTGCCCAGGGAGGTGTCGGGCAGCCCCTCACTGCCGCCTCACGCACTGCGGCCTCGCCTTTGTGTGAGCTCCACCGTGTTTACACTCCCACTTCCTTGTTCCACTGCAGTGCGAGGGCCATAAACCGCCCAGCTGGCACGGCTGAGCGCTTGGTAGCAAGTGCAGGAGGAAGAGGAGGGAGGGGGATGGCGGTCATCCCCTGGCTCTGTGCTGGAAGGGCACCCCAGGTGCCGCCGTGGTGGTTGGGAGCGCAGCCCTTCCCCTAGGGCTGGTGCCACCATCCCCGGTGGGTCTCTCATGCCCACTGGCCACCCTCATGCCCGTGTCCAGGGGCACAACAGAAGGGAACAAGACCTATTTCCCCTTCTTCTCGGACTTCAGGGGCCACAATGTGACGGCCCTGCGCATCGGCGAGTCATGTGCCCTGGCCTTCATCTTCCTGCTGTCGTTGGCGGGAAACATCTGGGGCATCTGTCTGCTGGTGAGGCGGCACCGCCGGCTCTGCGCCGCCAACTGCCTCGTCCTCAACCTCTTCTGCGCCGACCTGCTCTTCATCACTGCCATGCCCTTCATCGCCATCGTGCGCTGGACCGAGTCCTGGGTGCTGGGCAACTTCGTTTGCCACCTGCTCTTCTATGTGGTGAGCCTGAGCGGCACCGTCATCCTCCTCTCCCTGTCGGCCGTCAGCCTGGAGCGCGTCGTCAGCATCGCCCGGCTTCGCCACGCCGCCTTCCGCCGCCGCAAGATGCTCGTCGCCGCCTTGCTCCTCATCTGGGGCCTCGCCGCCCTCGCCACCCTCCCGCTCTGCTGCTTCTTCACCGTGGTGCGGCTGCCCGCCCCCGCCGACCAGGTGAGGGCGAGCGCCGGGCGCGGCAGCCAGGCCGGGTCGGGCCGGGGGGCGCCGGGACCGACGGCGGTGGAGGCTCGTCCGCCTCTGCCGGGACAGCGGCCAGCGAGGAGATCGCCTGCAGGGCGGGCAGCGCTCTGTGTGCCGGGCAGGTGCGAGGCTGGGCTCGGAGGAGCGGCCGGAGCTCCCCCCGCCGCCCCCCCCCGGGCCGTTCTCCAGGCTGACCGTCCCGTTAGGTGGGAAACGCTCATCGGCTGAGATTCTCTTTGCGTTCCTCAGTGCGGCTCAGAGACCTCCTTTTCAGCTCACTTCCCCTTACCGAGGGATCAGCATCCTGGGAGAGTTGCCCTGCATCCGCAGCCCTCTCCGTACAAAATGGCCATGTGCAGATTTTTCTGCCTAATATTTTGAAATGCATACAAAAGTGCACCCCACATGACACTTGAATAAATTATTAAGTTTAAGGTCTGTAAGTTTCAATTTTAAAGTTGCCATTACCATTTGATAAGAAATAATTGGAAGTATTCGAGTTGTGGGCATATCTACTTCTGATTGTATGGGCTTTTAAAACCATCAAGTAATATATTACTTGACCACTTTGTCTAAGTAGAAAGTTTTCACAGTCTTGGTTTAGTCTTGGTTTAGCCATTTTTTTTCCATAAGCATAGAGGGAGATAAGAACAATGCTATACTGAAAATAATGGTACAATATTACTTTTCTTCTTAATTTTTTTTAAATAGGACATTCAAATTTGCACCCTGGATTGGCCCAGCCCTGCAGGAGAAACAGTCTGGGATACGACCTTTGCTATTGTTTTCTTTCTGATACCAGGATTCATCATTGTCATCAGTTACTCCAAAATTTTACAGGTATGTTTTTCCTTTAAATTTTGTTGTGAAACAAAGGGAAGTAAACAGTAACTCACTAGGCATCAGCATATTGTCACTAAATACAAATACATGTAAAGGGAACAAACATAATTTTTTCAATAAATTATGGGATAGGAAAGGGAGCATTTCAACCTGCACATAACAGCCTATATACTTTAATTAAGAACATGCTTCAACAGCAAAATAACCAACACATGGTTTGTCTTCTTATCTATAGTGTTGAATACACTTCTTCATTTATGTGCTGTTCATATTTAAAAAGTGTCAGTCTCCTAAATGCTGAAAGAGTCAAGCATTTGAAATAACTAAAAACTAGATTTTTGCTTTTCTTGAGCCTAAACTTGTCATAAGGGATTTGTAAGAAAGCAGAGAAAGTTAGGGCTAGAAAAAGACCCATCCACTTTTTGATCTACTGGCTTTCTGCTTGCATCTTTAGTACACAGATCTCATTAGATTATACTTAATCCTTCACAATTTCAAATATTGTAAACAAAATTGTAAATTAAACCATCTGCTTCCACTTTCTTTCTAAGTGGATGATGTTTAACATATATGCTGAAATATAAGCCAAGCCACCCAGCTCCCCAGAGTTTTTAATCTATAGTCTAGCAAGCATTACATTAGCATCTAATTTCCTTGTAAACTATCCAAAACCAGAGTGAGAAAGATCTAGAAATCTTCAAACTAAGCACTTCAAACTAGTCACTGCAATGCCTAGTTTTTAGCAACTGCCCACAAGATCCTTGCTTCCTTAATTGGGTAAATTAAACTTCTCATAAGAAAATTTTAGGTTTTGGAAAGGAACCTCAACATACATAGATTATTGAGCAAGGAGTTAACTGATGAAATGCTGAGCACCAGCGGGCTGTGGATGCACATGCCAGAGCTGGATGTAGGAGTAAAATGAACCTAGAATCTGGTCTCCACAAATCCTTGCCTATTGATCAAACAAACTTGTAGTAAAAGCCTGTAGTTTCTGTATTAGCTCATTATAACCTTGAGATAAATGCATTAGGTGAGCCTCTTGTAGTGAAGTAAAGTGCTTGTAACCACATACATGTAGGCAAAGAGCGTAGAGTAACTCACTGGAGAGTGAGTCCTTTGAAAGAACTGCAAAACACTGCAGGCCAAGAAATGCCACAGTTCTTGGTCAGAGGCCAGGACGGGAATGGTGTTTGTTAGTCCTGTCCTTGCAGACTCCGACACATAGGGAGCTAAAAACCAAAAGCAGTGTTTGGAATACTGGATTACAAGACATCCCTGTGCTGCTCTGCTCCTGTTTTTCTAATTTGCTAACAGAGATGCTAAAATACATTACCATTTTCTCTGAAATGAGGAAGGCTTGAGGCCGATAGCAAGATAAAATTGAATCTTCTCTCTCTCCAGGAAGTAAGCAGAACTGAACTGGAGAATGTCTCAATTCCTGAGTCATTCCCAAGAGCAGACTCACTCTCACTTTGTGAGAATGCTCACTTATGCCAGTGCACACGTAGCATGATTCTCAGTATTGCTGGAAGCAGTGCCAAGCATTCATGTATTCATGTTACAACATTGATGATGATGATGAGGAGGAGGATCATGAGGATGATGAGGATTGTTTACAGATACAAGACCTGAAATTTTTAAACAAATATACACTACTACAAATGTGTACTGCACAATTTACTCTGAAACTGAGTATTATTTTTATATAACACTTCCTAGAACCCTGGCAAAATTGATAGATTACCTGCCATGATTTGTAATTTATTTCGTTTTCCATCGTTCTGCCTCTCAGGCAAGACTTTGTCAGAAGCTAGAGCTAGGGAAGATGTCTGTGTTCTGGAAGTTACATGCTTATATATATATCTAACTTCTAAGTTCCTGTTTGTCCAAGTGTGGTCCAGATGCCAAATATAGGTATCTATACTGGGAAGACCAAAAAGAGATCCACAACATACCACTGCCACCCCATTTGTCTTGAACACTCTTAAGAAGCAGTTGTGTCTTATTTACCACAATCCTGGTGACTCTTGAATTCTTAGTTCTAGGCTTTGCAGCTCCTGCAGGAAAGACAGAAGGTATTTATGTGGAACAGATCAAATTTATATGGGACAAATCTCATGAGGACATTCTGTAGCAGTTTTGAACAGTGAAGACTGAGAAGTGCACACAACCCAGTTTTCCTAGTTTTATACTAGAAGTGGATATTAGTCCTTCGCATCTTGTGAAACCCTCATTCTTACTAAGACAGGTTAAGCGCTCTCTGAGAGCAACTCTTGGTTTGGACTGTTTGGAGGAGTTAACCTAGTTTCTGGAATCTAGATTGTACAGCAGAAGATCATCAAGCTGGAATTGTTTTACACGCTCGGGACATCAGAATTCTCTGCTCCTTTTAAATCAGGGAAGCAGCTGTGATAGTGATACTGTCCCCTTCTCAGTCTCAGAAGCTGCTAAGAAACCC
Organism: Fringilla coelebs; assembly: GCF_963513975.1. Classification (NCBI taxonomy): domain Eukaryota; kingdom Metazoa; phylum Chordata; class Aves; order Passeriformes; family Fringillidae; genus Fringilla; species Fringilla coelebs. The sequence goes on along the minus strand of NC_140066.1, from coordinate 20,989,779 downwards.
ACTTTTGGGTCGCCTGTTTTAATTTATACACCCACATTCTACTGAAATATTTAGAAGATGTCTAGATTGTAGTATTGATGAGTATCTATCTCTGTGACAAATACAGAAAACTGCTAACAGAATTACAAATTACTCTCTCTCTCTCAACATTTTCGTCCTTACCTGTACCAAGAAGTTGAAATGTTGCTAGTGTTAGTGTTATCCTTCCTGTAGTTTCTGCTAAAGGGGAAAGTGGCAGGTGGAGCCTTACCTTTTGACTTTCCTATGTAGACAGCTAAGGATTGATCAAAGCCTTGATCGATCAAGCCTTGATTGATCAAGGCTTTTGAAAACACCCCTTCCTTATGTATGCAGGGGATAAACTGGTATCTCAGTTATTTAGCACAAATCTTTGCTAGATATTTTAGTTTTAATTTCTTTGCATCAGAGGTATGAATGTAGCAAACTTAATTGTGCCATGCCAACTTCAGGGAAGACAGGGATGTAGAGCTGAGGATTTCAAATTTTCTGCAAGCCCTCTGGGTCCAATATTCTACCTAATGACAGATGATGCACACCTGTGAATACTAGGTTTCTAAGCTACCCATAGTCTAGTTTATTACATCAGAGAGTGCTTTTACAAGGCACAGATTTTTATAGTGACTCTAGCAATCTGTAAGATTCCATAGAAAGCAATTGTGATTACTGACTGAAAAGCTAAGTGGGACACAAAACAATGCACAATCTCATCCACATTTAAAATAATTTATTGTAATAAATTCATGCTCCTTCTAATACCTACCTTATAATATCAGCATGGCCATAAGAGAATTGGATCACCTCCCTGCTTGCACATCAACAGGATTGTTAACTATGTTCCAGTTTGCGTTTGTGAAAAAAATCAATGGGTTTCTTTCGATAGAACAAATGAGGTCATAATTTGAATTTAATAGGATTTCATGAGTAATTAAGACTGTTTTATGCTGAAAAGCATTTGTGATTGGTAGAGAGCCATGAAAAGAACAACCGCTTTGTTTAATATTGAGATGAATTCACAGCTGAGAGGAAAAAGAATTGCTAGTGAAGTGAGAACATTTGAAAAGGAGCCATGGACAAAAGGTACAAATGAATTTTGCAATGTGGTTTTTTGTAGTCACTTTTCAAAAGAAAACATCATGTGCCAAAGTTTATGTTTTCACTTGTAGAAATGTGTTTCAGTGAAATTTTTTTCTCTTTTACTGCAGATTACAAAAGCATCAAGAAGAAGTTTAAATGCTGGTTTAGCCTACCCAGAACATCATCAGATTCGTGTTTCCCAGCAAGATTACAAACTATTCCGAGCCCTTTTTCTGTTGATGATCTCTTTCTTCATTATGTGGACTCCAATAATAGTAATTATTTTTTTAATTTTAGTTCAGAACTTCAAAAAAGATTTAAATATTTTGCCATCAGTTTTCTTCTGGATAGCATTATTCACTTTTGCCAACTCTGCTGTCAATCCAATTCTGTATAATGTTGCCCATTTCAGACGTAAATGTCAGGAAATTCTTCTCTGTTGTACAGGGAACCCTGAAAGGCATGGAGCAGGTACAGAAACCACTGCAAGAAGAAGTAACCATGAACAGCCACATTTGTCTTTCATTACCAGATGATTATTTAAAGTCTGAGCTATGCCACATTTTGGATTTTGTCTACGCTATCCCAGCTCATATAGGTCATTATGTTATAGTATTACATGCCAGGGGAGGAGGAAAAAAAGCTAAATATGTATTTTTAATTCCTGCAGGTAAAATTCTCTCGACTTCATTGCTTTGCATCAGTAAGATTTGAACAATTTAATTAAGGGATTGAATTCTCCTCTTATGCTGAAATAAATAGAAATACGGCAGTGAACTTGGTGAATGTAAAATAGTTGAATTAAGTACTTTAAAGTTTCTAGTGAAAATGTTCATCCTCAGAAAGTATCTGCTTTTTTTAAAATCCAGTTTTTAAAGGGAACTTGATTAAAAACTTCAATAACTATCTGCCTGAATGTAAGTTCGAGCAGACTAACTGAAACGAGGTAATGGACATGTGTTATCATCAAGTAAATGACCAGTTTGGTTCCATCTCAAATTAAAAATATGGACTTAATACATGTGAATTAACAAATAAAGAATAAATAAATAAATGGCTAATTGTCATGTGTAAAATAGTTATTTTAAAAAGATAGATATTTTTATGTCTTTGCTAGTCATATAATAAAGTTAATTAGTGATATATAGGGTCACTGAAATTCCTTTCTCTTTTCTAAATGATTTCTAGTATTTTATAGGGAAAATCTAATGTTCTAGTTGAAAAGAAAATACATATATTTGGAGGTTTATGATAAATACTCTTTTAGTCAGAAATTGAAACCACTAAAAAAAGCAAGATTAAATTCTTAATTATCACCAGTCACCAGTTCAAAAGGGTGTATTAAGATAACAGGCTACTAATGAAACCAATGTGTACATATGTACAGATTTGCATACAATTTGTATCCTGTGTAATCCAAGTTTATTAAAATGTTTCATTGGTTTATTAACAAGGTGAGCTACACAGCTCAGATAAATATATTGAAAATCTAAATGGACCCATTTAAAGCATTTTCCAGAGAACACATGATCAATGTGTTAACTTTACATCCGTGGTGCTGTTACATGGGTTCTTTCCTTAGGGTTGGATCTTCTTAAGAGCAAAATCCTGAAACACACAAAAACCACAGTTGTGTTTGTCAAACACTCCAGACAAAATTTAATTACTCAAACTTTCACCAAATTTAAAATGCATACATATCTAATTTCTTTAAAATGCTCTTGAGTCCAGAAGTCTGTTACTTGTAATAATAATGCCATAACCTTACTCTGCAGTTTATAATTCTAAGGAATTTTCAACTTGGAACAAAACAGGAATTCATCCAATCTGTTACACCTCTCCTGAGAATTGTAATACTTTTGCAGACAATGTATTGGGCAGATCAATTATAGAGTATCTTTCAGTGATACTGGATTTAAAAGAGTCTATACTTTACCAAGCTTCTAGTTATTTGCCTAAAAAGAATTAATTTAGGATTGTCTTTCAACAAAGTAACAATCTCCTGACCCCCAAAACTTCTAACGGCAATAGTAAATTAGCAGAAGGAATATACCACTCTTAATTTCACAATTGTTGCTTCCAGCAAATGCTAACAGCAGATGGAGCTTTCAACTCTACTGACACGACACTGTATTTATAAGTACTCTCACTTAATATTGACATTACACAGCCTAAAGTTACTTGAGCTACTACTCTGAGAGACCAAGAGTATCACAGCTTCAGCTACATTTGAGAAGGAGCTACCATCATAAATGCAGTGTAAGTTAGAACAAAAAACTTTCATTTCCTAGGCTTCTCTTTTGCCTTGAACAGCCAGTACAGATATTTTAATTTTTTTTTTTTAAAGTAAGTTTTGTACATCTGTTTGTTGAGCGGCCACACATGCACACACGCGTGCGCGCGCGCGCACACACACACACACACACACACACACACACACACTCTTATTTTCTTATTTTGCTTTAAGACATAGGCAGAGTGTGCACAATTAGCAGCAGACACTAGCCTATTCTTGCAGCTTTACTAACATCAGTTAGAATTTTATCACAGTAACAATGAGATGCAGGTCAGTGCAGATGACTGAAGTTGGTTTGTTTTGGTAATAATTCTGTCGCTCTTAATAGCAGACAATAAAGGGGAAAATGCAAATTGTTGGCTTTTAGTTTAATTCATGCTTTGGTGCTGGGCTTATAAACCCTGGCATAATCCTTAATGAAAAGGAACCCAGGCTCCTATTTTTTGTTTGTAAACTATGGAACTCACCCAGTCAGACACTGTACTCAACACCTAACATCTCAGTATAAATTAGGGTAGCAAACAAAGAACAGGGTGACCTGGTAGATTAGATATTTGCTATTCATAACAAACAAGAAGAGGCATGATCAACTTTTAAACTTTCTTAGATTTAATAGAACAGCCCTAAACACCTGATTACTTGGCTTTCTCATTTTCAGAAATTTTTATTCTTGCTGGACTTTATTTGAAAAGCAGGGAAGGCAGGATTCAAACCAGAAAAGTAGAATAAATTTTTATAATGACTTTGTTTCTTTTCTGTCCTACCGCTTATGCAGTAATACAAATCATTCACAGAAGTTGATTCCATTTGCATTTATAATGTCTTTTATTCTTTACTGTTCTAACTTTCAACTGACTTATGTTGTCTCCAAATTCTCATTCAAGATAATTTTTTTTCATTGTTGTCAGGCACTTTTCCCAGGTCACTGATCAGTACTGTAAACACCACCTACTTCAGCAGAGTAGGTGGCACCATGTTCTTCAAGGCACCCTGTTATCAGCATACTACTTTACAACACAGCAATGTATTACTCTGTATTTATGGATCAGATGAACAGATAATAGAGCCACAACAGCTGACTTTGCTCATCTATTCTTTCTCTATAAGACACAAAAGTTCCTTCAGTCAATCCCAGTTTGTTCTAGCATGTCATTGAGAAAAGCCTTTAATCTTGATTTACAGATTTCAGTGATGAAGAACATACAACAGCTCTTGGTAAACTGTTCCAAAGGTTAATGACCTTTGGAGTTAAACAAATGGCTGTTTATTTCTGGTTCTGAATGTGTCCAGTTTAAAGTTCCATCCGTTTAAATTTACTATTTCTGTGTTTGCAAGTCCTTTCCTATCCAATTCCTATTGCTTGTGTGGACAAGCACAGACTTTGCTCAGGCCAGCTTTTAACCTCTTCCTAATAGGAAAAGATTAGGATCTTTAAAGCACTCACTCGAGGATACATTTTACAAACTTTCAATCATTTTCTCTGCTTTTCTTCAAAACTTCTAATTCATCCTCAATACTTTTTCCAGTTATGCTTGCCACCTAATGTGACATAGCAATTAGATCTATGCCAAGCACAACAGTCGCATGTGAGTTGTTTTACACATGCAAGAATCGTATTAACTCTTTTGCTCACATCATTACATTGGGAGTTCCCATTCAGCTGATTCACCAGTCAAGTCTTTCATAAATAGCATGTCTTCCAGGATGTGAGGGGTGGGGAGGGAGTAGGGAGAGGTACTACTATTTTGTTTGTTCTAAATATTTTGATTTTTCTCCTTCACTCTTTACAATTCCCCACTCTGGGTGTAATTCTTATCATAAGAAACGTTATGGTTTCTTCTAGATTATTACCATTAGGCCTTTTGTAATACACTTGAGCATAAGTGAGGTAATTCCCTGTGTTGTAAGCTCAGCCTGACCATATGACTCAAGATAATGTCATGTTTCCAGTATGAGGGCTATGTCCCTCTTCCACAGCTCTTTGTGAAACAGTTAGCATGAGGACTTGTGAGAAAGGGTCTTCTATAAGGTATCCTCTCCAAGATTTCTATTTTCCTTAAAAGCCTTTCTGAAGAGTTTCTCAAAAAAGCATTTGAACAAAGGGAAAGAAATGTGATAAAAGGTGCCAAATTACTTTTTACCATAGCTATGAAGTTTATCCTTACTATGTTTACTCACATACATTGATTTAATTGTTTTACAACTTCCTCTAATTACTGTTTCAGCTGACCTGATATGCTGCATAAAAAAACTATGCACCTCAGCCCTCCTTCAGATAAGGGAAGCAAAAGTTGGAAATAACTTACTATAAGCTCCAGTTTTCAAAAGACAAAGTTACAGACACTAAGTAAAAAGCTTTATGAATTTGACATCTAATGAGCAATAGAATCCCAGTGTTTTAGTTTAGTTGTTAAACCCTGAAATAAAATTCTTCAGAAAAAAAAGTTCTCACCATTATGAGCGATAACTCTGTATTTTCTGTCCAAACAGAGGTCTATCTGCCTTTGTCTGACAATTTTCAGTGCATCTGGAGGCAATCCCTTGGGGTCCCGGGAGAACACAAAGGAGTAGCTATCAGCACAAGTGCCATCTGCATTTAGCTGGCGGCAGGAGTAATGAAGAGCATATGTATCATAATCTGTGTCCACTACCCAGTGATCATCATCTGAAAGAAACCATAGCAAAGAAAAAGTGTTAGAGACACCAGTGAAATCTAGTAAATCAGAGAGGATTGCTGCCATAACTCTATGAAAGAAAATAAGATGAAGATCAGTACAAGTTATAGCAGATTAGCTTTTCATTTATTCCTGTGTCCGGTATTTAATTCCATGTTTATTTTTTAAACGAAAATAAAGATGGACATGCTCGGCCTGCTCAAGGTGACCCAAACCCATAAATATTTTCCTACCAGGGATGTTACTTAGACTGCACTTTTATGGAAGAAGATAATAATGCGGTTTGCTTGTATATTAGAAGTATTTGCTACAAGTTTTGCCATAAACCCTCTTCTTAAAGCACTGTTACAGTTTCAAATAATTCTAAACTATTTAGCTATGTAACATGACAAAAACCTGGTCACGCAGACACTCTGTTCTAACAGAAGTGAGGCTGTTTCAATGTTTGCAGTAAAACCTGACACATCTGCACCTTCATCTCCGGGAGCCAAAGACTCTCCCTTGCAGTACATCTGCACTGGTGAAGGCAACTCTCTGTTTTCTTCCCCTTCTCTCCTGTGGGGGGGACACCAGACTTTTTAGAAAGGCAGAGTTTGGGGTCAGCCAGCAACCTGAAGAACCCATGATTCAGCAGCATATTGTGAGGAGACCTGGGAACAGTTTAAGACAAATTGGCATCCAAGACATGCTTTGTAACTTTGTTTTTGGATGGAATGGAGCTCCTATCAGTTCCAAATTCTACCTGCTTCTCTTGGAATCAATTCAATAAATGTCTTGAGCTACAAAGTGTCTGAATCTCTACTTGGTTCAAGGAACTGATTTTCTATAGGGGTGGAGAGAGGACATAAAAGTAGGAATGAAGTACATATGATCATATTTGTCTCTTAAAACAGATAAATCTCTACATTTGCAGACACAAGACCAAACAAAATAACATTTTATAAATTCTCTTCCCTGCTCGGCCAGCTCTGACATCAGGCTTCAGAGAGAACACTAACATCCGGTAACTGAGTTCTGAACTAAAACAAGTCTTAAAATACTTCATCTGCTTTACAGTGTCCTTCAATTATATTGTTGGGTAGCAAACAAATTAAATACAAAGATATACAAAGGCCAGGTCTTCACTTGTTTAAAGAAAGCCAACCAGCTGTCCCATATAAAAAGTACCTTGTTCACATTAAGCTTTGCAGTATGATAGTTAAGTCTTTTAAGTGTATTTAAGAAATTCAACAGTACTTTTTCTTTCCCCAGCATGGACATACAACATAACTAGTCTTTCAAGTAGTTCTGCATCTTCCACAGTTAAGTACTCACTTCCCTTCTGCAGAAAAGAGGCAACTCCCCAGTACTTCATCTTGAACTTGGCAGGGTCCTCTGTGTCAGTGAAAGAGCCGATCATGTCAGCACAGACATCCCAGTTACTGTAGCCAAAGAAAATATCACATTCCAATGTAAGAGCACAGGTTCAGTCACTTGCACAGGGATAGAAGGTAGGATTGGAGCAGTAGCTTAGCAAAATGGAACAAGAGGAGAGTGGCAAACAGCTTACTTGAAGAGTCTGACTCTGCCCTTTGCAGTGGCAGTCATTTGTCCATTCTCATCTACGCTGAACTGGGCTACCACATTGTCCTGCAGAAACAGCCCCTCAGGATCTTTTTTTGCCATAGCATACCAGGTGCCACTGTACTGCAAGGAAATAAGAAAGACTGCATGTAGACTTAGAACAATGGAAACATTACAACCAGACAGTACAGAATAGGGAAGAGCATGCAGATCTTTGACACCATGACTCAAAGGTGTACCTAAGAAGCAAATCTATCTGTTTCAACAGCATAAACCCATCAATACATGGTAGTGCTATCATAATTTGTGGAAATACTGACTTTTTTGGTAATCTTATCTGTATCTGCAGCTGTCCAGTATAAGGAATATATAACAAAGTGTAAGTATAACAAATTTAGTGGCAAAAGGAATAACAACTGGCAGATCTTGCTAGATCTATGTGTATTTATTTCCTTGCAATGGTGTCTGAAAACACAAGAGTATTAATTTTTCATAGAAACAGCCAAGTAAATACAGTCTTTCTGCTTATACCCTACAGTTTGAGACCAGTCTGCTAAAACTCAGTTTCTGCAGTATTCCTTTATCAGGTGCATCAGGATCCAGCACCTGTGGAGGTTTGGACATCACACATTTTAGCTGTTTCTCAGTATTACACTCGGTGACTTCAAAATGTGACCACACTGGTGCTACTGAATGCCAAATTTTGTAGCCTGGAAAGAGGTATGCAAGACATCACAAATCCAGGACAGTAAAGAAGATTTACCCTGGTCTTGTCGAAGTTCTCCTTGACTTTGAAGCTGCTTACTCGGCAGTCCCGCTCTGCAGTGCTGCTGCCCATCAAGGCCAGTGACAGCAGCAGCAGCCAGGGCAGAGCTCTCTCTGTGTGGGCCATCCTGTCCCTGCAGCAAACAGAGAATAGCATCAGAAACAAGCTGTCACACAAGTGAAGGGAGGAAGGCTGCCCTGATAGGTCACCAAGGTGTCACGCAGCTTTCCCTGATGCGTGTGCAAGGAAGGCCCCTGGTTGTCCCCAGCCCACAACAGCAGGGTCCCTTACAGACAGTGCCGGTCCCTGGAGCCTCTTGAGAGCCCAAGTGTTGATGGTGGTGGCAGTGCCCAGGCAGGGAATGCTTTATGTACTCCTGAGGCTTTCGCAACCTGCTGAGCCACATTGGAGAGGGCAGCAGGGAGGCGGGTTGGTGGATGCAGCAGGCTGGGGCCCCTTCATAACAGCCTCTTGCATAACACCCGTGGGCTCAGGTGGTCTTTGACCCTGATCTGCAGCCAAGCCGGCGCTAGGAACAAATGCCTCTCTTTGCTTTTCCCAACCCGAAAGCAGAGCTCACACCTGGGGGAAGGGGTGTGCACATGTGCGGGGAGAACAAATGGAATGAGAGGCATCCCACCTTTGCATGGGGGGAGAGTGAGCTGCCTCCCCCTCTTGTGTGATTTTACACACTGCAGTCCAAAATCCATCTTACCCAATATGCTCAACCCAGTTACAAGGTGCAGACTTGTTTCCTCCACCTCCTCCCCAAAGTCCTTTCCTCTTTTACCCTGATAAACAGTGGCAAACAAAATACTTGTAAGTTTCTGCTCATGTTTCTGAAAGCCTGGTTATGCCAGAACCTCTTCAGGTCCTCATGACTGGTTCCCTCTGGCTTCCAAAAGGCTCTCTTGGCTAAATCATCTCCTGAGCAGCTCCCAGCAACAGGAATGGGGGCCCTGCAGATCCTCAGGATGGTGAAAGAGCCTTTTTATGTGCTACTAGAACTTAAGTGTGGCCTGCAAATATCCAAGTGCATGTACACACCACAGCTAGCCATTTTGACATGTGATTAACTTTAAATCAGATATTCCATAACTTCTGTTCTGGTTTTGGCAAACTGTTTTCAGTTATATAAACCATTATTTTCTCCTGTCCAGGCAAGTTTTGCTGCCTCTCAGTCAATATTTGTTCTCTAGTTTCAACATCTTTAGGAAGCATTAGAGAAAATCTGTTAATTATTTTCTAGGCGTGTAACCAGAGCAGGATAGAAATGATTGTTACCAAGAGAACTAATTCACCTATCTTTCTCACCTCCCATTTTTTTTTAAGAATAAAGGCAGAAGCCTGCTATTTGAAAAGCTGGTATTATTTTAAAAATCAAGCAAAAATATGATTTAAATATGGAGATATTTAAATTTATACCAAAATTTATACCAAAAAATACCTCAATAGTAGCCAATGTACAGCTTTAACCAATTTATTCAGCATGGCCTTTCCCAGAGGTTTACTTCATATTCATTTCATATATTCATAAAAATATTAGACTTCTTACTGTGGCTGTCCTTTACAATCTCTTCTCACATATAATGCAAACAATTGGATTGATTTGTCTTCCTTTTCTGCTTTATGTTGGAGGCTTTTTGCACAGTGAATATGTTTTGTTCACTTTCTTAAACATCTATTGCTCAGGGCTGTTCATGTCTGCCTTTGATTTCCTGGATAATATTAGCCACTAAAAATTCCACTATATTTAATATTAAACTTCTATTCATAGTAAAGAACATTTTTTAACACAGGGAATTAGAAGGGTGTATGTATATTAATTGTCCTGAAGGTTTCAGTGGTAGTTTTGCAATAAGTCAACATTTCCATTTTTAAGCTGAGATTTTCAAATTTGATAATTCCTACCAAGACTGAAAAGGAAAAAGTAAACTCTATTCTTCTGGTGACTTTCAGAATCTTGCTCTAGTCTGGCAATGGTGATACCAGTGATAGGCATACATTTTTATAAAACCTTTACAAGACACTCACTGGTCTTGATATATGAATTCATCATATGAACAAGACCAAAATCGACATGGATTTTCTTTGTTCACTGTCTCACATGACTGATAGCAATAAGATGGATTAAAGCTCAATTCATAAGTTTTGAATCTATTACTTTATTTAATACCAAAGAAAACAATATTTCTTTATTCTCTGCCAATTTGTGAAATTTTATCAGTTCTCTTAAGTTTGTTCTCTTCAAAAACCTCCATACTGCTTTATATTACCAGAGAGGTTCTTGCAGAATCAAATCTATTCCTATCAAGTTTTTCAATAGCATGATTGTCTATGAAGTTTTCAAAGGAGTACACAGTCACTCATGCACATATGTCAAAACCTGCTGAGATTTGACCACCTCTGAAAATCTATGTCAGTGTTCCTTTTATACATACTGCTGTTGTCAGAAGATTTACAGACAGGAAATGAAACCAGGTGTCAATTAAATAAAAATTTACTTCTGTTAATAAGATCAGTTCTAAATGTGTGCAAGGGATATTATGGTCTCCTAAATTAATCTGATGCAATAAATCTGAATCAGAAACATGTAATTTTGTATAAGCCATGGCACAGCATTTCTTTAATTGCGTACCTCTACTGATCTCTGCAATATTTGGCAACTTATATCTGGTGGAGGTGCCTGACACATTTAGTAATTATAACTTCCACTTATTCAGGTCCTTGAGTTTGAGATCTCTACACACTTTAGACAATGCCTAAGGAAAATCTTTTGATGTGTTATCATTGGGAATCTGGGGCAGTGCAGCTCCAGTGAAATCACACCAGTACTTCCCAGTTAGATTTCGACAGGTGCTGAAGAGAAGCTGGGCAAGTCAGAATGCCATGGAGGTTCCACAGGGAGCTGGGCTCTCTGCCTCCTCTGCTTTAGCTCTACCTCCAATACTGCCTGCTGGAGACACAGCTTACACTGATGAAGTCCTTCTTGGGTTACAGATGAAGCACTTCCTTGGTTCAGTGGGACAGGGATTTTAGGCAAAAAGGCTGCTCTGTTGTTGGTTAAGTCTAGATCAGGGCATGCTGGGGGAGGAATGGAAGGTTTCTGGCAGATGAGCAGGGCTATGGCAACTCAAGGGTGAATTCTTCCTCAGTCCTAAGAGATGCAAGCAGAACTGTGTAAACTCATAAACAGTGTAAACTTTGCCTCAGTTAAATATCATTTGGCTTGATTTGCCTCTGAGTTTGCTTGAGAAATTATGTCAGTGGGTGACCCTCATTCAGACCTAAATATTCACCTCTTAGATTTGTACTTCTCATGCAAACTGAAAGGAACTTGGGCCAGGATTTTGCATGAGAGACGACTATCCATAGATCAAATCACTGATATCCAAGGATTTCTAGGTTCTGGGAAAGCTCAGACAATTCTATTTAAGGGAACTATTAAAATTTGATAAATGATTTAAATATTGATAAGTTTCATACATGACTTCTGATACCTGAGGCTGGCAGCATATTTTGAATATTACAGATTTTTTTTTTTAAGTCACTATGTATTTTTTGGAACTATATTTAATGAAAGGGAAAGAAGGTCTTCTACCTTTGCATTCTGTCAAGAGGACAGAAAAGGGGCTAACTTCTGGCAGTGATTCTGTGACTGGATTATTTTCTACACTAATAGCATGTAAAATTCTGCAACATTCTCAATTAGGTATAGCAAGGAAAAAATATGGAAGGAAATGGCTGAAAAAAAATTTCATTATAGGAATTATTTTATCTTTATTTATGACTTTTAATAAAAGGAAGAAACTAGTCAAATTACTATTCAAACATTTTTAACACTGCAACTTTCAAGCTCTACATATTAAAATAACTATTTTTTTTTTCCACAAGAATTGGTCGAGCTCTTAGGAGAAAGTTGACTCAAAAATTGCTAGTAGGAAATGGAATATCCATTTCCAGCCAGACTACAATAGATTGAAAGACTTTTTGCTGTGTTCTCTTGATTTTTTATTTATAGAATGCCATTCATAAACATGGGCATCCATTAAAGTCTCTGAGGTAGATTTGCAGGCAAATGAATGACCACTGTGTGCACAGGGCAGGGGATGCAAGCGTAGCCCTGTGAAACCAGACTCACACCAATAACAAATGGCATGAGCTGTGCCAAGGAGCTCGGTGTACTTTGTAAGGGACAGCAGTGTACACTGTCACCATCACAACTGCTCCTCTTGGTGGCAGTCTGAGTACAGAGGTCAAGGACAGAACGGAACAGAAGAGATTGCCCTTTGCTCCATGCCAGCCTGTGTACTACCTGTTCTTGTAATTTAATGACGAGACATTTTGTTTAGGGAGTAAATTTACACTGAACTCTTTAGAAACAGTATTTACTAACAGAACTAGTTTAAAATGGCACCTCTATTTTCTGTAGCAAGTCTTTTTGAGGATTGTGATTCTGAATTGAAACTTTTTCTGGCCATATTACTAAAATGGAAACAATATAAAACAAAGATCTAAAGTTCACCAACAGGCTGGCCAGCCAGGTGAGAAGAGCTCTAAATTATAAATTATGGAAGACACAGACCTTATGTACTGAGTCCAGCAATGAACCACAAAGTTCACAAAGCAATAGGAGAATCTGACAAAAATAGAGGCTTAGGGAGCTGAGATTCTTCAGCCCAAAAAGGTCTGAGGGGATCTTAACAACATACATACTTGAAAGGAGAGCATGAAGAAGGACAGTCAGACCCTTCTCAGCAGTGCTGATTAACATTCTCAATAGTAAAAACTTGTCAAGTAACCGAAGATCTCTAGGGAGCAAATGTGAGAATGGCTGACATTAAAAGGCTGCTGCCTTGCCTTAGTCTGTATACTAAAATTCATGCCAAACTATGAAGAAACCCATATTTTTGGTCAAAGCTGCAGTGCATCTGGCAACCCTTCACACTAGATTGGCCATTACTTCAGGAAATCTCCCCCAGAGTCAATAATCTCTGTAGATTACTAACTTCATGATCCCCCAGAGCTAATAATTGGTAGTTTAAAGAGAACATAAACGTTTGCAGCTCTATGGAAAAAGCAGTTAACTTACTACCTTCAGTGTTTATGTTTTTAAAATTATTTTTGTAAGAAAAGGGATAGAGAATTATTTTAAAAGAAATATGAAATTAAGGATGTTTATAAGGGTTTCCAGAAGATACCAAGTCACTGACACCAAAACATTTTAGTGCCAAAACCTGGCTCTGTTAGGATCACACAGTACCTGTTGAAAAAAACAACAGAATCAATTCTCACAATGTATCCCTTTAGAAAAAAACCCCAAACAACTCTGAATATTAATTTCTTGGATTATACATATGAATCTCCAATGTCCAGACAGCAACTTAGATATTAACCACATCAAAATTCATGCAATTGAAATAAGCATATTTGATCTGTGGTTTTTTTCAGATAATCTTTACTGAATAAACCACATTTACTGCTGTAGGATCAACTGAAACGTTCAGATACAAACACTGAGCTGAACTGGGAAACCTTATAAATGCCTTTGACATTTACGTGCTGTTTGAATCTATTTAAATAACCATGTCTGTCAGTTATCCTTCTTAGGAGTTTCCATGTATCACAAGGGCTCAGGAATGGTCTACTACTAAGAACTACTCCATAAATAGTTCGATTTCTGATGAACGTCAAAGGCAAATGACATCATATGTATTAAAATCACAAAGCACACATACTTCTGAGAGTCTCTGAAATTAAATTAAGTTTAGATACAAATGCAAATTAGCTTTAATAAAAATAAAATGTTCAATACTGTGGAAAAAAAGGAGAGCAAAAGAGATAGAACAGAAAATAAATGTCATATTCCAGCAGAGAAACTTTAAAATTCATGACAAAATTTTTAAAAGAACTTTTGTTGGTTTCTGATATTTCTTTCCATTTAATTTCACACTTGACAGCACAAGAGTGCAATTTTAAGAGTGTATCTAAATTAAGGAAAATGCAATAAGAATTTCTTTAGGACATAAAAGTGATTATGGGACAGCCCAGCTACATCTGAAATATTTTATAACAAAGAAAATGTATCACCTTACAGTAGTACCTAATTAAAAAAAATCTTTATTTTGTAATCTCAAAGTACAAATAGTGTAGTTTATCCTTTGTAAAAAGAGATGAGCATGAGGGAGATTTGGTGAAAGCATGAAAAGCATTTTAGGTGATTTGCACCTAGAAAAAAATGATAATAAAATTATAGTAAATTTATTAGCTTACAAAAATGTACCCCCAACTTCCCAGCCCCCAAAGAAAATGGTATCATGGTCAGTTTGCCTGTATTCACTTGTTCTCCCTCCAGAGAGTGACATGCCACTCTATTTCACTGAATTAATGTGATCACAATATAAAGGTTTGATGTTTAAACTGATTTGTCATGTGTGATAAAGATGAATGTGTAAGTCTTACATAGAAGTTAATTTTTTAGAATGTTTTAGCTGGGCATGAGACAGATCCTCTATAGGCGCCTTCAACTTCAAAGAAACTACTGTGTGGAATGTTCCAAAGTCATAAAAAAATATAACTGAACACATAATGCAAAAAAATGTTATAACTCCTTCACATGATTTCTCTGAGGCTCTTCAACATCCTCTTCTTTTAAAGCACAGAGTGAAAAGTAATGAGCTAGAAATTAGGAAGATGACAAGCACTAATTTAACTCTATGTAGTTACATATAAAATTATTTTCAAGGCTCTACTTCTTTTATATGTATTGCTCAAATATTGAAACTACTAATATTGAATTTGAGTAAGAATAAATGTGCCTTTCTGCTGCTGTTTCCTTGTAAACTATGTGTGTGTACAACAGTGAGAACACTGCTGTGTTGCCACAAGTTCCTATCACTGGGTCACCTGTCAAGAAGATGCTGCAGACTCACACACCCACCAGGGAGGGGCCTGGGGGCAGCAACGCAGTCAGAGAAAAGGAGCCAGGCCAAATTGTGTTTGTAATTTTCATACACCTTTTAAAATCTGTAGAGCATCTGCAGTCTGGCAAAAAATTAGTTCCATAAATAGTGTTTCATATCATGGTCAGAGGGAAAAGTAATGTTAGGTGTCATTGAGCATCTATCAGTGACCTGTTCTTTGTGCCCAAGAGAATCTGTGTCAGTTGCTCGTGTTGATTCTTTGAGATCTGTTGATAAATACTAATGTTGACACATTGTGGCTTCTGGCAGACAGATGATGTACTTTGGCAATACTCTTTTCAAATTAAGAATGCCCAAAGGGTGTATGTTTTATTTTCTTACACCAAGAATCTCTTATTGCTTTTGATCTACATGGATGCCATAAACAGAAGTAAGATTAATTGTATTGCAGTCCTCCTACTGTGCTGGAATTCAGGTCTGTTTCAATGAACAAAGATCATTTACTGTCATAGTTGGCACTTAAATTCAGCCTTCCCATGTAGCTTTGGAATGTTTGCTCCTCAAATTCAACACATTTTCCACCATTCCTTTTCCATTCATGTATGTAATGTTGAACATCTAATGGCAGAAAATATGTATAGCCATATATCTGTATCTGTATATCTGTATCTGTGACCAGACTCAAGATTCCATCTTTGCATAATGTTCACCAGTTATTTTTGTGGTATTTCATAGAACAGACATCTCCAACTTTTCCTGAAGAAAGTGTAGACCTTGACTGGATATTTATGCTTATAGAATAAAAATTTTTCTGTTTCCTCAGTTTGAATTTAATCAGTTTTCTGATTTTATCCTTTATTTTGCTTCTCTCTTTTTGAAGGAAAAAAAAAGAATAAGCCATATCTGGCTGTACTAAGTCATATTCTAATTCTTTTATTCCATCTTCACCTAGGTAAATAATTTGAGCACTTGAACAAGCTCAATCTTCTGTAAGGTCTTAAGGATTTCACCCATTTTATTCATGTATAGCTTTATAATTATTTACTTTTAGTAATCCAATTTCTATCATCTCCTGACTATTTCAAGGAAAGCTAAGTTCTACCCTTTAAAAGATTTCTCCATAACATGCTGTTTTCCTGCCCTTAAGTGCCTCTCACAAATACACATGTGTACATCTGTGCACGTGTATAATGTGGGGTAAGGATCTGGGTGGAATTTCTCATATGAAGTTTTAATAGGAACTTCTGTGCACAGCACAGTATATATACAGTGAATGAAGGAGAGAACATACAGGTACACATGTCTACACATCAGACAATTTTATAAGAATTAATTGGTTAGTTTAAAATGCTAAAATGGCTCCCTGAGGATTTATGAGCTAAGAATGCTCAGGGGTTTAGTGTCCTGACATCTCTTTAATTAGCGGTCTCCAAGATCTCACACTAAGAAGATGCTAAGCCAGTGCCTTCTGTCATATCTCAAGAGTATCAGAAGGCTTGGAAGCCACAGAGGAAGATGAATGTATTATGTCTGTGAGCTATACAATATGTACAAAGTACATTTTTCTTACTAGGTTAGGACTAGGGTTAGTGTTTTCTTACAGGTTAGGACTTCTTGCTGCCATTCCTGCTTTGACGGTGATGCAGTTCTAAAAGAAATCCTAAGAAAAATCCAGCGAAAATGGGTGAGGTAAATAAAGATGCCGTTGAAAAATACTTGGAGAACAATCCCCAGTTTGCCAAGGAGTATTTCGACCGAAAAATAAGACCTGAAGTGGTGGGAAGTATCTTTAACGTGAACCCTGGAGATGTGAAGGAAGGAGTCAGCTTCAAAGACATGTCCCGTCTGGAGGAGTGTAACATAATTTTTGAATTGGTGACAGAAATTCAGGATGAGGCATGTGTTATGGAAAAGATGGTGCACAAGGCCCTGCAGAGGCTGGCACAGCTGCTGGCAGCTGATCGGTGTAGTCTGTTCATTTGTCGTTCCCGAAATGGTACTCCAGAGGTAGCCTCCAGGATTCTTGATATCACTCCAACTTCCAAATATGAGGAGAATTTGGTGAAACCAGAAAATGAGACTGTTTTTCCTCTGGACATCGGGATAGTGGGATGGGTTGCTCATACCAAGAAGTTTTTTAATATACCTGATGTGACAAAGGTAAGTGACTTCTCTTGGGGAATGGGGTTCTGTGCATTCTCTTCTTCCTGCCCAAGGTTTGAGGTATAAAAGTTGTTCTTCAGAAAAATCTGAGGCAGAAATCCTGACCAATAACATGAGAAAAGCATCAGCAGAGATGGCTTGAAATCCAATCGAACCACATAAGGTAGCCTAGTTAGGTGTTTTCAGTGTCCTTGTAGTATTTGTAATGTCAATGACTATAATAATGGAGGAGAACATTAGTTTAATAGAGACCATTAAATACCGGAGTTTCTGCTGAACAAGGCAGGCTTGTATTCTGTTTTCCAGAATGGGTTTGCAAGTGTTCTCTGATATCATTTCATGCTGCCATGCATGCATCTCTGAATAATTTAATTTGCAGCTTTTGTAATGAAGATGTATCCTTATTAGTAAGTGAATGAGGACAGAGAAAGATGATGTCAACATACATATTCACCTTTATGTCAGTGTTTGATTTAAAATGGGTTTGATTTTGAGTATGTGTCGATCCAGGGCTTTTGTTCAAAACCATCCATAGAAGAAAATTATTGACTCAGAGCTGTTCTGACATTTTTGAAGTTCCTGTTGAATCTGCGCTAAATCACCTTCTTTCTTTAGGGTGCTGATAAAAGTTTATTTATTACATTATTTATTAATTTTATTTAAATCTTTATTATTATTATTTATTACAAACATTAATTAAAATGGTGAGTAACAAAAGTGAAACTCACATGTGTGAGGTCTGCTTTAGAAAATGCTCTGAAATACATGGGGACATGTAGTTCAAACATGCTTTGAATTTTAAGATTTCCTTAAAAATAACTAACCTTGCATCATCAAATGCTGGCATCTTCATTTCTTTTTAGACCTATGTTGAAAATCTGAACATAATCAAATGGTGCTAAGATAATTATCAAGATGACAGTCTGGATTTGCAGTATTTCCTATACAGTCAATTTAAAATTTCAGAATATTTTAGAGATAGAAACCACTACAGTGTCCTAAGTGCCATGTAAATAATCAAAATATTTATACACTGCAATTAACTATGTTTTGCAAGAGGTAAACAAAAATTAATACCTTTTATCATGCTAGAAGTTGTAAAGGACTATTTTTAAAGCTCAGAAAAAAATGAATATTTATATATAGGAAAATAGCATTCCAATATACAGTAAAGTGCCTCAGATGTAAGTAGGAATCACAGGGGCAAACAGAAGACTGACTGATTTGAGAAAACCATCAGTTCATTTTCAACTGACCACTAATATCCGTTCTTCAATGGCTGCTGTTCTGACAAGAAGTGTCTGATTTATTGTCTCTTACCACCACGTGGGGAGATTGGAGGATAATCTGTCCAAGTTCATAAGACTGATTACATGAGAAAAGATCAGGAGGATCAGGGAAGATGTGCCTCCTATCAGACACTGCACTGCTTCTTAATATCTTTATGTCAGAGGTGCCCAGAGCAGGGCTAACCAAATATTTCTGTGTTTGCAATAGGATTTGTTCAAAATTTTGTGACAAGTGTTATTTATACATGCTTAAGTACGAGAACTTTCCTGTCCATCTAATCCTGTTAGGTGTTTTGCGCTCATAAATTAATTTATGTCAGCTGAGTATCTGTAGCTATTCAATCATTCTAAAGTAATCTTTACTTAGGCACTCATTTACTCTTTTAGGATTACTGAAGTCTATGCCACTAGGCACACATTTTAAAATGCAATTCAGCTAAGGTCCCATTAATCTAAATTTGGTAACTAAATATCATTGGAATATTGACAGTTTGTTACATAATTGCAAAACTCCCAGAGACTTCTCTGGAACCAAGGTTTGATATTTAAAAACAGCTCTAAAGGTCTCAAAGCCATCGGGATTTTCATTCTTTAAGTACAAAAAGTCAGTGTCCAAGTTCACACTCCTCACACAAGCAGATCTCCCAATTATGTCACCAGAATCTTTATCTCCATAGCAAACCCAGAACTTCAGCTTGAGTCACTAATGTTTAAAACATATAATTAGTCCATGGCAGCAGAAATATGCAGCCACTGAAGTCTTTATCATATTTCAGAAAGGATAATATATTTCAGAATGGATAATTATTTTTCAGTTCACTACATTGATTTCAGTCAAACAAGATTGTCTGCTACCCAAATTATGAACAAAAAATGACAGGAAGAGTTAAGCCAGAGGAGAATTTTTCCCCTAGTGCCTTGTCAGAATACAAAATGCACAATGATTATTTCTAGTTGGCTTTAGTACTTTAAAAATGCTATTTCTATCCACTTTTTACTGTTGACACAGTCCATATCCAAACAGCATAGTGTTTTTTAAGTCTTAAGTACATGACAACATTGACAAACGCATGGTGTGACATTTTAATGCTTCAATCATTACCCCTTTATAACAAAAGTAAATGCAATAAAAGATCACAACAGCAATAAATCATTGAAGAATAAATGACTCCAGTTTTAGTGCCTGGTAACCAGTTCTTTAGGGATTATCTCTTTCTAACTGGAAAGGTACCAATAAACGTGAGGAAGCTCCTCATCCTGACTAATGCTCCAGAAAAGAAAAGCGGAGGAAAAGATACAGACCTTTGATAATTAACTTAGTAGTCAGTCTCCTCCCCACAAGATTATGGACCTGTTGACTGTGAGAGCTAATAGTGTTTAATCCAGGATTTCATAGTTGTGAGAAACAGGAGGCCAGGCAGGACCATTACCCTAATAATTCATCTCACATTATTCACAGTGTATAGCAGATTATGTGTCTCAAATATTACAAAGTAAAATAATAGGCCACAAAAAATTTGATATGTCCATTAATATTCTTTTAACAGTAACTGATAACACGGACAACATTATAAAGCAGAGTACAATTACCTTACATTTTTCTATTTAAATTATTGCACTGCTCCTTTCGATTCAAAGGTATTTGAAAACAAGGATTTAATTAAGGACTGGAAACTCAATAAATAATATTATTTCTTTTAGTTGAGTATCATAAAAATGGTGGGGAAATGCTTCAAGAGAAGTGAAGACTTTTGAATTACATCTATAAAGGAGCTGAAATATTTTGAGGCTGAAATAACTAGCCCTCATTTTTAGAGGCCTTGCACTGGAATTCACAACCCCCAGTGAAGTGAAGAAACAAGAGACATGGGAAATTCCAACTCTGATTAAGCAGCCAGAAGAGTGATTGTTGTGGCATCTAATTTAACCACTGGAAACCCATGGTACAAATCAACTTAAACACATCTTCAAGTTGCAAGCACTGGTATCATCCCTTTGTAAGCTGATCCAGCTTCAGAACAGCAGCTCTACCCTTTAACCCAAGAGTGGGAGAGACTTTAATTCCAGGCCTGTCTAAACTGACAGGAGTTTCAGATTAATGTGGATGTTCTGGTCCTCAGAGTCCAGGCTGTCTGAGGTAGCTTTTTGCACGGGAAGAATATGCACTGTAAATGTTAATGTCTGCTCCTCCATTTTATCTTATCTTGAAAATTAACACCAGATTGTCAGAAACTCATACTCAACAAATATTAACTGGAAAAATGGAAACATATTCCAATCTTCTATAATGGCAAAGATTTAGTCAATTTACCAGAAAGTATTTTAATATAGGAACGCATTCCTATTCATTGTGCCTTCCAGAAGAAAACCCCAACTAATTCTTCCCTTTATTTACTATTCTAACAGGAAAGTCTCCAAAACGGAAGGAAAAAAGTACATTAAAAATGAAAATTAAAACCTCCCTTTTATCTAATTTTCTTGTTCCATGTGAAAAATCACTTGATATAATACAAATCCAATTTCAAGAAGTTGCAAAATAGTTCCTATATATGGCAGATAACAAGCAGGCATTTCAGTGACATAACTCTAGTCATGTTGACAACAACAAAGTCAATTTGTTCTGTAATGCTAGTAAGTTACATCTAAAATGAAATTTACATCCCTGACAATATGTAATTTTTGGAGTGTGGCCTAAGAAAGGGCCAGGTAGATGGTTAGTATGTGTTTTTTCTTTTCTATTCATACTCAATTATATCATTATGAAACAAAAACATTTGTTGAAATTAGGCTAAGTAGAAGTAAGAGATGAAGCATTATAGCACATTAATACCAACTATCAAGTGGTTAAAATTTTGAGAAATTTGAGCCAATGCAAGACAATCAGTGGAAGAACAAAAGATTGGGAAGAGAAGACAATACTGTAGAATGACCAGAAAGAAAACCAGAAACATGTGGAGATGGCACAAAGAAATATGTGCAGTCTGAGCTCATCGATCCCAACCAGAACCTCCCACCCAACAGGAGGAAAATAGTCATAACTGCAAGGGGTCACAGTAACCTCCTCTTCCTCTGTGCTTTACAAGAGGAAAGAGGAGGAGGAAAACAGGCATCTGCTGTCTTGGCCCTATCACCTCACCTGCAGGATTAAGTCTTATCCCTTGTGCGCTGGGTCACTTTGCAGGGAGGAGTGGCTGGACAGCTGCCTGGCAGAAAAGGACCTGGGGGTGCTGATCAACAGCAGCTGAACATGAGCCAGCAGTGCCCAGGTGGGCAAGAAGGCCACGGGCATCCTGGCTAGGATCAGAAACAGCGTGGCCAGCAGGACTGGGGCAGAGATTGCTGCCCTGTACCAAGCACTGTTGAGGCTACACATTGAATCCTGTGTCCAATTGTGGGCATCTCATTACAAGAAACATATTGAGGTGCTGGACCCTCTCCAGAGCAGGGTGACAAAGCTGAGGGAAGATCTGGAACACAAGTCCTATGAGGTGTGGCTGAAGTAGCTGGGGGTGTTGAGCCTGGAGAAAAGCAGGCTTAGAGGGGCCTTATCAATGTCTACAAATCCCTGAAAGGTGGGGGTCAACCTCTTCTCCCAACTAACAAATAATAGGATAACAGGACGTGCCCTTAAGTTGTGCCAGGAGATGTTCAGATTGGATATTAGGAAACATTCCTCCATCAAAAGGGTTGCGCTAGCTGATGTGCTAGCTTGACTCTGGTGCTGGCTTCCTTCAAATCTGGATATGTTGCATATCTCAGGGCCTATTTAAAGAGCTGATCATTGTATAGTAAATGGCTTGGAATCTCAACATTAAATGGAGTTAGTAGGAAATGGCTGCAAATGTACTACAGTCAGGGAGTTAGCAGCAGATTTCTTTTCCATAATTTCTCTTTTAAAGCCTGTTTTGTGATTTAACTGATAGCTGAAAGTTCAAAGCATTGCTCTAAAAGATAGTTTGATTCATAAGATTAGGCTCAAGTAGACTTAAGTGTCCACATTCATGTAGTCATGGAAGCACCAAGATGTTCTTCTGGCTGTGGTACTGCAGACCACATTTCTTGCTTATTCATCTATGAACATGATTTCTTAGATATTGTGAAAAGTGGAAAAAAGAAAGCGCTTATACTCCCAAGAGAAAATATTTTTACAACTCTCTTGGAAATAAAGGCTTCAAAACTCCTAGAAATTATGTATAAAATATTCAGTAATGAAAAGCCTAAATCTAAGCACAATGTTTTGCTTGTATATGCAAATCATGGGAGACAGGTGTCTTACTATGTGCTGTGGGAATGCTGCCAATTTATTAGAAGGTATTTTTATATTTCTGCTTCACACTATCTAGGCATAGGATGGCTTGTGGTTACTAAACTTTCTGTTTATTAACAGAGACTTGTATTAAAATGTTTCTATCCTTTTCAAAAATTGCATAACCAAAGTGCTTCTTCTGAACCCTTCTGGTCACCACTGCTTGTACCTTCATTCTGGCATTACTAAACAAAGTAAGACACAGCAGCTGAATCCTGCTGATTCATCTCATTTGGTGTCTACAGATAGCTTTTAGGTGTTTAGAAATCCAGGAGTGTCTGAAGTGTTTGTTTATTTATTCCTTCACAGCAGAATACAGTACCCTAAACCCAGGAACCTGGGCCTCGCCAGGATGCTAGATGCTTAGTGACATAGAGGGACTTCAAAACAGGGTCAACTTACCTGTCTAATTTACTGCAAAACCCGAAACTCAAAACCACACCCAAGTCCAGAATGGTTGTGTCGGTAGATAACACATTCCACAGAAAAGTGAATATTTCCATGTAATTGCATACTTGTTTAGCAGGCTGCAGGACAGTATTTGATTCTCACACAGAAGAGACAGATTGCCTGGCACTTTCTCTGGATGTCTGTTATAGTAGATGCTCGTATGCATTTCTCTGAGAAAAACAGAAAATAACAACTCAGGCAGTTTGATGGTAACAGAGAAAGCGTCCCATTTTCACATGGACAATATATTGAAAAGTGGCTACACTCTCTAGGGACCTAAATAGAGCCTGATACATTGAATGAGATTTATGGAGATGACACCGACTGTCCTTAAAAGAACCAATTCTCTGCAAGAGAGCCCCGGGCATAAATACAATATTTAAGAGTTACTTGCAGGCATTTAATTTGCTTCACTGAAATGCAGCCCTAGAAGGAAATATAAAATGCAAACATAAAAGATGGACTGCCTAAAGACTATGAAAAACAAGGAAAAAGCCCAAACCCTAATATTTTGATGACATAATAAAGCCTTTAAAGAAAACACCAAGAATTTCTTGGATATGAGACAGTTATCCATGAAGCATGAATTAGCTTCTCAATATCTTTACATTAAAAAAAATTAGAATAATAGCTTTTGCTAAACCCTCCTCAGCATTTAGTTTGAGGATGAAAATGTAAATATGGAATATTGAGTTGTGGCTCATTCATTAGTTACATGGCCTTATTCCCACAGGATCACACATTCAACAAAAGCAGCTCTGGTCCTATATCCTATAACTATAACCTCTCCTTTCACCAAAAGAGCCTGTAGAGCTGGGAGCAACAGGGATGGGAGTGTGTCAGACAGGAAGGAATAAGAAGCAGGTCAGCTGGGTGAATACTTGCTGGGGATGCTTCTCTGCCATAAGTATTTTATACAGGACAGGAGATACTTTTAAATATTGTATGAGGGAAATGCATAATGAATTTTACTTACTGAAATAATAAAATAAAAATAAATATTAACATAGCTATGAAGTAATTCTCTAAAATGCAAGCCATATAGATTAGATTCCCACAGTCACAAGATCATATATTTCCCATATATTTAATTCCTCAGTGTTATAATAAAGACCTGCACAAAACTTGGTTTCAGAAGCTATCTTCATAACCAATGCCTCAGTTAAGCTTGTACATATAACTCAGCAAGATCAAGTTAAGTAATGATAGTGGGTTTTTTCAAGTATAAACTACTGCGCTGTGAAACAGTGCTCATAGCATTGCGAATTTCAGTTTCCAAATAAAAGGATCATTTGCTCTTGGCATGGTAATTGTTGTGCGTTTAACTTGTGATTTTTTTCCCTTTCTTTCAGAACAACCATTTTTCTGACTTCATGGACAAAAAAACTGGTTATAAAACAGTCAATATGTTGGCAACTGCAATAACACAGGGTAAAGAGGTGCTTGCTGTTGTGATGGCACTCAACAAATTAAATGCCCCTGAGTTCTCAAAAGAGGATGAAGAGGTAAAATGTCACAAAATAATTCAGCTTTTAGTTCAACAAGTTGTTTGAGTGACTCTATATCTTAATTTAATGCTTTTGCTTTATTTTTGATCTTTGTATTTTTAGGTATTTAAAAAATACCTCAACTTTATATCTTTGATGATAAGAAATAATCATACATCGTATCTCCACAATATCGAATCACGAAAAAGCCAGGTATAGAAGCATTTTTTAATAAAAATACTTCATTTTTCTCTGAAACAATTATCATTCCCACTATTTTATAAACTTGCAATCTTATTGAAGTAAGAATACAATCTATCTTTTTTGAATTTGTTAACAGTGATACACCTTGTAATTTCATTCTGGAATGCCTAGGATTCATATGTTTATGTTTCCGAATTGTTCTGAACATTATCCTCTTTCTCTTTTGTTGTAAATAGATGCTTTTGTGGTCTGCCAACAAAGTATTTGAAGAGCTAACAGATATAGAACGACAGTTTCATAAAGCACTGTATACCATTCGAATGTATTTGAATTGTGAAAGGTACTCTGTTGGTCTGCTGGACATGACTAAAGAGAAGGTAAAAACTATTTTCCCTACTTAGAAACTCCTAATGTGAAGTCTCCAAGACACAAAGTTCCCATGCTTTCTAACCCTTTGGGATAATTCATTTAAAATCTAGAAATGTTACAAAGATTACATGCAAAATATAAATATGGCAAATGATACAACCAAAATAAACATAAAGTCCAATTCTGAAATAAGTTTTCATATTCATAATTCCATGCAAGAAAGGGTAGAGGTACAGGACTGATTATTGCTTTAGAAATATCTACCTGCTAAAAGAACAATTAAGCTGTACAACTATTTAGGGATAAGATTAGCCTGCAATTTCCTGGCAAACATTTGTTTTCTGGAATATAATTATCAATGTTTTCTTAATACTATCTGAAATAGGACCACTGTAAACTAAGTAGAAATAAAAATCAAACTGTAATACACAGATGTGATGTTATCTATGAACACAGAACTGACTTTTTTCCTTTTTCCCTGTGTATCATTTTCTCAGGAGTTCTATGATGAGTGGCCAATCCGGCTGGGGGAGGCAGAACCTTACAAAGGCCCCAAGACACCTGATGGACGAGTGAGGATATTAATTTTTCTTTTTACAAATCTTAAGTTTTATATGGAAGTTCTACAAGTCACTTAGATATTTTCATCTTTTTATTTAGGAAGTCAACTTTTATAAGATTATTGACTATCTGTTACATGGACAAGAAGAAATCAAAGTCATTCCGTGAGTACTCACTGGCAGATGGTGAATGTGTGGCAATTAGACATTGCTGGGATAGAATAGCATGTCTACATTGTAGAAATAAATTAATTTCATTGTCTCTCAAAAGGTCACCTCCAGCAGATCACTGGTGTCTTGTCAGTGGATTGCCAACATATGTGGCTGAAAATGGTCTTGTAAGTTCATAGCAAAACTAAAAACTAGCATTTTAAATCATGCAGTTGTTCTGACTGAACAAAAAAACACTCAAACCTCCCCATGTCCAAAATCCTCTACAAAAATACCATGATGCTTCCAGTGCCTTTGGTTCCCAGTGAAATCATTTTAATCAGTATTTTGGATGGAGGCAAGGCATCAGCACAAATGGTGAAAACAGCAGGATAATTTCCCTCAGATTGTGATTATATCAGAGGAATAATATGTATGTCTGCTGTCACTTTCCTGGCGTGCTAAATGTCACAAAAAATGTCAAAGTAAGAAAATCATCACATGCAAGGTTTTAAATTTTTCTTAATTTCCTATGTCTTCTTGCATAGACATATGTAAATCAAAGTCAGGATGTATGACAACTATGGGTAATCCTGTAACATTTTTAATAAAGCCCTTAGTACTCAATTATTTATTTCTAGAAACCCCCATGCCATTTTAAACTGGAAGTGATTTTCTTAAGCATTATGCTTTTGCACTGTGAGACACTGAGGGACTTTGCTACAAATATTCCAAAGTTATGTCTGTTAGAATAACCACATCTAATTTAAGAGGAACAGTTTTAGTTTCTGTAGCTAGCTAGGATGCTCACTATTGTTAGCTTAGAAAATAAATATTCCTTTAAAAAATATTAGACCAGGTTTTGATGCACATTATATTCCATTTCAACAATGTGTCATTTTCTTTATGCTGCAGATTTGTAACATGATGAATGCACCAGCAGATGAATACTTCACATTTCAGGTAAATTCAGTAATGTTAATAATTATAAATTTTGTAGAAAAATATTCTAGGGCTTGCCACTAATTGGTTATACATTTGATTGTATAAACAATTTCTCATTTGATTCTGATGCACAAAAAAAAAATTCTTGTTACATTGCTTATGTCCATAGCTGTATTATTACTTTCAAAGAAATACACATTTCCTGGTTTTTTGTTGTCCTACAGAAAGGACCAGTGGATGAATCAGGATGGGTTGTCAAAAATGTCTTGTCATTGCCTATTGTCAACAAAAAAGAAGAAATTGTGGGAGTTGCAACGTTTTACAACAGGAAAGATGGGAAACCTTTTGACGAGTATGATGAACAGATCACTGAAGTAAGCTTAATAGGATTAGAGGGTTTGAGGAGATATGTGGTGTTAAAAAAATATTGCAGTAAAAAGTTATTTTTTTATGTCAAAAATTTTTCAAATAGGCCATATTAACATCTAGCCAATTGTCTATCTTCTTCACAACACAGTTTCTTAAGAATATTTTATCTCGCTTTATAAAACTGAAAATTTTTGAGTGATCATTTACATTCCAGTGATAAACAAAAGTTGCTTACAATTTTACTTTTAATCCTTTGACTTTTTAGTCATGGTCAGCATGTCCTAAGTAGCAGTGGGTAAGCAGGTATGGTGTGCTGCTTGCCAATGAATGCCAAGCCTGTGACCATGGAGCATTCATAATCGCAAGCACTCAGACAAGATAAGATGCTACATGGTGTACATAAGTCCACCCACTTGTTTTAAGCTTCATAAGCCTTAAAGCCCTGTAAATAAAATGGGAATATTAATTACTTAATGAGCCAAATGTCATTAGAAGCTGTGAGTGCTAACAGAACTGGCTGAAGGAAGATAAAGGCCTATAACAAGTAGAGTGGCACCTTCCTTTTCAAAGGGCATAAACAGAAATGGGACTTTAAGAAAACTAAGTGCAAATTTTCAGGTTTATTCTGTTGTCATGGCATCATCTCTGCTTTACTTGACTTTGTTGCAGACTCTCACACAGTTCCTGGGGTGGTCTGTTTTAAATACTGACACTTATGACAAAATGAACAAACTTGAAAACAGGAAAGACATTGCTCAGGAAATGCTTATGTACCAGACAAAGGCCACCCCTGCTGAAGTTGAATCTATCCTGGTAAGTTTCTGTCCACAGCCACAAAATTAAAACAGGAAACTTACTAAACAAACCCTCAATTTTCTTACTCTTTTTCATTTTTAGAAATACAAGGAGAAACTGAATGCAAAAAGTTTAGATGAATGCGATCAAAAGGATCTCATCAGGATTTTGGTAAGTCATTAAACTGAAAATTCAGGTGGTGTATTTATAGCAGAGACTAATGTGTCCTCATCACTGAAAAGGTTGCGTATGGTGAAATCCTGATGAATACAATCAATGTTAGCTATCAGTTCCACAGGCTAGATGGAGTTGATTTAGTAACACATCCTCAACCTCTTCTGTCCTTCTTTGTGCAGACCCCACTGCTACCCAAAGGGAAGCGTTTTGTCACAAATGTACATCAAGACACTTGGACAGTCAGAGTAACATAGACATTTTTATATTAATTAACATTTAAATTGTTATATTTCTTAAAATATTCATAGGGGAAATGCTATATCTATAAGTGAATTTAATTTATTTAACTCTGAAAATAAAAGAAAGGGACATTGTGGTGAGGCCACTTGCATTGTAGGTAAGAGAACGTCGGTAGCAGTGTCCAGTGGAACAAACTTACTTTCAGATTTTTTTTTATCCATTTCCATAGGCAGAGAAGTCTAAAGACTATGACCTGTGACTCCACAATGACAAAACAGATTTGACCTAATGAGTTCTCTCCTCTACTACTCTGCTAATATTGAAACAAAAATGAGTTTGTAGTGCAGTCTTCTGGCTGCCTTAGTATTTCAATCTAGAAAGGCATTGTCTTTGAAAGAAAGCTCCTATTTTTGCCCATTTAGTGAGCTTCAACATCCTGGAGCACATGAATTGGCCTACTTTATCTGAATAAACCTCAAATTCAGAGCAATGACGTGCTCTGAATGAAAACACTGAATGAACTTCCACTGTTAATGGATCAAAACAGAGCTAGGTTGAAGAAAAAAGGTCAAAATACACACAAATCTGTTGACTTCCAGTACCAACCACTTCCCATATTTCCTCCTATTATACCACATTTGCTAATGTAGACATAGCCATAGGGAAAAGATCTCATTGAATGCTTTTAATAATGTATATGTGCATGGTGGAATGCATTGGTGTTAATGTTTTACTGGCTTCCACACAACAGATGCTCACACAGCTTGCAAGTGGTGAAAAAAAAACATCAACAGACAGTGTGTAGCTTCACATGCCTTTTAAAGGAAATTTAAATTAGCAGCATGAAAATCTACAAAAATAATAGACATTATAAAATTTTTCCATGGGTAGAGTAAAATCTGATTATTCTGATACAGGCTCTAAATATAAAAACATAATACTGGTATGAATTTTTAAATCTACAAAAACCAATTTGTTCTTTCAACATTGTGGAGTCACAAATTCAAAGGTCTAATATCTTCTGCACTGCCAAGGCTACATGCAAGTGCTTTATCCTATTATAAGACCTGGAATCCCAGATAACTAATAGGATAAAGCAGGTGTTTCTAGATCTGATGATTCACCAAGTAATGGGTCTTAAAACAACCCTGGTCTAGGTTTCTTTGTCCTTGATCTCAGATCTGTGTAGATATAATGGAAAAACCCAGACAGAAGGAAAGGGATGATCAGCCTTATTTGTTGAAATATATGCATACATTCAGTCGTATTTTTTCTTTCTCTATAAAGTGAAGATCCTTTATGGACTATTGAGGAGGAAGGGAGTAATTGTGACAATATAAGCTATTTTTTGTGTTGCATCAGACTTTCTTGAAAAATTCTTGTTTGGATTAGAACACATTCTTTAAAATAAGATATTGCTCTCTCTAGGCTTTGAGAGAGATGAAGAGTGTTAGACAATAGTTCACTAATAGCACTATTACCAGTTAGGCTATTCAGTGTGACTCAGTATCATATATACAAAATAGGCAATTTAATTTGGTTGAGAAAAGGATGAATGTAGCCTTGAGATCAGGCTAAAAGTGGGAGAATCATGGGATTTTATACCAGGGAAGAGAATTTCCAAGGATCAAGATTTCTAAACTAAGGAAATGTTGAGAAGGTTACAACACATTTTGTTGGAATTCAGAGTAGGAATTGCCCAAGGCTTTTATCTACTAATTTTGAGAAGAAAGTCAGCAGTATCATGATTGTATTTCATAATTTAATACACATTAGTTCATACTGACACCTGAGACCTTTGAAGACATAATAAGCATACTGTCCTTGAACAATATTTCTACTGAAAAAAATTAAAAAGCTTTTCTAGCTTGTTCTTGACAGAAAACCCCTCGTTTTTGCTATTTCCTAACAGAAAGAAGAATTACCTGATCCAAAAGATTTAGAACTGTATGAATTCCGCTTCAGTGACTTCCCTGTTACAGAGCATGGCCTGATAACTTGTGGAATACGACTGTTCTTTGAGATAAACGTTGTTGAAAAATTCAAAGTCCCAGCTGAGGTCTGGTTTATTTTTCTTGTTTATATTTTTTTTAATAGAAGAAAAATATCTGGTTTTATATGCTTTAATCTGAAAGTAGGCAATACTAAAATATTAATGGTTTGTTTAACAATATTCTATTCTCAATGAAATGTTTACATATTTGTCAGAAAAACATCAAATTAATCCTGAATTGTGTAAGGAATTAAATCCATGTGCATCTATGTAAGAAAAAACTGCTGCTTCCATGTTTAATTTAATGAAAAACATTGTTTTCAAAGAACTTGCAAAATTAAATAATTTCATAGTATATTCTAGTTATTTAATGGGAATTCCTTTGTTCTGTTTCAACTAACAGCTGTCTGTTCCCTTTTGTCCCAACAGGTCCTTACAAGATGGATGTACACAGTCAGGAAAGGTTATCGGGACATCACTTACCATAACTGGAGACATGGATTCAATGTGGGACAAACAATGTTTACTCTGCTGATGGTAATGCGGCTAATATTAACCCCAAATTCATTAACTAGTATTCTTTCAACTACAGATTGAAAATTCAGGAAGACATAGGCTCAGAGCTATCTGTTTTCTTTTACAGACAGGAAAAATAAAGAAATACTATACTGATTTAGAAGCCTTTGCCATGGTTGCTGCTGCTTTCTGCCATGACATTGATCACAGAGGGACCAATAACCTGTATCAAATGAAGTAAGTATAAGTGATCAAATATATGGAAATGTACTCCCCTTAGTGGAAAACAAATTTTAAAATGTCACAACTTGCAAAAATATAAGGTATCTATTCCATACTCATCTGGCATGAATAAATAAGTATGCTACAGAAGATTTCTGCCCCAGAGGACTTCAGGCAGCTGAAACATAAAGAAAAAATGCAAAGTCAGAATCTTAGAAGGATCTCCTGAAGCTGCAATCCATTTTTAAGACTCTAGCTTTTTAAAACTCTAGCAGTGCTTGGATTGTAGCACACAGAGCCTCACGTGCATGAGCACACAAAGAAATTAGTAAAGTAAATTAAAATCCATAATTGGATTTCTTTTTCAAGACAGGGCACAAGCACTTTTCTGGAAAGTGATTCAAGATGTGATATAGACAAGGGCCAGTCCAGAGTGAGACAGAATTTTTTGCTCTGTTTTCCACTGTCTAATTTGACTAGTTCAGCTGTTCTTCCCCACACTGTCTCCTGATATAGGTCCTTTCCTGAGGTGTAATCTCCTATGTTATACAAAAGTCTGAGTAAACAAGCTTGAGTTCTACTGCTGGGTCCACAGGCCCAGAAGTTAACACATCATGAGGTTCAAGCTTTGCAATTCATGCTGTAATATGTCCTGAGAAAATAGGCTAAAGGATTTCTTTGTGATTTTTACCTTGTTTGTTATGAAAAAAAAAAAAAATTAAGTAATTTAAATTTTCCCTTGTACTAAAACATTATGTATCATGGTGAGACCTACTCTTCTCCTGAGGAGTGAACATCCTACCATTCAGTATTTTATGTGATCTGTGTGGGCTTGTTTCCATGTGCTAGCCAGGGAACACATTACTTAGAATGTCTTTTGTATCAGAAGATCACACTTTTCTGGCTAGTTTCCACCAACCGTATCTCCAGAGTGATTGATCCTACCCCTCTGACCCTGAATCCACTGCTCACATTTCAGCCTTTTCAGCCTGTGTGCTAGAGCAGTGACGCAAAGGGATTTTCTGATTATTCCCAAGGATTCTCCAGGTGACGTAGGAAAGAGAATGACAGATGCTGATTCTTATTCAATGGACTGCCTCTCATCCAAACAAGTTTAAGGGGGGGTTGTAGCGGGTTGGGTTTAAATCTTTCCACTGTGGTCTTCCCTAGATGAAAGCCCTCTACATGAGGTCATATGCAGTAAAGCTATTTATAGAACTCATCAGGCTTTACCACGACAGTCCTAATCACATCAGAAAACAGGGGTGCCATGTAGCAATGCACCTTGGGTTATCTGGGAAACAGAGCTATAAATCAAGGGAAAAAGAGGAAAATGCACTTAGAACACGTAGAACTGCCTGGAGCCCATGTAAGTAGGAAGCTTCTCCTTTTGTCTCACAACCATAATCTGATAAAGAATTTTCTCTTCTTGAAGCTTAGTCCAACATCAGGGGAATGCTTTAAGATCTGTGGTAAAATGGAACAAACCTGACCTATCAGGACTTTTGCTGTCCATAAAAAGGCAATTTTGGTGGAGTGAAGTAGCCCAAGAGCATTAGAGGAATTAAACTCCATTATATTGTGTGGTGCAAAACCAGCACATTCTGTTACTTTAGACTTAAGTTACAGTTAACTAGAATCCCAGGGCACACGGCCCAGTCATTACAGATGTACAAGCCATGCAGCAGAATAAACACTAGAAGATGGATAAAGGCTACTTTTAAGGTACCTAAAAGGAGCATAGATTGAACAAACAGCAAAACTGAACACGCAGGACAAAATGAAGCCATATTTTAAATACCAATTTTTTTGAGTTTTGAGGCATCTAACAATGACTTTGACTTTAATGGGCACTGACACCCAGTGCTCTCCAAGTTCCATCATTACCCAGTCACAAAAATGAAGGGAAGCAAGTTGGGGTTTTTTCTCTTCATCATACCAATAGCTAATTTATACAGATTACACTATCATACCAATAATATGACACCTGAGTAAAAACTATTGCCTTCAAATTATATTTATATATATTAGACTCTAAATAATTGCTTATTTTTCCACAGGTCAGCTGCTCCCTTGGCAAAACTTCATGGCTCTTCCATTTTGGAAAGGCATCACCTAGAGTACAGTAAAACCCTGCTGCAAGATGAGGTATGTCATGGACCTTCTGCTCACACCAATCAAAACTGAAGATCCAATTAAGTTACAATGTTCCAAATTTCACTGGGTCTCATGCATTTCTCTAGGTCCACATAAGAAATACTAAAATTCAGAAGTTTAAGACAAATTTTTATGCATTTCCCACTTTTAGAGAAACATCAGTGACTCTGTCCTGGAACAGATTCACCTCAGATGAGAAGCTTCTCCTCTGGGCCTTGCTCACACTCCAGGTTTTTTCTGTTTGCACAAAACAGCTGATATTGAAACCAAAGCAGAAAATGTAATATATATATAAATATATATATAAAATCTTGTCATTAAGCGGCTGTGCCTGGTTTATGAGGTCTGAATTCAGCCGCAGGCTCTGGCAGCTGAGGAACAAAAGATGTCCATGGAGAGGCCCCTTGCCCTCAGGCCAAGACCCGCCCCACGCCCCCCCTGGTTACCAGGGTCGGGAATGGCAGGCTGTGGGCAGCTCCATTACCGATGTTCCTGCACGGGCAGCCGTCCCCAGCTGTCCTTCCCAGCAGCGGGGGGACGCTCCCGCCGCACCCCCAGGCTCAGCTGCCCCTCAGGGTTACCAGGGCCGGGAATGGCAGGCTGTGGGCAGCTCCGTTAGCGATCTTCCTGCACGGGCAGCCGTCCCCAGCTGTCCTTCCCAGCAGCAGGGGGACGCTCCCGCCGCACCCCCAGGCTCAGCTGCCCCTCAGGGCCCTGCTCCTCCTCTGGGCACCGGCCACCCTGCCCTCAGCGGTGTCAGGCTCCGTCCTGGCTACTGCAAAACACACTATTTACACTCTCTGCCATGTATTTTGGAGGGTGGTTTAACAGCAGGGCATGCACATATGCACCCCTTCCATCCGTTTTTTGCAGCAGAAGGGCAGGTGCCCACTTCACTCTCATTTTCCACTTCTAATCCCTGTGGTGATGCTGTTGTCTGACCTCATGAGGCCACGGAATAAATCCTTACACGAAGCAGCAACACTATATTAATAAAAACCCTAGAAGGTTTATGATATGAAAACAAACAAACCTTTCCCTTTATTGATGGTGATGTACTTTTGTCAAATGTGAGATGCCAGGGACTGACCCCTGCTCTGGGGCAGAGCTGTTGGCAGGACCTCTGGAGGCTCTCACCAGCAGCATCACTGTGCCGTGGCTCATGCAGGCCTCGTATCTCTGTTAAAGAAGGAAATAAAACCAAGACATTTAGAAAAATGCTCTATGATGGTCTCATTTCCTTTGCCTGAGGAAAAGGACATTGCACATACCATGGTAGGTCCCATACACTGCTGCAGGCAATTGTGCCAACCCAGTTTAACAGGAAGGGAAGCCGGGAAGCTTTAAAAAGTCAGGAAAATTAGGTTAATGGAATGTGAATTTTTAATTTTATCATTACTTTAATTTAGGGACTGTAGTTGGCCAATTTTGTTACCCTACTCCGTGAGACAATCTGTATAGTACAAACCAAAGACAGTGTTATAAAAGGAATTGAAATCCTAAACTTTCCACCTTGCAGAGCTTAAACATCTTCCAGAACCTAAATAAGCGCCAGTATGAAACCGTTCTGCACTTATTTGAAGTTGCAATAATAGCAACTGACTTGGCTTTGTATTTCAAGTAAGTACTAAATTCTGTATAACTTCCTACTGAAAAAAATCAGCCCTATTGAATGTATAACTGTTGTTTTTAGTTGTTTATATGCAGCATACCAAGATGTTTATATGCAGAGAACAGAGCTCTATTTAACATTGTCATTGAGTCTAAATCTTGCAAAAACCAAGACATTCTTAGTTTGATTATAAGCTTTCAAATTAGAAAATGGATGAATGTATATAATACTTAGTAGGTAATACATTTAGTAGGTCATTCCAATATACATTTAGTTACAGCAAGCACTATATTCCAGAAGTTTGGATTCAGTAACCGTAAGGTTGCGTGCATGTGTAACATTTAACATACCATACAACGGATACTCAGAGTGAGCAGGAGCATGCTGAAAATTAAAAAAACCTGTCAGACGTCCACTGATCCCAGTGCTAAATATGCCAAAGACTCCAAATTTCAAACTATCAATTCTGTTCTTAAGTTAGTGAATTAGTATGCTTTAATAATGGCTAATCTTAAAGATATGTGGAGACTTGTGTTTTATGACTGGGACAATTTAAAGTCAGAGGACAGGTAAAAATTCAGGAAATTGTTTAACAGCAGTTATTAAGATTTAGAGAAGAGTAATTCCATTATTTCATTCATTCAAAGCACAAACTAGAAGATTTATGAAGCAATGGCAAGACAGGCTTATGTTTTTGATAGTTCTTTTCAGTCAAGTCTTAGTAACTCAGGATTTTTGATGGGAGGGAGTGGCAGAGCATCTATTAGTATTTGCTTCACTTTTCCCAATTCAGTATGTTACAGGAAGTAATGAACATGTAATGCTAAAAATGAGAATGTCACCTCAAAGAGATTAATCTGAGGAGGTAGGAAATCGGTTGTTTCTTTGTCAGGAACTCTGACATATTATTTCACATGCCAGACATATGTAGCAAAATCAAAGTGTCTAGATTACCTAAAAAGTTTGCATTCAACAGCAGGGAGGTATTACTTTGATACTACTATGACTAGGATGGTACTTGGGAAAAGCACAAATATAATAAATATTATTTTATATTTAATTTTTAATGCAGGAACTCACATTCAGTAATATATGCTTTACTGGTCTGTTTTAACAGGAAAAGAACTATGTTTCAAAAGATTGTGGATGCAATTGAAAAAATGGAATCAGAAGAGCAGGCAATTAAGTATATATCAATTGACCCAACGAAAAAAGAAGTCATCATGTAGGTGGATAATATTTTACTCCTTATTCAATCAATTATCTAGGACTAGATTTTAAAAGAATCCCCCTTAACATGCAAATTTGGACTTAGTGCTATTGTCTAATGATGAGCACAACCATGATTTTAATTTGGAAACCGATGCCTATAATCTTCTTAAAATGTGCAAAATATTATTTCATTTGGCATCTTAAATTCCTTAAAACCTAGACCTTGTATTTTTTTATAATCATCCCAGCACTGGATAGTTAGGGTTGGTAGAGACCTCTGGAGATCATCCTGTCCAACCCCTCTCCCAAGGCAGGGTGACCTAGAGCAGATTACACAGGAACTGGTCCAGGCAGGCTCTGAATGTCTCCAGACAGACCCCACAACATCCCTGGGCAGCCTGTTCCAGTGCTCTTCAACCCTTAATGGATATTTGTTCTTCCTCATGTGGAGGTGGAACTTCTTGTGGTTTCATTTATTGCCATTGCTCCTCACCTTATTGTTGGGCAGCACTGAAAAGAGTCTGGTACTATTCTTCTTGACACCCAAAACTATACTCTTTGTTTTGGTTTTTGTTTTCAAAGGGCTATGATGATGACTGGATGTGACCTGTCTGCAATAACCAAGCCCTGGGAAGTGCAGAGTAAGGTAGGTACTTTTGAATTAGACTGCATTTACTGCATTTACTCTCTGTTTTATTGCCCATTTGGTGCATGATCAATTAAATTAAAATATTAACTTATTATCACTTGCTGCATATTTAAGTACTTGTTGCTTCCAGAAAAGAACCTCTACCTTTCTGTCACTGTGAGTGTAGGTGGTCAGTTACTTTGCAGCTGTCAACCCTTCTCTACTTGTCCTTCCACTAAAACTGGCACTGCTGATTCTGGCAGCTGTTCTAACTACACTTAAATATTACCCAATTATTTCTTTACTAGACAATTTTGCTACTTTTTAGCTATTTTTAAGACACAGATTTAACAAAAGAATGGTTTGAATTGTGTCTGTAGATCTTGATGCCATTGCAAAACAGCTTAAACACTAAAATTCTGTAATACAGAGTGGTACATAAGTACTTAAAGTACTCCAGTATTTACTGACCATCCTGCTGAAGCTCATAACTTAGCCTTAGAGGAATATGTTTTAACAAAGCATAATCTAAATAGAACTGCAAATACTTGTTCTTTTTAGTTATACACATTACTGGTATTACAAGACTCTTATGTTGCTAATATTGTCTTGTTTCTGTGAGCAATAACCTGTTATTTACTCAGCAGGTATCAAAATATCGCTAGTGACAATTTTCTGGGAAAAACCTTAAGTACAGCAGACTGTAGGTCTTTCTGCATTTTCTGGAAAGCCTTGTTCTGTTTAAATTTACTATTTTCCACTGACAATTCCACTGAATTGTACCTCTTCAGGTTGCCCTCATGGTCGCAAATGAATTCTGGGAGCAAGGCGACCTGGAACGAACTGTGCTACAGCAACAACCTATTGTAAGTACTAAATAATTTCACTGTGTTAAGCAATATTAACTGTTATTAAAACATTGAATAAATGAACTATGATGTTTATGAGATCACTATACTAAAAAGCATGATATCTACATATTCTAAATTACTGCTCTTTTGTTCTAGCCTATGATGGACAGAAACAAAGGAGATGAACTACCTAAGCTCCAAGTTGGTTTCATAGACTTTGTGTGTACATTTGTGTACAAGGTAAGAGTAACTGGTTTTGTTTTCCTGTTCCAGCAGTTCTGATGGCACAATCAATGATAAGATGTTGCAGTAAAAAATTCTAGACAGCAGCAGTACTCTTGGTCACAGGGTGAACCCCTATCACGACCATCATAATTTTTCAGTATTTTATTACATCAAAGAATTGTTCCCATAGAATAAATTCAAGAGATGTGAAGCAAATTCATAAAAGAGGAAGACCCCAGTGAAAGTTCAGGGTGCTGAGGATTTGTTATTGCCTGGAAAGACTGAGTTACGAAGTCCAGCTTGATTGTTCCTAGTCCCATTTAACATAAGCAAGCAAAGTGGATAGTTACAGAAAGCAGTTAAGAAAGCAGTTAAGATATTCCCTATCACAGGATAGGGAATATGAATATGCAATATCTGGGGCATGCAGATATGCAGTTTCTTTTGTAAGGCACTGAAATGTCTACATTCTTAATCCCTGACTAGTTTTTAATATTATTCAAAAATACCAGGCAAAAATGTGATTTTTTAACATTCTCAGAAATATCCTCATCTGCTTGGAATATATTACAGGATAACAGACTTTTTCATTGTATCCTGATACTGATAATCATATGATAAAATATGTATCACATGAATCAGGCTATCATATGTAGGATTAGAGAAGATATTAAAAATGTGCAACATATAAATACAGTATTTTCCTTAACAGACTATGTGCACAATAGGGCATTATTATTCAACACGATTATTTCCAACAATGTGCCTTGGAATTAGATATAATAGAAGAATTAAATGTCTTCTCAACAGTATTTCCACAATTTCAGACTTAACAATTAATCAGTGCTTACAAATTTCTAATTTACTGATTTCAATTGCTTGCACAGGAATTCTCGAGGTTTCACAAAGAAATTACACCCATGTTTGATGGTCTTCAAAACAACAGGGTTGAATGGAAAACACGAGCTGATGAATATGAAGAGAAGATGAAAGCTATTGAGGAACAAAAGAAAAAGGAAGAAGAAGCAGCTGCCCAAAAAGGTTAAGTAACTTCTGAGGTTTTCATTTACATATATTTTTATGGCAGTCAACATATTCTCTCTAATATTCACACATGCAGTGCAGTTGTGCAATATTAAACTTTATGCTAATGGTATGCAAGTTCTGAATTAGCCAAATTAGGTTTATCTTTACTTGAAAGAGAAGTAACCTTTAAGGACTACACAAATCCAGTACACTGACCTAATTTTTTGAACTGCAGAATTATATAATATGACCACCACAAAAGTGAAGGGAATGTAACATTTCTTCTATCTAAAACTTGAAATTGAATGTAATTAAACCCTTGCTTATCTGAAACAAAAGATATGTATCAAAATTCTGCATGGCATCAGCACCAAATGTATTCAGGTGCTTTGTTTTCAGTTGAAAATGAAAAACATAAGGGAACAGAGTATGCATCTGGAACATAAAAAACCAGTGACAATCCCCACTTCTCTTCCAAGTTTAGGATAAAGCTTTTGGCTCTAGTTCCCTACCACCAGTTTCTTGGCTGAAATACACTCTCTTGTATAACAAATTCAACATTAATCTTCCAAAGACAGACCAAGTCCTAAAATTGGAAGCATGGTTCTGCATAGCATAACCTAGAAGAGAATCTGATTTTACAGAAACTTGAAACCTGTCACTCAAGTGTAAGAGTGAAATGAGTCAGTGAATTTTATTCTTTGTATTGCATGTGGAGCAGCTACAGCTCTGCCAATTGATTGAGATGACTGAACCGGTTCAAAGATGAAAAGAATCCATGTGTGATTAAAACAGTGATATATGATCAGCTAGTTTGAAGAAGAAAAGTTAGTTTATTCTGTGTTTCACACATCTTTAAAATATAAAACCGTTCTGAATAATTTGTTAATCAGTATCTGCGGGAAATAGGTGAGTATTCTTCCCATTTCACACAAAAGAAGCTATTCAAGGCTACCCATCAAGTTACTGTCAGCAGGTGAAATAGTTATAGGCTCCTATAAAATTGACACTAGGTTACAATAAAAGTAAATGTAAAAAAAAAAAGTTGTTGCAAAGTGGTATAAGAAGTACAGTAAGTTATATGATTTAATCAAAGCAGATTTCTGAAAGAGTTTAATAGAATGAGTCAAATATTTCAGTCTGCTCACACTGTGATACTACTTACACACATTTTCACAGAAATTCCACCCTCCTACTTGCACCCAAGTTTATTTTTAATTACACTTTCATTTTTTTGAAATCATATAACTTTATTTAAGATTCATTTATTGCTCAGAACTAGCTGGTTGTCAGTATAAAAAAGTACCTTTTCCTTACACTGGAACATAACCATCTGAACTTTACAGAAATACCAGCAAAACAAAACCAAACCTGGGACCTCCTTATACAACTTCAAACCTCCGTATCCATTGGCTTTCTCATCAAAGAATACTACCAAAAAAAGTTACCAAAGTTAGATCCAATGCTCCTCAGTATAAGCTTCTTAAATAGAAATTAAATAATCAATTTAGGAACAGTCAGTTAATTCTACTCTCACTTGTAGTTAGGACCATCCTACATCACTGGTATTTGGAATAGCTTAAGTCATTGAATTAAGAAATGTTTTCCTTATAAGAAAATAGGAAACCTTACACAGGCAAGCACGGACAAACTGATTTGCAGAAGCTAAGAATCTGGCCTTTGCATAACATAACTGGCAACACAAAACATAAGGAAATTATTCTGTATCCTTTAAAAAGAGGCACAGGAATGAGGCCATGGGCATTTGTGAAGAACAGATCTGACCCTGTCAAATCAAGGCCATGTAAATATATGGGTTTGTTAAGTCAGTTCATACAAACAAAGATTTGATACATGCTGAACCATGGTGGTTTCTCTAGAACACATTGACCTGGCTATTCTTAGCCATTCAGTAGACACAAAATAAACATGTTTGCTGAACCACTACAGTGGAAACTTCAGAACTGAAGTAAAGCAAAATACAGTATTAAACTGAGAAAATCAAATACATAGTTAGTAACATAGTGTTGATTATATCCACAAATTACAGAGGGTAGGACACTGATTATGTGACATGTTTCAATGCAGGTGGAAAGGGTCGAAAATGACCTAGTAACATGGTGATCCACAGCTTTCAAATGTAAGTTTTAATTCTAATATCAGTATCTTACCTTAAATGAATCTGGAAATGCAGTTTATTACATTGAAAGAATCTTAACGATGACCAATGAACATCTGTGGCATCATTTGAGAGAGAGTAACAGAATCAGTAGCTATAAATAAAAACATGAGAAGTGTCTATCTCTCTCTTAATTAGTATTTACAAAGGGATTCATGCAGGGTTGGAAAAAGGTTTATGCAGTTAGGTCAAATTAAAGTTTTGTATCATCTGCTTCAAAAATAGATTCACAGATTATATTGATTCAAGAGTTTCTTTCTTTTGCATGGCTTGCATACCTCAGTTTTGTATGTGTGGGACAGTCATATATTTTAAATACTGAAACTTTCCAGTAAGAGTGGTTCAGTGTGTGTTTGGTCCCTTGAGAAATGTTGGTATCAACTCCTACACTATATACACATATGTATATATAATGTGTCATTGTTTCTTATTCCAATATCCCAAACAAGCAGTGAAATTTCAGACAGCCAAACATACATAATATGCATAAAATAAAAGCAGCACTCCATAATAGGGAATTAGAGCAGCTAAAATTAACAGAAAATACTCATTTTACTTTCCTTCCTTGTTTTTTAACAGAAAGTGCTGCTGCAGGTGGTGGAGGAGGTGGCGAAGAAGGAAAATCCAAAACCTGTGTAGTTTTGTAATTCTTTGTCTCAGACACTGTTCCTGCTACAAGAAAAGACATCTAGAAAGAACTTCAATGAGCCCCAGTGGATTTCTGCTTTGCATAGAATAGTATAGATCAATCTCTTAATCCTCTTAACACTTGCCATTTGTTGGAAATAATTTTTAATGGATTTTAAAAAAACGGTTACAATTAAAAACTGGAAAAAATAATGGTGCAAAATGAGTTAACTGTGTGCTCTAGGTATTTTTTCATGTCATTCTATTTACATACAGTACTTTAATTAAAATATGTAACTTCTACACACTGTCCAGAAAAAACATAAATAATTTTGACAGATGTTATATGAAATTACTGAATGAAACCTAAGATGTAAAATTCAAACCAAAAATTGCAATAGTTGTAACTTTGATATTTAGATTTTTATATTATGTATATTTCCTTAGTCTGTAACTCTGTCATTTTCCTTCATTCTCAGTACTATATCAAGTCCTAGAGTAAAACATTTCTTTCACTTTAGGAATGCACACCACAACTCCCTAGCTCTTATCTATAAAAAGCAGGTCCATGGTACACTGAATTTTTTCCAGAATTAACAATGATAGATCTGTAAATTATAGCCATTGTAGCCTTTTGATCATATGCAAATGGGTCTCCCACAGTTCTTAAACTGACCAGCTTTTATTGTATAAATGTAAAATAGCAGACTACAAACATCATACTTTCTACACAAGTAAAAGTTTACTAAGATACACCAGCATATCTACAGCAGGATCTGCCTTCAAGGGCATTTTAAAAGGCTCATGTACTCCCAGTGCATCTCTTTCAAAATGCAATAAATTAAAGTATTTGAAAACCAATTAACTGGCATCAATTTAATCTTCTGAGGGAGAGCGAAGCAGAAGTAAAGCACATCATTACCTGTGTTTCTACAAGGTAACAAGAAACCAAGTAGACAGACTGCACACAAGTTAGCTCTTCATGAACGCTGACCTTCCCCCCAAGCCTTCGGAACGAGTCCACTCCGTACCTTCCGCTCGGGAAGCCAGCTGCTCCTGCGCATGGAGGAACACAAATGGCCACTACGTTAGA
The DNA here is from genome assembly GCF_963513975.1 of Fringilla coelebs. NCBI lineage: Eukaryota > Metazoa > Chordata > Aves > Passeriformes > Fringillidae > Fringilla > Fringilla coelebs. The sequence continues at coordinate 20,946,616 of NC_140066.1, read as the reverse complement.
CACAGACCTGAGTATTCACTGGAACCAGTTTCAAATCTAAGGAGATGGATGTCAAATGCAACTCCTGCAATAGAGAAATTCAACATTCAGACTCAATCCTGCCACTTTTCCTGCTCCTTTGAACAAAGCAGAGCTACACTTTTTTTTTCCTCTGAAGGACCCTCTGTATCCATACGGAAGAGCGATTTGCTCTTTATAAACCTTTCTAAGAATGCTCTATGAACAGAAATACTGTGTACATTTATCACTCAAAATTAAAGGAATCCACAAAAAAACTCCAAACACAACATTCTGACTTGTAAATGAACCAAATATTTTATGCAAACAGTTATGACATAAAACTGGGTATCACGTTAGTTTCTGTATTAAATGCTGCTGCTAAAGAAAACCATTTCAAGGTTGTCTGATAATGTAATTTTATTTAAACTGTATTAAATTATGTATTTAAGATGTATAGTGTAACTTTTTATAACTGTATGTTAAAGACCCAGAAAGAAGCTAGTTTTTCAGAGCATATAATTAATATACAATACTTGAAGCAACAAATATAGCAACGCAGTCGACAAAAGCCCCTTGGGGCAAGTTGCACACGTTTAAGCAGATTGCTGCAGATTGGATTTGACTCTCAGCCAAGCTTGCAAGATGACAGAGAATTAACCTTTAAATCCCCCTTCTTACCTAAAGAAGCCTTCATGCAAGGATACGTTTATTTCTTACTCAAGGACGCCCTAAATATGTCCTTGTACATTTATTATGTAAGTACAAAATGTTTAAAATGTAATTATAGTAAATAATATTTGTAAATAGAGATCTCAACTTATTCATATGAGTGCATGTGAAATGTTCATAAATACACTATAACCAACTCTGCTGTCACAGTGTCCACATCAAATACTTACTAAAAATACTTTCTACACCTACAGTGAGAAGTACTTATCAAAAATATATTTTATACAACATTAACTTCCTCAGATTAACATGAAAACTTAAATTTTAAAAAGTCTGACCCTCATACTCAAAGTAATTTTCACCAGACAGAAAAAATATTGGCATAGCACCTTTTCATGTGCAATCTATTTCTTTGGAAACATGACTGAATGAATGCTTAAGGATGTGTTGCAGCTCAAAGAAGATGAATCCAGTATGTTTCTCAAGCAATATACATGCTTTATTTGTATATTTAGGATTACACGTGAAAGAAGGATTAACGTTCAATCAATGGGAAGAAGATCAGAAGCCACAGATAATATAGAAGTCACGTACATGTCCAGTGGAAAGCCACATGTCATTTTTTACATCAAAAATTTCACCAACTAAACGTATTTTTACAGATGGAATTGTAAGATACATCACTGTACAATTAAAATTTATAAGAAAGTCACAAAAACTGAACTTTTTAAAGGAGTAGGAGAGATTTCAGATATGGTTTACTTAATTCAAGTAGAACACATATTTGAAAAAATTTACAGAGATTAATACCCAAATATTAAAGCCTAAGTAACCAATAAATTTAAGGCTATTAATTCTTGTTTAATAAATTAAAAATATAAATATATTAAAGTGTATGGCTTTAAACTACTCACACAATCTTACAAAATGCTCCTTTACAAAAATCTGGCAATAACTGAATTTTGGGATCAAATAAAAGCAGTGAGCTTCCTTGTTGTAATGTTAAAAAACTATATTCTTGTTTGTTTAAGTTTGGGTGCCATATATATTTTGCACTGAACTGAAAAATTATTTCTCTTGTTTCAAGAGTAGGCAGCCTACAACAAGAAACAAAGTTTTTAGATTTGAAGCCTTCTACAAAGAAAATCCACCCAAATGGTCCATAGGAGTGACTGCAGAAAAGGTATGCTGGCAGATAGGAGTCTCTAGAAAATTGACTGGACTTCCAGACTTCCATCTTGACAACTCATGAAGAAAATCAGTTACAAGTTTTAGAGAAATAAATCTTGAAAATACTCATGAAACTCTTCTTCCCTGTAACAACAACAACAACAACAAAGTCAGAAAGTTCTGCTTTGGATTTGTACCTAGGAGATAATCTTTGAATAAAAAACTTTTAGCAAACTTCTGATTGAAATTGTAGAAGGTATAGACAATTTTGACTTACTCACAACATTCCAATACCCTTCACATTTCCCTGTGTGAGTCGACCTTTAGGGCCTGCCATTAAGATAACAACGGCATAGAGGGGGTAAGGCAGCAGTGGTATGGTAGTGGCTTAACAAAGGTTTTCCTCAAGAGTTGTGTATGTGTCCTCTTTAAAAACACATTTTTAGGTTCACTGCATGCAAAGAGATTTGACATGACCTTTTATGTGTGGATACTCATTGAAACACTTGGGACAACTCTGTCTTTGCAATTCTCAATGGACCTTGTACACTTCAGTAACTGCAAGTCCACTACATCAAACTAACCGTGATTTTTCATCTCCTTCTCGTAGAGGACCTTTCCAAGCTTCTGAAGGACCATCTTCAGCACTGCTGTCATCTGAATCTGTTAAAAAATTTTAAATGTTGACAAATAAATTTTAAAATAATTTATCTTCTTTTTTATTAGATGCTACATTGCTAGAAGCAATGTTTAATTGCAACCATGAGAATAAACAGAACACTTTGCATAAAGCGAAAATGAAAATGAAAATTTTGCATTGTTAATTAGTGTAGCATCAAAAAGATTCTAAGGTATCACAAAGCAATGTTTTGGTCAAACAAAACAATGATCTTGACAAAACAGCAGCATAGCATTTTTCTTCCTAAAAGTAAACAATTACAAACCCAGATATACAATGCAGTTTCAATTTATGATATTAATCAATTACCTTACTTAAGTGATAGTTCCTATCAATTCTGACTTATCAGTGAAATTATAAGAAAACATGGATTATTGCATAACTATTTCATATTAGTATACAGGAATTTCATATAAGAAGCTCCAAGCCCACCTCCCTCCACCTCTGAATCTTCCAATAAGTTTCCTGACAAAACAAATACTTTGGGCATGGCCTAAATCATAAGAAAACTGCTTCAGGTCTTCCCATATCTAACTGGAAAAGCCTAGGGGCTGAGGATATTCTTAAGAATGTATAGCAGAGCAGACAAATCAGAGAAATCAGTCAGTCACTTCTAGACAGTCTGCAACAAGAATTGGCATGACCAGGAGATGGGGCCTGTTTCACAAAAAAAGAAACTGGAGACTGGAATCACTGAGACACAAACAGTGACTAAGCACTGACTGAATGCATCCACATGCAACAAGGTGGTAGTTGGAAAAGACATTAATTAAAACCTAGGATTTATTTAATTTTTTTTTTTTTTTTGAGCAGAGTATGTATCAGTATAACTCCCTGAAGGAAAATGTAGCTATTATATCAGAAAAATACTATCTTTACACAGTACTACACAGCATAAAATTATTAACAATGTACCTATTTTTGCACCCTCTGCTCTTTTTTGGAACAACCTGACTTCTCATTTTTCTGGTTATTTCCATTCTGTTATCTGCCCACATTTTTATTTTTTGATTAAACAATTTCCTCCTTAAAATTCCCTACACTTTTTCTCCAAGATATGTAAGTCATTCATTCAAACCTTCATATTTCTGCTTGTTTCAGACAGCATTCTTATCATATAAAATATTAAAACAGACAGCTAATAAAACTAAGATCAATGACAACTGTCTATGATATTATACAACTTTTTACAAAACCATAAAGGATATTAAAATACCTTTATCAGAATTATCTGAATCGTCTGAAGAAACGTGATCTGTAAAGAAAGAACAAAATAGAAAAAAAAGAGTAAACTGTTTTTGAATTTATCTGTTATCTTATATAGTTTACAAAGATTTTTCTATCACAATTTATTACACTAAACATGTGCACATGTTTAGTGTAATAAATGCATGCACACACCACATTCAAAGAAAGAAAGCAAACAGTGAAATAAAAGGATTTTTTTGCACGGGTGCAAAGGTCATCAGTTTGAGCCTAATTATGTCAGCCCAAGATCTCTGGTGTAAAAAGGTTATCTAACATTCCCAAAAGGCTTTCAACCCCAAAGCCTCATGGAATGAAATACTTCACAGGCCTTTCTAGTATGCAACATCCAATGCTTGCACAAATTTCCCTTGCAGTGTATACTTTTCAAAAGGCTGCCCCTCTGTGTTAAATGTAAGAAATTTATTATTTTTCTGCATCTAGGAAATTCTAGCTAAGAAATTTACCTTTTTGGCTACCTGTGTTGCAGTCAAAAAAGTTACATATCTGTATGTGTAACTAAAAGTATTTATACATAATTATATATCTCTATCTATGCATCTGCAGCAAAACCAAGGCTCAATTAACCTTCTGAGTATTTTAACACCTGAAGTTTGAAAGTTTAAATTTACCTTTATGGGTCTTTTTTTTGGACTTCTTTTTTGCTGAACGAGACAATTTTGTCTTCTTATTTTTTGGCTCCTTAGAGTTCTGTGCAGCTGTGCCTCTTTTCTTGCATGTTTTGACTTCTTTCCTCCTTTAAAAAAGATGAATGTACACCTCCTCTGTTATATGTACTTCTTATGCAACAGTAAATCTGAAATATTTAATTCAGTCAAACATGTATAATTTTTTCAGACACCTATCAGTAGTTAAACAGAAAAAAACTGATTCAGTTTAAAAAAAAAGTGCTATTAGAAACAGAAGAACAAGAATCACTGGGCTGAAATTAAGCAAATGAAACTTCTGTGATGGGAGGGATGGAATTCTTCCAGTCTGAAGAATTGGGAGAGTATCTTAACCCTCAACAGTGACAAGTCAGTGGCTTTGGAAGAACTCCAGAATACTTATGCTACTTCAGGATAAATGAAGTTCCTAATCATCTCACTGAAGTTTTGTCCCTGTGTGCTGTACATCATAATTGTAACTTATCAATAATTCAGCCCCCATTATTTTCAAAATATTTCATTACCGGTGATGGAAGTTTAGTTTGTGGGAACATTCTGGACATAGTCCTGAAAAAGAGAAAATGAGAACATTGCAGCCAAAAATCTGATAAGCATAATTAACAAAACTACAAAACTACATCTTTCAACATCAGTAGCTTTTCCTTCAAAACCCTAGGTACAATGTAACTGCAGTCAGAATTGAAAAAAATACATGATGAAAGTCTCCAGCACAAACCCAGATTTTACTAAATGAGAAGGCCAATCACAAGTTTAGCGCTGGCAGCTCTTTATTAAAGAACTATCAGTGCTTCTCAAGTACAGACATCCCATTTATGGATCCTTGTGGACAGATCCAATTCTTCTGCACTTATACTTAAGACATGTAAGTTTCTTAGAGCTTTGTCAGAGACCAAGCGCTCCCACATGGAGTGTCTTATGCACAAAAGGAAAAAGCCCCACTACTCACTCATTTTACACAAAGTAACTGTATAAACTGTACTAAGTTTAATTATCTGATAAATGGATCATCATGTAGACAATTCTGAATTAGAAAATCACAGTCAAGATGTAAGGATGGAAAATTGTTTAAAGATTGAACTTTTAGAAGTTCTTTTTTAGAAGAAAACTCAAATATTTAAAATAAAATCAGTAGAGTTGAACATGTGTAAGAAGTTGTCTGGTCCAAAGCCCTAAGGAGTTCCAAGCCAAGTAACTGAATGTGCAATGACAATGCTGAAATTCTCCTTGCAATGCAGTATTGTCTGTTAAAACTAGAAATGCTTCTATATGAAACAGCTTATAACCAATTATTCTAATTTTGTGACATGCTAATTATACAGAATAAAGTTCTTCTGTAACAACTTTGTCATATATAATGATAACAGCTGTTCTCTCTAAATCAAGAGCCCCATACTACCACCTGTAACTAATTCAACAAAAATATCTCCTATTCTGCCATTATCATGAACTCATATTATTATCACTGGGTCTCACTCAATACCATTCAAAGTACAAGATACTTGTCTTCTTTTAAGTGTACATCTTCTAGAAGGGCTGACTTACTCAATTTTACAAGTGCATTCCTCTTTTCACCATGTTCAACGTAACCAAAATTCACCTCCCAGCTCTTCAGGCCTTCATTCTCATCACAGTGTTTATTTCCACAGGAAAACTGACCTGTACAGAGTCAAAACCAGTAAACTGTGGTTCAATGATTAACATTAAACATATGGGGCTGTTATTTCCAGTTCTGCACAGTTCTTGCTTTTCATTTTCCATTTCTTTCAAATAAAAAATCCCCACAAATCTAAAAATAACATCTAGATTAAGGAAATAATAACAGGGAACAACAAAGCAATCATTGCCTATTTGCAAAGGAAAAAAACATAACTGTGTTTTGAAATGTATGGATGAAGGTGTACATGAAATAATGAAATAATAAGCCTAGTATGAACTCTGAAAAAATGAACCAGGATGTTCACCAGGATACATCCTATACCCCAAATGATTACTTACTTAGCAGAGGATGATGGATCAGAAGTTGTGATTCAAACATGCATCTTTAAAGACATCAAACTATTCAAAGTATCATGTTTGTACAAGATGCCCACATGCTTTTTATGTAACTAGTGTACCTGACATACTGGACATACAATTTGTATTCTAGTGAATATCCATAAATACCTCTCCTTTAAGAAAAGGAAATTCAACTTTGTTAGAAATGCTATGTCAGCTTTAAAAGCTTCCTTTGGTTCATTATGTGAAAGCAACACTGATTTTAAAACAGATCTGCACAGAATCAATTTTGTTTGCACCACTGAAGTCCCAATATCGGAGTAATAAAGATAAATGCGTTCCTTTTGCAGAAGACTGATTTGTATGCAGAGCAGCAGAAAGGATGTGTATTAATAGGCTCACAAGCAGGACTGTTGGTGAACGATTAACCTCAGAAAATTCTGCTTAAGCAGCTAACTAATGGATTGGCAGTGACCTCAGATACTTCAGTTCTGTAATGAAACACCACTTGCAACGCAAACATTTGAAGTAAAAAAAAGCCAAAAACTCTCATTAAAAAAGCAAGTTTCAAATTAATAATATACATTAAGTATGTTGAACCCTATGTAAGGTATGGCTATCATACCCTGTGTCATAGCAATCTCCGATATGATCTCCTTCCAAAGCTTATGGCAAAGACTGAAAGATGCCAAAGAAATTTGGCATTTACAATTAGTAATACAAGTGTCACGTCTTCTTTCACTTATCCTAGCCCTTCTTCTTTGTACCCATGCAAAGATAGGCACCAAATGCAAAGAAACCAAATGTGAGTACTCCATTCCTGCATGCCCTTGTTGCCACCCCCAAACCTTAGTGAAAGTTCGCCAGCAGCGGTTCTCATCCCCACTGTACATCACCACTGACACAGCTACAGCAGGACATACAATAGGCACAATACAAGACTAATGCTAATGCTAATTATCAGACAGGTAGGTGTAGATGTGTTATTACATTTAATTAAGCTATTTATACGGCTGATTTATATTGTAAAATAGCATAAAAGACCCACGGGTGTTTTTTTAAAGGATTGCTTGGAGCTGCACGTGGAGAGCGCGTCCGACACCCGCGAGAGGGTTGGCTTCTCGCGCCCCCCTGTGGTGAAAGAGAGCATTTACCCACTCCTATTCCCATTGCTCGCTTTTCATTAGGATTCCATTTAAAAGCTTGGAATATATAATTCTGCACTTTTTCCCACATTTTAAAATATGAAGCACCACATATTAAACGTACAAAGGTATAATTTTTCCCCCACGAAGACACAAAAATAATTTACTTCTCATTTAATTTTAATTATCTTGTTAAAGTATTTAATAAAGCATGTAATTTTATCAAATGTAACTATCCATTAATATAATGTGTAGTGAATGCAACATATGACTACAACTACCTTTAGAGGCTTTAATATTTACAGTTGAAAAGTCCCCACCATTAATGTTCATTCTTTCTACTCTGAAATACTAATTCTTTTAAAAATCATAAATGCATTTCTAACTTTTTGAAATATATTACAACACAGGTGTTTACAGAATACAGCTGTTTGAAGAACTGTAACTGAGTGAACTCCATTCAATATTCTGGCATGTGCATCCATGACTTCTGAAACCCACATGTGTATGAGAATCCACCCCAGGAACAGAAATACCTCATTCATCTCACTTCCTAGCTTGTTCAGCACGTTGAAAAAGCCCAAGCATGTCAGCCACGGAACAAGGGCCACTGTGCAAAGTCCCAGCAACACACTGGTGAGACCTCTCACCCAGAATTAAGGTATTGATATAGAGGCAGGATTGGGACTCATGTAATCATTCCCACTGAAGCTTTCAAAACTAGTTTAGCCTAAAACAGGTCTCACACAAGAAACTTTAATTAAGAAGTTCACATTTTGCAGAAGAACACTGGAGAAACTGTTAAACAATAAATTACTTCCTGAAGAAAACTACTGAGCGACTTCAATTACAGTTATCAAAGGCTAATGAGGTAGCAGAACTGCTGGAGAAAAGCAGCCAAAAAGCCCACCCACAAAACTCTACATTATCAAACATGTTAAGATGGTGCTCATTACAAAAGTGACCTTGTGAAAATAAACTATAGGCTCTTTTAATTGTAGTATGTGCAGATCAGTGTGCAATCTAAACCTATGTAGCATAAAACAGGAAAGCTGGAAGACAAGTCAATTTACTGTACATTATTATCTGATAAACTTACCAGTGTCATCAAATACTATCTAACAAAATTATGTCCAAATGCAGTAAGAGGAGCATCAAGAAGAAATGTAACACAAAATGAAAGACAGCATTACCTTTTCCTGAAATTACTTCTTTCTCATGTCGCCATCTAAATCCAAACTGTTAAGATAAGAAGCAAAACTGAATTGTGAATAGTCAACATATTAAGCACTGTAAAGACTAATTTCAGCTGATTGATGTCCTTCATGTGGCTCATCCTTTTAATTTTGGTCATGAAAATTTAATTTTTTCTCTTTTAATTAAAAATATCTCTCTGCCTCTGTTTGCCAGAATAGTATTTTTTTAATAAAAATACATTAAATATTTTTATTTTTACAGGAAGTCCTCCATGCTGAAAAACAATTACAAAAGCAAACATATTAACATTTCCAAGTAGAAGACAAGCTGGCCTAGAAATTTGGAAATGAAAACAAAAGAATAAAATGTATTTTATTTAATGACCAGGTGTCAAAACAGATTTCATTTCTTAGCAAATAGGACACACTTCCAATCTGTTAAGCTACAAAAAAAAGTACAGAGACAGCAAATAAGAAATTCTCTAGGAAAATAAGACAACAAAGGGAACATTTCCAGTCCAGTGCATATCAAAGTAAAACTTAAATGCAGAGCACCCTCCTGTGCAGCACTGCAAAGCTGACAATAGAACTAAACTATCTGACAATACAGATGGTCATTTATCAGCCTCAAAGTTTGCAGACAAGATGCACTGAAGGTTCAAAGACAACCTTGACCTAGAAAATTCTTACCTAGGGAGAATGTCAGGAGTAACAGACCCAGCACAAGCAAGAGCTGTCAGAACACTCTTCCACTGTCTCTATGTAGCCTCACACCAGAGGTTCACATTGGCATTTCTGATTAAAAGCAAACACCAGTGAAGACCAAGCCAGACTAGTCATCAGCAGGTAAAGCAGCCTGGGAGCAAGAAGGGTGAGTGGGTCTCCAGCTCCGGCTGTGAGAGCACCTGTGAATCTCTAGGGATGAGAGCAGGGGAGTCCCTGCCACATATGTGTGTGCAAATGAGTAAAACTGTACCAGCAACTGAACGTGCCTGTGGCCTCAGGGGTTCATATGTCTTGGGGCTTATTACTGTTTTCTTCTGAGCTTCTGTCTTTGAGTAGGTGCTTCTGCTTATTTTTTAGATTCTCAAAGGAGATGCTCCCATGAAACCAGTCCCAACCTTTATCCAGTCCTTTGTAAAACAGTGGTTTACTTCAGAAGAAAAGCTCCTGAAGAGATCTGAGCTACAATCTCTATGCAGACATCTTTAGAAAAAACGTCTGACTAGAAGAGTTTGGCGAGGAGCAGAACAATTACAGCTGTGAAAAGACAGATGAGCACATATGTGCGAGTCTCAATCTGTGCAATATGTGTACTTAAAACATCACAGAAAACTGACCTCCAACTTTTGCTTTTACACCAAGTAGCACGATATAGAATCATAGAATCAAAGAACAGCTCAGGTTAGAAGGCACCTCAACAGACCACCAGCTTTAACCTTCCATGGGGAAGGGAGCCCAGATGAGATTATCTATCACCCTGGGAAATTGCATCTGAAAAACCTCCAGCAAAGGGGATCCCACTGTGCCACTGGGGAGGTTGTTCCAGCGACTGAATGTTCTCACGATAAAAGAATTTCTTATATCAAGATGAAGCATCAACAACTATCAGGCAAAAGGCCGACTCAGTGAGCTTTTATCTACCCTGCACTTCTCATAGCACTAGCACTGCAAAGCAAAAGGCACAGGAGGCTAAAGATATCCAGCTTCCAGTTTCTGGAGATGCAGGAAAAAAAAAAAATTAAGGCAGGAAAAATCTGAAAGCACAGACTGTGTTCCATCGGTGCGAATGGGATGAGCAGCTTACTTAAGACTTCCAAGAAAAAAGCCTGCTTTGAAATCCTTCTGTACCAAACATGGGTATGGATAAATCAGTCACTGAGAAAAATCTCATACTTTTTTCTGTTTTTCTAAGAATTTCTAAGAAAGGACTTTCATATGATCAGAACAAATTTGAGAAAAGAAAGCATATATATTTTACAAATTGCATGACACAGCACTTATGCTGACACGGCAATTCCAAAAACAGAGGTAATGACTTAGGAGCATAAATGGGAACAGAGAGTGACCTCAAAGTTAGCATAGACACATTTGAAGTCTGACAGGGAAACACTGTTCACACAACACAAGAAAACACACACACACCAAAAAAAAAAAAATCTGGGGCAGAAGAGTTTCCCACAAAAGACAGCAAACATATGGAAACTTGGCACAGTAGTGAGAGAAACAAAATCTGTAAGCATGCTCAAGGGAAATCAGCTCTGGGGATGGGGGGTGGAGCGGACACTGAGAGATAGGAAATATCTACAGGAAAATAAAATCAAATTTCGTCAAAAGGGAAGGGAAGGTATCTTCAGCATTTTAACTTTTGTTGATTTTAATTTTTGCATTTTACTGTCCCAATTGTCTTTAGACAACCTGTCATCATCTTCTTAATAGAGCTAAGGCAAGTCCTTGTAAATATTTACCAGAGAATGTAATTTTCAATACTATAATATAGTTGAAAAGAACTGTACAGACTGGGTTACTGTGTGCTAGAAACACCAAGACACATCTGAGTTCAGCACCAGTCTTTGGAAAAACACAATAGAAAATTCATGTATACTCTCTGACTAAGAAGTTAGTCAGCCAAAAACTTGGAAAAAACAAAGGCTGTTCCAGTTAAGAAGAAAACCTGGTGCTGGAATTGGGCTGTTGCTCTTAAGAAATTCTATTTATTTACAAGGCACATACAAATCCTGTTTCCACAAACAGAAAAGAACAACCAGCAAAAGATGCTGCTTTAGAATAGACTTTTCCAAAATTGTTTCTGCCAGCATTCAAGTACAAAACTCTTTTTAGACTTTTTTATGAACAGTAACATTCTATGGTTTTTAGGCTTCATCTACTGCTCCTCTACAAACAACCACTCCAGCCTTCTTTCTTTAACCCCTTTGCATTTTCTGCCTTTCACACACAATGTACCTCTTCATAAAACATCATCTGACAGAAATGTTCCTATTCCCACAGAAGCACATTTTTGAGGCAGTGACAATACTTGGATTCAAAATGCTGCTTGTAAGGAACTTGACAAATTCTCACAGCTCCCTTTCTATGGAAGGGGTACTAACATTCTGGTTTTACAACATATCCACAATCATAAGGCAATTTTTTTCAAAAGGCTATACTTCAAAACCCAAGATGATTACACTAAGGAAAGATACCTTATTCTCTTTGTATCTGCTGAGGTCTGCTATACAGTATTCTTTGAACAATTTGTCATAATACTTCTTTGCAAGTCTCTTCTCCCTAAAACAAAAAATATTTTTTATTAAATATAGAAAACAACATAATTCACTTTACATTGTAATGACATTAGCAAGACAAATACATGTTGTTTCATTGAAAGAACACAAGTTGTAGACCTAGAAATACGACAGATGCATAGTCATTAAACTAAGGAGTAATTTCAATAAAACTGGAAAAATAAATATAAAATAAATCCACGTTACATACTAAAGTGTATTTTTTCAAACTCTGCTTTCTTCAGAGTTTTTGAACAGTCATTTGGATCTCAGAGAATCGCTATTATTTATTAGTTCTTTCTGTCATCAATTCATGTTGGCATTTGAGCCATATTACAATATGAAAGACGTTCTAATGGTCTTTCATTTTCAAATGCATCAAAGAATGATCAAGTATGCACAGTAATTCTTAATTAGTAAGGGAAATTACAAATTTAGTACAACTGATCTAAAAATAACATATCCTAAAATAGTTTCAGGTACCAATTCATGTCTGCTTCATCTTCTTCATTCCACAGGAATCTATGGTTTTCTCTAATAACATCAAGATCCGTCTTGTCATTGGCTCTATAAAAGGACACACCTTTTTTTAGTACAATGTAACATTAAAATGAAAAGACATCAAATAATAATTTGGTAAGCATCAATATTTTACAGTTCTAATCTCTACCTCACAGCATAAAGGAATACATTTCTATGAAATAAAACCATCAAAAATTTATTTCCTGGCATACCTGTTCCCAAATTAAAAAACTCACAGTTGAAAATGGCCACTGAAATTGTGGATGACTTGATCCTGTCTGAAAACACTTTATTGAGGACAGCGATGTTAAAAGGCAGTTATAGATAGCTCTAAAGAAGTTATTATTCTGGACAATGGATAGCAATTCTGCACATTCAGAAGTATTTCAGACTGTTATTTTGAAGATTCTGACAGCTATTTCTCAATGTACCCTTCATTAATGATCACCTGTCATCCTACCTTTTACATAACAAAACAAGAATAATTCAGCTCATGGTAAGTTCTTACCTAAAAATATGAAAACAAAATGAAACAAGACAGTTTTGTGTTTGGCTATTTTCAACTGCTGTAGTTACCATTTGTGACCAAAATAATTAGTGATTTGATACACAGCTACATCCACCTCTGCCCCCAAAGCTATAATATATATTTAACAGCTTTACAAAGCAGGGAGCTTTGAGGTCAGGAGGGGAAAGGTTGCTAACGGTTCTCACCCAGATCTTCGGAAATCCTCTATTTTGCCGCCATAGTATAAAATGTAGTCATGCACAAACTTCTTATGTCTTTCATACTGAATAAAGCAATTAAGGATTGCTTCAGAAATTATTTCCTTTTATCACAGTTTAAAATTTAAAAAAAATCCAACCAAAATATTTTTATATATTTAAGAGAAAGACTTTTCTCCTCACAAACAGTTCAGTAATTTCCAAAAAACAAAAAAGAATGGAGTTAATTAGGAACTTTTACTTAATAACCTCTCATAGGAGCTAATTTTCAAATACAGGAATTCTAGGCAATTTCATCTTTAAAACCTCATTCTTCATTTATAAAACTGTCTTCCTTTATCAAAGATGCTCTGTATGCTTATACACAGAAACTTGGTTCATTTTTTCAGCTGTGATTTAGACAATAGCCTCTTTGTACTGCAGTTTTGGTTTAAAACAGGTTTGTACTTTTCTATTATAAAAACAATCTGGCTACTAAAATGGAATAATTTGTTACATTTTTACCACTGACATACAAAAAAGAGTTGTATGCTTTAGTTTGGAAATGAAAATCATGGAAAAATATGTAATGCTTCTTCGAACACTTTGGCCTCAGTGCGAGACCAAAACAGAAACATAATTTGAAACACATTTTGTACCACAATTTGAGCAAAATATGTAATTACTTATTCAGAAAATAAATGTCTTCACAAATAAAAACTTTATATATGGCTTCTTAAAAGATTTTCAATTCACTTTTATCTCAACAGCAAAAAGAAGCTCCTCTGAAGAATGACTCATTAGCTGGTGCTGCACTGTCACTGACTGTGATAACTGAGAAATCCCAGTATTTTACCATAATGGCTAACCTGTGCCCCATCTTCAAACTTGAAAAATGAAACAGAAGGATACAGCATCCATTGATATCAAGTGAAATCTTCTTTTTCTTGCTTCTTCCCTGTTAATAACAAACATGTTCCAATGAAAACTATCTTTCCATTTAGAGGAAAATGTTTCACAAAAGCAATATATAGAAGATACCTATCACATTCTTCAGCTGCAAATTGTCTGTGAACCACACTGCCTTGTTTAGCTTTTTGGAATGGCTTTATTAGAAGGGCATCTTCCTGTACTCTAAAGGTGGGAAAAAGAAGAAAAGTTAGTCAAGAACTTGTCATAAGCAATAAAATTTCCATGTGCTAAACCTTGCACTATCTTGAGTAACAAAAATTGTTATATTGCTATCTTCTACAAGAATAAAATGAAACTTCAGAACCAACATCAGCTTGGACTTTACCTCACTTGCAGAACAAAATCAGAAAGGCATTTGCTTCCAGCTGGCATTTAAAGGCAATTGCTTAAAACAGCAATTTGTAATAGTTGTTTTATTAATATTATCACTATAGAACCACAATGCTAAAACCTGGAAGATGGCTTGGTTTCACTCTGACATTTAAAGTCCTTTACAAATCTCAGTTACACAGGAAAGCAGGAACAGGAAGGACAGTGCATTCACTGAGAGAGAGTGACTGGCAGTAACCCTATTCCATCCTTTCATGCCGATGTCTCAACACCTCATTAAACAGCCCTGTCCCTTGTAGTGCAATCACAAGAATTACAAATTTAAAAGTCAATTACCACGTAATGAACCATACTTGTCGGTAGGCAGCTAAAATTACCTTTAGAGTTCAACAAAGTAATAAAAAGTTTAATATTTTAGCTGGTAAAAGGTATATTTAGTTAATTTCATTCATAAACTGAGGTGAAGAAAATATTTTTTCCCATAATTATCAGTGGGCAGAAAGCATAGTAATCAGAAACCTGAAGAAAGCAAGCCAGGGAATTTGTTTTTAGCTATGGAATATAGAAACTTAAGGTATCATTTACTCAAAAGGATCTGTAAGCACAAAATTCCCATAAGAAGGATCTATAAAACAGCAATTTGGAGAGAATTTAAGACTACTGTTTTCCTTAAAGTGAAAATAAATACAATTTTAGAGCAAGCAAAGGAACCCATGTAAAAGCCCTACTGGGAATCAGCAGTTGTGTGCGAGAACAGGTTAAGGATGGTATTTTTGAAAGGCTCCTGATGGTTACTTGATATTCCACCTAGAAAGTGGAATGGTAGAATGTGCAATGGCATCTAAAGAAAATGAAACCTGAACAAAACTAGTCACTATTTTAATGGAGAATAGCTATATTTATAAAATAAATTAAATGGCACAATGCATGCTATTTTTCCAAAGACTAAAACATTATTTTTTTTCCCCAGAATGAAATCAGACACTAAAAAATCCACTCTTTCAATTCTTCTACAAAGGAAAAATATGCAAGAGTCCTAGGACAGTTTCCAGAAAGTCTTCTTAAATAAAGTCCAATAAAAGAGCAAGGGAGAGACAGGAAAAAGTAAGAAAAGTATAAGCAAAGTGTAGGCCAAATATTCAGTATCATGCAGAAAGTGTCAAGGAAGTCCAGTATAAAAGCAAAATAAATACATAAACAAATAAAAATCTTTACAATACAGTCAGATCAGATTACAAAATTCCTCCAGGTCACTAACTGTGCAAATCACTGAAAGTATTGGCCAAGGTCATCTCAAGTAAGAGATATTTAGGTGCGTTTCAAGGATTGATCACAACACAATTTACCAATTCCCAGGTCTCTTCACAAATTAAATAATAAAGCTCTTTGCTTTATATCTCCATGTGTTTTATATCTACAAAGCCTGCTACCACTTGGCCTTTTTTGCCTCGCTCTCCTGGCAGTTCCATTTGTCCTGATGGATCACAGTGGTGTGAACAGTGCTGCCAAAACCCAGCAGTGGATACTAATGCTTGGAAAAGCAAAACACTGTGCTCCAAGAACTGAGGGGCAAATATACACCAGATGGAGATGGCAGAACAGCTCTTAATCAGCTGCCCCTGGAGATGACAAGTTTTGGCAAGCTTGAGATGAGGAGATGCAGAAATCAAAGAGATCGATTTTTTCAAAAACCATTTCAACACCAGAGCTTACATTCAACAGCATCATCTTCTATGCACACTAAGAGGCCATTTGTACAAAATACATGACGCAAAGTGTTAATTCTGTACTACATTACCTTTTAGTCTTTTGCAGAGACTTCTCTCCACTCTCTTCATCACTAAAATCAGAATCATAGCCTCCATGGCCATGTGCCTGAAAATAATAGACCAGTCAATATATCTGCTAATGCAATATGGATATGGCATAATTACAAATCAGTACTGTCCATCATGCATAAATAAAAGACAAAAAGACAGAGAGCAAGTGAACTAGTGCACATTCTCACATGTATAAGCCAAACAAAATTCCACAGACAATGCAAAGTATATTCCAGATAACAAAGGGCCAAGAAAGATCACTTTGAAAAACAGATCACTTTACAGATAATTTATATTCATATGTCCTCATATTTAATCTTCACACAGATGCAGCAAACCAGAAGTATGATAAATACCTTGGGTTTTTATTTTCTAAACAACGTTCCTCATGTAAGACAAACATGAATATCTTCCCCAGGAGCTAGTCTTTCAGGGGGATGGAAGACAGCAAATGATATGTCCACATTATAAATGAAGGAAAATGGGCATAAACTTTTCTTGGGCTGTCATGCAGCATTTTAGATCATTAGATCTTACACTGGTAGCTGTAAATCTGATTGAAACAATAACTAAAATACAAAACAACAATATGCCTGCAAAAGTGTATCACCTTATCAGTACAACATTCCTACCAGAAAATAAAACCTTCTGTTCCACACACTTTGGGACTACAATGTTAAATTAATGCATATAAGAAAACCAAAATATCCATATCATAATGCCTTCAAATGACCAAGCCCAGATGTATCACATCCATTTTTCAAGGCACAGTTCCATGTTTAATTCCTTCAGGAAATGCAATGGCTTAAGTAGATCCCATCTCCTTTCCCTCACTATTCTTGGTACCTTCCTTCCAGGCCTCAGTTACAGTTGTGAAAGTACATGTGAACCAGATCAAACAACGCACCCAAGTTACAAAGGAACCTATGCAAAAAAAGATTAAGTATCCTTACAGTTCATCCTGAGCCCCCACAATCTACACCAGCAAGCTGAAGGGGCAGCACAGGGAGAGAGCAGCCAGAGCTGGCCACCACGTAAACAAGCACCAACTCCAAACAAGCTTTTACACAACTGAGGTAAAACCAAGAGGGATGGTTATTGATACAGCTGCATGTGGGAAGGTTCCGCACACACTACCAAAGTGTCCTGGTAAGTGAGACTGTGGATAAGACAATGGGTTTGAAAACAAGCACGCTTGATTCAGCTGATTCTTACATTACCTACAGTTATATTCCTCCTCAGCCAAAAAGCTGAGAAAAACAAAATCTGAAAAAAAAAACCCCACAACTCTGCAGGATGATTTTGATGAGGTGCCTTCTCTTGATGTAAATGCCTCACAGAAATGCCATGCTGAAGAGTCAGCTGTATCCTCTACTGACACCAACAACTGCTTTGTATTGCACAGTATGTAAAACACTGTCTTCTCAAACTGACAGTGAAGGACTCTTTTTAAGATTTTTAAAAATCCTCTGTTATTATTAGTAATGAACAAATACTGTAATGTTCCTCCCACTCTTCTGGATGCTTCTGAAGAACACCTAACTCACCTACACATATATATTTCAAAAAAAGCAAATCTGAACTTTCTCTGAACTATTTCCTATTTCCCATGAGACACAAAAATTGTCCATTACCAAACAAAACAGAAACAAACCAAAAAAGCAAACAACCCCCCCAAACAAAACCCCAAACCAAATAAACAACTGCAACAGATGTCTGCTGTAAACCACCCTTATGCACTTGCAAAAAAGCAGCAACAATGTAGTCTCATACCTAGTTGGTTCCAGTAGCCAGCCTGTCACTACTTTTGTTAATGAAGCTTATATGGTCTTTAGAAAAATCTGAATGCTCAATAGGTATGCAGCAAATATATTTATACTTGGCCTCTAAATTTAAAAAATGTCATGCTAATCTGGGAATATTTTAAATGGCATTAGTAATGCTTCCCAAATGAACGTCAAGAGCTTCCTTCATACTCAAAGTCTGGGAAGTCTCAGCCAACACCATGAGCATGAAAGGCCTAGACAGATGAAGAACTAAACAGGAGAGAAATCTCAAATAAAAGGAGAGTCTCACAAAGCACTTGCCCTTGGATGATGTACCCCAGGAAAGAAACAGACATCCTCACTAATCAGCTCTCAAGTGATTCCAGGAATGATTCAAATAAAAGAAAAAAAGATGCAAGAAAAGCTACTCAAACAGAGTCATACTGTAGGGCCCTCAGAAGCTGATGACTGCCTTTTGTAAAGCTGACTGTGAGTATAAGGGCAGGTATGGCTAAGGACTAGGCTGCTTTTCCAACAGGAAAGCTCTTCACAGCTTCAGACATTCTTCTGAATCACTGTAATACCTCACAGATAAAAATTCAGAGTGAAAAAGAACACAGCCTATGACTGATGTCCTGACACTTGCGGATCACTCCTCTGTTGAGGCAACAGCAGACAGACAGGTCCTGCATTGGTGCTGGGTTTGACAGCAGCAGCTCCAGCAGTGCTGGACGACACTCGCCAAGACTGGGACTGAATGGTTTCTAACCTGACACCTCAGGATGATTCCAAGATGACCTGACTCTTGGTAAAACATACCTACTTCATTTCATGATCCATCAAAGAACCTCATCCATAACTGAACCTTGCCAGTTTGGAAGGACAATGCCAACAGACACCTACAATCCCAGATAAGGAAAACAGGTTTAATATTTAACTGTCTAAATAGACCAGCAGATACCAAAGCTTTGTGCCTAACCTAGCAGATATAGACATGGACATGCATAATCATCAACAGAATTTAAAATAACTACTTTCACTATTTAGTAAACCCTTCAACATAAACTTTGCTTTGATGCAATTTGTCAGACTCAGAATGCTTCTAGTTAATTACTAATACAAATATCAAGTGTTTTCTCAAAACCCGAACCCATAGCTAACTTAAATGGTACAGTGTATTTTGCTGTTGTGCCAACTTTGAATTTTTTATTCCTAAACAATAAAACAAATTGAAACCACAAAACTAAAACAAGCACAAATATGCTTTGGAGTACATTTAGTTCACACTTAAGTAATCCAAACATCTTGGATCATTTAGTGATGAAACAACTGGAGACAGAAAAGAGTCCACTAAACTCTCAGCTCCTAAAATCCACACAAAACACAGTAAATGCATGAACGCTGTACACAGCTGATGTCAAACTAAGATACCAACTCTTAACATCAATCCAGGACACTACAAACTGCCCAGCACTGCATTTAGAGCAGGATTTGCAACCAGAGAAGGCACCTCCTTTAGGCCTCTCCAATGGGGCAAACACACACTGGTGAAATGTGTCTACTCCTGACCACAACTTGTAACTGAACAACAACAGTCAAGAAGAAGAAAAAAGGCAAAACAATCCTATAAAATATTCCCAACTCCTGGCTCCTGACCTCGGGTCCATTCTTGCCACTGTCCTCATAAGCCCATCCTTCCCTTGATCTGCCCAGCAGGCAGGTCGGTGCCGGTGTCTGCTCAAAGCCCAGATGTGACTCAAAACAGGCCCGAGCGCTTGTTTTAGTACAAACTATTTGGGAAGGGTATGAAGGAAGCACAGGCTCTATAAGAGGACTTGAGGAGCCATCCTTGATGGACAAAGGATGCTGTGTGGAAGGTCAGAATGTTTCATTGCAACATGCTCTTCCCACCTTGATGTTGTCTATGAAGCTTTGCCACCCCCACTTGGGGAAAAAAACCTTGAGAATAAGCAACTAGCTTCAAACCGATTCTTCCTTGTAAAACCTATTACAAGGACTGCCTGCGTATACTGTAGAGTGAACGGCCCGAACAAAGAGAAAAAGCAGTCGCAAGATACTGCCCCTTTATTACAGCTATGAAAGAAAAAGCAGGAGTAAAAGGTAGGTAACAGCAGACCACGAAATCGAGGATTAGAGCTTTGTGGAGCTCCACGGAGAAACGGAACACCGGCCATCCGAAGCAGTTCTTTCTTGCTCGCTATCCTGCAGTGGCCCAGCGCTGTCCCGGCCCGCCGGACCCTTCCCCGCTGCCGCAGTGGGGCACAGGAACGGGCCCCGGCTGCCCATCCGCCGCCCGGGAAGGGCGGCTCTGCCTTTCCCCACACGGGCACGGCCGGGCCCCTCCGCCCGTCCCGGCCGCGCCGCCATGGAGGCCGCGGCCTCCGCCGGGCCTGTCCCCGCCCGCCTCTCCCGGGCCCCCTCCATCCCTCCCTCCCGGCCCCACTCACGGCTGCGGAAAGGCGCAGCTGGTCGGGCTCCATGGTCGTGGCGCGGCGAGGGCCGCCTCCGCCGCCCGGCGCTGCTCCCGGCCCCGGCTGCTGTGCTCCCGGAAAGCAGGGCAGAGGCGGAGCAGGGCCGCACCGGGGGCTCCCTTCCTCTCTCCGTCCCTCCCTCCGCCGCGGGCGGGCGGCGCGGGGCAGCGGGGCGCGGGGGAGGGCGAGCCGGCACGGGAGGGGAGGGGAGGGGAAAGCCGCTCATCATGTTTAGGGGCGAGGGGAGTCTCCCTGCCCGGGAACCCGGTCAGCGGCCCCGGCTGCCGCGGTCTCCGCCTCTGGGAAGGTAGGACTCTGCCGCAGGGGCTCCGAGAGGCCTGAGCTCGCCCCTCTCCCCAGCCCGGGTCGCCCCCGCACCATCCCCGGCGCTTTCGGGCAGCGCAGTCCCTGCTGTGGGGGCGCGGGCTCAGACCCCGCTGCGGGTGCCGGGGCTCGGTGGAAAGGGTGCCTCGGGAGGGATCGCGGAGGCGGGGGTCGTTGTTCGGGAGGGGACCTCTCCCGGAGAAGGGGACCCTCCGGGCGGGAGGCCCCGGGAGGCGCTCTGCGGAGGACAGCAGCTGCCAGGCGTGCCCGGGAGGTGCGCGGTGCCCTCGGTGCGGCACAGACCGCGATCGTGACCTCGGCACGGCGATCTGTAACACTGATTGCTGCCCGTGCCAGCGGCTTCTCTTCTTTTCAGTCGCATCTCGCAGTTAGAAGAACGAAAGGCAGTATGTGACTCAGTTTCCCTGTGAGGACCGGCGGCAACTAGGCGATAAGAGTTTGGGAGCCTGTGGGTTGCATCATGAAAAGGAGCTTTATAAGCCAGAAGTATTTGCTGATAAAGTAGCTGGGAAGCACCAGTCTTCGGCATTAAGTCATCAGCTAGAGCAGTTAGCTGTCAATTAATTGATATTTTCCCATCAAACACAACCTGAACTGCTGAGGTCTGAAATGCTGTAGTCCATTACAAGGTACTTTCTTCTGGACTGTGTTTCCAGTTGTGTTATTGATTCCTGGATAGTTAAACCACAGACACACTCAATACAGGGAAATATTAAAAATTTAAATACTGCTGCTACCCTTGTAATATGCAAGTTGTAAAATATAAGTTGTAGGTGTTGCTTTTCTACAGTAAAACAATCACACACCATAGCTGACAGTGTATCTCCTTATCTTGGCTAGTAGATCTCTGTTTTCAGATTTTTTTTTCTCTTGACCTAGTGTTTGTGTTACTTGTGATGTCATTATTGCTGTGAAGGGATGCAAAGATGATGCTAAAGTGTCCCATGGAAAGGAACTGAGTGGCACTGTGCACATTTGAGTGCATGCAGTATTCTGCTGAAGTCCTACTGGATGTAGCTCATTTCCTCTAAAGGGCAGAGACTCTGTTGCAAGAATGGAATTATCCTAATTAATAATTTAAATATATCAAAATAAATAATGTATACCCTCAAAGCTGTAATAGCAAGCATCTTTTTGTTGTTCCTGTCTTATGGAAATGACAGACTGCTTTAGTGTGAATGAATCCTGACATGATTCTGGAAACTGGGCCAACATATCATTGATTATGCACTTTGAAGAAGAGTGGGAGAGGTAGAGGAAAGATGTACAGTGCTTGAATCTCTTGGCATTGTGCTGTGGCCATAAAGCCTGCATATAGAAAAAATACAGTTTCTGTGACAGGAAAATCATCTGCAGTGAGTCCATCTATAGCAGCTGCTCTAGATGCTGAAGTTATGTTATAAACAGCTTTTCTGAGAATAGCAGCTAGATAATTTCATCTTGCTATGCTGTGCTTTTCTGATGTCTAACTGTGTTGCTCCAGAAGATCACCTGACTGCATTTTGTATGTGGGCTACAGTAAGCTACAGCTGGGGAATGGGTTCAGAAATGGCTTCCTAAATAAAATAAAGCTGGAATTTGAAACTGAACGTGCCTTTAGCCATTGGTATATGCATTATACTTTGCTACAATGGGAGTATCTCCGTAGTTTAATTCTAGCAACAGTATGTTTTGACACCAAAAAGGGTACTTCTCTCATGAGTCCCACAGGATTGGAAGATACAGGAAAAAGAACAGATGAGATGGGCATAACTCTTTACAGGGCAGGAGGTTTTAAGTGGGATTTCGATAACTGTACAGACAAACCTTAAGAGCACAGCTTTACTTTACAAGTATGTCAATCTATGCCAATCTTTACAAGTAAGTCAAGCTGCCACTGAAGAGAGCATTCTTCTTGAACTGGCTCTAATGCTCATTTGACAACTCTTGCTGAACTGCAGAGTTTAATTTTCTGCCACCCTAGCTCCTGTGACTATCCTGATGTGGTGTCTGGATGAGTAACCCTGGTGAGGCAAAAAATTGTTAGGGATGGGACAGGGGGGAAGTGGGAAGTGAGAAACAGGGGCTGCCCTTTCAGCAGCAGCTCTCTTTTAGATCAGGTCAGCAGTAATGTGAAACAATAGTCTTGAATTACAGTAGCCCTGAACTTTGTGGTCTGCAAAGGAGAAAACATCATTGTAGCTTTAATTTTAGTTCTGCCCTAAATCTAGGATGGGCTAAATAAAGTATGAGACCTGGTGTATCCAAAAAGTTTAAGTCAGACATGGTACATAGATCATAGAGATGTAGAATTCAAAGTATACCTGACATACTTATTGAGCTGTTCATAAGAGGTTCTAGTGTAGGAGATTTCACAGCTTAATACCTTAATTTATTAACCTCTTAGGTATAAGGGGTTTTTCCTACTATCTAAGAAAAAATCTTCTTTGTTGCTACTTGAGTTAATTTCTTAATGCCCTGCACTAGTTGGTACAGAAAGCAAGAAATTATCATCTTTTGAATAACATCTTTAAGTCCTGGAAGACATACATCCCCACAGTTTTCCCTTTTTGCAGCCTGAGAAGGTACTTCAACCTTTCTATATAGGTTATGTATTGGAGAACTCTTACATTTTATTGCTCTTTTTCAGACTCAGATTTCTCTATGTATTTTTCAGAAATACAAAGTGTAGATGTTTACTCCTTAACAGTAATTAGCCAGGAAGAAACACATCAGCCTTCCTGCAGAAGATGATTGTCTCCTAAGATCTTCTGGTAAAGCTGTTTAAACTCAACAGCCTCTGATCCGTTGAATCAAAATTAGTTTGGTTAGCCAATTAAAAATTGTTCCAATTTTTAATGAATCACATCAGAAGGCTTTGCCAGCAGGCTCGAAGAGGCAGCTACCACTGGTATGGAGAGCAAGGGCAGGGCAGTCACTGACAACTACATCCATTGTGAGCTGTTGCCACAGACCACATTTGAGTTTGATTATGAGACAGAAATGTGGAACCATCAAGAATGCTAGTAAAACTGATATTTGTCCTGTTTAATCTTTCCTCTTTCTCCATTAAGTCAGTTCTTTTGTTGACAAATGAAGAAATTACTTTCTAATGCTATTTCATATTGGCACCTTCCTATCTCCTACATGTCTATGAAGTAAGTTGCCAAATAATTTATTTTTGTGTCTTTTGTACTAACAGTACTTTGGCATCTGTCATGTTCCTGATTCTTTATCTCCTCCCATTTGAAACTCCCTAGTAATTTGTAGAAAAAGCAAGTAAAGCTAAAAATGGACGTACACATATGCCAGTAACACCACATTCAGTAACTGTAGCTCTTTTTCATTTAGCTGTACCCGTGTACAGGATTTCAGGGATGTGCTGTGCCTCCCAACAAGCCCTGAGGAAGGTATACACTACAATCAGGCAGCTGATTCCCAAGCTTGAGACTTCCTGACAGTCAGGGAAAACCAGTGGAGCTGTACATGAGAGGCAGTGCCTCAGGCTCACCAGTTCCCATCACAGGTACTGGTAACTCCAAACTTGTCATTAATGATATTGTGTAATCATCTAGAGGCTATGTGGAGATAGCAGGCAGTGCATACCTGGTTTGTCAAATTCAATAAATGGTATGTTCCATATTTTTTTCCTCATACACAGAATATGAAACATGAATCTTAACTAGCCACTAGATGTCAATGTTGCTGTGCTGAAAGGCAAATGCAGTTTTATTTGTTTGGCTGATAAAGTAATTTCCTCAAGAAAAGAACTTCTGTATTTAAAGATATTTCCAGTATAGGGTCAGTTACAAAAAATAATCATAGACAAGCCCATGCTATATCCATTATTTGAAGAGAAGCTGTGCAGTTTTATGATATTTTGAAGTTGCAATTAGCTTTTTAGTGCATGATCATTGTTAGAAAAGTGTCTTTGAAAAAAATACTATCTGATTAACCATCAGTTTCCCTCCTTGTTCTAAAATCCCAGACCTTTGTATAAGTAGCCACAATCATGGTATTGCTTTCTAAATAACCCGATTTATTCCCTTAGCTCCACCTCCTATGATGCATCTAAGGTCTCTCAACTTCATACACAGTTCACAAGATTTTTTTATCACTGTTGACAGAAGAGCAGCCTTGGTCTTCATTATCATGGACTGAAGTAGTTGAAGTCCTGCTCCACAGTTTATTTGATGGTAGCATTACTTCCACTCTTCACATGCCAAAGAATCACAGATACACTATGGAGGAACTATAACTGTTTTAATTCCTAGTATCTATTTTAGTTTTATTGCCTATGACTACAGAGCTATATAAGAATCTTATAATAATATCTTGAAAACCAGATTGCTTCATTAATTCATTTTGTTGTAATTAAGGGAACACTCAAAGCATCAACCTTCTTCCTAAAACTTCTGCGTACTTCAAACTTAATTGAATTAAAGTTTTCTGCAAGTCCTTGTTAAGATGTATAGTGTAAATAGTAGCAGTATGATCATGTAAAGACTAACTTATACAGTTATGGAAATAATAAATCAGACTTTGATAAAAAAATTATTCTTAGAATCAACTCCCTGTATTATCTTTACAGTTTGGGCTTATTTTTGCAAAATGTACAGAATTTTACTAAATAAATCCCCTAGAGATGTATTATGTAGGCTCCTGTCTAGTGTCTTTAATTGTCACTGTTAGTTCCACATCTGTTTTGTGGCAGGTGATTTTTTGTCTCCAGAGCTTAGTCTGGCAACTCTGCTCAGAAGAAAGCTCACT
Source organism: Fringilla coelebs (assembly GCF_963513975.1). Classification (NCBI taxonomy): domain Eukaryota; kingdom Metazoa; phylum Chordata; class Aves; order Passeriformes; family Fringillidae; genus Fringilla; species Fringilla coelebs. Next base: position 20,920,843 of record NC_140066.1, on the reverse strand, counting down.
ACAAGATTACACATGCATGTAGGCATGCATAAACTTGAGTAGTGATTTCAGCCTATCAGGAATTTAATTTAAAAGTAATTATCAGTATGTACAAAATACTACTTCTTAGTTTTATCAACCTGCACTTAAGTAAGTGGAATACAGAAACTAACTTCTCCACCATGTTCCAGTTTTCATTTGAGGAGATTTTAGAAGTTCATTATGCTTAAATTCCCTGAAGTATGAACTATTTCCTAAGAGGGCAAAGAATGCCTAATCTTACTTTTATGGCTAGATCTGCTTTGGTGGAAAGTGACTGATGGCATCCAATTACATAAATACAAGAGAAAGGCAAATTTGTTTTTCCAGCTTGAGATCAGAGTTATTATATAAGATGACAAAATCATAGAAAAGAATAAGCAACAGAAGGAGAAACTAGTAATGTGGAAATAAATAAAAGAAAACAACTGACAAGCAATTACTTATTTTCTTTAAATTACATTGTCTCCCACTGGATTTTTTGGAAGGGGGAAAAAAGAATACATGAGCAAAGTTACAGTCCATTGCATTTTTAAACCATAGTGGAAAAGATATCTGTTCCTTCTTTTCCCTAGGTGAATTTTTGTGCATAAGGTCTACCATGTTTATATATTCATAATACTCATGAGAATTGAGGAAAGGTACAAATAATTGACAGGGAATGTTTGGAATCTGAAGTCTTCTGTATAAAAAGGTGACAGACAAGTCACTGTCATCTGAATCATGCAAGTAGTTAACACTGTTTATGTACCCAGCATTCTACGTAACCTGGAAAAGAAAGATGCCTCAAAGTCTGAGTCTGAGATGTGACGTTAGTAGAGATGTACAGTTTCATTCCTGCTTATACGTTCCAGAAAACACCTGTCTTTTAGAGATGTGTTTCATCTTTACTTAGAAGAGAAGTTGAGCTCTTAACTCAGGAATCCAGAAGGCCAGTTGTGAAAACTGTACTGTGGTTCTGGTCAGATGAGTTCATCACAGTGTTTTCCACTGGTTGTCCTTAAGCAACGAAGATAAATCAGAGATTATTTGCAATATACAGTGCTGCAGTCAAGCAGTCAGTTGTTTGGAATCTCACAGTCAGATTTAAAAAAAACTAAAGTATAAGAGCACAATATAATGTAATGATGACAGGATTGGTCATCACTTTATCTTACTATTTCAGTGGGATTACATAGTAAAGCAGTACAGTAGCTTCATGCAGAGGCTGTTAGTACCAGGTTGGGATGATCAGTAACTGGTCCTTCAGTGAAAACTGAAGGATACAGGGATATAAAAATGCTGCTCTGAGCACTGAAGTAGGATGAATCAGTTGAAAATTCCTATTTCACAGTTTTTAATGAACATGCTTATAGAGTACTGCTGTGAGACCTCATTTAATTAATAACACCATGAGCCATTCTGCTAGAACTGAGCTTTTATTAGTAAAAGTATATTACTGATCGCCAGGGTTTGGAAATAATAGGGATTATATTTCAAATTAAATACAATTTTATGTTATTTAATCACCAATATCATTAGGACATGAAGTACTGAAATACTATCAACCTTTCTATTGAAAGTATTTCCAGGACACTATTCATTCCATGGCACCTAAGTGGAATGGGAAAGATAACTATCCTAAATGGCAACCATTAGTCTAACTTGGTTACAAATATCAAGTTATGATATTTATAGCCAGCAACACTGAGCTGTGCAATATCCACAACTCTAGAAGTAAAAATGTCAGACTCAAAAAAACACCAAGGAAAGTTATCTACTGAAAGTAAAAAGAAATATTGCAGCTTGTACCCTGGGGGAGATCCTGCTACTTGCTGAAACCACATTCAATTTGCAAGTGTAAGTCAAAATGTTAACAATTACATATCTAGACGACTGTCTTTCTTGAATGGAAACAAAACCACATGGAAGATAAGGGTCAGAATGTGAAGTGAGATCTGAGTGAAAAACACTTCCTTTAGGATTTCATAAAGCATTCTCTCAAGTTTGCATTACACTGTCCTTACATATACTGCTCATAAAAGATGGATTGTGTTATTTAGATTTATATTATATTTATATGTTTTAATGCTTTTTATCAATCTTGGTTTAGGAAATCCATGCCACTCTTTCCCTGTAAAACTTTTATTTGAACCTCAGCCTTAACAGAGTATTTGGCAGGTTTCTATGAGTCTGTTAATGAAAGGAAAATACTATGCTGACTACCTCATTTATCTTAGATATGGTCATAATCCAGCCACAAATGTTAAGAACTAGAAAAAGTAAGACTAGTGAAGCATTTTGATATTTTCTTACTTGAAGACATCAATACCTGCAGAAAAATATGCCCACACAGCAGAATACCAAGTTATTCTCCCAGTTAAAAAGCAGCTAGTATATGAATATTAGCTTCATTAATATATGAAGGTACTGTTGTACTGTGATCTAACACTACAGTATGAAAAACAAAGCCTTAAACTTATGATGACATTCATGATTTGTATTGATTTGCAGTTCAGTCCAGCCTTAAGAACAAGACAAATACCCCATCCTTGGAGCCTAAGAGTCTTTATGAAAGGGCATCACAGCCCTGGTCACAGATGTCCATCACATGCATCCCCACGGATCCTCAGCAAGGAGGGATTTAGCTGCCTTTGGAACATCACCCATTCTGAATCTATAGCAACCCTTCTCTAATATGCAAAGCTATTTTTAGCATCAGGGCAGCCTTGAAAGCAGCAGGTAAAGCATGAAAAGAATGAATAAGTGGTTGTGGTGCTCGCCTGTGAATAGAAGCTATATATAGCTCTTGAGAGAGATCTTAATATATATGTATATATATAATGTGCATATGAAGGGATATCTGCCTCCCTGAGGGGGAAGCAGGGGTGTCAGAAACATAGAGTAGATTATGAACAAATTATTAGTATTTGGGACCTGAGCTGTTATCTAAAGTCATTATTTCCAATTGTTCTGTTTAAGAAAATAAATTGTTAATGGAATTGGGTATCTTTGATCCAGTCTTTATTTGCAATGAATGTATAGGCTTCATTTCCCTGCGTGAAGAGAAAATTGAACAGCAGGACACTATTTGCAGTTCCAAGCTCTTTTCAGCCATTACTTGCTCCAAGAAATTCTCTAGCGAATTTTCTCAGATCTCCCTTTCCATGCCTAGGAGCCAACATCTCAGTTTTTGTGATGTTAATTGTTTTCTTGAGTTCCCAAACCTGGTTTTTTTTTTTTATCCTTGTCTTTTACTCTTATATATTCGTCCATTTGCTTCTTAAAAAAAGCTTGGGGAAAAAGGCCACATGTGCCTTTGTTTAATCAGTACTGTGTGCCATTTATTTAGCTGGGGAGCTATACTGCTTCATGAAGGAGCTTATTACTTCTTACTGATGTGTTATATTGAGGCTGGGAATTAGGCCCTCCATTTTAATGACTCTTTGCCTAAATCACAAGGGCAGCAACAGTGGAAGCTTACAGATGCCTACAAGTGATTGGTGTCAAAAAGAAAGTCAGCTGTATTTGGATTATTATCTTAGAAAACGGATAATTAGGAATCCTTTTGAACTTAAAATGTGAATGTTACCATGTTCAAGGTAGGGAAAATCCTTTAGCTTCTCAGTAGTCATAACTAAAATGTGTATTTCTCTGTTGCTATGAAAATTATATTTAAAACTACAGTCAGTTCTTAGATAAGGATGTTGTGTTGGTTTTGTTCTCCCACTGCAGAGGGAAAGAGCCAGCAGCCAAAAGAGCAAATCTTTTCTTAAAGCTGTACTAAATATGTAGCATATTGGCATATGAGCAAACAGATGAAATGAAATTTTCAGCCCTCTGAAGTCTCCTCTGCAGGGCAAATGTAGTTTGTAAGAAAAAGGGACTTTGGAGTTCAGCTTGGTGCAGTACTTGATGGAGAATCAAGTGCAGTGGCAGCATGCCTGCCTTAACGTAGGGTGGCAGATTAGGTATTTACTTAAGGTAAAAAAGATTAACTCTCACTGAAAAAGTAAAGTATGTTTCCAAATTTCTTGAGTTGCTGAGAACACTTAAAACATCAGTAAAATACACTTGCGGAGCTATCACCAACAACCCCTTAAAATGTTTTAGCGTTGATCCAAATTTCTGCTTTGTAAAGCATGTTGATTAGCAATGATGAAACAATAATATGTGTTTGATGAGTCACATCCTTCCTATTGTGCAGTTCCTTATGTCCATGGCACTCCAGCAAGGCTTCTACTTGAAGTATTAGTGACTTCAGTGGCACTAAGATTTCTTTCATTGTAAATTATTCAGGGCATAGAAACCTGTTTTTAACAAGTAAAGACTTTCTCCTCGAAAGCCTGTTGTCTCTGCATTTATGTAACAAATAAATTTTCTATGTACATTTAAATAAATAATATTTTGTTGCTTCTTTTCTGTCTGCAAAATTACAAGGAAAATTAAAGACAAGTTTATAAAGATTAGAATAATTCTTCAGGGAGCCAATGCCATGAAAAAGTACAGAAAGGGCATATAAGATAGCACAGGTCAAGGAAAGGATTTTGTAACACACTGTCTGTTTTTAATTAGCATCTTGGCACACTGGAAGAGCTCAGACATTTTTCCATGAAGAAATGTATTATAGACTTTTCTAGCTGCCAATTAAATGGCATTTAGCTACACAGACAGTAGTATGTTGTTTTGGGTCTGCAGAAAGCGCTTGCTCATGCTAGAAAATCTGGGACATTTTGTTTTGTATATAGGGTTCTTACTGGACTGACTTTCCTATCCCTTCTATTTTGGATGTAGGCATGAAGGAAACTTTCTATGAATAAATACCAAATTAAGAGTACAAGGAGCTGGCAGAGTGGAGATGATAATTATGAAGTGTCAGTTTGTATGAACCTGCTGAAAGTTTGTCCTCCAGTTAGATGATAATTTTTAAACAATGGTAGCTAAATAGTTGGGTGATTTATGAGGTTCATATTTTGTCCTGTTCGGTAGAGACTGAGGTACTTTGTCACCAGTTCTGTCCTATGATTCATTTAAGTATGAGCTGTAACATGAAACTGCCCCTCAAGTGCGCAGCTCCCTATGCATTTTCTCTAACAGTGAAACCAATGCTCTCTGCCCACTCCTGTCCTCAGCTGCTTATTCTGGCTCTGGCAATTTTTGGGGGGATTGAGGGATGGGTTTGAAAGCTTTGGGCTTGTTTAGGGTTTTATTTGTTTTCTGGTTCTTTTGCCAGCTAATTTATTTAATCCAGTTTAGAGAATAGCATTACAACAGAGGCACCAGCAGTGATCTGTGCAAGAGAGCAGAATCAATAGTACTTGCAAGAGTTGGGATAAGGAAAGTGTTGCACAGAAATATGTTCTTAAAATCACCATGCCAGTTCTGAAGCTGGCAATTACAAATTAAGCATAGATTCTCTCACTAGTATCGTGGTTTTAATGTCTGTTAGAGCTATGCAGAGGGAAAAAAGGCAAAAAGTAACTTGCATATTTGAACAAGACTTCTCCTTGCTGAGAGGTTCATATAGAGGGCAGTTAATCTTACAGTAGGATGTATGCTAGCTGGTGAGTGTGATGTCAGTTCCACTGAAATGGATGGGCAAATTTACTGTCTCAAAAGTGTCCCCATTTCCAACACGGGAGAAACTGATCTTCCCTGAGTAAACTACAGGCAAATTTTCATGAGAGTTGTCTTGAAAGATAGAAAAAAATTGCAGATTTCTGCAGCAGGTGGAAACCTCGTGTTCTTTTATATTGTCTCCTTTCTTACGCTTCCCCCTGTATTAGGTGTGGTATCAGTTCCTGCTGTGAACCATGAAGTGGCACAGCTTCATACATCTTTGAATTGGGCTCTGGTTTGCTCTTGAGCTTGTATGTTTGCTCTTTCATTTCCCCCCCAACTTTCAATATCCATTGTTAGCATTTTCAAGGCAAAACACAGACAATAGAAGCAAAGCAAGAGCTATTTGTGTAGGTCTGGAGAAAAGTGGCTGGTTTTCAGGAGAGCAGTTAACGTGATGCTACTGGGTTGAGTGCTGAAAAGCACACTGGTTTATAATAGAGTTTAGAAGCAAACGGAGCATCAACAATCATAAGGATGTTGAAAGTTCTTAGTTGCAACAAAATAAAACCTAGAAGTAGATTCATTTTGCCTGGCTTCCCTTTGAAAATACACTGTGCATCTGTTTTTCTTAAAGAGAGATCATTCAGATATCTGTACATCTCTCCTGACATATTTTTTGTCATTGGTCAAAATCTGGTGTACCTAATCCAGCAAGCAGTTCCAGAGGCACCTGCACATTCACCAGGACATGCTCAGCGGAGCAGGTGTTGTGACATCACTATGAAATTTTGGCCGTGAGAGCTCACTTCAGAGGTGATCGCTTCTAAGTCCACAGTGAACTGTGAACTGGCTACTTTACGTAAAGGAAAGGAGACCACCCTCCAAGTCTTTCTTTCCTCCAAAGCTGGCAGCAGTTAAGCAGCCATTTCCTCAGCTTTTTGACACAGGGATTGGCCTGGTTGTTCTGCTTTTAATGAAACTGGTATAATAAAGAAGGATACCCATAATACGAATCTGTATAGACAGGATAGGGCGAAGCCAGCAGAACTTTCCAAATAAAAAGGTTTGGGCAGTCTTGTGATCATTCCCAAGCTTGTCTGTGTTATGAGCTGTTGTAAAGGCATCTCAAGTTTTATTATGCCTAACCTGCAGAAGGCCTCTTCCTGGCAATGATTCTTGGTGCCAGATCCACCAGGAAGCATAGTCTTTTCAGAACTGCTTAGAATTCACAAGACTTAGTTTTGTTTATTGAAAGTACAGCCTCATTCTCAGCTGCTTTAAATTTGCCATTTGCTGCAGAATTTCTTCAAAGGGTGGAGCCAAGAGAGCATAAACTCGGACTTATGAGGTATTTGTAGGAGTCTTTCATCTCAAAAGCCTTCTGCTCCAAACACAGTGGTAACATAGCAATGACAATGTTTTGTTCTTTAGGAGACCGGTGAATACTGGGTGTGATTCGGGCTATTGCCCATCTGTGTGGTGTAACATTATGGGCTTAACACCAAGCACAGTAAAGTCTCATCATCACCATCAGTGGATTTTGGATTAGGCTACCTATGTGCAGGCAGCTCATTCTGAACAGAGAAAAGGCAGCAGAGTTTTCTAAGAGCAGGATGAAATCAAGGGTAGCTTTAACAGGATATGGATCTGCAAAGGGAACTGTACTGAACATGAAACCACAGGAAGCTTTTTCAAATTTTGTCATATGTTGGTAATGAAAACATTCTAGTTTAATGGAAATATGCAAATATAGTCGTTGGTGTGGAGCTAATACCTTGAAAAATATTAAATATTTTTTAAAATTATTTTTAAGTTCTGACCATTTGTGTTTGCTGTCCTCAAATATTTTAGCAAACAGGTTTACTTGTAGAATTATTAATATTTTGACCAGATATTGGAGAATGTATGCAGTAAGAATAAGAATAGTGCATATGTTTGCGCTAGAAACGAAGCCATGTAAGTTGTGCTTAGTCTGACCAAAGAACACAAGCAGTGGCGGGTGATGAATACCTCTAGTGGCAGCAGGCAAAAGTATCTTTAATTTTGACTTGCACAAGATTTTTACTAGATGGCTGATTATCATCAAAAACTGCCGTTACTAGCCAATTTGGATACATTGGAAGAAAGAGCAATTTGTTTCTTACCACGCAGAGCCACTGCGTGGGAAACCATCGGTCCCTAGGGCGTACTTGGCTCTGGTTAATACCGGAGAGGAGAACCATGACGGCACATTGGTGCAGGACGCTGCGGCCGCTCGGCGCGGGCCCGCTCGGCTCCTTCCCGCAGGGGCCGCGGAGGGCGAGGGGCGGCCCTGGCCTCCCTCGGGCCCGGCCTCGCCCCCGCCCTGCCCGGGCCGCCCAGCGCGGGCGCCGCCCGCGGCCGCCGCGTTGCCGGGATACGGGGCCGCGGCGAGGCGGTGGCGCGGGGCCCGCGGCGGCCCCGAGCGGCGTCCCTCAGGCAGTGACCCCCGCGATGTCCCCCTGCAGTGTCCCCCTGCCCAGCCCGGAACGCGCCTGACCGCCGGCCCCCTCCGCAGCGCGGCAAGGTGCGGGGTTTTCGGCTAGAACGTCAAGTGATGGGAAGCAGACCGAGGAACGCATCCACAACTCCCTCATCCCCCCTGCTGGAACCTTGCAGAAAGAAAAATAAATGAATTTCGAATGCCATTGTGCCTAGTCAGTACCTGAAACACCCGGGAAAACAAGCGGGGACCGAGAGGCAGGCGCCGGTCCGTGGGCACAGCAGGCCGCTGCCCGCTCCGCTGGCCCGCAAACAAACAGCGATGGCAGCGGCAAAGGGTGAGCCAAGTGTCGCCGGGCTGGAGAGAAGCTATGCCACTAAAAATCCATGCACCACTTTGGTTTTAAACTGCTACATGGCAGGAAACGAGATGCTGAGCTTGGCAGAAAAGGACCCTGGAAAATGTGATTATGCCTCTCTTTTGATGGGACTGTTATAAATATTCATAATATTGCAATTTTGGAAAAGCGGTTGTTTTGGCATGTGGTTTGGAATAGAAAACTAACTTGCAGGCGGTTCTCTGCATGGACAAAACTGGAGTCAGGTTACTGCTCTGCTGCAGAACGTGCTTTTGTTACCGAAGAAAACACTACGGTGCAAAGTTTTCAGGAGGTTCACAATGTGGTTGGAGTATTAATTAAAGAGAAATGCCTAGGTAATTGATGGTGGATTTCAGTGAATGAGCCAAAGGAAATGAAACACGGGGTTTCACCATCAATGGCAAAATATTGCCATGGCAATGGGTGGCTTTGCCAGGAATAAACAAACAAACAACAACAGGCCTCTTTCAGGAAAAACGAGTTAGAGAATTTTCTGTTCTCACTTCACCATGTCTGTGCCATTGGACATCTTGGAGGGGAGAAGATGGTGTAGCCTACTTATGCAAGTCCTACAAATCCAGCTTCCCTCTCAGTAGGTACAATTAGATCATTGCCAGAGCAAGAAGTCACCTTTATACTGGGGGATGAGAAGGCATCAACATTTGCTTTATAATGATTTCAGTGCCTTGGCTACTGTAATTCTTTTCCATTTTCTTACAGGAGGTGGATGGGCTCAGAAATAACCCAGGTTTTTGCCACTCAGCTGGTGCTGCTTCAGGCAGGGACTGCTGACAGGCAAGGTTTTTTTAAGAGCAAAAACATGGGCCTGCAGTAAATAAATAAAGACCTTTACAAAAACACAACGGAGAGAGCAAGGCAGCTAAGAAAGCACGAGCTGCCCTTTCTTCCACGGGCTCAGATGCCTGGCAGGAAGTGTGCCTATGCACAGGCAGTGCTGTCCTCTCCCAGCATGGCCTTTGAAGGTGGCCATCTGCCTCTGAAAGATTTCTGGATGTTTCTGGCTGCACCAGCCCCTCAGAGGATGCAGTCCCACCACCTGGTGTGAGCTCTGGGTGTCTCCCCTCATCCCTGGGAGACGGACCTTAGCCACCACCCAGTCAAGGATTCAGCAGTGTTAGAGTCCTGCCTTGCATCCATAGACTGAATTCCTTGCAGTTTTGCAGGCTGTAGTTCTGCCCACAAACTGTCAAATCCTAGGTGGGCACTGGATATGCACTAAGACCTTGCTGGGATGGTTCCTGAGGAAGATAGACATGGCCTGATGTTGATCTTGTGATTTTGTGACTTTTTGTGGCAGGAGCAATGGGCTAGAGCCAGGTGGCCATGTGAAATCAAAGGAGGGGTAACCAGAAGCCAAAAGAGATCTCCTCATCAGGAGATCAGGTGTCCCCTGGTGAGAAGACAGCATCCATGTGAAGGAGCTAATAGTGAGCCTGACTGTATTAAATTTTTGTACCACTGGGTTGACCCCAGTAGTGTTTGTGAGCTGTCTAATGTAAACAGTCCAATGGGGAAGTGTTAAGACCTGTTAAAGTTTGCAAAACTGATCTAATAGCAATACTATATTGAACAAAAAATCATCCTGTGTGGCTTCCCAGCCATTTGGCATTTGTTAGCTTTGTCTTGCTATTCTTAATAAAGTAATACTTAGGTGCTGCTTAAGTTTCCTATAAAATATTTAATGTATTTTACTGTAAAGTCTTCAGGCTGAGGACTGTATCTGACAGAGCTCTCATACCACACCTAGCACTCATTTGCAGCTTCCAAGCAGTACTGTAAAGGTTCATTATTACCACCAAGATCTGTCCTTATCCTGTCACTCTTCAAAGAAGGTCCATTCTTAACTATTGGTTTAACACAGCTGGTATTTAAATTTTCTTTTTTTTCCATCTCAAAGAATCAAACCAGTTCCAAGAAAACACATTTTTTAACTTGAACTTTAAATTAATGTTCATATAGAACTGTGCTTGATCCACCTATGCCTTCATTTAACCAGCTCAGAAAACATGCAACAAATAAGAAGCATTCTTTTCCTGAGGAAAAAAAAAGCAAAAAAAAAAGCAAAAAAAAAAAAAAAAAAAGCAAAAAAAAGCAAAAGCTGTATTTGGGATCCAATTTGCATGAGAAAATATTTTGTTTAGGAGTGACAGTCAAAGGCATTCTCTCATACATTGTAATATTTTCCATGTGTGGCAGCTTGTTTTTCAGTGGTACAAATATGTGCAATAAAGGCTGAGGATAAAAATGAATCTAACAGTTTTTGCAGCAATGCTTTAGATGGTTTCATTCGATTTCATTTTCCTGTGGATACTGCCATTAATTCTGCTGCTTGCAATATGTGAAGCATAATTCTGAAAGGTTCATGAGGTTGTAGGGATCCAGTAAGAGATGACTGATTTCTCCCCCACACACATATACTCCACCCCACACCCACTCACCCACCCACCAGCAAAACATAATGCTGTACTATTTTTGGAAACAGGGAAAGGGCCTCCCTGTGAAAACAGAAAGCAGTGTATTTCTCAGTTACATCACTTTGCAATCTAATGCTGTGTTGTGCTCAGTGTTTTTGTGGTGATGCAAGTCTTTTTTTTCTTTCCTTTTTTTTTTTTTTTTTTTTTTTTTTTTTTCCTCCCTTCAGCCGGTTGGATTTTCCCCATCTTACAGCACCTCGCAGGTCTCTTCTCTGAGCAGTACGTTGCCTGAGTGAGTGGAAACATACAGATCAGCTGCAGGTTTCTATCTACAAAAACAGAGTGAAAGAGAAAGAAAAGGGTTGGGAAAGCAGAGACAAATATTGACCTGGACTTAGAGAAAGACATCCAATGGCTGAATAAAGAACCCTGTTCATGTTTTGGGATATTCTTTCAACTGGCTGGAACGAGAGCGGATCAAAAGAATGGGAAATGCCAGCAGACCCTTTAGAAGAATTGCTTATTTCTTATGCCTTTTATCTGTGCTTTTGCTGACTGAAGGGAAGAAACCAGTGAAGCCAAAATGTCCTGCCTGGTGTACTTGTACCAAAGATAATGCTTTATGTGAAAATGCCAGATCTATTCCTCGCAGCGTTCCGCCTGATGTTATCTCACTGTAAGGGCTGTAAGCATTTGGTTATTTAATTTATGATTTAAAATGAACTAGGATGTGTGGTGTTCTCAGTGCATACAGAAGGATGCTTGCTGCAGGGAGTACCTCCAGCATTCAGAATCATCAGCTAATGTGTTAAAATTGTGCTGCATCCTTGAATCCTGATTTTTATATCTCTTTCATCTGTCTGTCTGTCTGTGTATGTGCACACATCTCAATTTATACCTTCTTGTATAGTACATGAAACCTGTCACTTTATATTTGGGGGGGGGAGGGAGGTAATATTTTTTACTTATATAAATAAATTTCTCTGTGATGACCAGATCAGTATTATAACCATGGATATATAAGGCTACATTAATGTACGCTTGTTTTTTTTCTTCTTTACAGATCCTTTGTGAGATCTGCTTTTACTAAAATCCCAGAAGGGAGTTTTTTGCTCACACCATCTCTGCAGCTTCTGTGAGAAATATTTATATGATACAATTTTTGTTATGAAGTGTATATGTATTCATAAATATTTCAGAAAAGGTCTTAGTATTAATTTTATAAGAAACAGCAGCAGAAGATTTATTAGATCATAAAATACATTACTTTTGAGCAATTTGAAAGATAGTGCATGTTTAATTTTTACTTAGTATTTTGCAAGGCTGTCTGTTGTCAGTATTACTTTGAATGCTTACATGCTGAAGCTTTTGGTGACAGAATGCATGTTATCTTAATTATACTTTAATTAACATTACAGTAAGGACTTAAGTATTGCAACAACTACTCTTGTTTATTTTCTGCATTCCTGGGACCTGATCCCAGTGTAAAGCTCTCCATTTGCAACTCCCATCGACTGTGAGCTCAGAACCCCTGAGATCAGGCCCGTCATTGCAGTGGGACAGGTCCTGAAGTCCTTTTCCATGTAAAATTGCCATTGACTTCTGAGGAAGTTAAATCACTTCAGTGGGAGTTTTGCCTCCATAGTACCTGTATTTGACCCTGTTTGTTATTTCATGGTCTTACAAGTAATGACAATTTTCTTCTAATTAAAGATTGAAGTAGTTATTTCAAAATCAAATACTGTGATGAGGTATATACTGAAAGAGAATATTTTGGGATGTTTAACTATTAGCTGCATTTCAACACAGGATTTTTACAGGCTCACAGGCTTTCCTAGAAATGTGGGCATACGATTATATAATTGTGAGCTATACAGAGGTAGAGGGGGTGTAACCTGAACTGTTTATAGTGGATGTGCTGCCAGCCTGACACACACCCAGATTTGTCTCAGAAATCCGGCAAGGCAGACTCCCCGGTGTGATCAAAACCAAAATCGGATGTCTGTCCCAAACCGACTTCCGTGTGCTCTGGATGGTGGTCAGAGGTGTAATGCTGATGGACTGGAGCTGCCTGGCTGTTAAATTAAACTGGTGGCATAGCGATAGCTGAAGCCCTGACCCTGGCTGTACTCTGCTACCTCAAGTGGAGCTGATAAGGAGTTGCAGACATACTGTACAATTTTGGATACAGGGTAAATAGGTAAATGCAGTTACTATGGAAACCTAAATGCTTTTCCATGGTGCTTTATTCCAGAGAAGCTTTTTTCAGGTGGTCACAGATCACAAAAGGGACACATTTCACATAATTGCTGCAATGGGCCTTTCAAAGGAGAAGGGAAAAAAAAAGCAGCAGCCTGGTGGGGCTTGTATCTGAAGAGAGTGAGTAGGACATCATCTCTCTTGGCTACGATACACCACCTACTCTTAGCAATCCCACTGCAAAGCAGGCAGATTTGGGCATGGTAGAGTAGGACAGACACAGTCATCTTATTTTGAGTTATTATAGTGCCTGGCACAGTGGGCTTGGGCAACATCTTATGGCATTTTGGTAATGATAATAATTTCCATTTCTCCTGAACAGAAATGCACGTTCTGTGCTGCTGTTCATAAATGCTGCAACAAAAACTATGACCCCAGAAAAGCAGGGTTTGTTCCACTGTGGGCTTTGATGAGTGATGTGTTTTCCAGATATATTTTTAACATGGTAGTTGAGCTGCTTGCCATCCTTGGAATGTCAGGCTGCTGATCTAAGGCAAATGACTCCTTAAACACAGACCATAGGAGCAGGATTGTATCTGTGGGGACAACAGTTTGTACGTGGGAAAGAAAAATTTTATCTTTGGCAGAAGATAGTAAAGGAAATAAGAATATGGGAAATTTACGTTAATTAAACATTTCAGGAAGTTTTAGCTTTGCATGATTATAGCTGTATTGGTAGGTTTAATTTAGCCAACAGCAAGATTTAGCAGCTTATATGTATTGCTATAATAATAGAAATACATATAGAAATAGTCTCCAGCATTACATTTTTGAAGTCCAAATGTAATTGGATATCTCCAACACAGCAGTCACAGATGTCTAAATATGGTGTAATTCTGCCGCTATTATTATTTACTACTATTTTTAAAGTAGTAGCACCAATGGTCTCTGGAAAAATCATGGTCTTGAGCTAAACACAACTCGTAACTCCCAGTCCAAGAGAGCTTTTTTTCTTGTGTAGTATGGATGGTATGCTCTGTGCTCCCTGTGTGACAACAAAAATACAGAGAACCTACACAGCTATGGTGAAGTGCCAGCAGGAGCGTTCCCTAAATGTAGAGAAAACCTCCCAGCTCCCATCTTCATCACTTTTATCTCTGTGTATCAGCAACATGCTGAGGGTGCCCAAATAAACTGATGACATGAAAGCCCGCAGAAAGAAGGGAGGTAATCATGGCATCAGGATTTGTACTTGCTAGCACTGTACTGTTCCTGCCAGGTGATACAGTCCCAGGCTACAGCGCCATACCTTCAGCCTCTACCCCCAGAAGCAGCAATTATGGTGACTGAGGACAAACTGGGGGAAAATATACTTTGTGCATCAAATATATCTGATGTAGCCATTGGGGAGAGGTATGGAAGGCAAATGAGCTCACCAAGTGCAAGACCTATGCTGTAAGCCTGGCAATCTCTAAAATAGCAATACTATTTAAAGAGATACCACCCTGTTCTGTAAATTATTGAGTAGAGTGGAGAAAAGGAAAAATTATCCAGTAAAATCATGTCGGAACAGTAAAATTAGTTGCAGGATTTAATAAATTGGTCTTCTGGTTCAAGAATTCTATTAAAATACTTGTTTTCTATAAAACTGAAGTATTTATTGATTTTGACAAAAAGGAGGAATTTCCTGCTTGTATTTTTTGTACGTTTCACATAGGAATACACTGAAGGTGGAAAAAGCGCAATCTGCAACAGCCAACTGAGAAAATAAATTACCTACAATTTATTCTGAATGTAAACGTCAACATAAGAGATTAACTCATTAAGTGGATTAATTAGTACTTGGAAATCTTGCATTCCTGAATGTCTGAGGATGCCATAGTATGAATCTATTCATCCATCAGGTCAATTGATTAAAATAAAGATGTGCATGTAGTATTCCACTGGGGTAAAGTTCATCGTGCTTTATGATGTCCCACCACATTAAAAGTGTAGCAGTCCAGGGTTAGATTATAATGGACAAATGCTAACATGGCTGATAAGCATAAATAAAGCTGGAAAAATCAATGCTAGTCCACTTTTAATGCTTACAAAATTACATAAAATTAAATGTGCTGCTGGTATTTTTACTGTTAGATGAAAATGCTAAGAGTATCTCCAAGAAGTGTAGTGAGGTCTTAAAAATAATTTTAACTTGAACACTGACTGTATTTAGGAGATTTTTCTTTTTTTTTCCCCAGTAACTTTTAGTACTCTCAGGTTAAATACACTCAGAAGTTTAACTTAAAAGTTAAAGGATTTTCCTTCCTGCCAGTGTTGCAAATTCAACCTGATGTCAGGCTTACCAGCAATTTAAGCCAAGACAATTTAAACCTCTGTAGTACTTAAGATATCATTGTTGTCCTAGTATATCTCCAGAGGTATTTGTACAATCCCATTGTTTTACTGGCATGATAAACCCACGTTTACATCCCACAGAAGTCAAAGCAATTTTATCAGATGGCCCCAGTTGTTGGATCCTTCCCTTTGCACCACACTGTGGTGCAATATATCAGCCTTACAGTCCTATAGTGCTTGCACAGAAAAAAACATGAAACCAGGCAGTGGAAATTTGGCCTTGCTGAACCATTTTCTAAAGCTGCTGATAACCTAATGGTCTTTTGTTTTGCATTTCTTTATGCAGGTTGTTTACGTCCAACACTTTTGATGTTATTAGTGATGATGCTTTCATGGGCCTTCCTCATCTAGAATATTTGTGAGTGGACAAAAGTGTATTTCCTGGCATTATTGAATAGAGTGGGTGGGCTTCCAGTTTCCAGGCATTACTTGACCAGAATCACTTTACGACCCATTACAGGTTCATCGAGAACAACAACATTAAGTCAATTTCAAGAAATACTTTCAGAGGACTGAAATCTTTAATTCACCTGTAAGTAAAGTGATTGAATATATTACTTTATATATTTAATATAGTAACTGAACCACTATATTGTTTAATTTCTCATTTTCATATATAACTGTTAATAATTGTTTAAGTGGCATTAATAGTAATTTGATTAGAATGTTAATCTTTGTGTTTCCACCAAAGACTTCCAAACTGTGGTATGTGTAGAAGGCAAAGACACAAACAGCTTCCAAGCTCTACATGTTTGGCAGTAGTTCCCTGACTTTCTCTGCTTGGAGCACAGGGGATTTCCAGCTGAGCATGTAGGAGCAGGGAGGAGTATGAATTGGGAATCTTGGCACTGGATGAGGTGAGTCCCAGTTTGGGACTTGGAAAGGAGGAAGGTGAGAGCTGTGATTAGGATTGTGAGAGGCTGAGGAATGGACCCATCCCTCTTCTCAGGTACCCAGTGTGACATGGATCCAGGAGAATATTACAGCCATTCTTGGGACAGGCCATCACTGTTGGTGCCCGTGTTCACTTAAGACAGTAATAGTATACAGAAGAATTTGATTAAATCAAACTTGAAAATTCCCACCCAGAGCAATTTTGAATAGAAGACTCGCAACAAGATGTTTTTATTATGGCCTACTGATCTACTTCCATTCTGCACATACCCTCCTCTGCACCCTGTCCTCTCCTGCATGGGAGCAGGAGCATCCCATTGTTAGGACCTATCCCACACTGTCACTGGGATCTGCTTACTGTTCCTTGTGTGCTGCTCAGCCCTGCAGCTGTCCCTGCCCTCTGACCTGCTGCAGCCCCTTGCTGCATGACCTGGGAGGGGAAATTGCTCCAAGGCACTCTGGATGCCCGTGTGCTGTAGGAGCAACGCTCCCATGCCCTCACCAGCAGGAGCATTTCTCACACTGTGCTCAGTAGGTGAGACACACACATTGGCAACAAATAGCTGCAACATTTCACTGCAAACAGGAGTAGCTTCCTTGTCTCTGAGCTAGGAAGACAGTTTTTATACAGGCTTTTGTCTCTTATCTTACAGCCATTTTATCTTGTAGCAATAATTTAATTTAATGAGGAGGAAATTTTTTAATAACAAAATACACACTATAAGAAAGCAGAAAAAAAATACAAAAGAAGAAAAGGAAAAATATCTGTAGTGTGCCTGACATGAGTTTATACCCAGTTCTGAGCATCTGCATTCTGAAGCGTGTCATGTGGTGTGTGCCATAGGCAGGGGAGGGGATACTGACCTTTTGGCCTTAACATGATAGCCTCCAAGAGGGTTTTGAAACAGGGCCATTTAACTTTTTCTTTCATACATTTTGACAGAGGAGAGAAAGCAAAGGTTCCATTTTAAACAGTTAATGCATAAATATAATAGTTGAATTGCAATTCACCACATCTTCACCACCTAGTAAATGTACCATAAAGCACTTTATGCTTTCCCTTTTGGTCAGGACAAGACTCACAGCTGGCTGGAACCAAGCCTACTGTGACTACTCATGTAGATAAAGTTACTTATGGAATGGCTTTAGGTCTGAGGAAGTTGCTAGTAACAAGAGAGAACAGAGAAAGAGGTACATAAAAGGGCTGTGCACATCCCATATTAGAGGTACAGGCAGAATTATACTGTTAGAAAAAAAAGATAGCTGGATAAGGCTGGTAACTGGGACCTTATCTTCAAAATATTTATGCACACGAATAGCTTTATATTCACAAATGGATCCAGTACATTATTTATCATATTCATTTACTTATTTAGTAGCTGCTGCTGCCAGTGAACAAATTGCTTTTCTAAAACAGAGGAAGGCACAGCGTCTTCCCCGCAAGAAGGCTACCATCTTGTCTTGCCTGTTACAGTGGTTTCTGGGGATGCTTCAGGAGTTTCACAAGAGAAAACATATACAGAAGACAGATCCACATTTGGGGAGCAACTGCCATTTGCATGCACATTTTTGAGACATTGATGTGTGTGTGCATCATGCTGCCATTGTCCATGGAGCACTATTCACAAAGACAATGAGAAATTTGTGGAAAATAACTGCATAGGCACCACTAGTTTAATCTGCTTAAAAAACCACTCCCCATCTTTTGGGGAAAATTGCATATACACATTAAGAATGATCATTTGGCACCCTGAGGCACTTTTCATTTAAGAAACAAGAGAGTACTTGAGCGCCTAAAACATATTAAAAAGAATCATAGTAAATGAGCATGCAAATAAGTTCTATGAAGTTAGATAAGATGAACTTTGTCCTATTTATTCTATTTACTTCCTTTTCACAACAATTATTTTGGAATGCAGTAAGCTATCCAAACATTTTTACTTCTATAATTCAATTAACTTCAATAATCACAGTGTGTCCTTATTATAAAAGAGAGCCATCTAGAATTTATTATTGTGCAACAGGATTTATTTGCTGGTCAGAGTACATTTAAAAAGTGAAACATTTTAAAAAGATTGCATTTTTTTTTACTAATTTACTATTTTAATGTCAGTATCTTACAGTTAGCATTAGATGGCAATTTCTATGCACAATATGTAATTTTGATTGCATTTCTCTCAGAACTGTCACCATTAGTTTACCTGCATGTTTGAGCCAACCTTTACTCTCTTACTATAATCCAAATACCATATACAGCACCATCTAGACAGGACAGTGTTTTCTAATATGTAAGTATGCATTTTTACAGTGGACTATAAAATGCATAATTTTCATTCAAAAATTGACAAATGCATAAACCTTGCTTAAATTTTTCTCTCAGTCATGTACCCATGGCAGCGGTGAACCACTCCTACTTCCAAGTACACCCTCCCTTTTAGTTTGCTATATAATAACCTATAAAAACAATATGGGGCATTAAACTTGTCTCAGCTTGCAAGTCCACACAGCTTTCTCCATGTGAGTTATCTGACTTTTAAAGAATTGCTCTGGAACATAAAATTGCACATAAGTGAAGCACATGATATGTTCACATACAGTGTTACAATCAGATGTACTTTGAAAGTGGTAAAGTCAGAATGGACTAATGGAAGCATCCCATATTTACTGTTACTGATCAGACAAACACTTATTTTAAATGAGGCAGCAGACCTAGTACATGTGGGCTTGTTCTTGTATTTAAGTATGTGCCTGTGCCTTTGCTTGGCTAGAGAAATTGTGGTTGATAAATAACATTTATGTTTACAAGTTAAAACAGAAGAGGTTCTAAGTCTTACTAGCTACAGATTCTGACTGGGATCTTAATCAAGAATTATTTCTTTCCATTTTTATTTCTTCTCCTAAGCAATAAATAATTCTGTTAATTGGAAGAGGCATAGACTATACTCTACAATGTTATTCTTTTTCTGTCATGCCCTCTGTGACATCTGAGACCTTTGGCAGACTCACAGAGACTTTTAAAGAATTGCTGAAATGTAGAAGACTGAAATGTAATATACTATATGTTCAAAACCTGCTCACATTTCCTTGTCACTTTTACTAGCTGGAATACTCACTGAATTTAAACAAGTTTACCCCACATTGAAAACTGGGATTGAATAACTTTTTTTTGTTGGTGTAATACACATTTACACACATAGATGCACATGCCAGGAAAGCAATTCACACTGATCAGCAATTTATTGCCTATTACTGCATATTTTCAAAAACTAGGAGCTAAACCTAAGCTCATCAGCACATACTAGTAAGATTTTCCTTCCAGAAGAGGTCCAAGAAAGTGGGGAAATTGCAGTGATATGAGCACCGTGTATTGGGATCTCCTAGGGAAAACATCAGTAGATCCAATCATGACTAATTATTTTTAAAGGTTAAATGGTGTTGGCAAAACACCAAAGGTGATAGCACTTTTTACTCTGCTAAGTGAAGTATTGTAAATGCTGCAAGACTGCTGAAGAGTGAGAAAGCAGAAGGAGGCATGGCATTTTAGTGGAAGGAAAACTCACAAAGGAAATGGGCTATTCTTAAAAGCAATCTTTTAGAACTAAGTGCTGGGGAATACCAGTGTTCTTTGCCTTAAGTAAAAACCCCACACAATATATCACAATTTGCAAAAATGTGTAGTTTCATTAACAACTAGCACTAATATTGAAGTGTTTTCTTTTACAGGAGTCTTGCAAATAATAATCTCCAGTCACTTCCAAAAGACATATTTAAAGGCTTGGATTCTTTAACAAATGTGTAAGAAAGCAATTAATTAATCTTTTCATTTGAATAGAAGTATAAAGAGATTATTTTAGAGGACATTCTGAGTAACCATTCAAACCAGTAGACAGTAATGGACCTTGTTACTGGGTAGAGACTACACAGTATGAGTAGGCTTGTTTTTTTTTGTCTGCTGTTGTTGAGAATTTGTGATGGTTTTGAACCAGTTATGAAGATCAGTAATACTGTTAGTAGTTATGTAATAAATCTGCATGTTCATTAAGTTTCGTGAATAAGAAGGGAGGGTCCTTAGGGATGCATGAGAGAGCAAAGCATGCAGGGAAGGTAGAAGATATTTAATGGAGTAACATTTTAATGTGCAAGCAATTCCTGGGAAAGCTAACTTTTATCAATAAAGCATGTGTCTAAGTAAGAATCCCATACTAAATCTAATTGCAACCAGATCAAAACATCAGGTTGTTCAAATACATATATGTATATAAATACCCGTAAAAATACAAAATATAGGTAAACAGATAAATCTTATAATTGCTTAGTGAAATAGATCCTGTTAACAATATACCAAATCCTGTTCCATCTGATCTGGGATAGTAAGCTCAGAAAATCCTTTGCCTGCTCCCAGTATTAGCAGGTGGGCTGAATCCCTAGAGCAGAGCTGCAGTAGTGAGATGTGGCCATGGGCAGCATATCTGGAGCATTACTTGGCAAGGCTGAGCGTGGCCAGGTGGTCACACAGTCTGGTCCTGGCACTCGCCTGTTCCTGTACATACGATCACAAATCTGACTGAAGACAGCTGTAAAAGCCTTAAACAGAATTCCTTTGCTTGTCTCTCCTGAAGCCCTAAATGAGTGTATCTAAAGGAGATAGTGAATATTGATTGGCTGACCATCAGGTTACATTAATTCCTATTTTTTTATCTAGAATGCCTCTACTGGAAAAGGGTAATGCAAAGGAAACAGGGGTCATTAGTTTGGGAGGCTTTTGTGTACCTGTAAACTTGGAGAAATCGATACAAATTTCTGACTGATCACCAAGTTAAGGTCTCCTTGATTACCTTAAAATAATTAAATCTGTGGGGGTTCTGGTATGTAGATTTAACTATGGGTCAGGATTAATAAAGCCAGGAAGGCCTCAAGTAAAAATAAGCAAGAGGGCACATATTGAACAGCAGCCTGTTTTGTTGTTCTCAAGGAGAAATACATTAGCTGACTACTTCTTTTCAATTCATGATTTATTTGTTGTAGAGACCTTAGAGGCAATGCATTTAATTGTGACTGCAAACTGAAGTGGTTAGTGGAGTGGCTGGGCAGCACCAATGCAACTGTTGAAGACATTTACTGTGAAAGCCCACCAGAATATAAGAAGCGCAAGATCAATAGCCTCTCTCCAAAAGAGTTTGATTGCATTATTACAGGTAATGTGCCTCAAATTATTTAATCTTGTTATAGCCAAAGTTGTAGTTTTTCCTTCTAGAGCCCATTTTTGCAGGAACGCTGCATTCTGGATGGAATTTCTACTAAAATCAATATGAACTCTGCTGGTCTAAGTCTGACACGGGAATGAGTTGGGAGCAGGGTCCTATATTTCAGTATCTACTCAAACTTTAGTATGTTACATAATGATTTGGAAAACTGGGACATAAAACATTACCTCTTTTTATTGAGGGAGATTGAAAACCAAATTGCAGTGCTTCTTCATCAACAGAAAAATTCGACTAGTGATGAAATATTGTAATTTGTAATAAATTGGTATCTGATAAGCAGATGTTTTTTTCAGTACAGTATGTAAAGTATCTCTGTAATTATCATCTGTTGTGTGCAATTTGCAGAATTTGAAGTTTATCAGTCCCTGCCATACCAATCTCTGTCAGTAGATACTTTCTCATATATGAATGATGAACACGTGGTTATTGCTCAGCCTTTTACTGGAAAATGCATCTTTCTTGAATGGGACCATGTGGAAGTGATGTTCAGGAATTACGACAACATTACAGGTATGAACACTGCTTGACAAATAACCTTACAACAAATTATCCAAAAAGTGGTACTAACCCTGTCTCTTACTTTTCTTTTTATAGGTACTTCAACTGTTGTGTGTAAACCTATAGTTATTGAGAATCAGCTGTATGTCATTGTCGCACAGCTGTTTGGAGGCTCCCACATATATAAAAGAGATATTTTTGCTAATAAGTTTATAAAAATTCAAGATATTGAAATCCTTAAAATCCGAAAACCCAATGACATTGAAACTTTCAGGATTGCTGAAGACTGGTACTTTGTTGTTGCAGACAGTTCAAAGGCTGGTTTCACCACGGTTTACAAATGGAATGGGAATGGATTTTATTCCCATCAGTCTCTGCATGCCTGGTACAGAGATACTGATGTGGAGTATCTTGAAATATCTGGCAAACCACATTTAATTCTGTCAAGTAGTTCACAAAGACCTGTAATATATCAATGGAACAAAGGAACAAATGAATTTGTTAAACGGTTTGATATTCAAGATATGGAAGATGCATATGCAGTGAAGCATTTCAAGGTGAAAGAGGATGTATACATTTGCTTAACAAGATTTATTGGGGACTCTAAAGTAATGAAATGGGGTGGTTCAGCATTTCTGGATTTACAAAGGATGCCATCCCGAGGGTCAATGGTATTCCAACCGCTTCAGATAAATAATTATCAATATGCCATTCTTGGAAGTGATTATTCTTTCACTCAAGTCTATTATTGGGATGCGGAAAAGGCAAAATTTGTGAAGTTTCAAGAATTAAACGTGCAGGCACCAAGATCTTTCATACATGTCTCCATCGATAAACGAGATTTTCTCTTTGCTTCAAGTTTTAAGGGAACTACATTGATTTATAAACATGTCATAGTTGACTTAAGCGCATGACACTCATAATTCTGAGATTCCATCAGACTTTCTACCGTAAGCGGACAAAATGAACTAAATGCATGATGACTCTCTTATCTTACTTCCAAATGAATGCCTTTAAAAGTTGAGATTGCTAGAACAAAGTATTACTAGTATCTTCATCTTTAATTGTCAAGTCTAGTGGTGTTGGAAGTTGCATTTTTTAACAAAAAGAAATTAAATTAACTGTTCTTTGCATCCACAATATGTAAATACATGTGCAACTGCATCTGTTGCTATAAAGAATATTAAGATGTACTTTTCCATTTATTTATTCACCTGTTTGAAACAACTGCCAAATAAAATGTTTACATTTTGTGTCTTTCACATTCCAAATATTATTTGCAGGTGGTACTTGTTATTTGTGTATATATTATACACATATAAAATAAAGCCAAGAAAGCATATTGCCCAGTGCAGTGTTGTACTGCATAGAAGATGCACAAAAGATCAGATGGGTTTTGCTAATAACAAGAAGTTCTTGATAAAAATACTGCATTGAAACACAAGTCTATAAATTATCACCCAGACAATCCTTGCACTTAAGTAAA
This sequence comes from Fringilla coelebs, assembly GCF_963513975.1. Classification (NCBI taxonomy): domain Eukaryota; kingdom Metazoa; phylum Chordata; class Aves; order Passeriformes; family Fringillidae; genus Fringilla; species Fringilla coelebs. The sequence continues at coordinate 20,897,271 of NC_140066.1, read as the reverse complement.
ACTTCACTGACTTAAACAGAACTCTAAGCAGAAAAAAGAATTCAGTTATCTAGATGTGCTTGTAGGATGAAGGGTTCAGTTACACATCTAATTGTAGGATAGGCCTTTGTACTGTGTATAGCTGTCTCTAAAAATCTACAAAGAGCTTGGCAGAATAAAAGACAAGGTAAAGGTCTGTGTTTCTTCACCTCATGCTGAAGCAGCACAAAACAAATCTCTTGTACAGCACTGGGGCTGTTACTGTGCTGAAAGCCAGAAGTAAAGCTTATTTTTCAGCTAGCATTATTTCTATAGCTGAACTGTCACACATCACTTGCATGGATTCTGTGTCCTTGTCAAGTCTTTCCACTGTAATTGCAGTTATTTAGTCTTCAATGAATTTATTCCTTATTCTGAATGAAGCTAGTGAATGGGAAGTAATTTTTTTCTACTACCCTGCAAAGAATCTTAGTACCAGGTACTTCTGAAATTCAGGGAACTTTGAACATGTAAAGTCAGTTTGTACAGTGTATGCAACTCCAGGGAAGCTAACTATATCTGTTAAATTGTGCCAAATCTGAATGTGGCATGAAAATCTATCACAAGCTCAAAGTTAAAATAGTCTTTTGCTTGCATTAGTCTAGTGCACCACTTGAGAGAAGCCTACACTGATGCAGAAGATGATTTGGTGCAGCTTAGGAGGAAAGCTCAAGTTTATTTTAGACACCTTTGCATTCACTTAAGTTACCAAGCATTGTGCTTCAGTGCCATCTTTAAAATAGAGACATGAATACTGTGTTCATTTCTAGACATTTCTACCATTCACAGATGTTAACTAGTGAATAAAACTAATCATACTGGGCATGTCAGCTAATCACATGAGCTGATTAATGTATATTTAGGAAGCCAGTCCTAAACAGTATGCGTCTGTAATAAATAATGGAGGTTTTTTTATATTTAATGTTATTTAAAGAGAAAAATGCTCACCTGAACAATACTACTCTAATAAGATAATTTTTCTGGTGCCTTTTTATCCATAGCTGCATATGCTCTGCTAAGCATTTGGCATATTAACCACCTATTCCATAAGTATTTACAATGTGAGTAGAAAGATTTTAAACTATGTTTCACAGATGAAACATTCCAATTTTTTCTTAAATACATTTCCAAAAAAATACTCTCTTGTTTGGCAGTTTCCTTTATACGTCAGACCATATTTACTTTATATAGTTTTAGCTGTTACATCAGCATGATTTCACCCCAGATGAACCCAAATAATAATTTTTATTATTTCCCAACATTGGCTGCATATCTGTGATTGCCGACTCAGTTTGTCCATTTCTTCTTCAGTGCCCTTTGCATGGGAAAGGAATGAAATACAAAGTCATGAACTCATCTCCAATCTACCAGCAAACCATTAAGTGTTTTCTATTAGTCTTGTCTTCTGTTTCAATCTTTTACTTAAGGTCCTATTGAATTATGTGCACTGGTTTTTATCTGATTTTTTCCCATTATACTTGCCTACATGCACTCTCTATCAAATTATAAAGATAATGGCTGTGCATCCTTCTCATTATGAACATATTATAAACATCTGGCTGAATTTAAGTGGAGTTGGAGAAACTTGCTAATCTGCTACCAACATTTATTTACAAACAGCATGTTGTTCACAGTGTACCTTGAAAAAGTTACATTTCATGGAAATGTATTTCAGAGCCAGCCAGCTCTGCTGGCTAAGGCCTATGCTATCATAATGCCATGATTGCCCTCCTGAGTTACCTCATTCTGAAATGATGTGACAGACTTACAGGAATTCACTGTTACTCCTGGGTTTAAAGGAGGAATTTAAATGCTTGCAAGGGTGTGAGTCACTAGAATTTTACATTCACAATACATATAAAACTTACCATGGTACAGTGGAGGGTGGCAAGGGATCAATCTGCTGGAGAACACAACTGCAGTATCATTTTGGTTGTTCCTTCAGAAATTTTTTCCTTAGTCAAGCACTAGTGACTTGGGAAGTTCTTAATGCCTGTGTCATTTTTGGAAGGTCAGCTAATTACTATAAAATGCTGAATCTAAACCTGTTTTCTTTTGAAAATCCCTTTACACTAGTCCATTATGTCAGGTGGAGACTCACAGGGACAACAGCCAGTTTCTTATTGTGTGACTACAGCATTCCTTAGTACCACATAAGGAACTGGGGTATTTTTAGAACAGGACTCATAATCCTTAACGTAGAAGAGCGTAAAGGCTCATTAGGTGCTCCCTGTGCTGTTTCTTCCTGATTTCAAGACTGGGCATTTTAACAGCTCATCTGAGCATAAAGCTAAGGTCTATTCCATCCTGGTTGTCTGCTCAGTACTCCTTCTGATATCAGTGGAAGAGTCAGAAAAAAAACTAGAACAGAACCTTTTCTCATGCATACATTGGTACTTTTTTTAAATACTGTTTTAAAAAAACCTTTTTTTCAGCAAAGTCTATGTTAATTGTGGCTGACTTGTTGTCTTCTGTAGTTGGAATGGATTTTCTAAACTCCCTAACTGTTTTGTTTATGACTGACAGAGTATGTAAGGTACTAAATGTATTAGAGAGGGCAGTATTGAAGGTTATTAATGGATGCTGCTGATCTTTGATGCTGCTTAGTCATATTAATGTCTAAGACAGAAAAAAAGAACATTAATGGAGTAGTATTGTATTCCTACAAGTACTTCATTCGATTTTTAATAGAGCACAAATATAAAAGAATATGCACCTCTCTACTTGGAAAGAGATATATAAAATATATTCAGAATACCTGATACTATACCATGTGTAACTCTTTTTGTCTATTTCAATGCTTAGGACTTGCAGGTTTTTTTGTTTCTACTTTATTTGAAAAAGTATTCCAAAATGCACTCTTCCTACTAAGAAAGAAATTCATTAAGGAAATACCTTGTTATGTAAGATAACAAAACAAACATAAATGTATGATTGGTTTGTATTTCATTTTAATTATAACTTCTAAATATTTTAATTTTTAAACTTTATTTGAAGGGGTTGTAACAGCCACTCAAAGTATGCTTGAAGATGGGAAACAATTATTAGCATAGTTAATAACATGTGATATGCTTTGATATGTTCTAGTGGGAAGGTCACTAACAGCTGTATTTATGTATATAAGCATTAAAATATATTGTGTTAGCATTCAATGGAAAATAAAGAATATTTAAACCATAGAAGTAACAAAAAGTCCTCAGACTGACAATAGCACCAAGAGAAAGCAGAGAAGTCAGCATGCCCAAAATGTTACAACTAGGAAGAGAATATAAGCCCACAGTAAGTACCAAGAGAGTGGAAGTTTCCCCTTTCAAGGAAGTATTTTCCTTTCCATGAAGCACGTTATGTGTTTCCCTTCAGTGGGGAACCCTCAAAATCCAGGTAATCACCCAGTTCTTGCAAAATACAGTAAGAGGCTTACAAACTTAATGCCCTACGTCCATGATCCTAATATGTGGATTTTTTTTCCTTTTGACACCTCTCTGCTACATCAGTCTCAGCCGTGGTAGCGCAAAAAGAGTGGTGAGCACTCTACCGCCCACTGAAGGGGCCAGGGCCCTGCCAGGGCCAGACAGAAGTTAAGCCAGGTTCAGCAGATGGAAAATGCAAACCCAAGCACTCAATTCACTCAGCTGTTAATGCCTCCCCCACTGCCTAGCAGGTTTTCTCTCTGATTTGTTATACATATTGCCAACAGTTCCCACTATCTTTCATATGCCTGCAAGCCTTCCCCTCTCATTCCTGCTGATCTGGAGACCTAAGTGTGGCAGTAAAGCTGTGATTTAGACTCCTATTGATTAGAATGGCTGAATGTGTTTTTGTGGCTGGGAACTCACTGATAAATGTCGAGGTCTTGGGGAGTTCAACTCCTCCAGACCGATCTGCGGTACACTGCCTGACTTACTGCTAATGGCAACTTTTCTTCCTTACTGATGACTCTGAATTCTAATGGCTGGTGTTACAGGCATGTCTCTGTTTATAGTTCACTTAAACAAAGTGCTCAGAGGCAAACCTAACCCTATTTCTATTCAGGAATTTTCCTGAAATGAACTGTAACTACAAAGACCTCCAGTGTGCTATACAGAAGTGGTGTTGTATTTGTGCTTTGAGACTTTGAATCGCTCCAATTAGTTATGGTAGTGTAATACTTCTGTCTTCAAATTTGTTACAGTAGAAAGCAATTTGCCCCTAAATATGCATATTTATATTCATATAATTGTTTATTTATACTCCAAATAAACGGAAATGGATGATAGCAATAATTATGTTACTGTTCCCAATCTCCCATTCATCAAATCAATTTCTGAATTCTCAAAAGTCGTTTTCAACTCAGCCTTACTTTATTCTTCCTACTGAATTATTTCAATTGAAAAAGGACTTTCTGACCCATTCTCCCTTCCTGTTCGAAGGCCTGGATAGCAACACCAGTATGTTAGCAAGTTGTCAACCTGCCCAGATGGTGAGCATCCAAAAATGCTGAAAGAGCTTCAGAATAAACAGGCTGATCTGCTAAGAATACATCGTCCTTCATTAAAAACCATTTATGTACAAAAGAACTGGAAGTAACAAGTATTATACCTATTTTTCTAAAAGGTTAATGGGATAAATAACCAGTGGGATTTCAGACCAGTAAGATCCACATTTATCTGAAATTATAAATTAAAATGGAAGGGTAAAATTTCAGGAGAAATTAGGTAACTAATCAAGTGGGACAGGATGACTGGTGAAGTTGAGGGTCCAGAAAGGCAAAATACTAAACATAGCAAAGAAATGCTCACAAAGTCTAAAATTAGCAGTAAAGAAAGTCAACTTGACATTGTTGTGAACAACTCAGAAAGATACTGATCTCAATATACAGCAACAGGAAAGAACAAATAATGCTACCACATGTACAGGATAATAGGGAGACTACAACACTACGTGTCATGGCAAATCACTGCTTTGCCTTATTTGAGATACTGCATGCAGTACTCATGTAGCCATCTCAAAAAACTCTGCAAGGTAATTAAGGACTCAGATGTGGAAAAATTTATTGAAGGTGTGGAACAAGATGGCACTTGACACTATCAAATCCCAAGCCATAAACCAAAATACTTACCCCACAAATGAAACTGTGGCATTCGCTGTCATAGGCAGTGACATAGGTGACAATAATACAGCATTCAGAAAGTGAAACATGGATAAATTACATTAAAAAATTAATTCTATCACTTTAGTACTGAACAAAATTGCTCTTTATTAGGGAAGAGAAGAGTCTTTGCACTTCTGTGAGAAACATCTGGTTGTAACCATTTGGGATGAAAAGCCAAGCAGCTGGATAATGACTGTGCTCCAGTATTGCATTTCCTATTTTCAGTTCTTGAGACACAGAGCTCAGAAATTAGCTCAACTTTGTTGCTGAGGTCCACAAAACAAAATATATAAGATTTACATATGACACAGCCATTCAGAAGCATTTACAATACCTAGAATGTGAACGTTGAAAAAATCTGTAAAATACCAGCAACATAATTCCTTGAAATTATGTCAACATTTAAAAAATTTTGGCAAACAATTTGCAAGCACTTGAGAATGTAATTGCACAACTTAGGCTGACTTCAGCTATGTAAGTCATGACAGAAGTAGATTCCCATGGGAAGAACAGAACTCAGATTTTTATAAGCTTATTATTAAGCTTTGAATATTAGAGCTGTAAGAATATTAGTAGCAAAGTACCTTTATGACTAAGCAGGTAATAGTATTGTCCTGTGAAGGAGCAATTTCTAAACCACAGGAACCACAATAATTTTGGAAAAACAAACAAACAATTCCCATTGTCACATTTTCCAAATAACTGTGTAATTTGAAACCCTTATCCTGCCCCCTTTTGTCCCCCATATACAATAACACAAAGATACTGCCTATTCAGGAAAAGCACCATGCATATGTTGCTCCAAAGTGTGAAACAAAGCAAGAAAAGTGATAAATCTGGAACAAAAAGTTTAATTGCACATGTGAATATCTAAATTTTCTGATATACAGATTACTACTAAAAGGAGAGCATCCTTTTAATGTTTACACTTCAAAGCATTAGCTACCTGGATTATGTGTTGCAAACACAAATAAAAATCCTCTGCTTCTAAATAATTCATATCCACTGACTTAAGTCCAGTCTTAAATCTTATAATTAACTTTTTCTTAGCATTATTTAAGATAACAATGAGTCCTTAAAACTAAACTCACTTCAAGGCTGAGACCAAGAAAAAATATCTGGTACAACAGCTGCTAGAAAAGCTTTGCCTTTTTATACAGGGTTCTGGACTATATCAAACTGCAACAGCACTATGATAATCATATTTTATTAGCTTGAACCAAATTGGAAATGAATGTTTGTTCCAAAATTACTAATTTCAGAATTTCTATAAAAGCATTTTGAGAGCAGTGATGCAATCAGAGGATCTAAGAGTAAGAAAAAAAGGAAGCTAATTTCTACTGTTTATGAAAAAATCTTATGGGTGTGGCTGTGACCTCCTCCAAAATTTATACAAATTGCACTGTATAAATGCAGTTAAGTACAATTGCAAAATAATCACTTAAAGAATGAGATGAACTGCAAAGGGTACCTGGCAAGACTATTACAAATAAGTTATGCCATAGCAATATCACTCTATACAGCCAGGGCTCCCTTGAACCAGTAAAATGCAAAGGTCCTTCCTTTTCTGAGAATACCTTCTAGCCCTCCTTGCTCCTGCACACGGAGCAGGCAGCCCAGAAGCTGCCCTTGGAAGAAGAGAAGGAGCTCCAATCTTGCCTCAACAGAAACAATTTCCTTGAAGTACAGCCACAGACCAGAGGCGTTCCTCTCAGTGACAAGGACAACTCAGCAAGGTCTGAGGGCAGCAGCTCGTGCATGTCAGAACATTCCCAGTTTTGCTGGTATTTCAGACGGAGCAATCAGCTTGTGTGTGTCATCAAACCCGAGCTCACTTAGCGTCCACTCGCTGGGAGCCAGGAACAGATTGCAGAGGTCAGCACACGCCGCAAAAGCTTGGTCAGCCCATTCCTAGGGGGCTGCCACTCTGGCACTGTTCACAGGATCTGAGCTAGCTGAGGTTACAGGGACATAAAAATAACCATTTGGAGTTAGACCTGGGCTCGTGTGCTCCAGTGTCCTGCCTGCTTGGCCAGAAGTGATGCTTATTAGAAAACCCAACAATAATGCTCATTTCTTCTTTATCATAATCTCATGCCATTACAGCACTATGATTTCCAAGTATACCCTCTCAGCCTCCTGCAAGAAAGGAAAAGAAACCCTGCTTCTTTCCTTAAGGAGGTGATCTTGTGGACAGCAAATGCCCAGAATAGGTACATCCCTCATGCAAGGCAGCAGCAGGGTTTTTTGCTCTAATGAGGAACGCTCTTCTGCATTGCGGCTCCTGGAGGTAGTGAAGGAGCACTGACTCAATTAAAAAATAATGAAAAAAAAAAGACCCCACTTATGTCTGTGACTCTGACAAAAGGAAAGAGCTTTCAAATCTGTGTTGCAAGGTTTTCTTTCCTTAATAAAAGCTGGAGTTGCATTTCAGATCACTCCCCTTTGAACATCCTGGTACAAGCAAACTGACAGGAGTGAGCATTGCACCAGCTTGTTGGAATAAGGTGAGAGGTGCACAGGCTGAATGATGTTAGTGTTTCATATGTTTATCATATATATACCAACATAAATATGCTTTATATAATAATGTAACAATATAATAAATCATTCACCTATATAAAAATACAGAAATGTATTATAGAGTCCCAATGCACTAACACTGATCCATCACCTGTGACAAGGTTATTTACATTTTATGTAATTTTTGTTCTGGGGAAAATAGAAGCTAATGAAGAATAATCTTCTTCAAGTAAGGCATATAAACAATTGCTTAATAATTCATAGGAGTTGCAAGTAAGGAAGCATCCCCCTTCTTGCCCTGCAGAGCAGCCCCAGGCAGATAGCTTACAGAATAGGAAACATACTGTGTAAGTGCCAAGAAATGCAGCTGATTGAAATAGTTCTCTCCCTTTCCACGAAGAGAAACTATACATTCAGTCATTTCTACTGCTGTAAAAAGTCAGTTAAAGTGACAGTGACAAAATATAATTGAACAAATTATCTTCTTTTCAAAGTCACAAAGGGCATTATAGAACAGAACAAAAGAAGACAAGCAAAAAAGGCAACTATGAACAATTTCCACTTTCCTCCACTTCTCCTAGGGAGCTCTGACCCTCAATGGCACTCAAGCTGTACTTCTGTTTTCTGATTTTTGTACTGTACTGCCTGCCAGAAATCTCTGGAAAGTCACCACCACAAACTTTAAGGTTACATAATATTTTATGTCTCCTTTGTTTTTTTCTCTCCATGGTGCTTCGTGCTGTGAAGAAGAAAGAAATACTCCCTCTTGTCTGCTACTAATTCTCTGAGTAACTTAAAAGGAGTATGTATTTAATGATTACATCAGTTCTACTCAAGCAGGTTGCAGAATGGTAACTGATAACCTTCTGCCTGTTTTTCTACCTGTGTTCCCAAGAATATCTGCCCTTCCCTCTTTCAAGCCCTTTGGCTTTAGTAGCTGTGTTGAACAAGCTTTTATAGTAATTTCAGTTAAACATAATGGCAACTAAGTAACAGGAAAAGTTATTTCCAAGATTTTCAAGAACCTCTCCAAGGCAGAGGTAGAAAAAAGAAGAGTTACCAAGTAAGAGCTACCAAAATTCCCAAACATGGTTTTTTGAAAGATCCAGAAATTGGAATAGATTTGGGAAAGAATTTTAAATGAAAAATATTTTTGGGGCTTATATAGTTGAAACATCACATTTAGATATTTCAAAATGAAGCACTGTATTTTGGAAAGATCTAAATTTAAGCAACCACTGGGAGGAGATGCTTACCAGAAGAAGCAGCTACCCAAGGCAGTGCATGCATAAATTCTAGCATGCTCATTTCTTCTTTTTCATAACCACATGCCATCAATTTTTGATTTTTTTTCTGGATTCCTTTTAAAGTTTCTTATATTTTCCTTCTTTTTTTCCACTGTGCATCTCTGTATACACTGACTGATCTTAATCTTTATGAGTAACAACTCATTCAAAGGGAACAGAGCTTTACTCAGTTTTATGGCTAATCTGATAACTCATGGTTATAAGGTTATAAAAATGGTACTGACACATCAGGAAGTGCAGTGAGAGAAAGGGGCATACATGGCTCCAGTAAACAACTGGAATTGTAAGAGTTCCTGTGAAACAGTGAATCCATATTCCTCTAGCAGTAAAAACAAAAACAAAACCAAAAACACTTTCCTGGAAGTTTTTTATGTACAGTGAGTACTCCAATACCTTCAACCCACCAAGTGAGACAATATGCCTGAATAAAACCCCACCCACAACTCTTTTGCCAGAAAGGAGACTTTTCCAAATTCAGACTTTCACACTGGTTGCCTTGCCAAGTTTATATTAAAAATATAGATTCTCCTAAAGAAGTAGAAATAATAGCCTTGTGCATGTTTTATCAAGCACTGCCAGTTTGAAACATTAGGAATTCTGTTCGTTACCTGCACTGTATCACTGCATAAACACCTGACATGGAATTACACCTGAGAGAGAGGCACACAGGCTGTGTAAATGCTCATTCATTGTTAAAAATTCCTTTCACTGAGATTAGCATGATATACTTGTTACCTAACAATCTATAAAACTTCACTGCAATATGACAGCAAGTGCTGCTGCTTCTCAGAGTACCAGACCAAGGCCTGAATGCCACCCACCACCATTGTGCTTTACAAAACTTACAGTTTTGGCCTGTGGCAAATACAAATGATCCAAAAAAACAGTACTACTGTTCATCTTCTTTTCCAACAGTGAGTTACTACAGTTCAATCTATTGGTTTGCTTAGATGTTTGTTTTCTTTGGTGGAAATAAAATGATAGAGAAAGAAAAAGGAGGTGTCAAATAGATTTTTCACTAGGTAATTAAAAGAAAATATGTTTTTGTCCAAGATGTATTGGAATAAAAGCCATTTGCTTAAAGAGAATAAAAATATTACATAACTTTTTAAATTTAAGGATCACCATCTAAATTTGCATGAGCTCTCCAGACATTTATGTGAAATATAAGAATGAAAACACTATGGTCTTCAGAGTACGTAGAAAATTATTTTTAATTTATCCTTCCAGGAATACTAGCTACAGAGACTTGATTGCTTAGCAAGCAGTGCAGTTAAGCCATCTGAGGACAGAAGCATGACCTTTATGTGACCAAAATCAGCTAAGCAGTATAACTTTGATACTGAATTGAAAGCACCCTAACTAGTATAGAAGCAGAATTTTAATATTGTCCTGCTTATCCATTATTTTTCAATTCTTTGGAAGTCAAGAAAAGAAATTCTTTCATTCTGGAGACCACAGAACTTTTGTTACTTCTTACTTCTACTGAATTAACCTATCTCAATACTTTCAGTCTCCTGAAGAGCAACTGCTAGTAGTGCAATCTGGAAAATGCAGTTAAAAAGAGCCTCAGGATAACTCCCTTATATTGACCATAATTTCAGGATTCCCTATTATTTCAATGTTCCACCCCATCTCCTGTTTTATAATACTATTCATTACAACCACCAACTCAGACTATTCATTACAACCACCAACTCAGAAAGAAGAAAACTGTGATACTTGGAACATACTGTGACACAAGCTAAAATGTTTGTACAACAATCCTATATATACATACAGAAGAAATTTGTGGTGATGGCAAAAAGAATCATTCACCATCCACCTTAACAGGGAAGCTGAAAAATACAGGTCTCTTCTAACACCTGAGGTGGACATAAAACCCACAAAGACAGACTGGAATTTTGATGAGGAGGCAGAAGTTCATATCGACCATACTTTCACTGGGCTGCAAGACTACAAGAGTTCATTCATTTTAAATGTAACTTTCGTTTGAAAGTGTTTTTTTTTAATGTGTGGTTGAACACAGGAGCATGTTGCCCAGGGAAGTGGTGCAGTCTCCATCCTTGGAGATATTCAAAATCCCAAGAGAGAGTCCTGAACTCTAGCTGACCCTGCTTTGACCAGGGGAGGGTGAAGTAGATGACCTCTCAGGGCACCAGATGTGCCCATCAACCTCAGCTATTCTGATTCCCAAACAGCTCTGGGTTGGACAGAAGTTTGAATGAATGATCAGGACAATGAAACTCCTTGGTGCTGCAATAATCATCTGTTTTATGGCACTCGGGTGCAGAGGTAAATGGTTATTACAATGCACTTAAGAGTTGGATCCATTTCAGAAGCTGAGAAAGTAATTATTACCTGGTTTTTTGTTAAACCTTTTCAGAAGGAAAGGAAACCATGCAAGTTTATTATTTATTTTGTTACTTCACATTAGTCTATATTTCTTTGGATGAACTTTTTGCTCGACAACTTAAACTTTAAAAAACTGGTTTTACAGAATTGGCATTTTTACAGAATAAAAGCCATTGCTATGGACTACTGTTTTGATTTAAATCTACTCCTTTTATAGCTTAAGCAGTATATAACAGTGCTGACACAGCTGAGTTCAGATGAAACTGGGATAGATGTCACCAGGGTGTTCCACATACCAGGAATCCAGATGCCTTTCCTGCTGGAGCTCTGCAGAGCTCTTAGTGCTGCCCTTAGGAGAGATGAGTAAGGACCAGGTCAGTTCCAGGGCTCCCTCAGTTTATATTATTTAGTTCTCACTAAAACTCCAAGAGCAGCAGTGTTCCAAAAAGTTTATTAGAATAATCAGCGGTGGATAAAAGTAGTTATGTGATAGTGGATAAAGTTCTTATAATCTCTTAGAAAAGTCCCACGGTTCTCCACAAAACTTACTTAATTGCTTTGTCATTTGTGCTTGTTAGTGTTTCTGGAAAGCCACTCGGAGTCAGAAACAGTACTTGCAGGGGGGGAGATGGAAACCAAAGGGTCCCTTACCAGGCACACAGACTGAGAGCAGTGACTCAAGGACTTTCAAGTACCTGCCAGGCCTGAACCTCAACCTGCAGTGAAGTACTGGATTGTTCCTGGCATTTATAATGACAAAACCTGTGCCTGAATTCTGGATGAGGATGATAATATTCTTCCTTTGCAAAGAGCAACTTAAGAAAGCTCTGTGTGTGGAGAGTGGTGACTGTGCAGGAGCTGGCTCACTTTCTGCACTTATGATATTATGGAAACCAAATAAATGCCATTCTAGCTGGTGCTACAGTTTAATTTCAATGATCAAATTGCCCAAGCTTACTAAAACCTTTTCTTATGGAGTTTGCACTCAGCAAAGACATTAAAGGTGATGGGCTGGAGAAAGGAACAGCTAGTTCTGGGCACAGTAACACACAGACTTTTCAAGTACAGACTTAATCTGTACTTGAAAAAGCTGCATAAGACATTGACCTGCACATTTATGCAGGTACTTAATTTTCCAATCTAGGGCAGCATGCCTGCAAATTACATTTGCCTGCTGGTTAGTTTGGGCAGCTGCAACTGCTCTGTTTCCTTGTTCAGAGAAGAGGGTTGTACTTTACAAGGAGAACTTGGAAGGTCTCAAGCTGAGACAAACCTGGCAGTTTGACCAGGAGCAAACAGAACACTTCATGTATCTTGGCATAAACAAACACTGCCCTCAGATGTTCCCTTTCAAAACCAGACACAGAGGGGTACGGAGGGGGTTGTTGCAGTCTCTTTGAAACTCTCTACAGCTCAGCACTTGGCACTTAAAAAAAATATTTACTATTATAAAATAAATATATAAACTGCACATTTTAGCAAATAGCCAGAAATTGTAAGAAAATTTGTTCTGTATCTGTACTGTGGACAATGTTTGGACTCTGGTTTTGTTCACTGAAGATGAGTTAGCCAGCTGCTTCTGCTGTTACTGACTCCAAAGGCAACTCAGCCAGTGACTGTGCAGCCAGCCACCAAAGTTGGGGTGGGTGTGCTCTGCCCAGGGGATGTGCCAGGTGCTCCCCTGAGACACCTGTGGGATCAGCAGCCTGGGATGGCTGCTGAGAGAGAATCCCCACTGCCCTTCCACCAAAACTTGTCTGGGGAAGGACAGCTCTAACTTTGTGTTGGTGATTCGTGGAACAGTGGCCTGTGAAAGCTGCCTTGGAGTGCGGAGAAGTGGAAGTGTCTTCAGGAAGCAGCAGGCTGGCAGGTTTATTTGCACCTTTCTCTCTAATTAAACTCTGATTAATAGATAAGTGCATTAAGAAAAGTAACTTCTTAATTAAGAGAAATTTGGGAAATTTTGTATCTCCAGAGGAAAGATTTAGTAAAGCTTTCAGTATAGAGAGCTCTGTTGACAGGAACTGTTAACACAAGTTGTTCATAAATACTGCAGCATATATTTAATGATTTTCTTGGTTTATAGCAACAGAAGCTCAGATAATGTAAATTTTCAAAAATAATTCTGATTTCAACACAACCTTATTAATTGATTTCTCTTATTTTAATAATTGATATAGCGCATCTAATTTTTACTTAAGAACAATTTGTGAAAGAATTCTGGTCATATTAATCAACTGCTGGCTCCAAGATAATGAAATACTTACAGCCTCTGGTGGGTTAGCATGGACTATAAAATGTGCTAAATTAGAGACACCAAAAGCTTGAAATAGCTTTTATGAGGTAGCTTGAGGGAAAACTTAAAATCGTTTGTAGGAAATAGCTTTTATCTACCATTTGGCGTTCATTTTGCTAAAGCTGTAGATTACATTTCCCTTTGTTAAGAATAAAGAAATAAACAGAGATTAATTTATACAGCTAAGAGATTATTGTGAGCCTAAATCTTTCCTTTTAATAGAAATTCCTCCCATTTTAACTATTGATAACAGTTCAACTTGCTCAAAAGGAGAAAAACACTATTTTAAATTTATTCTGCTTCTTTTACTCTGCACTTTTTCATGGGTGAGGAAAAAGGGATACTCCTGTTTTTCTCTCTACCCTTTCCGATTTCCCTACCCAAAGGCATTGGCAGCATTGTTTCCTTAGGGAAAACATACGAGGAGGTGGCTACATTTCTGTACCTCACTAACAATCCTGACTGAACTGCCCACCAGGTCCCCATCTCCATTTTGACCCGAGCGTGCAGCCGGAGCAGCTCTTGCAGGGAGCGATGCGCTGCCCCTGCTCACTGACGCAGCCCCACTGACGGGCGCACCGGGGGCCATCCCCGCTCTTCCACGGGGCGCGGAGCGGGTCCTGCGGGATTCCCCCCGTGACAGCCGGGCCAGGCGAGGCTGCGGCGGCTGCAGGATCTGGGTGCAGTATCTGGCCGCAGTTCCTCGGGGCAGAGCCCGGGCCCGATGGGCCCGGCCAGGCTGAGCTGAGAGGGGTCAGTGCCGCGGGCACACACAGCGCTGCTTTCACTTTGGGCGCGCAAATGACGCAACAACGCCCCTAAAATAACTTCGCGTCACCTTTTCCCGGTGTTTTATCTCTTCTGCTCGGAAACAGCCGCGGCCTGCGCGGCCCCCTCCGCTCTCCGGCGGGGTCAGAGCTCCCCCTCCCGAGGCACCACGGCTTCGCTGCTCCCCGGCACCGCTCCCGCTGCCCTCGCCGGGTCTCTCTCCGGGGGACGCCAGGAAGGAAGCGCCGGGGCGCTGCCTCCAGTCCCGGCAGGGGCGCTCCGCCGCCGCCGGGCTCGCAGGCAGGTACCCGCCGCGGGAGGGACGGGCCGCCCGGCCGGTTCCAGGCGGGGCCTGGCGGGGGGTGGCGGAGCCGGGACCCGGTGCAGCCTCCCCCGCGGGTGCTCGGCGCTGCGGGCGGGCGGGGGGAAGGCGGCGGGCGGCGCTGGGCGGCCGCACCGCATGCGCAGGAGGGCAGGTGTCGCCGGCAGCCGAGGAGCCGCCGGGAGCATCGTGGCAGCTCCGCGTCCTCATGGTGCTGTGTCAGGGCGGAGAGGGCGACGCTGCTCCGGCAGCGGGCGGGCAGGAGCCGGAGGTGCCGCCGGGCCGGGAGGACGGGCCGGGTGCGGTGCAGCCGTTCCCGGCGCCCGGCGTCGAGGCGGCGGGTGCCGAGGAGCGCCGCGCTTGTGGCTGCTGCTCGGGCATGTCCTGGCCGTTCTGCTGCGAGGCACTTGGTGAGGAGAGAGAGTCGGGCAGGGGGGCAGCGTCGTCCCGGCTGGGCTGCCCGCCCTCGGGGTGACGTTGCCGGGCCGCGGGGATGAAGAAGCGGCCCGAGGGCATCGGGCCGTCCGCACGTGGCGGCGGGGCGGGGAGCGGCCTCGGGCGGCTGCAGAGGGCGCCCGGCATCGGTGCCCGCCCCGCCGGCGGCAGGAGCCGCCTCGCCGCTTCCGAGCCGTCCCCGGCGGGGGCTCGCACCTGGTGCCCGCGGGTCACCTGCGAGCGGGTCCGGCCTCGCCTTCTTCCTCCCGTCCTCTTGACCGGATAGGCCGGCCCCGGTGGAGGAATGAGCGGGCCGGCAGCACGACCTGCTCCGTGCCCCTGTACCCTGTGGCGGGCGCGGCTCGGGCCGGGTGCCCGGTGCCCCCCGCCCCGGGAGAGGCAAGGCCCCGGCACCGCTCACCCCCAGGGCCGGGCGGCTCTGTCGCCTTTGTGAGAATCTCGGGAGCGATTATTCCTCGGGAAAAACAGTACTTCCTGTTTTTAAAGTTTTAAAGACTTGACAGGTTTGGGTAAATAGAGGTGTCTTCTGCCCGTGTGAACTTCTGGCACTAAAATGCGTTTGAGAGCACGTCCACGTACTTGGGACTGTGACTTGCTCATAAAGCCACAAATTGATAAAGCCACAAACGTATTGGGAAATATGGAATGTATAGGTTTAAAGTGGAGTTCTCTTAAAGCATAAATGCCATCTTAAAATAATTTCTGAAGTTATCTGGAGTACTTTTTTCGAAAGACTTCACTGAAAATGTGTTTGTCATTAAAATGACTGTAATTGACTTTCCAGCAGAAAATAGATTTGTGAGCTGTGGAGAGTCCAGAGTCCTTCATCAGTGAAATTCACATTAGTGTCACTTACAAAGCAGAGCTTGGGGGAGAAAACCCAGTGTTTGAAATCCTGAGAAATTTGATTAATTAACCAGAAAGAGTACTTCGGTTTTGGGTTGTCTGCCTCAGAAAATTGTTGACTGTTGATGACCGAAGACTATGAATCACCCCTAGATCTTGTCTGCATGACCATGATTAGTTCCAATGCAGGCTGTTGTGCTCCTGGCACTTTACAGAAGTCAAAGAGAACTCTTCTGTTTTTTATAACATGGGGAATCTTCTGCCTTTCCTGAAGGTCTAGGACAATCATCTCACTGACTATCTTTCCCATAGCCAGTACTCTTCTGCCTCTTCTGCTATTCTTGCGATGCTTGTATGTGAGAAGTGTGATTTTTTTTTTTCATTGCATGCATTTTGTATGTATAAAAACTGTTTGCAACAAAGTACAGCACTAAAAACTCAATTAGAATTTACAGCTAAAACAGGATGCAGTGGGAGGCATTTACCTATGACTTAAAACAGGAGTGGAAGATTGTTTGAAAGCATTACGTGTGGAGATGGCCAGGAAATAAAACTGGAAAACTAAATCTGTAGCTACTCAAAAAAGAGTGCTTGGGTACTGCTTGAAATCTTTTGATTTTCAGGCTGCTACATTCTTTGAAAAAAGCACGAGTGTTTGACTGTTTTGATGGTGTTAGGCTGGTATTTGAGGCTTAGTATTTTGTGGGGCGGGAAAGTTATCTTAATGTAACTTCTCTGTAAAACTTTCTTTGAAATTAGTACTCTTCAGAACGGCAGTTCTTGTTTTTGGTGGAAGAACTTGGACCATTTTATTTTTAAAAGGAAATAAAACACTTTCTTATTGCTCTAAGTACATGCTTTGGCAATTCAAGATGTTGATGGTTTAAAATCTAGTATTACAAGATTCTGAAGATTCTGGTTTTGATAGGCTTGGTCTTTTGGGTAGCTTACAGAAATTAGTTCCTTCAGATTTTTTTTTATTCCTTACAATCAAGATCCTTTCAGTGTATTTTGCTTTAATTTGATTGGTTTTCCATTTCAACGCTTCCTTTATTTAGGTTGGCTTCATTCTGTAATAATCAGAGAAGCTATCATGCCTGAGATAAAAGTTAATAGTTCTGTTTGTGCTGTGTTCATCCATAAGCCAGCATGGGTTTGGATTTCTCATTTCAGTTATAAGCCAGTCTGATTCCTCTTGTTTCAATATTAGAGACTGTTAATTTTGTAGTTCTGTTATGTGACTGTGTGGATTAAGGCATTACGTAGTTCATGAACACTTTTTAAATCCATTTTGTTTCATAGTTGGTAGGTGTCCTGGTCCAGTGTTGGTTTGTGGTAGTTTTTATAGTCAGTTTTATGTAAGAGGCTGTTGCTAAACAGAAATATTTCAAGTAGAAGCTGTAACTCTCAGCTGCAATGTGGCAGGATTCCTTGAGAAGCAAACCTTTTGCCTACTTCGGGTTGTGGTTGCTGTTGTAAAGCCTGGGTCCCCGGGACTGTCAGCCTGCAATCTCCCTTTCTAGCCAGAAAGTAAGATGCAGTTTCTCAGCCTTGAGTGCTGATCTCAAGGAGGATCAAAATGGTTTGTGACAAGTTTTGTTAATTAAAAAAAAAAAACCCTCTCAAAACCATACTTAGTTGCTAAGCAACTCGCAGCCGTACCCAGTTGATGGTGTTTTAGAGGATCCATAAGGCTCACAGGCTGCCACACTAATGTGAGATGAGGCACCCTTTTATCAAAACATTGCCTCTGGGACATGGAGTTCTTGCTCCTATCTTTAGAGGGAGTTGCAGAAGAAAAGGTAGCTCCCAATGTTTTATGCAGGTAGAGAAAAAGAAAGAGATAGTGAGGTGACATCCCACTCAAATTTTTAGATGGGTTCTGTTTTCCTTGGTGTTCGCCTCTAGGTTCAGTGGAAATACTGTTCCTTTTATGCAACAAAGCAATAACAAAAAAGGCTGATTTCTTTGGAGATTGCTGCTGCTGACTTCAACGCAGTTCTCTGTCTCGCAGTTCTCCCTCTCCTTGCTTGCTTTTTTTTTTAATAGTTCAGTGTGGAGAAAATGAGTGGAACGAGGAAGAGTTATGTTGTTGAAGAGAGCCTGAGGCAATGAGGAAACTTGAATAAAAACATTAGACTTGGGAAACTTTCAGGAAAGGGAAGTCTGATAAATAAGCATAAACTAAGGTTTTCATGGAGTTATGATAGATATCAGGTCTTTGATGTTCTAACATTAGTTACCTAAATTTATTCTGCTTAAAAATCTGTATTTGATGCCTATTTGAAGAAAATATTTGGACTCTTATAGCAGGATAAAAATATTATTGGTTTTGGTCAAATTTAGGGTGATTTAGCTGCAAAATAAACAGGAGGTATAACAAAAATGAATTTCTTACAGAGACTTTATATTGTGTATTTGTGAGAAAGGAAATTAACTTTTGCTTCAGAACCTTAGTTAACTAAGCAGCTGATTCCCAAGATAATAGTTTCAGAATCCGGCTATGGACTGTTTTGTAGTCAGTTACATTTATTGGTTCCTGGGCAGAATTGTGACTAGTTCCTATAATAAATCACCTGTTCTAGTCTGATACATTCAAGAAGTTAGGTCTACTAACTCATGTAGAATGGGAGTGTTTTGTATCCCAGGTGTTACAGTTCATCTCTTACACCCTGTTTTAAGAAAAAAGAAGACCCATGATGGTCAGTGAAAAGTATTTTCATGGTAGGTTTGGTAAACACATGTAATATTTGCGTTTGTTTGTTTGGTTCCCCTGTTCTCCATTACAAAAATTACTACAGATGCGTGGAACACTGCAGTCTGCAGAGCTGTCTGATCAGAGAAGTCTTCTAATAGATCTTTATTAACTGTAGTTTATCTGTTGCAGGGACAAAGAAGAAAGCTGGGTGCCCAGGACTTGGTCTGTTTTATACCATACTGTCTGCCTTCCTTTTCTCAGTGGCCTCTTTATTTCTTAAAAAAATAGAAGATGTACATTCAGTGGAAGTGAGTGCGTTTCGATGTGTTTTCCAAATGGCATTTGTTCTTCCTGGTTTAATATACTACAAGTAAGTGTAAAAAATTTCAAGTTATTTCTTAAAACTAGATCTAGAATTGCCACTCAAATATGATTGCAGTGCAGTGTTATTTTAGTTTGGACTTCAGTTGCATAACTACATTATTTTAGATTAGTTGGTCGTTTCTTAATATGATTCAGAAAACTGAAAATCTTTGACTCCCTGAATGGCAGAGGCTTCTACTAGGATTACTGTATTAAATGCTTTGATTTCCACAAAGAGGTGATCTTAAAAAAAACCAGAAGATGATTTGTAGGTACTGTTGGGTTATTTTGCAAGTGAAAAATTTATCACTAGAACAGGTTCTGGACTCTGAATGTGACTGGGGGTCATGATGGAAATAAAGTGGTCTGTGATCAGACAGTTAAGAATATTTGGATATTAAACTCCCTTGCCTAGAAAGGTGTGTACCATACTTAAATATGTTTGGATGTTAGTCATGAAATAAGCAAGGTAGTGACATTAATGTGACATTTCTGTTTTTCAGAACAGGGTTTTTGGGACCAAAAGGTAAAAGAATTTTTCTTTTCTTCCGAGGATTCCTTGGCTCTACTGCAATGGTTCTTCTCTACTACGCTTACCAAGTCATGCCACTAGCTGATGCCACTGTTATAACTTTTACCAGTCCTGTTTTTACGTCATTGCTGGCATGGATCTTTCTCAAAGAGAAATACAGCCTTTGGGATCTTCTGTTTACTCTCTTTGCAGTCACTGGAGTGATTCTTATTGCCAGACCACCATTTCTGTTTGGCTCACATGTTGCAGGGATTGAAGGAAGTTACTCAGATCACCTTAAAGGAACTATAGCAGCGATTGCAAGCACTTTTTCCGCAGCTTCGACTATTGTTATACTAAGGAAGGTGGGAAAGTCTGTGCATTATTTTTTGTCAATTTGGTATTATGCAGTGATTGGATTAATTGGATGTGTTATAGCATTGTTTGTTTTGAATGAATGGCGTTTACCACATTGTGGTAGAGATAGGGTTTTTCTAATATTAATAGGCTTGTTAGGGTTGGGGGGTCAAATATTTCTCACAAAAGCATTACAGATAGAGAAAGCTGGACCTGTATCAATAATGAGAACCATGGATGTGGTGTTTGCTTTCATTTTACAAGTTCTTTTTCTCAATCATATACCAACTTGGTGGACTGTGGGTGGTGCTCTTTGTGTTGTAGCCAGTAGTTCTGGAACCGCCATTCGTAAGTGGAGACACAGTGTGAAAAAAGCTAAACAGAGGGAAATCTAACAATATAGACACCTATTCACTACAGAAACAAGCCATCTTGAAAGATGTATAAATACAATATTTATTTTTATTTATTTAAATATCCCATTTACCAAATTGTACTACCAAATTATATCCAGTAAAATAAGTTGACTTTTTTTTAACCAAAATTGAAGATGTTTTAGCAGCTGATGAGGTATATACTTTCCTTTCTTATATTTAGGCTAATATGGGCAGTAGAAAGAGACTTAAAAGATGTCGCTTCCTTTCAAAAGTGTACAATATTTATTTTCCTAAAGTTTCTGACTCTCCACTTAGACTCTGTTTTTCAGAGCAGTGGAAATAAGTCTCCAATAATATTCTGTGCTTGATTACCACAGGGATTGCAGTACAAAAGTTGAAAGGGAGTGAAGAGTTGATAATTCTTAAACAACCAGCTTTTATAGAACAGATAAAGCTTGTACTTCTGTAAGCTTTCTAATTATTATTTTGCACAAACAAATGCCAAATGCAGATTTAATTTGGATTCTAAAAAAACAAAAGCGATTTCATTTTTCCAAGTAATATCAAGAGAAAATTAACTTGTGAAAATTACCTATCAGCTTTGCTTTTTTACAAAAAGTATTGTGTTTGTACTTACTTCACAGACATAGTGAAATAACCTAATCACCTATTTTTTTTCAAAAGTGATTTTCCCTGTAAACATGACTTTAGTTGCTGCAGTCTCAGTGATGAGAGACAACAGTTAATTCTATACACACATAAATTAGCCCTTTCTTCTGGTAGGGACTGCTGCGCTGTAGCTGCACTTTTCTTTATTCTATGCAAAAGATTATATTTTTTAGGTATTTAATATAGGTTATATTTAATGCTGCTTATGACCCTTTTCAGATTCTTCTATACAAAATTCTTTATGAGACCAGTTGGAGTCTCCTTTGCCTTCATAAACTTAGAAGGAGTTACATTAAAGCTTTTGCCTGTTTCCTAAGAATGTACAAGAGTGCAATATAATTGCAGTTTCACAGTAAATGCAGGTTGGCCAAGGTCATACAGAGATTCTGCAGAAGAGGTTGGAAAGGAGGAAAGCTTGGTGGAAGGGTGACACTATGCATACACATGACATTCAGGCATCCCCACTGCATCAGACAGTCCTAGTGGGCAACTTCAGCCCCACTTCTCATGGTGGCCCTTTAAAATCTGTATTTATCACTTCTCTTGCACATCTTCTCACTTTTGTAGGCTTTATCTTGAATGCAACAAATACTAAAGAAAAATAGTTTTATTACTGATCTTGGTGTCCTTCACTTTTCAGGAGGACTAAATGTTTAGTATCAGGAAGTGAAATTTTCCCAAGTTGAAACTTTTGGGTCTTGTCTCAGTAAAGTTTAAAGAAAATTTAAATTGGAATCTTTATTTGGTCCTTTGTATCTTGAGGAGGTTTTCCGTTACTTACTCAGTCTGGTGTTTTTCTGAAATAGAATGCTGTGTTCTGTACACGTGATAGTTTTTTTTTTTCTAAATCACTAAAGGTGGTGGACATTATCTTTGATTTATAGATGTCTGGTCACATGTCTTTGCTAATAAGCATTGCATCCTGTCAGGGCAGATCCAAGGACTTCAATCCCAAAGGCATGGAATGCAAATAGTACTTTAGGGTCAGAGTATCATAATATACTGAGTCAGAAAGGGCCTGTCAGAATCATTGAGTCCAACACCTGGCCCTGCACAGGACACCCTAAGAGTCACACCACGTGCCTGAGAGCATTGTCCAAACGTTCCTTGAATCAGACAGGCTTGGTGCTATGCCTGCTTTCTTGGGGACCTTGTTCCCTCGTTCCTTGTTCCACCCAAATGTCCTCTGGGTGAAGAACCTCTTCCTAATATTCAGCTTAAACCTCCCCTGACTCAGCTTCAGGGCATTTACTTGAGTTCTGTCGCTGACTCCAGGGAAAAGAGATCAGCACCTGCCCCTCCACTTCCCCTTATGAGGATGTTGCAGACCTCAGTGAGGTGTCCCCTCAGTCTCTTCTCCAGGGTGAACAGACCAAGTGACCTTTAGCAACTCCTCATAAGTCTTCCCCTGCAGACCCTCCACCATCTTCATTGCCCTCCATTATGGTCTCTAAGGGCTTCCTGTTGTTCTTACGTTATGGCACCCAAAACTGCCCCCAGCACTCAGTGCAACGTGCAGTGCAGAGCAGAGTGGGACAGTCCCCTCCCTCGCCCAGCTGGCCATGCTGTGCCCAGTGCCCCCCAGAACACACTTGGCCCTCCTGGCTGCCAGGGCCCTGCTGACTCTTGCTCACCTAGCCATCCACCAGGTCCCCCAGATCCCTTTCTGTGGTGCTGCTCTCCAGCCTCTCATTCCCCAGTCTGTTTGTTGCCCCACCCCAGGAGCAGAATCTGTCACCTGACCTTGTTAAACTTCATATGCTTGGCAGTTGCCCAGCCCTCTTAATTTATCGAGGTATCTGCAGGGCCTCCCTGCATTTGAGGGAGTCAACAGCTCCTCCCAATTTAGTGTCATCAGCACAAACTTGATATTCCTTGGAGTCCTGCATCCAAGTCATTAATGAGGATGTCTAGAGCCCATTAGAGTCTAGAGTCCATTAGAGACTGGACACATGATGTCACACCATTCTCTGTAACTCTCTGTGCCTGACCTGTGAGCCACTTGCTCACCCATTGTGTAACACAGTTATCCAGCTGTGTGCTGCACATTTTGTCCAGAAGGGTGCTGTGACAGTATCAAAAGCTTTGCTGAATTCCAAAAAGATTATGTGTACTGGCTTTCCTAGATTGACTGGGTGGGCTTCCCTTTAGTAGAAGGTTTGACAATCAAGACTTGCCATTCGTGAAGCCGTGCTGGCCGGGACCAATGATTGAGTTGTCCTCCAGGTGTTTTTCATTGCCTCACAGAAAAACCTTTACTGCGTATCTGGATGTGAGGAGCTGTCTTTGTACAAGTTTCTGTAGGTAAAACCTGTGCCCTGAATCTGAATGTTTTTATGGATATGAGAAGATTCCATTTGAATAGCAGAATTGGTTCCTGCTTACAGCTGTCTGTTCTCTGCTTTTCCTGAACACTGGAGCTCAGCTACTGCTGACAAGGTCAGGAAACTGCTTTATTATCTCTTAAAAGCCTCACTTCATAATAAAATTCCAGTTTGGCACCCTTTTTGCTTAATACTTGAAACTCTGAACTGGGATTGTTTTTCTGCTGCTTAACCATCACTGCCATTGAGAGCAGCTTTCAGGGGAGGGAAGGAAAACAGACTGCATTTTTTACTGCTTCACTTCATGTGTAATAGGCATGTGTTTGAATTGCCACTTATAAAGGTGTGGTTCCAGAGCTGTTCACATTGATGCAAACTTGGATTGTCAGCTAGCCCTGCTCTCTCCTCTTGGCTCAATGCTTATGTGGTTATGTGATGAGCTACTCCTGGGACCTGATCCAGTACATATCTTTTTAGTAAGGGTGTTGGAGAGGGCAAAACTGGAGTAGCCTAAACTTGATGACAGTATAAAAACTTTAGGAAGTAGAATTTGGTAGTAGTTTAAATTACATCATATGAATGCTGCTTTGTCAGTACAGAATAAAAATTATGTGGAAGCTTACATTAAAAAACATCTTTAGTCTGTGTGATTTCAATCAATCCTGTTTACACTTAGTAGAGAAGAACAGGTTACTGAAAATAGGATTGTTTTCTTGCGCTCAACACACAAGTAGATGTAGAAAATATGCTACATGACCAGAAATCAACATCTAGGTATAGTGATTTGTAATTTTTTCTCAAGTTCTAGCAGAAACTCTTTCAATATATTTCTTGTGCCAAAACCCCCAGATGATTGGTTTTTTTCTTTGTTCAAACATACAGGGTTTCCTTATGGCTTCATCTGCTTATTTCCTTTTGCTGTTCTTAAACCTTGCTAAATATTTAAGTTGTTAAAATAATAATCTAAACCAGATTCTATGTTCGTGGATGTATGTTTTGGAACATTGTTTTGATTTTGATCAATCTTTTAGGGAGCTGTTTAACTGGAATGAGAATGAAGGACTTGACTAGGGCTTCTCTATCCATAAAGCATGACAAGCTAGTTTTTGTAACTGGTTTTTTCTAGATGATGTTGGGCGTGAAAGACATTTAAGCTTTAAGTTCTTCAACCACCTCAATTCTAAAATTTTTCTTCCTCTCAAATATAGGCCGAAAGCCTAAATATTAGTTGCAAGCCTTTAAGATAATGAAACTACAAAAGTGTGGATACCATGAAATGCTGGGGTTTTTAAATTGAAAATAATCTATTAAAATTTCTGTTAGGATGGTGAAACTTTTCAAAAATTACCAGTTTGAGAATCTGAAATGAAACTGGCTGAGCCTTGATTCTTTTAGATTTTGATCTTTAGCTTTTTGATACAGCAAGTTTCTCAGGGTCAAAAGTTATTTTTCTGAGCTTTGAGTCAGAAATATATTGATGTTCATTGTCTGTAGTGTCCTGCTGTGATCTTTACTTTATAAATACACTATTCTAATAGCAACTCCTTCTTCTGTAATATGATGGAATATTGTTGCATTGCAATTGCTTTGTTATAATGTTAAGTTTCTCTTGAATTTCAACATACTCATTCAATGTTCTGATTTCAGTGGATTCTGAATAGAGGGAGTAATAATTAATTACTGGTTATTTTGCACAGAAGCATAGGGATAAAAAGATTTAATTGTTACTGATGCATCATAAGTTTGGTTAATGTTCTTTACTATGCAAGACACTGTAATTGCTGGTGGTCTTCAGTGAGACTTTGTAGCCTTAATGCCTTATGTACCCAACTCTTCTATAGAAAGCTGATGGCTTTGTACTGTCATTGTGCAGCAGCCAATTTCTTTCAGGTTCAGTTGGTTGTTTAAATTATGCTCTAAAAGCCCTTTAAATAAGGGCTTTTTAATAAGTGTACACCAAGAATTTGACAAGCTCATTGTAATAGACAAGAGTGGTCTGTATAATTTAAATGGATTTCCGGCATTTGTCTAACACCAGGCATGAAATAACCTCAACACAACAGCATTGGTGATATTACTAGTTAAATGTGTAATTTTTATTCTGAAAACAGATTCCCAGTTCCAAAAAGTGGTCCAAGATGATGCTTCCTGCAATTAGTAATGACAAAATGGATCATACTTCCCTTGATCATAATTTTAAAAATAACAACTTCTCCCATGGTATTTTCTCTTCCTTGAGCTTTTGTTTAAGAGCTGTCTGTTGGAGGGTTTATTTCTAGGGAGGCAGCCTCTTTTGAAGTTATTTCCTTGCTAACTAGCAGTAGTTACCCAGGAAGAGTCTGTTTTTTAGTTCTCTAACCATAATTACCATGGCAGGCTCATCTGTGGCATCAGCCCCACAAGGGTAATAAAAACATTGTCTGTGTCCCTGCATGGATTCAGTGTTTGCAGTGCTGACAGCAGATGTGATCACTGACTTCAGCAGGACATTGTAGCTACCAGCAGAATGTTTTTGGGGTCATAACCGCCTGTACATCCAAAGAAAAGTTGTGGCTTTATGTTCCTTCAGATGCAGGTGACTTCTGGGGGGAACACACATAGAGTTCTATGGTGATAACTTCTGTATATCAGAATGAGTAATTTCCTATGTTTTGTGAATTACTGTTTGACAAAAAGGGGGTAAAATACCCTCAGCAGTAATTAAAGGATTTTTGCTATGTTCTATATATTGTTAAATATATGTTGAATTATATGTTTTGTAGAAGTTACTGGCTTTGTTATGTAGTAGTATATTTTTATAGACAATTCTTATATATTGAAATGTTAAGAATATTTTCATAAGAGATTTATATTCCTCATTGCTAATAAAATTATTCTGAAGAATTAATCTCTGGTTTTGCATTGATTAGTGGACTATATCTGAATGCATTAATTGTAAAACTTAATGAAATAACTGTTAATCAAACAGTGCCTGGTAAACATGAACATAGGCCTCAAATTCTCTGATATTATCATGCTGCATTACTTTTTATGCCTTGCAACAAGCTAGTGACAAAATGAAGCTTCATCAGCTTCCATACATTAATTTCTTAACTAGAAACACTGTAGCACTGACAGATCAGTAAAGTTAAATTTTCCTGTGTCCAAGTGGCAGTCTGTTTCTGTGGATTTTTTTGTTCTCTTTTATTACTATACATCATGATTTGAGTTCAACTTTTGTCCCACTTATCACAAGGTGATATTTAATTCACCCTCATGCTTCCCATTATCTAGTGTGTTAATAATTAATTTGTCACCAAAGAGAAAAAAATTCATATTTGCTAAGTATTACAGAAAGATTGCTAATTTTTATTGTCCTTAGAGCAGTGCTGCTTCCTACAGTGTTGTCAGTTTTAACAAGAGCAGAAGATACCAGAAGTGGACTTCTCAAGCTTGTGCTTGAGAGCTTTGAGAGGAGGTGACAGATGTTTTTGTTCTGGGTGTAACTTAGAGAGGGAAAAATAGAGGAGGGACAGGAGGGACTGTGAGTTACATTGTGGGGAGTTACTGGCAGCTTTGGCCTGTCTATCCAGCACCCTCTTCACTTTGTATGTTCAAAAATTAACTCATTGTAGGACAACTTGTCACTGTTTGTTTCACATGCTTTAAAGTAAAGAAAAACCAAGGTACTTCCCAGAGGTTTAACTCTGCCAGGCATGGGCAAGGGAAGATTATTTGGGAAGAAATTTTGCCACTTTCTCTTGGCAGTTCTGTGTGTTCTTTGGAACAGCTAATCTAATAGAAATTTAAGCTTCGAGGGAAGGGGGAGGGAAAAGAACCTTTTTGGTGACTATTAAAATATTTATTTAGAAATTATTAGTGACATAGCATAAGAGACAAAGGCTTTTACTAGATTATAAAACTCTTGAAACAAAATTACACAATTATGCTATTCGCACACACCAAAAAAACCCCAAAACAAGACAAACTAAACAACAAAAACCAACAAAACAAAACACACACACACAAAAAAACCCAAAAAACAAAACAAAAAAACAAAAGGAAAAGAGGTCGAAGGATTCAAAATTAAAAAGCATTCCCATTATTGGAAAACAAACTTCACTGAAGTTGCAAAATATTTACAAGCACTGCACTTCATTGATTCGATAAAGTGTTCTTACAGTCCTGAGCACAGGAAGTAGTGCCTGGGATAAAATATGCAGATGAACTCTTCAAATATATTTCAGTTGATTGTTCTTCAATTGGCTTTTATGGAACTGTGTTTTCTGACACTGCTGAATATAGTTCATACATTACCCTGTCAAGGAGCAGGGAATTCTAGAAAGGATAAAAAACTGATTTGTCAGCTGAGTTTACGTGCTGAGGAAAGGGAGAAAGATTTGAGTTCTTGCAATGCTGGAATGAATTATTTTTGGGGTCTGTATGAAAGAGGTGGAAAGAAAATTTGTGTTTCCTGGCTAGCAAGTTCATTTTCCCTCTGTAATGTGACTGTTCTGTCGGCAGGTGGGGCTGTCTTTCTTAATTTATTCCTTAGGGTGTAAGATTAAATCCTCTTAAAAATCCAAATCCGCAGATCTAGACATTAAGTTTCAGTACAATGATGTACTCAGTTTAAATATTAAATTTAAGTGGGATTCAAAATGCTATGAAGCATTTTATTGACTACACAGAATACTGCTCAGCAGACCCTTGAATAATTTCTTAAACTCTTTTCTCTGATGTTTTAAACTGTATCCTGCACCTCCCCCAGAGCAAAAGATTCTAGGTGGTGCTGGACGACTTTGGCAAGGCTCTGTCTAAAATTCTAGGGAGCAAGGAGAGAGGGTCTGCTCCCTTCCTGTGAACATCACTGGTTGGCAGGGATCTTGTAGTGAGATTGGACATCTTATCAGTAATGATAGTACTGGGTATGATGCAGTCTGGATATGTAGCAGAAGTCCTAAATATTATTATTATTTATAAAAAAAAATTAAAAGGGAGGGATAACAAGTACATTCTTACTGCTAAATGCTTTGTGGCAAATTGGGGGGGCTAGGATGAATTTAGGCTATTGGTTCTAAGGTTGCACAGAAACAGCACATATGCTGTCTGAGCAGTTTACCTTGTTGGTCTCTGTTTTTCTCCTGTTTGGCTGGGGAATTAAAAAAATATTTCTGTTCCGCTCTTAATCTTTATTTTGGGGCTGGGGTGAGACCCCTACATAGTTCTTGAGCAGGTTCTTGGTGCAGGTGCTGCAGCAGGGAGGCCTTTTACATCATCTAGTACCTCATCCCCAGGCCCTACTGCCAAATATTTCCAATGCTAGGGTTTCCCAGTAACTGTTGCTCTGGTCACCACAGCTATGGGTGGTGACAGGGCTATGGACAGGAGCAGGTGTGCTGGAAGAGCCTCTTCAGCAGGGCAGCTGATTAAATAAGGAAGTTGTGCAAGCTCTTGAACATAGATGCACCATATTAAAGCCTGGTAGAGTTGGGAAAGGTTGTACCAACTTAAACTAAGGCAGAGAAATATTGGAAAGTGAGGAGGTGACATGGCTAAGTACTACAGTGGGCTAGAAAAAATACTTGTCAACATGTTTTCCATTGGAAGGCTGGATGGAGTATTTTTTGCTGGTGTTAACTGGCACTGTTAGGTGTTGTTCTACCTCATAGGAAGTACTGGACAGTTTTTGGGAAGTTGAGTAATGTTAAAGAAGAGGAAAACCTTTATAATATTATTTGGAAAGGCTATGTGGCAAATCCACTTTATTTTATAAAGATACAGTGCACTGTGAATCATATATTAATATTTACTTTCTTGTTTTCCCATTAGTACTTTATTACATAAAACAAATATTCCTTTATATTACCATAAAATTGTTCAGTCACAGGTTTTGATCAGGAAGTGAAGGAAAAAGCTGTTTGCTTTTGAAAAGTAAACCTAATTTTTTTTTTTTCAGTTTGTCAGAATTATTTCATGTCAATCCATGCCTTGTAAAAGATGTGTGTTGAATTTCTTCATTAAACATCATCTTTATGTAATATGAATAAGAGCCTGTGTTCTGCTATTTGTAGTAATGTATGTAGGGAGTCCATATGAAAGCACTTAGCTGATGTTCTTTATTCTTGGCACGTGACAAAACATTTTTTTCATTATTAGAAATGGAGAGTGATAACAAAATACTACAATCGGAAATCTTGCATGGGAGGACTGCAAGACAGCCTTTTCTTCCCCAGAAATCTCGTTTGCTTATGTCATTTATGTCCCTTTTCTGCTTTACCTGCCAGAACCATGTAGCTGTATTTCCTTTGCAGTTTGTTACTTCTTAATTTGCACAAATGGTGGCTAATTTGAATTTCTGATGTTACCAGCGCAGTTATGTGTTTTTTTTAAAGGAAGGAAGGTATGAAATACACACATACACATACATATACACATTCACATACACCACATACATATACACATACACATATATTAAGACAAACTAGAAGCTTTACAGATTAACCATATATTTTGCATCAACAAGACTTGTAAATTTTAATTACAATGTCTGTCATAAATCATCTTGACTCAGCTTTACAGAACAGCCTCTTGTGTCTGCTGTTCTCTTAGGAGGGGGAAGGAAGGGGCAGAAAAGGGAAAGGAAAAGTCTGGGGGAAAATCTTTGTTCTCTCGCTGGCAAGTTCTCTGTAGCAAAGCTGTCCCACTGAAGCCTGACTGTGTGATTGGGTACAGATTTAAGGAAGAGAAGGAACAGTTTGTTCTCTGCTGATTATATAAGAATACCCTTGACAGCATGTTGCTTGCTTCAGATTACAGCCTGTATCCCATGATTAGCATGGAAAAAAAATAGGAAAACTAGAGTGATACCCACAGTTCTATTTCTTTACGATGCCTTTTTTTAATCCTGGAAACCTTGGGCATAAGGCAATGGACACAACTTTATTTTAGCCTGTAGCTCTCTAGATGTCAGTTTTGATCAAAAAACTTAAATACTGTTTTCCTCCAGAAAAATATATTTGCCAGTTTGATTCTGCTGTTTAAAATTTTCTGGAGAATTCTGGTCTTTCCAAATTCTCTGATGCCCACAGATATTTTTGTAGCATGTTTTTCTAATTTGCCTTTTGTCTCCTTGGATATTTAGAACTTCATTTCAGGACTGAAAGCATTTTTGCAGTCTTTTACAGATCTTTTTTTATGACAAGACACATTTCTTCTTTCACATGCACAGTTGGAAATATGTCCCAGGTAGATAATTAAAGAAAAAGCATTTTTCACATTTCATTTCTCCCATTTAAATGTTTTTAAAGCATTAGGAACTTCTGGATAGAAGCATGAAGGGTTACATAGCACTTTTTAAAACTGTAGCCTAGATGTCTATCTCTGGAGTTTAATGGATATGTTTAGGCCCCCCAAATTTTAATTTTTATATAGAACATTACATGCTTACATACAATTTGCTGTAGAGAACAGCAGCTACTTTCTGTTGTGCTCACACTGTCATCTCTCAGAGGTAGAATCAATGGGAGCTATTATGGTTGCAGTCTCAGGGACAGGCATATTGGGTGTGCAGTGAGGGTGCTCAGAAAAGGGAATACAGCCCTACAGATCAGTCAGGACTGCAAAACTCTAACCCTGCATGTGGTGAAGAGTCATCTGGTTTGAGGTCATCTCCTGCTCTCCCCTCAAATGCTGCCATCGATGGACTGTTCACTGGAAAGCCAATTACATTTACAATACACTGGCAACAGAGAAACTTGAAACCAGAAGATATCAACACTGTACTGTCTTCAGAAATCCTAGAAATTTGTTTTGGACAAATGTTTTATGAAGATGTTTCCATACCAGCCCCATTCACAAACAATTTGGTTCTTTAGCAGCAGTTTTGCTGTCACAATCTTCTTGGTAACTTTTCTGCACATGATTATAGGCCATTGGTTTAGAATCTGCCGGTGCTTATGTATAGTTTTATTATTTACTTTTTTCCTTGAAGTGTCAGTTTTGTTTTTATGACTTTCATGATAATTTCAGATGTACTTTTATTGCTATATTATCACACTTTGAAGAATTTTTGACTAGTTTGTCTGGGATTTTCAGTATTAAATGCCTCATGACCACATGTATTTATTTTCTTAACCTTAGCATATATATGACTCCAAGTTGTAATTAGTGACTCCATGTTAAACTGCACCAACATGTCTATAAAACACAGCATATGGATATCTTGATGAAAGGAAATTGGGAGATGCTGCTTTTATAAACCTGAAAGCTGCAGAGCAGATGTGGAAGGAATTACTGCAAAGAATCTCTACTGGCATATAAAACAGAAGCTGAAGTTTATTTTGGTTTTATTATAAAAGAAAAAACATTATACTAAAGCTCTGTTGTATTTAGGTTACATAAAATTTTGTTGTTCAGGACTAGCTGTGAAACTATGTGCACTGATGTGACAATGGAACAAGGCAATTTTTTCTCCTTTAAATATTTAGTACTAGAACTTTACAAGTGAATTGTAAAACACGTATTTTTAGATTTTACAGTAAATTTAATAATGTTCCTTTTTGGAGGAGAAGACTGTAATAGATATTGCAAAGTTAATATCCTTTTTTTAATTTCACGAGCAAAGAGCAAAATAGTGATTACCCTTTTTGCAGTCTGATTGTCTGGCTTCTTCTGTGGAAAGTCCTGGTCATAAATGCGCATTTCTGAAGAACTGTTAACCACAAGCATTCCCATGCTCTCATATTTTCAACACCTAATCATTCAGCCAGACTTTGTAGAAAACACTAGATTATTGTTTACTTACCTATTATAGATTTCAGAAAAGCATTGATGTGCTTACCAGGCAAGTCTTGTAATTTGATGCAAGAAACAACACACTTTATCATTATAAATGTATTAAGGACTTTACTGTGTATTTGAGAAGTTTAAGACTATATGAGGAAAGTAATAAAACAGGCTTCTCAATACATTTTCAACATGACTGTATAATTTGATGTGAGTGAAAGTGCTAGTTACTTGCCATTTTAAAATGACTAATATTTCTGTCTGTTATTGACCCCCAAATTTTCATAGATTAGTCACTTAATAGCTAAGTATTTTCTGACTTCTGGGTTGGTTTTTTTTTTTAGGGAGAATTGGCAGAAAATTATGGCATAGTATTCAATTTTATAAAAATTTATTAACTTTATTCAATTACTGGTATTAATACTTTGACTTCCATTGTCCCTGAAATGTAATATGAAATAAACAAAAGTTATCACTCCAATGTTTTGAGGATTTTTATTTTAATGTAGCCTCTTAAAAACCATCATAAAATAATGGCATACTAAAAACATGGCTAGGTTATACAATGGGAGTACAGTTAAGGCATAAAAGGCTTTCTTTGATCTACATCAGGAGCTACTTCATTGAAATATGAAATTTCTCAGACTAAAACTTGTGTGGCCAAAAAATGGTAATGCAGTCATTCCATTACAATTAATTATCCTTAGCAGAAATGTTCTCTCCTAGAGATATTTGAAAAAAGTGTGTGAACTTTTTTCAAGTTTACTATGAAACCTTTTGTAGCTCTTCCAAAGACTGACTGAGGGATGACTTTATTAATGATTTGAAAGTCAAACGGCGGATGTCAATTCCAAAGCTCATTGTTTCAGGTTCTTTTAACTGTTATTTTTAAAAATCTAGCTACATTTTTTTTTCCTAATTGAAATGTCAGAAAGTCTTTAAGCAAGTGCAGTAGCCTTTCAGAATTGCCTCCATGACTGCTGATGGTTGTAATAGTCAGGCAAAACTGACCTCACATCACATAAAGTAACATTAAGTTTGGAATATAGTTACAAACTTCTGAAACATTTGTAGAATAGCAGACTTTGTAAGAAACCTTCAGTCCAAAGTTAATAATGTAAAAACAATTTCTGAAATTCAAGTAGTTTGGCTTATTTATTATTTATTTATTTATTATTTTGAATCAATATAGAAGTCATACTGGTTGGGATTATTTATCTAGCAATTACAGCTTTGAAATAGGTCTCTTAGTAAAATAATTGTCTTAAGTGAAACTGCCTTTCTGTAAGAACTGTTTTCATGGGGCAGAATCCCTTTGTGACTGAAGCAGGGTTGTGCTTTACAGAGAGTTGAGATGCCCTGACAGAGCAGTCGCCACCCTGCCTCCATGGGCTGTACTTCTGTAGAATGATAATTGGTTTCTTGGAAACAAGGAATTAATTGCAGATAAAGCCTGTGTGTTTCTTCACAAGAAAACTGCCTATCCATTAGTAAATCAATGAAAATTTTGCTGTACTGAAACTAGAGTACAGTTAAGAAAACATTCTCAGTCCTTACTTTCATGTGTTTCTAATTTTCTTTTAGAATTTCTGTTTGCATTTGTGCAAATGTGTGTGCTTTCCTTTAGTCCTAGCTGAAGGGTGAGTTTTGGAGCAAAGGCCAAGGAAAAACCTTTTGGCTATTTTTTTTAAATTAAAAGCATATTTTAAGTGTTTAATGTAATTTGTTAAATAAATTGTTTGAAAATATTGCTATATATACCATGATTAAAAACAAAATATTCCTTTATACATTATACTGCAGGGTTTAGGCAAGTGATTCATAGTTCAGACTGAGTGCAGAAAAAAATCCAGGTATTCTTGAGTACTGATGCTACCACTGTACTTTCTTTCCTGATGGGAAAATTGCCCAAGTAAACTCACATTGCTTGAGTTTCCCCATCTGTATAATGTGCATAATACTTACCATCTTACAGGAATGTGTGGAATGTAATATTTATGCGTCACTTTGAAGTTCATCTCTAAATCAGTTCTGTAACCCCAACTCCAAACTGCATGGTTGGTAGAAGACTGTGAGACACACCAATATTTTCTGGAAGGACTGTATTTTTCTCCACCTATAAATACTGTATTTGAGCTGGATGTGTTGTCTTTCTATATCATAAAGCTCGATGGAGCAGTAAGGTATAATGTGATGACTAACAGAGAGTTCTCATGAGAACAGGGTAGACACTGATGTACAATGAGAGAGAAAACTGAAGCATTCTCAATGCAGTCTCTGCTTGGCTGAGAATGTTAAAAAGAAACCATGATCCGTGAGTTAAGTCCAGCAAAAAAATACTTTCTTCATCTGTATAACATTGCGGTTGCCAGGCAGCTCAAAATTCACCTCTGCAAAGCTCAGATGTGAGATTCCCCCAGAGAAAGTGGAATTCTGGCTGCCTGCAGAGTTTGCCCACCTTGGGAACAAATTTGAAGAGGGGAAGGTGACTTTTTCTGAGAGGAGTCACTTCTGTTGTGTGTACAACCAGGGAGAGATGTCCTGGCTAACAATCGTAACAGCAGCTTTCCAACTTGTTACCAAGGAAAAGAGCTTCTTCCCAAATAGATCTGCTTGCAGCAACTTTATTACATATATCTAGACACCATTATTTCTTCATAGTCAAATTTTTCTCAATCTGCAGTGCTTGGTAGCAGGGATGCAATTTCTGAACTGGTAATTGCATAAATACATTCTAGGAAAAGAGAAGTCCTGCAGCTTTTTGATACTCATAATTACGTCTTTCCTACAGTTTCAGGGAAGCAAATGTTGTCCTGGAGAAAATGAGCATTTAATTACTTTGTAGAGAGCACCTGTCACTTTTGTATCTGAAGTGTAGCTTTCACAGTGTTCAAAAATCTCACTGTTATTAAATAATTGTCCAGTATCCAGATGAAACGAGCAGTCTTCAATTTACAGGTGAGAAGATAGATGTCTTTTTGCAGGTCAAGGATATGGTGATTTCTCCAAGTTTTCCATTCAGTAAAATGCAACACTTCCTTTTCAGTATACGATATCTTTTATTGTTGGAGTTTTGGAAGATGGAAAAAAACTGCAAACACATTGTAAAGGAACAGTTACATATATTTTCCCCGGAATAATGTGATAGCAACTTTCCTACACTCTTTAAAACAAATGGAAAAGCAGAGAGAAACTGGAAAAAGCTTCTGTGGAAAGGTTGGTGTTGCCTTTGTGTTTGCAGGATAATTCATTGTCACTATTGTAGAGCTGAAAACCCATTGCATGACTTGCTATGAAGCAACTGAAAAAAGTTGTAGTGTACACTAGAATATTATTAATTAAATGTATTTTGAGCCAATATTCAGGCTCTAAATTTATGAAAGTACTGAAAAATACACAGATCACACAAAACATGAGTTGGAAAAGATTCAATACTCAAATTTCAGTGTTTGCAAAATATTGTCTTATGGCATTTTTTGGATGCTATATGCACTGAATGAAATCCAGGCCACGCTGGAGGCAAAGGCAATGATAAACTTTCTGCAGGACCTAGATTTTATCCAGTATGAATTATATTTAAGTATAGAATGATGACTATTACAAGTTAATTACCTAAATTAGTTCAGACTGACAATGTGTTATGTCTCCTAAACAACAAATTATTTAGATGGTGTGCTGCTAAAAAGATCAAGGTGCTTTACGATGGTGGATGCATTTTCTTCTCTGTTCTAATAACCAGAACCTATAAGCCATGGAAAGACTCAAAATAGATAATAAAGGTAAAGCCAGGAATTGATAAGTGAACAAATATATAACACACTATACCTGACCTGATTTGTTTTAAAAATCCAAATAAAAACATAAAACTTGTTTGAAAATATGTAACTTTCCAGTGGGTAACTTCACTGGTTTTTTTCATGTATTTGTTGAATAGAGTATTTGCCAACAGACTTTTTCCACTGTTATTACTGCCTACAGGACTTCAATACACTTGTATTATGCTCACAAGATAATTGTTACAATGAGGTGATGTGTGTTTGCTCAGGTAACAAAGTAGAGTACGTAGGGATAGATCTGATTTTCAAGTGGTATTAATCTAAATAGTATGATGTAAAATGGTTCGAGTTCCACGATGTAAAATGTACGAGTTCCTTGCTTTGAAAGAGAATGAAAAAAATGAACTGTAAGTTTTACAGCCCCACACTGTGACACGGTCCGCGCATCCCTTTGTTATGAGAATCGGTGCTCTTCACATAAAAACGTCCTAAACAAACACGCCTTAGCTTATAGCAAACTCGCCAGTTTAAAAATTGAGAATGGTTCCTTTAAACTAGAACTTTACGAGACTCTTCTTCCTTCTACTTCGTACGGAAAAAATCGCAGGCAGAGGTGCACTGCTGCCTTCACCAAACCGGGTTTTCCCGCAGCGACGACGAAGCCACGCCGCGTTCCATGCGCTCCCCAGGCAGGCTCCGCGCTGGCCCCGGGGATGCTGCGGGAGCGCTCCCCGACCCGCTCCGGAGCCCGGCCGCGCTTCCCGCGCTCCGCGGCGCGCCCGGGGCGCTGCGGGCGGGGGGCGCGGGCCCACATTCCGATGCGCTGAGGCAGCCGCGGCCCGGCCCGCCCCCGCCCCGGCCCCCGCTCGCAGGGCGCGCACGGCGATGGCGCTGGACCGACTCCAGCCGCGCGGGACGGCGCCGCTACTCCGCGGCGCGGAGGCGCGGCGCTGGGGCGCTTGGCCGACGGCGCCCGTTTGCGGGAGGTAGGAGGAAGCTCTTCCGCGGGCGGCTCCAGCTGGCAGCTCCCGGCGGCGGGACGGGACCCGGGGCGCGCTCTCTGGCTCCGGGAGTCCCCTCAGCGGGAGCCGCCCGGTCCTTCAGGAGCAGCCGCGCGCACGCGGCGCCGGGGCCAGCGGTTCCCGCTGCCGCACTTGGGGAGCTCCACCGTGCCTGCGGGAGCGCGGGGCTGTCCCGGGGCAGGACAAGGAGGAGCTGCCGCATCCCATCTGCCTCGCGTGCAGGGGATGATCCTAGCGACCGTCCCGAGGGCGGCCATCCGGTCGGAGAAACCCGCTCTCCACCACCGAGGAGGGGCGGTGCTGGGGCACCCCTCCCGGGCGGCCCCGCGCCCTCTGTCCGCGGCTGACTGAGCCGGCGGCGCTGCCCCTCGGCCCCTCCCCAGCTCTCCCCGTCCCTCCCGGGCCCGGCGGGGCGGTGCGCGTCCGCAGCTCCCGCCCCCTGCCCGCGGGGAAGGCGCCTGGCCTCGCTCGCTCCGCCGCCCCGGGCAGCGGCGGCCGTGGAGCCCTGGCGAGGCGGGGGTGGCCCCGTCCCGCAGAGCGCTCCGCCGCCGCGGCCCCGCCGCCGCTGGAGTCGCCGCCGACCCGAGGAGGAGGACGAGATACCGGGGAGACGCTGAAAGGTGCGTCCCCTGCACACCCCAGCCCGCTCTCACGGGCTCTCCCTGACTCCCGAGCGCGGTTGGCTCTCCTCTGGGGGCTCTCTGGGGCCGGGTCCCGGCCCCCACGGTTCTCGTGGCCCCGGGGGGTTGCCGAGGGCTGTCCGCCCGCTGCGGCCGTGCCCGGGGGCGGGCGGGGGCTCGGCTTTCGGCCATGTTCCGCAGCCCCCGCTGCCCGCGCCTTCTCCGCCTGACCTTCGGCTTACGGATTCTCCCTCTTCCTCTGGCAGGGTTCAAGGAAACTCCAAATAAAAATTGGGGTGGGCTGCCCTTATCCCATATGCTAGAAATTGTTCTCAATTCATCCCTCGCTTTCTTTCTTCCACTGCGATTGTGCCATCACTTGTAATTTTTACGTTAAAGTCTGGCAAAATTTAGTCCCAGATTGGTGCAGCTCATCAGAGATGTGGCGTTGGAAGGAGCCTGTGGCTGTAAGCGACAGGGGTGCTGTCCGTCTCCCCCCCTCCGTGGGTCTCTGCTCTTTGGGGGTGCTGCAGGCCCTGACACCCAGGCGTGAAGGGGCAGTGCATTCCTCCCAGCTCCAGACTTCTCTTTGCCCCACTTGCTGAAGGGTTGTTGAGTTAGAAAGACTCAAAGTCTGCAAACACTTAGAGAAGTAGTTTCACTGAAGTGTTTGTAGGATCAAGACCAAAGTGTCTAGGTGTGATGCTTATCTGTTCTGCTGCACCCTCTTGGGATGCCACCAGTGCAGGTGATAAAGGGAAGAGCCTATACAGGTGACTGTGAACCGGGCTTCCTCTGATAAAGGATATGAAAGAGCTGGATTAAGAGTGGTAGAGAAATGCCTGAAGGATCAGCTGTACTTCAAGGAACAGTAAAATGTTTTGTTTCATAGTGAGGCATTTGTGTAAGGAGCAGAATTGGTCTTCTTGTTGTATTTAATATGCTAAAAGTTTGATTTAAAAGTTTTCCAAATATTTCCATCCTCTACATTTGTATGAGGATTATCTAGCAAACAAAAGTTTGCTAAATATTTCCATCCTTTACCTCTGTATATTTGAAAGAAGATCAGAGAACCTGCCAATTATGAAGCAGCCTCTTAGTAATCATTGCAGAGCAGCAACTATTATGTAGTTTAAGAAATCATGTTTTTCCAGCTACAGTAATCATCTTTGATCTGTGCTGTCACATCCCATAAAAAGTCAATGGCAAACAACCAGTCTTTGTGATCATTAAAAAGCACTGCAACAAATATGTGAGCAGTGAAACATACAAGGTGAAACCAGAAACAGACATGGTTTTGTCTAGTAGAAAGTGCTCAAGAGAAATTCCCAAGATGTAATGGACATGTATGCCCATCTGCATAAATTTGTAGAGGATTTCTAAAAGTCTTGTTTTCTTAGTCATCTAAATAGAATTAATTCTTGCCATATTGAGGTAGTAATCGCAGATACTGTAATGAGTTCATTTGTGTTTTCATACATGGTAAAAAGTTTGTTGTTAAGACTTTGTGGCTGTAGATGATGCAGTGCAGTTCCTGTCCTCTCAGTTAACATTAATTTAATGTGATGCATTTGATGCAATAAAAGTGTGATGTTCAAACCACAAGGTAAAACTTCCAGATCAAGTAACATGAAAACCCTACTGCAGAATAAAGAATTTCTCAAAACTGTGGTAACTGGAGATCATAGAGCAAGTTCATGGAGATGATAAGGTCATTTGAGATTTGGGAGATTTGTAATATGAGGAAAAGAAATTTTCTCTATTTAGGTTTTTAGGTTATCCAAAAGAATGTAGTGAAACAATCTGAGCACTATTTCTGAGTATCCATGAAAGTATTTCTTTTATCAAAGGGCTGTTTTATTTAAGAGAATTATGGATTCACTAGTGACTAGAACCTGCATGGAAATCCAATACAGGAGCAAGGCACATATTGAAAAGTGGCAGCTGTGACTGTTTGTGAAAGATTGTAGATTTATAACCACTGGAAACATTTTGCTTAATTTGCAGCTCTTCCTTCTTTTTTGGAGAAAAGCAGCTATAATTTACCAATAGTTCTTGGATTTTAAATGGGAATTAGAGAAAAACTTCAGTTATTAAGGAGGCAAAAAGTAATTAATCTATTATTTCATTAGAAATCCCCATGATTTGCATAGGGATTTTTTAATTAAACTAAGGGTTTTTTTAGTGATCATCTTAATTTATGTGCGTATTTACAAAAGCATTTCTTTAGGAGTGTTTTCTTTTAAAACACTGAT
Organism: Fringilla coelebs; assembly: GCF_963513975.1. Classification (NCBI taxonomy): domain Eukaryota; kingdom Metazoa; phylum Chordata; class Aves; order Passeriformes; family Fringillidae; genus Fringilla; species Fringilla coelebs. Next base: position 20,857,511 of record NC_140066.1, on the reverse strand, counting down.
GACCACACTTCAGAACATGGGTTGTGATTTTGTTTCCTGTTTCTACAGCACGTAGTACAAAAACAGATTTTGGGTCATGACTGACTCTTAAATTTTATAAATGACAATGATACGTGTTATTAGCAATAATTCACTTTTTTTTTGTTTTATATACTTCTTGAAAATACCAGTAACTGAAAGGTTGGGACAAATCATGCAGCTCCAACATGGACAGACTTACTCCCATGCCTGTTCACAATGCAGCCATTGATGGTTTCCTTGAGCAATGGCTATCATTTGATTGTGCAGACAGCAGGTTAACGTCTGTCTCTACTTTTAATATGCAGTCTGATTCATTTGTAAGTAACACTTTTCATCATATCTCTGTTTTAAAAAGCATGCTAGCATTAAATCCATGTTTTCCTTAATTTTGTTCCTTCCTGAACTTTCTTAATCATGTAGAATAGAGGTGTTGCTCATGGACTTGAGGACCTACATGTCTGAGTACATACTATGGGAGAGCAGTCCAGCTTACTCTGCATACTCCTTTATTTGTCTTGGCAAAACTATATGTGTGTGTGTGTGTGTGTATATATATATATATATATATATGGGTAGGGTTTTCCATAGTCATGGTACTGCCAGATAGATATTGGTCATATTTCACTCCTTGATTTTTTTGAGCATAACATCTATCTGCTGAAACACGACTTGTGTTTAAGAGCTGAGGATGAATTCTATGAATTATTTATTAATGAGGATACATTCTATGAATTTCCTGTATTGGGAGGAAATATTTTTATTCTGTTTCAAGGCACAGAATTTTGGTTTTTACTTGAAACAAGTTAATTCGTAAGTATGTCAATGTGCGATCAAAGTCTGGCCCTCTGGTTTCTCATACTCTGTCATGCTGGCATCTCTGTGCAAGACATAATTAATGTCACTGATTTTAAACTAGGCCATCCACAATACTTTCTTCTTAACTGCCCAGTCATTCATAAATAATCCAGCATGTCCAAGCAAGAGCTTGATGTGGCAGCACTTACTGAAACCTGGTAACAAGAGCTGAGGGGAACGACGAGCTCAGCTCCCCACCAGAATTATCCTTCTTCCAGAGCCTGCTATATTGCTCCAGTTTATCAAGTGTCAGTGTAATACCAGCTCTTTCAGTAAATGATTTAGAGCAGCAGGGACACAAACCTTGGGGAGTATGTGACATGCCCCATGGAGCTGCCTCCTGCATTCTTTACATCTGAAACTCGCTTGGCATTGGGGGTAGGGACAGTGCAGGGTTGAATCCTTTACGACAAAGTGTTCTGTGGGTCAGTATAGGTATTGTGACATTTTACAGTAGTCTGAGCCATATCATTAGGGTTTAAATAGGCTGTCCACTGTGGGATACTTTTTATTTTATATTGCTATCAGTAAGTAATATTTAATGACTTGTTACAACATTTTCAGTGGTGCCTCCTCATTAAAAAAAAAAAGAGTATACTATTGTATTTGTCAGTTGTAACATTTCATAAGTAATTTAAAAATTAAATGCTCAGGCATTTTTAGTGTTCTTTATGTTACTTATTTCAATGTTTTAAATGAGACACAAAACAGTAGAAACAACAAGAGCAAAGCTGAAGCTACCATTTGAAAATATTTTTGGGGTAATGGTTTTATTCTGTTAGTATGCACAAGTGCTGCATAACTTGCATCTAATAATAGTGTGTTTTCTTAAACAGATGACTCTCCAGTTGCGTTGACCTTGCCTTGTGTAGTAGGACCTTGCTGTCTGCTGTTTCAGACAATGCTCTGATGTGAGATCTCTCCTCCCACAGTATTTTTCTCTGTCTGTGCTACAGCATACAGCAAGAATGCTGCTGCAGTGATCTTTGGTATTTGAGGTTTTTGTTACACTGCATCTTCTTTCAAACATTTTCATAATGCATTCCTTTACTCCAAGTACAAAACTCTGTTGCTTGGATTAGGTTAATTTCTTTCTGTAGTGGTACAAATACCTTTCAGCAGTGTTTTGGGGGAAACCAACTTGGTTTGCCTTTGGAATTTAGCAAGATAAAAAGGGATCATACCAGACCAGCTACTGCTCTGTGCACTACAGACAGTTCATATCAAAGAACAACCTGTAGATTTCTTCTCAAGGAACTTTCTTTATGTGAATGCCTCCTTTTTAATTCCTTTAGGGTTTTGGATTTTTAGCTATGTACCAAATTGCAAGGGAAAAAGAAAATGCAGTGTTGTAATATTTGGGCTGGTTTGCATTTTGAAGATGGTATTCTGCTTCTGTTCTAATTCTAGGTAATTTTCATACTCTGACATTTTTCAAAGATGTATTTTCAACTAGTTAGCTATTGTTCAGTGTGGACAAGTATGTTAAAATGCATTTATATCAGATTGTTGCCCATTGGTGGGTAATATCTAATAATTAATTTTTCTAACTTTTTCTAGAGTCACACTTCCAGTGACTTTCAAGTGTGTCAGATGTTCTGTGAGTACCTGCATTGTTTCTACTGAAAGCAGTGGGAAAATAACCTCATTGCAGGTTTTTCTTGTGAAAGCTTTTTTTCTGATCACTCAGTGTGCACCCATTTTAGTTCAGCACACTTATGGGAAGCAGTACAAATTGAGGAGTATCTGCAAGGCTGGAAGGCCCTGGATTTCTGACTGCAGGAGGGGCTGGCAAACAGGCTGACTTCCCGCTTGGGTCTGGAGCTCTCATTCACTCCTGGCTGCCACAGCCGGAAGTTTTGGAACATGTTCAGTGGCAGTGGTGTCAAAGAAGACCAGGCACATAATGCTTCCTTGAAATCTTTTGTGTTATGGTACTTCTGCATTTTTTAGGTGAAGAATATTTCTTAATATGGCTTCTTGAAGATTTTCAGTGTAGCATGAATAGTCTGTTGTTTGCATTTTTACCTCCAAACAACATACAAAAAGGAAAGAATCTTGCATAATTACCTTTATTTTGTTATGATTGCACCTTTTTTGTATGTTTTTTTCTTAATAATCAATTTATGGACTAGACAACAAAAATAGAAACAATAAAATCAAACAGTTGGACATACGCTGGAAATATTTTTGTCTTAAGATCCACTCAGAATGTTGCTGTCATTATTTGAATATACGTGTCTTCTCATTTGTGCTTTTATTCAGAAAAGTATAAGCAAGAAGTTCAACTTCAGCGGTGGTATTCACTCAATAGACTTAGAAATGAAGTAGGGAGAAATTAGAACATAAAAATAGGTGGTTTCATATGTCTGTCATTTACTAAAACCCCTTTGACAATACCACTTAGAGGCATTCCATATCATTAGCCTGGGTAATTTAAGTATTTAAGTACAATTATAGGGTTTTTTAATATTGGTTTTTTTGTTGGATGGATATAGAGAGTAGCTATCAGTATTCCATCATCTCATGAAATTATATTAGCTTAGGCCAAGTCCATGTAGCATTGGGTGCTATTGTTTTCATTGTGGTGCTTGTTATGCTTTTGTCCTCCTAGTTAAAACAGATTTCAGAGACTGTAGGACTGCAATACATGGTTAAACTAACTTGCAGTATGAAACAGAATTATTTATTAATTCTTTAACTTTTTTTAGATGTGTCAGGTTGAAGAAGAAAGTGCTTTTATTTACCTAAGCCAAACTAGCCTTCTTGCTACTTAAGCAGAAAACATTTGTAGATAAAAGTCTAAAGTTGACTATTTCTCATTTCCCATTCTCACCTAACTTTTCTAAAAGAAAAGAAAAGTTACATGTGTATGTAGTACCCTGGTATAGGAATTCTGTGGTCATTAAAAATCTACCTTTAGCAGCCAGTTTCACTGTGGAGAAAGAGTATAATACCAATACTGTTTGTTCTTGTTTGTGTTAAGCAGATATTGTCAACTACCAATCTATTTGTGCAGATTGAATTTGTTTATATATAGTTATGGAAACATTTTGGATTTGCAATAAAGAAAGAATATTCTTGTAAAATGTTACTTTGGGCCCATGACTAAGAAGGCATTTATGAGTCTCTTAAATTATTCAATGCCTTTTTTTGTTCTTAGTGGTCAGCTGAAATTTTTTCTTGTTCCAGCAAATTCTGAGCTATGGCAAATGTTTTTTGCTGGATCCCTGTGTCACTCACTATGAACACTTTTTGGAAGAATGTTTTGCTTGCTCTGATTATGTTCGTGCAGCAAATTCTGGAACTCTGTCTTAAAACTTCTTATTTCTTTGTAGTAGGAGATATGAGGACTTCAGGGATCAGGGAAAAAAGAGTCTTGTTTAAAATTTTGTTGTTTCATTTGTATATAGCAATATGAATACCTTGAAAGTCAGCAACATTTTGGGTTGTAAATGGTCCTTCTGCTTTACCAAGAGAAGGAAATGCTAAAATTTTAGATTAACTTTGGGGGCATTAGAAAAACAATGGGGTCCTTTGTGATATTACTAAATGCATGATATCTACAATTGAGATGTATTTTCACTCTTTTGTCTTGTCATTCTGATCTCTTCTGGGGACATACCAGCAAACTGATTTTATTATGAAAATGTGTTGTCAGCACCACTTAGCACATCAAATTCCAAAATCTCATTTTCCTTCCATGGAACCTTGCTTTTTGTCTTAGAATTATTAAACCATTATTGGTACCATTTGCATTTTGTTTTTATAAGTAAAGATTCTGTTTTTAAGGTTCAGATTATGAAGAATTATATTACTAGTACAACTAGTAATTATATAATAGTACAGCTAGGGCTTCTGGAAAAACAGTGCCTCTCTGAGTACAAGACTGTAAGAATTGGCACTACTGGGAATCCTCTTCAGAAATTAATTCTTTATACTTTGTGAACTGTGATTCTAGATTTGCAAGCCAGGTTCAGTAGTGGTGTGTAGAAATAAACAGTTCCCTAGACAGCAGGCTATAAAACAGGTCAGTGTTAAAATATGTGGTAACATCTTTCAAATGTCTGTTTAATATTAGACTACCATGCCTGCCTGAATTCTCTTTCAGGATTCAGATCATAGCATTTGTTTGGAGTTTTGTTACCTGATAGGTGTAGGAATGTTAGTGATTCACAGACAGTAATGGGTTTTCTGGAGATCTTCACTTCCACCCTCCCAGAAGAGGCAAGTTTGTGTATTCTCTTAAAATTTGTGAATACCATTCTACTTTTCCCAAAGCTTTACTTCATGTTGGTGTCATCCCCTCGTTTTGTTACGCATACTCTTTATTCTGCTATGCAAGTTGATAATGAAAATGTTTATCTTTAATAGTCAGTTGTCTTGTTTGCTAGGTACAGAAAGCTGGTTTTGAGGCTAAAATTTCTGATTTTAGTCTCAAAAGATACTGTACCACAGTTACAACAGTACAGCATAGTATTATCCTTTATAACAGCTTCAGTGCACCCTGAACTTCATTTCACCTGTGGTGCTTTACAGAAAGCTGTATAGGAATTGACTTAGGAGTTAGTGGGAGAGCTGTAAAAATATTTGAGGAAGGTGTGTGCACAGATTTTAAGCAAAGAAAATTGTTTGGTATGATAGCATTGGAGCTCTGAGGTTGCTGTTGAGAAGAATGGAAAGCTCTGGACAAAAGAAAAAAAACAACCTTGGCTTTCTTGTTCTTGCTTGAACTTGCATATAGCAAAACTCTGCCATACATTTTCCATGCATTTGAGTCAAAGAAATCTGTGCATAATTTAAAAAAAAAAAGCCTTTGTGTCCTGGTTTTCCCGCCTTAGCCATTTTGCTTACAATAAAGCTCTATTCTGTGAGCAACCATATGCATCCCAATAAAGGTTTTAAAGTTTGAATTGAGACAGAGACTGTCTCAGCTTTTGGCCAGCAAATGCAAAGAAAGTTGGCCATGTTCCCTCTATTTGCCAGAAAAGCATGAAAGCTGGGGCCCCTCCTCTGTCAGAGAGAAAGGGAAGCTCTGATCTTTCTGCATACAGAGTTTTGGAAGTATTGAGTCCTTGACATATTATTGGTATGACTTGTCTGTCTCTTGCTTGCTTGATGTGACCCAAAGCCCCCAAGAACAGATCTCTTATCTACAATGAACTTGTATAGATTAACCTGGGCTTTTTTCTCTGAGTATCAGTTTGGTGGTACTTTTTTTCCCCTTCTAGTTGCAGTCCTAAATATCAGCAATTAATTCCATGTCTACAGAATAACAGGTTTTTTGCATGTGGCTTGTCTCTCATGCTACTAAATCTAAAGACCAAATTGCTTACTTTTCCAATATTTGATGTACATATGAGCGTGTAATTAAAAAAGCATAGATATTTTACTATTTATTGCATGTTTGTGTGCAGGCATTTCTAGTACTTAGTTTTCTCGTATTCAGGATTTTACAACTCTCAGTATTCAGATAATCTGACAATCCCTTGAATGACATATGACTATATAAAATAAGAATATTGTTATGAAGGAGATAATCCATAAAATTTAGAATTATTTTTAATGTGTTCTGTTATGGTTCAAAAATATTTAATTAATGATTGTCAGATATTTGAACATAAAATATTAAAAGTTAGACTATGGGGTTTAGAATTAGTACATAATAATATCTCTTGCACATTCTTTCTACCATAACTGTACCTAAGATTATGTAAATGTTGCTGTGTAATATTTTTCTGGTGAGTGAAAAATGAAAACTAAGCAAGTACTTTGGTTTTTATGGTTATAATAAGCAGTAATTATGCACACCTGGATTATGTACAGCCATTATTAAGTTATACAAACAATGTACACCCAAAGTGCTTGCTTTTTCTCTATAATTGTGACATTTATATAGTGGGTACAATTTTTGTTTTGCAGAGAGGTAACATGTAAGATTAGAAGTGCTGAAATGCATGCATTGTATTTCCTAAAATATGTTGAAATGTGGTTGTACTACTAGCCTTATTACTTCCATAGCTGTTTCTGCTTTTATAAAAGCATTAGAGCACTTAAATAAAACCAACAAGCATTAATGAGCAAGTAAAACACCAGAAAACTGCAGAATCCTTGAATACTTCAGTGTGAGGAGTGTGCTGTCTGTTTCTAATTTAATTTGTTGTTAACTTACTCTCATGAAGTGTTCGAAGTTTGTCAAATACTTTGTGAGGTCTAAGGTAGATTTTGTTTTTGAAGATAGAGCTTGCTTTTCCTAAACTAAATTCAATTCTATTGCTTTTTTTTTTTTCTTAAGGGTAGGTAAAAAGGGAAAGCAGATAGTTTTGGAAATCAGTAAGAAAGTGTCTGGAATACAGTGGGTCTGAGTGTGACACAGTCCCCACTAAATTATCGGGAACAGATCTATAAGGAGGTACTTAAAAGATTGCAAGATAAGCTTGTAATAAAATAAGAGGACTACAATAAAAAATAATCAAGAAAAAAATTGGTCTAGAACTTGAAGGAAAAGATGGAAGTGAAAAATATTTACAGGAGCAGCTGACTGTTTTGAGGTGTGGCAGTAGCATGCCTAAGAAGACCGATGAACAATATTTAATTTGAAATCTCAAAGGACAGGTTAGTCTGCATTCATTTACATTGGCTGGTTTTATATGCTCTTTCTTCAGAGGTCATCTACTGTTATCCATGAACTTTATTCTAGATGTACATGTACTATAGCTTTATACCTCATCTCCACATTTCTCACACAACCTTGTGAGAAATTGACTTTTCCTTGTTGGCTTTCTCTTGACCAGAAAGTACCAGAGAGGAAAGCAATACCATCCACATTAGAAACTGTCACTATTTAAACAAAGATCTCTGTACAGTATGCAAGATATTGACTGAGAAAAGGGAGAGCTACAGTCTGCCTGCTGCACCTTGTGAGTGCTGGAACAGGTGGTACCCTCACTGAGCTATCATTTGTAAACACTTTCTCTTCACATCATCTATGAACTTGATCAGTTGTGGCACATCACTGATAGGCATCACCTTGCAAACTGTCTTGAAGCAGATTTTTGTTTTGCACAGTTTTGAAACATTACATAGGTTTTTGTTGCAAGCAGAGCACTTGCCAGCATCAGCCGTTGTTTTACTCAGAGCTGTGTAGCCTGCACAGACCATTATTTTTCCTTGCTGCTTTGCCTCCCTTCAGGGATCTTTTCTCGTGCCAGTTATTACTTCATAACACACTCAGCTGCCTGCTGGGGTCAACACTGGTTTGAACGGTCTGTCCTGCAGGTGAGCCTCCTCCTGCACTGGTCTGCAGGGTTTTCCCCTCAGCGGGATGAAGTCACTGTTGTCATCTTGCCCAAGAGAAGTCTGATTACAAGGCCTTGGACTGCTCCTAATCTTTCAGTTTGCTGCTTCAGTACTGGCCTGATAGTCTTTGATTCAGCATTTCAGAGTAACCTCCTCATCCCTATTCTTTGGCAACATTGGAAAGTCCATATTCATACTGCTGCTTGAGTGTTACTTGATAATTAACTTCCCTCAACTTCTTTTTAGCATTTGTGGTTGTGCCTGATGGTGAGACCAATGACCTCTTGTGCTGGGGAGTTGCAGGAGGGGTCAGTGGGAGGACAGCCCAGGGCTGAGACTCTGCTGCAGTCCACCTGGGTCAAGGAAGGCACCAGTGGGTGAGCCGATCTTAAAAATCTGATCAAATGTTCAGGAGCAGCAGAGAGCAGGGCCTGAGCCCAGAGATGTCAACATAGCTCAGCCAGAACTGGGGCAGCCCTGAGCTGAAATGGCTCCTGAGCCTGCTGTGGGGGGCTGCAGGTGGGGCTGCTGATGGCGTTTGGGGACGTGGTGTTCTCAGAGCCCTGACAGTGCCTCTGATAAATACCCACATTGATCCTGTCCTGGGTTAACACCATGGAGTGCTGTGCTGGTTGTAGCATTCGTTCGTTGTTATCGTGCCCAAGTACGTTACAGAAAACAGAGTGGTTTGATCTTAAACTGTTACAGCAGAAATAACCTTGAGCGTTTCAACATCTGCTGGCTCCTCATCTTTTACAGTCCTTTTGTGGTTGTGTTCTTTGGCTTGTTTAATTGTGGCACCAACTGCTTCCTCTGTGATGCTGTCCTTTCTCTGCTCAAGTTTCGAGCACTGATCAGGCATATGTGCACGCCTCCTCCCTTCCAGGACCTTTTTGACCTAAATACAAGGAGTAGAGTTGTATTGAGTTAATGTGTTAGCAGCAAGGCTGCACAATCATATGGATGCAAACAAATCTTTCTGCTTGACTGAGAAAGTATATATGTAACACCCATTTTTACGTAATATGTTATTACAGAGGCGTATTAATATAAGAATGTATCCTAGGGTAAAAGAACCAAGATGATTTCCTAGCAACATTTTCAGATTTTAATGAAACAGTTTTGTTTGGATACTAGCAAACTCTCTGGCACGTATTGCCAGTTAAGTCAAAATAGAAAAAAGGTGTTCTGGAGAAGGAAGTGTCATTTTCCAAATTATGACTGCAGTTTTTAGCCTAGTTTCTTATGGAAATGACTTTGCAAAGGCACACTGTGTGTCTGTACATATTTTCTTCCAACTTTTAACTTGGCCTGTAGCAATTGGGTTTATTACAAAGAGCAGGTCTCGAAAATGCTAGAGTCAATAAATTTCATGCAGATGTTACTCAGATATAGAAGTTCTGTAAATCATTTTGGTTGTGAAGAAGTTGCACATTAGTTGAGGGTCTGTATAGGAGAAAGTCCTTAGTAATACTAATACCTCAGCTCTAAGAAAAGCTTTAGTTGGAAGTGGCGTCACAGTTATTTCAAATTCATTACTTCTAGGAGCAACTAAGGTATATAATGCTTGATTATTGTGCATTCTCTTGTTTTAGATTGTACTTTTAGCTACTCTACATGAACCTTAAATATCCTCTGAGATACTTGTTTATTGACTTTATCTACAACTTAATTGGGTTAAAATTCCATCTATTCAGCTGAAAGTACAGTAAATTTTTAGAAATGTAAGAAGCTTTGAACAAGTGATTTTTTGTGTTAGATAATATAGAATTAGCGTTTGCCACATATTTTTAACCTAATTAACGATAGTGTATGGACTGAAGTAGACTAAAATCTGGCAAAAAGTCCCATCTTATCAAGGGAGCAGATTTTAATGTTTAGAATTCTATATTCTTACTATTCTTGAAGCAAGGAGCTTGACTGTACTACTCATTGAGTGACCTGTTTTATGAAGACTGAACTTCAGTTGAATACTTGGTGAAGATTGTCTTTTTATCCTGAAGTAATGGATGAAGTACAAATGCACATTTATAAGCCACAGATTTTAAGTAAAAGTAGTCAGAAATACTTAATGGACTACTTTATTAAAGTGTCTGAAAGATAACCAGGAAAAGCAAATAAATATCTCCTCAGCAAGGATGTACGTGTTCATTACAATGATTTTAAAGGTTCTCAAATGAAAGATCACCTAAATATATCAGTCATTAATGAAGACATGCTATGTTAATCTTCAGGCATGTTTCTCCTTCAAATAGGGTAAGTTGTTAAATAAATGCAACTGGAACTTAAGAAGCATGGAATTTGTTGTGTGTTTTCTGTGTTTGACTCCATTTATCTTGGAAGATGTGACATATTATAAAAGAAACTTTGTAATTTTGATTGTGGGTATATTTCTGTCCTATCTATTTGTTGAGTGAGATTGAATAAACAGTATTTGTAATATGAATTGCAATGAGGCCTACAGGGATTTTAAAGTATTAAAACATTTAATTTAAAATTATCACTGAAGGGGTCTTTCTCAACATAATCAATTTTATCTGAACATAAGGAACATCTTCCAACATCCTGAAAAAAAAGTTGCAGTTGTGTAGTGACTTGTTGCTTGCACATTTAATTTGTTGGCAAGAGCCAACATCTTAGAGGTTGCTTCATGGCTTGAATTAGATGTCAGGGTAGGCTTTTTCCCAGAGAATGATGTGACTGATAAAACCATCATAGGAAAAAAATTAATGTAGTCTTGATTTGCTGAGCAAATATTATTTGAGTAGTGCTGTTTTCAGTGTCACAGGGCTTAATATCTAGAAATATTAGAACAGTAATGGTAATATAGAAATAGTTTAATGTATTTTCAGGGCTGCTGAATCAAAAGTCTTCTGAAAATTCCATGTTTTTAAAGAAGATAATTAATTACAATCTAAGCAAACAGGTTGTTTGCTCTTGCCTTGTTTTGCTTTTACCCTGTTTTTTACTCTTATATTCTCTCTTAGGCATAATAATATGCACAGGACATAGCAGATGTTCAAAAGAGAAAGAATAAGAGGTTAAATATTAAGATTCCTGAATGAATGGCATGAATAGATCCAGAGTGGTATAAGAGAAAATCTATTTTGAGAAAGGGGAATTGTGCAGTAATTTAATAATGTCAGTTTTCAGCATTTGAAATATTTTTCTTTGCTTTTCTTTAACTTAAGTGTAAATGCATAAATTGAAAAATGAACTTTTGTCCTCCTACAGATTAACATTTAATTTTTATTTGAAACATATACTGGGGTTTCAAACTCAATCTTGTCGTAGTAATGACAGCTGAACAGTTACATTAAAGTTATTCCTCAAGTCATGTTTTAAATAGGACTACTGTGGCTTAACATACTGTGAGTAAAAGTCTTAGCTTGGGTTTACAGAAAATAAACTATAGTGATAAATGTGCCTTTAACATACCCTCAGACATTTTAGTCTCAGAAATATTTTTATTGCAGGTTTGTTCTGTTCTCATCAGTGTGGCTTGAATTACAGCTAATACAGGACAGCGAGAGAGGGAAATGAGAGAAGACTTGGGTTCTTACACAGGAAAAATACTGTAAGGAAAAACAAACAAGACTAGGAAACTGAAGTGTTCTTGTTGTTTATTGTGTCACACCTGCATTGGAGTAATTTTCAAACTTCAGTGGGGTGACATGTTTTTATGACAAAGTGCAGTTATTGTTTATTGAAATATATGTCAGTGGCACATGAAGTCCCTTGAAGGCAAGGTTTCACATTGGGTAGAAATGCTAGTGAGCTCACATGGGAAGACTACTATCAGTGGTACTTTTCTGTTAAGCAGAACTAGATAAGAAAGAGGCTCGCCAGGGCTAGAGATTCCTGCTGGACATGGGGTTTTGCTTTGTGATGTGAAGCTCTCTGGTATTACCTTAGGAAAAAGGAGGATGAGAGTTAATGGTGTTTGCATATTTGGTAAATGGTTCTTTACTTCAGGGCTGAACTGTCACTGTGCTACCGGTGTCCAGACAAATAAACCTGCTGCTGTAGAAACTGATGTGCTGGTTTCTATCACTGCTGAAGTGTGGATCCCAGTACGGGGTGGGGGGCGGTGAAACTTTGCTGGGAGGCATAGGTGGAGTGTGGCTGGCATGCTGTGATACTGCAGGCCTTGGCCAATGGCTGGCTGACTCTGAAGGCTTGGAGCAACTGACTCAGGCAAATGGCATCCTCTGGTTAAGGCAGCATCTCCAAAAGCGTTTTTCACAGGTGTGGTAGGAAGAGACTGGGATCAGAGCTTGAAACACCCAATTCTGTCACTGGTGTGCCATTGTGAATCTGTGATTGGATGTTTTTTACAAGTGAAGGCCAGCAATCTGTTTTCTGCTTAATTTCCCTTTGCATCTAAGAGCTCATCTGGCTTTCATCTGGCTTTCTGTAATTTTTCCGGCTCATGTACTTAGTTTGTTTGTACTAATGACTCTTTGAAGAGAGAGTTTGATAAAAACTATGATGGATGTGGTATGCCATGTTTACTAATTACTACTACATTAGTCTGTAGTCCCAGGTTACTGTTGACACTCTGGAATCATAATCAGTTCATATTTCCAAGTGGCAGATTTTGAATGTGATAACCAAATTCTCAGCACATTAGTTTTTGTCTGTAAGTCTTCCATTTTGTATTAATGTTTTAAGGCCACAGATTGATAAGTATGTATTATGATTTCCCCCATATTTATTAATTGTATTTTGATGATAACAGTTATTTTCATTAATATTTTAACAAAAACACAATTTGAAATATTTTAAAAATAATTTCAAATCAAGATGTGTTGTGCTCAAAACCCTTTCAATTCTTCTTCACTTCTGTTTGATGGATGGACCTAGACCCTTGATCAGTAGAAAGTCTCCTGTTATTTTTCAACATATTTACTAATGGGTGGCCTTAATAAAGGGACTTACTGTGCTTTATCAACTGAGGAGAAAGGGCATAATTTGACTAAAATGAAACCATGAAATTAAGGGGTGTGTGTATGTAGAACTCGAGAATTTTTTAAAGGGTAACATGAAGATATGAATGGCATTGAGTTGAGGGGAACCATAAAATTTTCAAAAGTGGACAAAGCCTTGAAATAGGATGATGGATGAATTATTTTCAAGTCTGAAGTTCTAGGTGCTTCAAAGGATCTGAATGGCTGATTGTTGGTACTCAAACACACACTCAGTGTGTGGGCAGGGCTATGAATGTGTTTCTTGCTGTTCACTGCAGATTATGTGAATAGTTCCAGTGAAGCAGAGGATGACATCTGAATTTTGAAAAATGGTTTATCATTTCAGCTAGTTCCAATCTTACTGTTTCATATACATTTAAGTGATGGAGCTTGCCTTATGGTCTTTGATTTGTTTTGGTTTGTCTTATTTTTTAGTTGGAACTTGTGTTGCTTGAAGCTCTCACATTTTTAAACTTACATGTCTATAATCCTATAGATCAGTTTTTAGAATGTATTTGATGACTTACTTAACGTGTCTCAATGCAAGATGCTGCAGATGCATTTCTACTTTGGCCTTGGATTCTTCCCTTAGTCTCCACCCAGGTTTATGCTTATGCTCTCTTTGTCAGTTTACAAGACTGAATATGAGCAGCATCAGGTAATTCTGCCTGAAGACTCTCTTCCATTCTTAGTTTTCCTCTGGATTAGTTGATTCTTCTCCCTGTAGGAGCTCCTGTTCAGGAGATATCTCATTGAGAGTGATGAGGAACAGCTATTTTGGCTAGGCCAGTAGGTTGGCTTAAAACTCAAACCTCATTTTTAATTGTGTTTATTTTTTGGCATGGTTTGTAAGAAAAGTTATCCAGAAGTACTTGTTCAAATATGGAGAAGAATTTTTCTGCTTTTAACAGCTGGAATGGTGCATCTCAGGTAGAAGGGCTTGTTCGTCCAAGTGTCAGTGATGGAATTACAGCTTCCAGATAAGGTCACTTAGCATGAAATTCAAGTAACCACTAAATAGAAAGTTTATTTAAACAGCTTATTGCAGGTCAGATCTAGAAAGAAATACAGAACTGATCCTGACAGTGAGATAAATGCAGTTTTGGCTTTTCTCTGTGCATCTCCGTGGCAGAAATGGAATTCCTGTAAAGAAATGAAGAGTGGAGCTGGTATCTGGCAGAAGCTTCACATTCTCCCTGATGGAGTGATGAATGATGAGGCAATTGAGACGGTTCACCATCTGGCAGACATTTGCATAGTTTGAGATACCTAATGCACAATTATGTTTAGATAAGTATTCTAGAAATTAGAAAAAAGACTCTAACTTGACAGGACATATAAATACTGTAGTTCTTTGAGATTTTTTTGTTGTTGAAACACAGATGCTGGTGGTAAATCTGAAGTTCTGAATGATGCTCTTTGCCAAATCAAATGTTGTTATAACTTGCTTCCAACTGTTCAAATAGGATTTGTGCACATCTTGAGTGATTCTTAAGAGTCTAGCTATTTCCTCTTTACTGTTTGCCTGTAGTCCCCTAGGGAGAAGTGGGGTTTAGAAAATGGTGATGACATGTTGGTGCCCTGTTATTGTGATAGTATCTCCTTATTGTTTCTGACATAAAACGCTGTAATGAAAAACTGATAGTGTGCATGATACAGCATAAATTAAAGAGGACTTAATGAATGTTGTTTCTTATTCTGTGTAAGGAATTGGTCTGGAACAAACTATAGCTTATATACCAAAAAAACTAAGCTCATTTATTCTTTCTTAATTGTAATTGGATAGTTCTAATATACAAAACATTTTCTTCATAAATCAGTTTACTGCTTAAGAGCTTGAGCTGGGATTATAGTTGTCAAGCATAGTTGTTGGGGTGATGTCACAAAGATGATCAATAGTTTTATATCCACTTACTGTGTCAAATTATTTTCTGTAATTTCCCAAGAATATCTCAGTAACTGATTGCTTATGCCTTAGATGCTATATAAATAATACTAATTTGGAATAATTAATAAAATCACTTGGTTGTTGGTGGATGTTTTGTATGCTGAAATGTCTTTTGCTTAGGATAGATAGTTACCTTGTATACGTGGCATGTAGGATGAATGTTGAAGAAATAGTTGTAAATGTCCCAGTATGGCCAGGGTAGGGGGGAGGATTCTCAGGGTTCTTGCACTTCCCTTTAGCTGTTTTGAATTACTAACTGTCTCAGTCCCATAGCAGTTAGCCCATAGAAACCACAGTATGTGTTTAGTAATGTCATGTATCTGTTTCAGTCCCCCTTATTCTCTGCACTCATAATCCTGGCCCTACCAGGCATTCACTGAATTTCCTGTGCAGCTCCCATGACATCGTGCATACAGAATTGCGTTTGGCATCACTGACAGCACCCAGCTTCTCTAAACAATCCCTGTCTTCGCCTTAACACCCATCCCTTAATTGCGCCTCGTGCAGTTGCTTCTTGTTCCCACAGTCCAAACAGTATCTTCAAACATTTACATGATCATCTTTTCCTTTGACAGACTAGAATTGAGGGCTTTCTAACTTAAACGCATCATGTGATGGTTCTGGTCTTCATATGCCTTTTCTAAGACTAAATAATCCTCTAAGTTCAACATGCTATATTTTGTTTTCACGGAAGCAGAATTCTGTCTTACTTCAGATTGAGTAATGAGTTACAGGTTAAACTGATAGTAAATTAATACAGTTTTGTAGTCTTTGATTATGTTGGATGTTTTGCCTAGACCATTGTAGACTTTAGGTCCAGATATCTGGGGATTAAGAAATCATTAAATGTTGATATTAATTGTTATTAATACTAATTAGAACCAGCTTGTACTTGAAGTCTTAAAGTGTATGCGGTCAGTGCAAATGGAAAAAAAAAAGTAGACAAATTACTTTTGTGTCACATGTTTTCAGACTTAATACATTCTGAGAATGCGAGTGCTGAATGGTTGCCAGGTTGTTTATTTTAATTACTCATTTGTCTTTGTTGGCTGACCTCTGCATCCACAATGATTCACTAACGCTGGATCTAATTTCTTATATTTTTACTTTCCTTTACTGATTGAAGGAGCATGTTCCATTTCTGACATAACTTAGGCCTTGTAAAATCAATCAGTGTCATTATTAATGGATTTCATCAGCTAATCTAGTGGCTTTAGAAAATGCCAGCATGTATTGAATACAGTGCAGGCTTTGCTGTCTATTTCATGTGCTTTTATGTTCAGATTTACCTGTAAACTAAATCAGTGTGGATGTACAATGGGAAGAGTATATTTGAGGATTTTCTTTGATGATCTAGGCTTTGGCCACCCATATGCAGACAGGCAAGTAAAGGAAGCTGCAGGGAGTGATAATTCTGCAATTCTACAGTAAGATACGAAATACAGTTTTGGTTGAGCTTGTGAGGTTTTTACTTGATAGCATTTATAACACTGTGTTAACGCACTTCATGCCATGTGTAATGAATTCCATCAGTTTCAGGAATTTGCTGTGCACACCAAACTGAAATCTGTTGATTGCAGTGGAAAGCAGACACTGAGAAGGGTATAACTGAGGACACATGAAACCCCTGTCATCTGTTCAGCAGAGCCACAACTTCAGATATTTTTGCAGTTGTCTGTAGATCAGAGGCTCTGCCAACATGGTATTTGCTTGCTATCTCATGAGGTTTTGCATCATACACTAGACATACCAGACTTAGAAAAATTTCAGGGTGCATTTAGACATCCTTGCAAACATGATCTAAACTGAAGCTTCTACTGAGATGTGTGGTCCCTATCAGGCATTCCTAATATTTTCTTTTCATGGAATATAGTGATAATACGGCTACAGAGTGAGTCTGTTTGGATGAAAAGAATAATTTTTTGACTTATCAGCCAGGTGAATCAGTTTAACTCTGTGGATTCATGATCTCCAAATGAGTGAGGTGGAAGGAGTGGAAACAAAAAGGGAGAAGAGTGAGAAGAGGAGTAAGTCTACCAGTTTTGGTGGCAGGTACCTGCTAGATTGACATAGGTGAAGCGTCAAATTATGTTTGCAAATTGCAGAAATGTATAAATCACATGTAAATCACATTAGGAAGCATTTTCTTCCATTCCCTATGCTGCTCATTTTCTCCCTTGTGCTATTGTAGCATATTGGTACAACCATACTATGAATTAGATTAGGAAAATATTTTAGCTGTGAAGTAACTTGGGTAAAAAGATTCTTGAGATGGATCACATTTGCATTGCAGTCACATTGCATGATCACAAGAGGATGGGAACAGCTGGACATGCAGTGGGAGCTTCTCATGCAGACATTATTCTTGATGAATTGGATTTCAAACAGGCACAGATAGAGAGGAGTAGTTCTGGTAGAGAGAATGGGTGATGAGAGGATGGAGAGGTCTATGGCCTCAGCAGCTCAGGAGAGAAGTGACCAAAAGAAGCAATGTTGAGGGAGATTTGAGATAATTTCTAGAGAAAATAAAAAGGTCTGAGAGAAGCTGTTTGGGGAGGGTATGGAAACACTTTGGTGTAAGAGAGAGATGGGAAAATTATGTAGTAGGAAGGAGGACTGTGAAAGCTCAGTCCTAGTCTGTGAATGGGCTTTTTGGATAGTCAAGTGATAAAAATGGGCTTCTGGTTTTAGTAAATTTCTACTTACAGAAGCAAATCAGTGATGTGATTATTTTTCTTTTTAAAAGTTTCTTAATGAAAAAACAATGTAAATTAACATACATGCTCAATTTCATGATCTTAAAGTCATTGTGAGATGGTAAATTTGCATAATAATGTCTTTTTGCACAGTAGAGTGATATTTTATTAGAGCAAATTTATTATTTATTTAGCAACAGGTGTAATAAGAGGTATAATACTTGCAGTGACAATCCAATCCATTAATTTTTATTCTTGACATAGGAATAATACGGGGAGTACATTTATGTATAGATCATGGTGGCAGGAAAGATAAATCTGTAGATTAAGACATTTTGATAGATCACAGAATTCCTTGAAAAATCAGTGCTGAAGACGACTACTAATAGAGATGTTTTACACCTTTTACAAAGAATTATTGTTACTTGATATAGCAAGAAAGAAACTAAGGAGATCAAGAAAAATATCAGCTGCTTCTCCTTCCTAAATCTCTCTCCTTTGATCAGCATCATTGTATGTAGGTTTGGACTGAAAGGCTGCTGATTGCCAGAAAAAATAAGATGGTCTCCATCAAGTGTGTAGTGTCAAAAAGTTATGTAAGCTGTCATCTGTGTATTTGAAGAGGAAGGACAGGGAAGAGGGATAGGAAATGGTACAGTAAGAAAATTGCTGAAGTGCTTTCCTTTTTTTGTGTGCATGTTGGTGGTAGTGTGGGGGTTTTTTGTTCTTTTTAAAGTGAAATAGGTGAGGTTGAAGAAAGTGGATTAAAATCGATTTTAGGGTACAGTTTAAAGGTAGAGGGACTACCAGAGAATGTAGACTTTAAAAATTGCGTGAGTGTTGCCTTTTCATTGTATGTGCTCTACAGCTGAGCTGTTGCAGTAAGTCATAGGGTGCTTTGTGAGCTGTGTCAGTAACATGACTGTCTTACGATCCAAGCTCTCCACTCCATTGAACTACTGCAATCTCCTACACAACTTTTGTATGAACTGGGTCTGTTATTTTCCTTTTCTGGTGCTAAATCTCTCTCATACAGGATCTGAGTTTACCACCTGGACTCTGATCTGTCTGATCTGGCATGCACGCGCGCTTCGTAATGGATGGAGAATGTAAAACTTGTGGCTCTTTGTTCTCTCTGTCACTTTCCTTTGTGACCCTCTCTGTTGTTAAACTAGTAAAATTGAAATCTTGATTGAAGTATGAAATTGCATTTTTTTCCATGTACTTGTGGTACTTATTGTATGAAAAAATAGGGCTGTTCCTGGCCTAGCAAACTTTTACAGATTTGTAGCAAAATGTAACTTTTCTTAAATTTGTTTTTCCTTTTTTTTTTTTTTTTTTTTTTTTTTTGTTTTTGTGACCTTCTGTCCCCCTTAGCAAAAATGATGCCTTTAGTTACACTTATGAGTTTAATTTGGTGGGAAAATAGGATGTCAATATGTTTACTTTTTGATTTGTGCCAGACTGCTTTTGGATGAAGGTTAGTAATTATTAAAAAATGAAAGCTGACACTCTAGAATGGATTAAAATAAAATTGTTAATCATAATTACTTGAGAAGAATATAAAAATAGATTTTGCACTTCAAATTAATAATTTCCTGCTTTTTATGCCCCCCATAATTTCTAATTCTATCCACTATGGAAGATTTAATTATTATGCATGGCTGAAACACTGATTTCATTATTTGCCTTAGTTTTCTGCTATTTTTTGCTTTAAAGTTTTCTGCTACCTTTTAAACGTAAAAGTTTTTTTTCTTCTGCTTGTTTCTATTTAATTTAGACTGTTCTAGTAAATGTAGGCCTTAATATAGCTGCCTACATTTTCCATAGCTTTAATAATACATGTTATGTTTTTCAGCGGCAAATGTGATAAATTGAAGTATAAGTGCATTTGTTTAATTCACCATGATTTTTCTAGGCATGTCTCTTTTAGTCTTCTGTTTCCTTTGTTGAGCTGTATGCAATCTCATATTTTCTAATTCCGATATTTATTTCTACTATGCTGCTTGCAGGAAGGTAGTTGAGAATTAATGACAATATTGAAAGGCAGGTTAGCTTTTTAGCTTAAGGTATACAAGTAAAGGAGTCAGAAGATTATTTCTGTTTCAGTTTTACTCTAATCTGTCTTCATGCTTTTTCAGTTGTAAACTTGTGGCAAAAATACAATGTTTTCTTTATGATTTCATGGTAACAGCATACAGTTTAAGGAAAGCAATAACCATGTAACACCAAAACAATTGTAGTTGTGCTTCTGAACATGAAAAGAATTCTTTTAAAAGACAAAGTAGATTTAAAATTGATTGTGTTCTTCAAAATGTTTTCTCCTGGCTATGAGTCAGAAAAAATGTGGAAAATACATTTTCTTTTTTCCCTTTTTATTTATGTGTTCAATTTCATTGTTACAGCTTCAGACAAATTAGTCTTCTGCAGGCATGTGGCCTTCCACAGTGAAGTGGAGAAGGCTATTTAAATATGTGAAACATGACAGTGATGTTCTAAAATTCTTCTGTGAAATTTTAAGACAGATTTAAATGTGTATTTTGGAATTCTCTAGGTCTCAGTACGATTATCTTGTGTTCTTGTGTTTGTAGTTGTGATGATGGATTTTGTGCCATGAATGCTGTTCACTATATATATGTCTTTTCTTTACAGAAAAACAACTTTGTGGGTGCTCTGTGGGAAGATGCATCTGTGACATGGAGTATGTGTTCGGTCATCTACAATCTGAGGCACCAGTGTGTGGGCTATATATGACAGAAGAACTAATTGTGGAGACAGTCCAGCTGAATGGCTGCATCATAGTAAAGAACTGGTTAAAAAATGTTAATGTCTCAAGCCAGTAATCCAAGTTTGGGAAAGCCTAGCAGCCTAACAGTAAAAGCAAATAATTTTTTGTAAACGGCGGTGCAAAAAGAACAAGCAGTCGATATACATTACCATGTGTTCCCTGATCCTTTAGCTTTCATTACACTGAAATCATGGTATGAGGATTGGTGGGGAAGGTCCTCCCCCCATCCCCAGCACACATCCAGCAACGAGAGACTGTGTCAAGATGACCTCTGAGGAGATGACAGCGTCTGTTCTCCTCTCTGTGGTACAGGGTAAAGTGATAGCTGCCCAGTCAGCTGGAGATGAAAATACTGAAAATGCTTTGGACACCAGTGTTATAAGAAGACATACAGCCAGTTCAGGAAGGCAAACCACACACAATCTGTCTTACTTACACAGAATTGAAGAAGAAAGTCTTCAGGGCTCAGTGCCCAAAATATTCCCTCTGGCCAAAGAACAACTGGCTAACGACAAGAGTAATGAAAACTTCTGGGAGAGGAGCAACTCCATCTCTGATTCAGTGGAATTTCTTAACATTAACTGTAACATTGTACAGAAAAACTACAAGAGCAATATCTCCTGCAGCCAATTGTATCAATCTTGTGCTCCTTTATCAGGGGAAGAGGCATGCCTGGAAACTGGAATTCCTGTTTCGCTGGAAAGAGCCATGCTTGCTGAAATTCAGTTGAAAATGAATGGACCTTCATTAAGAAGCCAGACAGCAGTAAATAAGAATGACAGCAGTGATCCTGATAAAGTAGCCTTTTTTCACTTACATTGTGCTAGTGAAGGGAATATATCAAAGGCTTTGTGTGGTTTACACAACAGCTTCCTTTTGGATGACTGCTTGCAGCCCATGAGTGATGGTGATGGTAACACCGCTGGTTCCCCAGCCTGCGCTTGCAGCATAATGCAGTTGACAAATAATTGTGAGCATAAAAACGGACAGCAGTTGTATGAAGATGCTTTAAGGGACAAGTTCTTATGTCTGGAAAGAGCACCACGAAAGGTTAAAGTGGCGTGCTCAGGTCACAACTTCTGTGGAAATAACTTCACTGGAAGAATGCCCTCAAAGCCCTTTCTGAGCCATTTTGAGGACTGCAATGATAACTGTGAAGAAGAGCTGGAAGAGGATTTTTTTAGAAACAAAAAGGAACGTTCAACGCTATTAATAAGACGTTTCTGTAAAAATGATAAAGAGGTTAAAAAATCAGTTTATACTGGAACAAGAGCAATTTTTAGGACTTTACCATCAGGGCACATAGGAACTGTTGCTTGGAATTATGTTGATCAAAGGGGGAACAACAGTGGCATGAAGCTTTCTAGGATTACAACGGAACAGCTAACTATAATTCAGTCCTTAATAAAATGGAAATTTAATTCCCATCCTGAGAAGTCTTTATGGTATGAGGTAAGCTTTTCGTAGTGTTTTTGGTTGGTTTTTTTGTTTCCTTGTTTGTTTTGATAATGTGATGACCATTCCATGACAAAAGTGGCTTCAGCTAGTAACATTGAATGGGATATTTCACTTACCCACATGGAACAAGCTTATGCTGAACACTGCTTTTTAGAAAAATGTATTGCCATCCTCTAAAATTCTTTTGGTTTAAAATAGACATGTGGTAAATATGTCTATAACTATATGTGTATAAAATTTATACATATTTGTCTATATACATATATATCAATGTAAAATGTGTATAGGTAAATATTTATACCTAGATTTATATATAAATTTGTTTCTTGATAAATATTCTTTGCATATGAGAATATAACACATCTATATACAGGATAAAAAGATATATACATTTTATAGGTATTTATATTTCAAACAGAAAAAGTATGTAGTATGCATTTATATTTTTTCATATGTATAATAGGTGTATAATTATTTATTATAATTCTACACATTTGAATATTTATAGCATATATGTATGTAAAAACATTTGGTATATATATTAATAATGTAGTTGTTCCATAAATATAATATTAGCATTATATACGAGAGTATTAGATTACAGTGAAAAATTTGTTGCTCAGGAAAAAAAAGCATAGTATTTCCCCAAGTTGAAGGTATTTCTATTTCTTTTACCCCTATTTTACAATAATAAAACAAGTAATACTTGAATAATATACATTTATGTGCTGATACTGCCCTGGTTTGTGTTCCCATAAGTTACATAACAGAAAGAAATCTAAGTTTAGAATGAAGTCATGAATGCATAAATTATTATTATAGAAATTACATAGCACATTGTTAATATTTTAAGATTTTAAGGACATTCCTAATTATTTTAAGTAGCAAAAGATTTTCTGTGCTGGTAGAAATTAAATAGTTGTTGATGTAATCTATAAAAGATTTTGACCACTGATTACTGAGCTTAGCAAAAAAAGGAGCTGTAGTTTTTCTCTGTTAAAATGTATTAATAAGCTTGGGTAAGGGAAAAATAATCAAGGTAAAGGAGTGTGTTGTCATATAAACTATGCTTATAAATTGGTCCTAAAAAAATGGAAATCTCTTCTTCTTGAAGAAATTTCTAGCAATTATTGCTCAGTGTCTTCAACAACTTTCAGTAGGACTGGAATGGAGGAAAATTTACATATTAATCTATCATTTACATTCATGTAAGATCACAGAATGCTACAGTAAAATTGATGAAACAAATATGAAATTTTGTCAGTGATAAGCGAAGACAGGACTCTGACTCCATGACAGTTGTGCCCTCTTGTAATATCTTCATGTCCATCTAGAAATTAGTATTTTTCCATTTAAATAGTTAATTGAAGACTTCTATAAACGTGTGTATGTCAGGTTTTTACCAGGTTGCAGAGCTTCGTGGTGCTGTTGATTGTTGTGAAATTCACCACACGGGTCAGTGGAAGTACAAACTTTCTGGGACAGCAGATGCGGTGAAGAGTGCATGATCGCTGTCCCACGAAGGGCTGAATATAATTCTGTGGGTTTACTTAACACAGTGCACCATGGTGTGTGCATGGTGCATTTACATATCATTATAAGTTTTATGGGGGAGAGATGGGGCAGTGTTTTGTAGCTGAGATAGCTGAAGGATGTGTTTATATTTTTTCACTGGACTTTTCCAATTTGACATGAGTTCCTTAGGTTTTATTATGCTTGCCTGTTTAACCACTTTCCACCACCACTGTATAATACAGTACAGCATTTTTGGGTGGGAGAGCTTTAATTTGAAGATTTTTCTGTAGTCTCTATGTATGAACTCAGAAACAAAAGTAGTGAGTATTCACTGAATAATTATTTAAATAGAAAAAGTTCGGTCTCCCAAGTCAGCAAAAGATAAACAGGCACTGTAAAGTACTTTGCATAACTACAATGCACAGAATGTTTTTCCTCAGTTTAAAACCACATGTTTCTAAGTCTTTCTTCAACCAAATGGACACTAAAACTGTTTTTCTTATCAGCCTTTGTATATAAACTCCTTATGTACAACATGCATCAAGTTCTCTTAGCATTGTTTTCTTGTTATTTCAGTGTCATATATTGTTTCTGCAATAATATTTGTATGTGTTTATGGCTTATATTATTAGCATTATAGATGGATTTTTACAAACATAGAAATTAACTTAATGGATGTCAGAAATATATGGACCTATTGAACATATGAACTGGGTTAAAATAATTTAATGAATTATGGGCATTTGTAGGAATCTTTCATGCTAATAATCAAAGGAAGAAGGAAAAAGTAGTAAATGAATGTGGTAATTTGTTCTTCCTTTCCCCTTATCTCACCCTTTGAGCATGCATTCTGTTTGGAACAGCTAAGTGAACAGTAGTTCTGTTCTTCAAGAGAAAAAAAAGTTGGAGAAATTAAGTTTTCATAGCAGTACTGGTGTAACATGGAACAATAGAGACCTTTATATTTTAAAGCAGGAAAATGTGGGTTTCATTTGTGCATATCCCTTACATAAAAATTCTAGCTCTAATAAAGGAAAGGCACTGAACTGTCGTTTGGTTAAGTGATTTTTTCTTTTTTCTTCCTCTGCATAGGGAGGTGGGCCTAAGGATTTGCACTATATAGAAAATACATGATGTTACATTTTTCTTCATGTAGCATATTATTACTGTTGATAGGTATTCATATGCAGACTTAAACACCTCTGGATTTAATGTATGTGTTGTATGAGGAGAGAAGATCTTTATCTTGAATATTTTTTCTAATTTTGCACTTAGTTTTTGTAGCTAAATACAGTGCAGCATTTACCCTTATCAGATGGGTGTGTGTAACATGGCTGTTGTACCTGTTCAGGAGACATTTGCTTGTCTGTGTTGGAACAGTGCAAGCCCCTCATATTAGTACATAATTAGGGAGTCACAAGTGCAAGGAGTTTGCCATAAAGCAGATCCTGAGAGTGCAGGCTCTGGTGTTGGCTTTGCTTGAGCAGTTATCCACTGCTTGGGTTCAGCTCAGCTGCACTGTGTTAGCAGTCTGACTAATTCCTAGAGTCAGAGTTTCTGGGATCTGTGAGATGTAAAGTTCAAAGAGCTGAAATACACTTTGTTTTTTGCTGATATGATGGTGGTTTTGCTGTGGTGGTAAAGTAATGTGACAAAAGTAAACCTGTCCACCATTGACTAAGATCAGAAATCTGGGCAGCTCACTGGGCTTTCACAGAGTGATTCTCTCAAGCTATGTAAGTGACCTCAAGATCTGCAGATGGCAGCTGCAACAACATAGTTGCAGCACATAATAGCTAAATTCTTTACTTAAGCTTATTTTGTAGGCGTCAGTACTATCTCTGCTGTGTCATTACATTCCTGGTGCCAGTAGTTTGAGCTTTAAGAAGCAAGAACTCTGCTGCCTTGCTCAACTCTGCTCTGATGGAAGTTAGCACTCTAATATACCTGACATTCTTCATAGTTGCTAAGTTACTAAAATGCCAAATACTAATTAGGCAACAATTAAAGAAAATATTAATTGCTCCATGTCTGTTCCCATGGAGAATAGTGATTCTGTAATGGATTTACCTTGTGGGAGTTTTTCATAATTCATGTAATGATTTGGTATAGTAGTTCAGCATTTGTTAGCATCAGGTTTTTGGTTTTTTTCCCCTGTGGTGTCCATGGTGTTTTTATGACTCCTGTGTTAAATGAATGGAATGCAAAGATTTGTGAAATGCATGGCTGATGTAAGGAGTTGTGTGTTAAGATTTCTTTATTTCCATAGAGTTGAGCTATAATCAGTTGATAGTGTCTGTTAACAAAAAGTTCAGGAGAGAAAAAAGATTTGGAGGTAAAAAATTTTTATTTTTTGTAGAAGTTTTATAAAAATCTATATTTAAAAATTTTTAATAATGTGGAATCTAAAATAGTCATCTTGGATATTTTTTTTTAAAATAGAGCTAGGTACAAGTTGTTTTCTGTTTAATAGATAGTATTTTAATTGTTGTTTATAATTGATTTTTAATTCTTAATAGATTCTTAATTACAGTAAACATTTTGTAATTAATATAAATATTGATTTTAATTTTGAACCTGTAGAGAGATCTCAGTTCCCTCCCTCTGCTGTCCTCCTCCCTTCCAGAGCTGTATCAGCAGTTCTAGTCAGTGGATGCTTTTGTGGCATTTCTGAAAATATAGATAGATTGAGTATTTCACTATCAGTCATGGAAATAATGTCTGCTTAGGCTATTTCAACAACAGTTGCATTAACCAAATGCAGGAACTTGTTACTGCAAATGCTAACACATGAACAAAGGAAGGGTTAGTAATGCTGTGTGTGTGTAAGAACATTTTTTGGTTGTTTTTCTCGGGTGTTGAGTTAATTGTAACCTTTAATTGTCAATATTTGTCAGAATGAAGAGTGTAGCCCTCTTTTATATCTAGTAGTATTTTGGAAGATACACTTTTCCAATGTATTCAAAACATAATTTATATAATGAAGACACACATATTGATTCTTAAGAAGTGAAAGAAGAACTTGAAAGCATTTGATTACCCTCTGTACTAGTATTAATAAGCTGCATAGGAGTCCCAGTTTATGTGCTGTGTTTCAGTCACATGACTGATCTGATTTATTAGACAGAAAGCTTGTGGAGTGTCCACGTGAAATCACCTGGACACAAGTCTTATTAGTAAAGTTATTCTGCCAAACTCTGTGAGATTCACAACCCACAAAGTAGTCTAAAAAAATAAATTATTACTGACTTTCACTTCTGGGTTGTTTTTAATTGTTTCTGTAGGAATTTCAGGTTTGCTGTCATACCATCTTTCTGTAAGAATTATGTGCTTTCCCACACAAGTACTTCTTGCTATATATTTTAAAAGATGGAATTCTTCAAATGGACTTTTACTCTCTTCCCTCACAGTTTTCCCTGCGTACCTGAAATGTAACATTGCTCTTCAGGCTAACATTTATGCTGTACTTGTACTTGTATTTACAACAAAAGGCTACTTTGTGATTCTGTGGTGTGGAGTACAGGCGGATTTGAGATTTTTCGGCTTTCCATTTTGAAATAAAACTTCTAGTCTAGAATGCTGAAAGGAATTTACAGGAAATAATAACATAAAGCAAATAATCTGCAAGTGGTTGGAGTGTTTCTCCACTCTAACAATAATTTTTTATCTGACTGTGCATGAGTATTTTGCCTGTTAAAATGACATTGTGCTTTTTAGACATAAAGGTTTATTTACTTAGGGTAAAGTAGTTGGTAGGTAAGGACAAACAGGTTTTTATTCTACCTGGACCCAGTATTTCTCATTTCTTTGTTTGAAGAAAAAAGTTAATGAGCAGAATTGACTATTTGGAAAAAAATCAGGGAAGCAGGAGAAGAGCCAAATAGGCATGAAATTATGTTTTCCCTTCAGTAAGTACTGTAAAAATAAATTGAACTTTTAAAAATGAACCTCTATACTTGTATTTGCTTTGGGTTGAGTTACTCCAGCTTGAAAGGCTAGCTTTAAAACCAGAACATTTACCCTCTGTCTGTAGAAGTCATTTTACTACCATAATGTGATAGGGTTTGAGCTAAATTGCATAATATTTTGTATTATTTTACAGTTGCCTTATACCTTTAACAACATTGGGCCAAATTATGAACAATAAGTTTTAGCAGTGACCACACTTAGGTATTTAGAGCCAATAGTGTGGGAGTCTTGGCAAGAGCATTATATTATGCTTTCAGTTTTTCCACATTTTCTGACTTTCCTTCTAGTGACTGTTCATTAACTGTAAAGAAGCATGAAGGTCTGGTTTAGAAAATCTCCCTGCAGCACATTAAAGGGTTCATTTTAGAGTGTTAGAGTTGGACACTTTTCTAAATTCTTTCTCAGTTGAAACTAAGTTATCTCCATTACCTGTATGAGCTGTTGAAAAGCTGGGTTGTTTACTCTGGTGTAAGTTAATAAAAACTGTGCCATATAAATATGACTCTGTTGGTGAGTGAATAACTAAAATCTGAATTTATGAGATTTCATATACATTTTAATTTATCTTGCTTTTCTACAGTCTTTCAGAATATTTGTAAAAAATTTTTCTAAAATGAAATAAACTTGGCTTGACAGTAATTGGTAGGCCTATACCTTACCAGTATGATATTTCAGGAACAACTTAGGGGAAAAATGTCTGTTGGAAAATTTTACTTGCCACAATATCTAAGGCATCCTCCATAAGATATGAGGCTATTTGGTTCTTCTATGTTTGAAAAGTGATTGGGTAATGTACAGTTATGAGCCCTCTTGTCATGAAATTTTCTTGAAAATACGGACTAGTGGCAACCTAAAAGTCGAAATAATGATTGAACATGATACAGCCATTAAGCACTGTCCAAGTATGTATGGGCTGGACTATCAAGTGACAGAAGGCTCTGAGGGTGCTCCCACACCAGTCAGAGCTAAAGCCACCAGGGCAGCACTGGAACCAGGGTGACTCAGGGCAGTGTGACAGCACACAGCCTTCATCCGGAATGCCACAAGTGGGGCAGTGCTGGAAACAGTGATTTAGCCCTGGAATTTGGAGCCACTTATTTATTTATTTATTTACTTATTTTTGTTGCCCTAATAATTTCACTTGACAATGATATAGTTAGACACTATTATTTACCTGTAAAACACACGTATCAGACAGTGCTTTTATTGTCCAGCAAATCATGTGAAAGTAAAAATTTGTTTAATATTTTCAACTGTAACCAGATACATTAATTTTTGAACTGAGATTGAAGACTTGCTTTTAGTATAGAAAATACTGGAAGATGGAGACCTACAGAGAAGGTTGCTGTGATAGCACAGAAGCCTGCAAAACTAATGAAAAAGTTTATTTTTGTCTTGAAATCAGCACCTGCACTTGTTGCAGGACTCTGAATATTTTAATGAACTCTTATGAAAGTAGGGGGTTTTTTTTCTCTTAGCTTTTCCAGTAACTGTAATGCCTGTTGAGTGTTGCTACCATTTGGACTTTGAATCCACAGTAAAATAATGTAATCTTCTTTTAAGGTGATTAAAAGTGATTGTTATGTACTGGTTATTTTCATGCTAGTCTCTCAACACTGTAAATATTGTTTTCGAGCAATCAGAGTGGATACAGACCTTCATTAGTAAATAGCGGACAAAACAAAGGATGTATTATTAGCTGCTCCAGTTTCATGTTACAGCAGTTATAGTTCTTGGAGTGTTTAGGAATTCCCTTCAAGGATTAGAGAATGGGTGAAATCCTGGTCATACTGTAATCTGGTTAAAATCTCCTATTGGGATAATGTTACTTGGAAGGAGAAAAAGAAGCATGTACAGAGTGAAGCTATTGGGTTCATGTGAACCATAGCTTTATGTCAAATGTTTTAAGAGACAGACGTGTGCCAAGATGACAGACAAGCTTAGATTAAACACTTCTAAAACTACAGTTTTATACTAAAAAATATTCCCTATATAAATATATGTAATGCATTGTAGTATAGCTCAGGTGGGATCATTAACTTAATAAATAAAAGTTCCCTCAGTCCCCATTAGTTGCTTATGCTGTTTTTTACTGGCCATGTTATCACACAGCTTGGAAACCCTGCTTCTGGACTTGAATCTGTGTCCTAGCTGTTTTACAAACAAGTGATGATCTCATCTGTACTCTAGACTAAGAGGCAGTTAGTTGTTAGTGAGCTCACTCAGAGTTTGAAGATAAACTCCCAAACACTCTCCATATGCTGGGGCTAGATTTCCTTTTATCCTCAGCAAGCTCAGTAGCTGTGTGCTGCACTGCAGTCTGCAGAAGAGACAGATCCTGTAAGTTTCCAGTGAAGGAGAGGGGGTGGAAACCCACCCTCAAATTTACCTACCAGTTATTAATATTAATATTAGGGAATTTTAGAGTTACGAGTATAAGAACAAAGAAAAAAACCAAGTTTTTAATAAAAACGTATACAACCAATCAACTATGAACTACTTCTACACTGAATAAAGTTCTGAATGATCATTCTGAATGGTTTGTCTTTCAGCAAAAGCATAAGAATGTATCCGAGGCCTGGAGAATTGTTCTAAATGTGATTTTGCGTTGGATCAAGAAAAATGCTCCAGAGAGCAAACTGTCCTCAATCTCCTGTTTTCAATTAGGAGTTTATCTTGAGTAACTTTGCGGACTTAGAGCATCCTGCAGCATGCTTGAGGCCATTATAGTTCTGACCCTTGCATATGTGAGATTTTTTTACTTTATATAAGCACATTGCTGTTGTTGTGGGAGCTGTAACACTGGACTTCCTGCCTGTTGTTTGCAATCTTGGGATTGCATTGGTGGCTTGTGTATGTCAATGTATGTATTTTCAAGGGAAAACATGTTATTTCATGAGCATTCAGAATATTTCCCTTTCAGGAAAGTAACTTGTATTCTGGGTTACTTATATGTCCTTTTGAAACTTACCTTACTTAAAATACAGTTAAGGGGAACTACAAGAGTGCAAAACCTTTTGCTGTGTGACCATTTCATTGAGATGTAGTGATTTCCTGTCACCATAAAGGAATTTTTGGTCTATTCATACCAAGTCACTCAACAGGGTTGGGGCTGCAGAAAAGACAGAGGTTATCTATAAGCATGAATTATAACATGAACCATATTTAACAACAGTGTATTAATTTTCTTATTTTCAGTAAGTACAGAAATAGAGGTGTTTTTTTCTTTTTTTATTGTTTTTCCTAACCAGCAAATTGTAGATAGACATTTATTATAGTTTGAATACATTCAAGCAACGAAGTTCTTTCATCTTCATTCAATTATTTGTGAATCATTGCATATGTAATTTAGCTTGCACAGTGATTCTTTGCACTTGGTTTGTAAAAACTGCAAATCCAGCCTTTGTAAATCATGATCACTTTTGAGTCATATTTTTTCTAGTTTTGAATAAATTTCTCATCACACTTCAGTTTTGACCAGCTGTTTCCTGTTTTTCCTCCCAGTGGTTCAGCTGCTGAGGAGATAAATGCATCAATGGTTTGTTTCAGAATTAAATTACATTTAGAAAATGATGGAAGAGTACAACAAATATGTTGGACACCATTACAAGTATGAAGTTATGCTGAAATTCGAGAGATGAAGTACTGTTTGCTATACCTAGGTGTTTCATATACTACAGGGCTTTTGCTGCACCAGGGACTCACTTGATATAGAAGAATTACCAGAATTGCCATCGGAAACACCAGGGTAAAGCTTTGTGTGGGGAATCTGGGTGTGCATGATGGAATTTTTCAAGCAGTTCCAAGTTTTTGTGTTTGCATGAGGATATTTTGATTTATCTGGTATATCATCTAGATAATTACCAGACCATTACATCATATTTTTCCTGTTCTGCCACCCCCCTAGTTTTGGACTGCTTTGGATAGATAATAGATTCATTTTTGTAATCATACAAATAACTTTGGAATTTAAAAACTGAGTTTTATATATATTTTCAGAGTAAAGCAGAGCTGGTGTATCAGGGAAGACAGGGAAGAGTTGGTACATGACCTGCCTATTAGAACTGGCTTGTTCAGTACACTTTGTCTCTGGTTTGTTCATGGTGAACTGACTCCAAATCCACATAAAGAGCAGATGTGTTTTGTCCTTGTTTCAGACATCTTTCTTCAGGACCTTTGAATGACTTAGTTACTAATATATAGTTAATAATGAAAATACTGCTGCCTATCTTCAGATTTGAGGTAATTTCTGTGTAGGATTGTGGAAGGATCACCTGTTGCCCCATTTTTTTTTTTCTTGTTCCAGAGTAGCAGGCTGTTCTGTGGCATCCAGCTGCACCTGTCCCTTGTGCTGATTTAGTCCTCCCCGGAAAGCTGAGTAGTCAGACTTTATTTAGTCTGCACCCTCTGGCACAATAGAAAAGTACACAGAGACAGTTGGTAGCATGTCTTCTCCTGTGGTCAGTCTACTGGACTGAGGGCTTTAAATATTCTTGACTGTTGGGTCACTGAGTTTCTTATCAGTGAGTAGCAGAGGAAGAGCTGGGTCTGTAGTGAAGGTCCCAGCTCCAGAACCTCAGGGCATGCATTTGCTCCCTTGGACAAGGTACCTCAGCTATTTTATTTACCCATTTGTACATTTGATTCCATTCCCATTTTAAGGGCTCTGCAGTCTTGACTACATGTGCCAGTTCTAATACTATTTACCTCAGGATATAGTCCAGCTCTTGCCATTTGAAAAAGTTTCACCATTGCAGTTTGCACTCTCTTCATTTCTCTGTGGCTTTTCCAAGCTCCTTCTCCCCAGGTTCCTCTTGGTGGCTGACTCCAAGATCTGCTCTCTTTCAAGGCTTCCTAACCCTGGAAGTCTCCATGGGAATTCTCATTAAATTCAGTGATAGGAAGGGGGAAGCATTTTCCTCTCTCCCTTGAAAATTCTAGTTATTTATAACTCCCCCTAACTAGCTTTGCTTTTTTTTTTTTTTTTTGGTCAAACCTATCAAATAGTTTTCTGATCTTGTCTTCTAGTGCCATTCTTGAGCTTATATTCATCACAGTTACTATTCCCTACACTGGTGGTCTGGATGGAGTCTCCTTTATTCTTCATTTTCTTTATAGAAGGAAAGAATTTCTCAACATATTTTTCTTTAGTTCTCTACTATTAGATAGTACCTTTTTGTAATATTCACAATCTACATTTGGCCAAGTGTAGTACTTAAGGCTGAAATTCCTTCTTTGTGAAATTGCATGGTCTTAATGTGCATTCCTACTTATATAAATCCAGCTCTGTGGAGCTCACATTCCCATGTGGCATCTGTCCCATTTTTAGCTGTTATATATCAGTTTAAAATTTTATTTTGTCCTCTTTTTTTCCATATTCTTTTTAGGGATTTTTTTTTTTTCATGGGAAGGTTAGTAAACAGCATTCCAATTTTACATTGGGTGATTGATATGCGAATGGTTGTACTATTACAATTTAAGACTGCAATTTCCTTTCCTAAAGAGCTGATATTTTTGGCCAAAGTTAAATCAAACTATGATAGAGCATAGTATGTTTGTAAAGGGCTTTTTCCTATTGTATTCATCAGGAAATAATAAGTGTTTGCTAATTAATATTTATATTAAGCATTGATGACCAGATTCCTCTAAATCTTGCTGAATTTAAATTCCACCAGTCTGCAAAAAACCACAAGGAAAATAACAGCCAAGATGAAAGCAGATTCAGAGGACATACCCATGTGGTTGTGACTCAGTGGATCTAAAAGAAAAAAAACTTTAAAACCCCTTTTTTCATTAAGTAAAAGACATGGAAATTGATTTAACAGTAGTGGGTGAACTTGCTAATGGGATATGAAAGGTAGTTAACTGAAAGAACTAATGAAAAGGAGCCAGTGTTCTATGAAAAACTTGGAAGGAAAATAAAAGAGATAGTTGACAAAGCGTCCTTTGAGTTTTGGGACTTGAAAAATGTAGAGAGCAAAAACCAACAAAATCTTGTTTTGAAACCTAACCAGAACTAAGAAATTTGCCGGTTTTCTGTGAAACTAAGACATAGGTAAACCAGTGCTAGTGCTGTCGCGATAGTTATGTACAGAGTTTGTACTTTCAAGTAGAAATATAAAGAAAATTAATGGAATTTGGAGAGAGATTACCAGCCATCATTTGATTTTTAAATCATTTGAATTGAGACACTTTGGCAAGGCTTGATGTGACAGGGCCAAGCATGTGTGGCAAGGCTCAGTAGTTGGGCAGTTTTACTACCTTCTTGGGTTTTTAATTAGATGATATTTTATAGGGTTTTTTCCTCAACAACATTTTTGCTATGGAAAATATTTGATAAACTGACCCGCTTTTTAAAAAATGGTTGTTTGTTTAAAAAAGGCAGATCTTCAAGAAGAGTTGGAGTTTCAAGTTTGTTAAAAATTGGTTTCAAATTCTTACCTGGTCAACAAATGAAATTAAATAAATGAAACAGAATGACACATCATTTTGGAAAGCTTAGAATAACAAAGTTTCTTAGAAGACTAAGATGAGGCATATCAAAATATTTAACACTGCTGATGCTAGTTTGAGTGTCTGTGCTTTCCAGAGACATGCAGACTTCCACCTTTCTCTCAGAGAACTTAGCCTAATACCATGGACAGATGCAATTGGTCTGACTGATGTCAGCCAATGGAAGCATGAAAGTTTGAACTGTTTGTCAGAGTTGAGTCCCGAAAGCAAGAGGTGAGATGATCTGAGAAAGCTTTGTGTATACAATAATTCTCATTTTACTTTTCTGACGTTAGACTTCACACTTTGGTGCTATTCAGAAAATATTGCAGCCAGAATCGTGTGTTTAAATTAGACATACAAATTTCCTGATTAGTCTGCTGGTAAAACTACCATGATTTTCAAGATGCTGAATGCCCTGTGAACCTCATAATCAGACCAGCAACAGTTAGAGGTCTTAGGGATTTACAGGTTTGATTTTTAGGAGTCCAGTTTGAAAATTTGGGCCTAAGTTTCACTGAAACACTCAAAGTATTGACAGGGCTGCTGCATCCCTGTCATCACTGATTTCCACTTAGACCTGGTTTGGATGTATATATACAGGCACATATGTATATAAGCAGGAGTAACTGTGAGAATGTGGTATGATACCCATGATGATAAAATATTTGTCTTTCTGCAGTCCTTTTGACAATAAGGCTTCTTTAGATAAGAATCCTTATACTATGTTTATGCTTACCCAGATCTCTGCAAGGATAGTTTTACAGGTGTAACTTTCCTAACAGAATGGTGTTAGCATCTCCTTGCTAGGAGAGCAAAGGCTAAGGTTTCAAAACAGCTCATAGATGGACTATGTGTATTTTATATGTGGAAATTATCTCATTTTTCTATACCGTGTTTACAGAACATGTGTTTTCATTTGTTGAAACTGTATGAATACTAAAATATAATTAAAATTTTTACATTAGGAAAAAAAGAGATAGGAAAAATCTGATCTTTGCACCTGTCATTGAAATTGCACTATATTTGAAGTAAAATGTGAGTTATATGCCATCTGGTGGATAGAATAATTCATACAGTTTTACTGCAAATCTTGATATATTTTCTCTGCTGCATTATTGCTTTTAATTGGCATTGGTGGGTATTTCTCCAGTCAGAAGTAAAGGGAAAAAAAATCTGAAAACTGAATTTGAGGCAAAATGGAATTCCAAACTTGGCATTTGTGTTTGATAGACGACTGGATGCTTAGAAGAAAAACTCCAAAGCCCAAATGGTAAAGAAACCATTTTCCCCTACTTCAAATATTAATTCTAAAGGTTTAAAATTTTGTACCAACTAGTCAAAGATCATACTTGATAGACTTTTCTCCAGGCTCTGGTTTATTGCAGATTACGAGGTGTTTGCCATGATCTTTGCAGATAGATTGGCTGTTGCTCTGTGTCTGCACTGACGCAGCAAGTGAGGCTGGGACAGCCTTTCTGAGCCCATACACCCATGTCCTACAGCAGGGTTCAGGTGCCTTTGCCCGCAGGTCAGAATTCCATTTTTCCACCCATTTGGAGCACAGTTTCATTAAATATCATTTTCTGCAGAAAGCCATGCTTCTAAAAATGTCAGATTGCTAGTTGGTGTGAATGCAGAGGTGACTTGACTATTTAAAATCCTAGATTAGGCAGATACAGTAAAGAGCATGGCCGCTATCAAATATTTCCCTTTGCACACAATGCTACATGGGGGCATGACTTCATGATACGCATCTCAGGTTGGTTTATGGAATAGACATAGTGTGGGATAACAAGTGCAGCATTGATGTCGGTTGATAGAGAATTTCTGTTATGTTGATGAATAGTTTTTCTTTTTTGCACTTTTATGGGCATGAAGGAATGTAACATCCTGTTGTCTACTGGAAGACTGATAGTACAGCTCCCTTGTTTTTTCTTCAGACTGACCAAATATCTGCAATTAAAAATATCTAAAATTACCTTTTTTAAAACTTACTATTAGCATATTAGAAAATAGTGGAAGTATTTCATAATGTCTTTCATACTGTGATATTTACTACAGATTTGATTACTAAAAGCAAGTTTGTGCTTAGAGTCTGAAAAGGAACAGGTTATTCAAATACATTGTAATCAATGCATGTGTGAAATGCAATTATCATCACCATGCTATGTCATTCTTGCACTAGCTAATGAAAAGGCAAGGAAAGAGCTGAAATACAATACAATGGAAAAAACAAGTAATGCTATTGCTTCCACATGCTCCTGATTTCCCTAATTCACACTAGCTCAGGTGTCTGGAGGTTTATTAGTTCAGTCATGGTGCACAAGAAGGAGATTTAATTGCACATGGAAGCATTCATGGTGTGTTTTATTACTGGAAGTAACTGACTACTTTAGAAATATTTTAAAAGATTCTTCTTGACAGTAAACTTGCTTAGAGTAGACTCAACAGACTAAGTGTATGAGACTTCAAACTTCATGGAGTTTTTATGCTTCTTGTAACTTAATTATTTCTCAACATTCAAAGATAAATAATGTTTAAAAATACAGTAGAACAAGTGGTCAGCTTATGTGCAAAAATTAGAGTTTCGCTGGTCAGGAACATACTCAGTAGAACATTGCTGAAATGTTGACAGGCTTATACTTCACATGGTCTGCACTCTTGCAGAAACATATATATGCTATATTGGGAGTAAATTCTCTAGTTTGTGCTTTGAATCTGACTGTGTCTAAAATGTTTTGTACGATTATTTACCCTCAGAAAGGCCACAGCACTTCAAAAGGTTCAACAAACATTGGTGTTGAAAGTTGCTTTGAAAAGATCCTTTCCCATAAACTTTTAAGCATTTTCCACATGCTGCTGTTTTCTCCCCCCTGAAATTTTGAATGACTTCTATCATATTCTTAAAAAAAAGAAAGTGTTCTTCCCATTCTGGTTGAATGATGGTCGGCCAAAGGAGGAGCTCAAAAAGAAGTCATTAAAAAAAAAAGGGGCATGTGTATAGGTATATTTTCCTAATGATTGTTGGGGAGAGTGTTTTTATGATATTTAAAGGGTATTAGGGGATTCCTTTAGGCAATTTGTAGTGAAGCCTTCCTCCACTATTCCAACTCAAGAGTGCAGTTAGGGAGGCTGGTCTTCTTCCATCCTGTGGGACCAAGTAGAAGGGTCAGGTCTTCTCACAGACTTTGCAGTGTCACGTAGGTCGCTTGGCCTAGATCCCGTGTTTTATTTAGGACAATTAGGTGTATGATGTATGTATCAAACCTTAGTTTTCTGAGATCCATCACTTTGCCAGCTTGGGAATCCTCAGAAAATGGTTAAGGTTTGGTTTTAGTGTTTTGCTGAATTTTTTCAACAAACCAGACAAAATAATCTTTTCCTGAGGTAAATTTGCCCATCATGGAGCCAACCTTTCTGGCTTTTTGTGCTTATATGGCTTGAACAGAGATGATATTTTCTCTTTGACAGTCTTATGCCATGACACTTATGTTTATATAAATATAAACAAAAAGAAGTTTTATTTCAAGCAAATTATCTTAATATAAAAGATTCATTTAGTTTGCTTTTTGTTGTTGAAATGTTAAAATGTCCTTTGTGTTCATATATGTATTTAAAAACATTTAAAAATCTGTATTTTGTAAAATGTTGCTCTTGGCAAAAGGATGAAAAGAAACATTTTTTCATGTAGAGAACAGTACAAACACCAAATAGAATAGATTATATAAAAGAACAATTGAAAATGAATTTTTTTTTCAGTCTTCAATGCTATTTATTTTAAACAAGTTTAGGCTTTAAAGTTAGTCAAGCCTCAGTACAGCCAGCGAATTTAAAAAAAAATGGAATGTCCCTCCTTCAACTCTTTACTATAACCTTTCAAATTTAGATTCCTTGTTTAGAACATCAATTGCCCCTTTTACTCTCTATTACTTGAATAACATTGTGGTCAAAGCTTTTTTCCTGTTTATATCATTATCAAGGCTATAGAAAACAATTTTCCTACCAGTAGGTGGAATCAGATGAAAATCTTAATTATTAAACACAGAGTGTCGCTGTATTTTCTGATCCAGCTGAAAAAAATCAGCTGAGTGGCTCCAGTTTTGAAGTTCAAAAATAATAGCAGCTTTCTAAAAAATATTTAGCTTAGAAGAATACAAATTTGACTAATAGAAATTTATTATTTCTATTTAAGAATACTATGACTTTGACACTGATTCCTTACATGCACTTTTGGAGAGTACTTCTGGGTAGGTTAAAAATGTTGCATGAAATAAATTTCTGTTATTAGTTTATGTCTGTTCAGTAGACAGTTATTCTTCTGGGCAACTTTTTCATAAAACTTTGGAATTAAAATCTTCAAATTACAAATACAAATATAAGATACAAAAAGTTACAGTGCTCGAAACTTATGAACATCTGGGTTTTATAGACACTATTTTAGAAAATAATTCTGATAACTTTTGTAATTTTTTTGTATTACATTTATTCTCAGACCTCTTATAAAGAAAGTGGGCAGTATAATTTCTTCTATATGTCTTACAAGCATTCAGAAGAAAAGAGGGAGTAAAGGTTTCCTGGTAGTATAGTGTGTATAAAGTTTTGGCAGTGTTAACTCCTAGTTTTACATGTAATTAAGGTACCAGGGTCAACACATATATCTCTTCTGAAAAATCTGAGTTTGTGCACAAAAGAGTGACTGATTCAGTCTAAGAGTGATTCATACGCCAGTTTATCTTCTCCTAGCTGATTGAAAGAGGTATGGAATCCTTTGGAACGCTCAAGCAGGAGAAAAGGTTTGTCCGGCCTTCTTGTATTCGTGGCAGTTGAGGGAGAGTTGTTCAGCAAAGGGCAAGAGGCTGAAGTTAGACAGATTTTCCTTCTGATTCTTTCTTTGTTTTCACTTTGAAAATGTTATTTACATACTCATTTTTTCCATGGGTTCTGTATTTGTAAATCTATAATAGTCTTATGTACTGATTTTGGGGTATAGCTTGTTTTCCTTCTGGGTGTTTTGGAAAGTGAGTGAAAATATTCACCCACCCAGTATTGTAAAACTTTTCAGCAAACTTCAGAAATTAGGAATTATACAGGAAAGAAAATGTTAAGGTCTTTAGTGATGGACAGTGCAGATTTTCCAGCTTGTCTTTGGTGGGTATAAAAGTTCAAGTTAGGCTTCAGTCTTTTTTTTAAATTCTGCTAAAATGGTCTCCTGCATTCTTGCCTTTCGTCCTTCTTTACTGGTGTAATTTTGTGTGCTGGAGAGTTCCCATGTATGTTCTAGGAGGAAATAATTTTTCATGAGAATGTTTTTCTCCTTTCACCGAGGACAAGCTTTCCAGGGATGGTTTGGATCAAATCATACAGAATATTTGTGATGAAAAGCATAATTTACTGGAGCTCAAAATGCAGCTCACACTTTCTCAGTGAAAGGAATGGGGTGTTAAATGCATTGCAAATGCATGTCTTGGTATGGACACAGGTTCCAAAATGTTTGAAAAACTAAAGCCCTTTGGGAGAAACCTACACAGACAAATTCATGAAAGGTATGTGGGAGAACTTGTTGCATCAGAATTCTCCATCTGGGGTTTTCAGCTATGGGACACACTTGGCAAGCAGACCAGAGAGAATATGATGACTGTTGTCTTCTTTTTTTCCTTTCCCAGGATGTATACTGTAGTAAAATTCCTTGCAGATATGCACTCTCTCCAGTTCCATTCAGACAGAAGCAGAAAGCTAATGAATTATGGATTTAAAGATTTGTAGGAAATATGGAGTTTGCCTCTGTTCCATAGCACAAAGTTTCTGCTCTTTGCAATGTTGAAGAAGGTCACTGTGAAATTAAAGCCATATTAGAATTGGCTGCTCTTAATTAGGAGGTCAAATAGTCAGTCTTCTGCAGAGATGGATTGTTCTCTTTGGAAGGAAAACAAAGTTGAGTAATGGAGCACCTTCACCTTTTTGTCATGAAAATCCCACAGCTGGGGACAATGTCACCTTCTCTGAAAACATGTCACACCATTTATGACTTGTGCTGGCACAATAAACTCTAACTCTCATCCCTCAGGCATTTGTAGTGGTTTGTTTACCTAAAATTCTTTGACATTGTTGAGAAAACATTGCTTTTCTTCCTTGGACTGAAAGAAAAACAAACCCCAAAAAAGCTGTTGATGTGGGTTGGAGGGAACAGTGTTGTTCATCTGTTGGATTCCACAGATGAATGGAACCTCTTGTAAATCCATATGTTATGAGACTGAAAAATACATGAAAAGTGTATTTGACAGGAAAAGCATTAGTTTTCTTGCTGACCCTGTGCTAAGATGAAGAGAGCAAGGATGTCTTACAGGTGCCTGACTCCTGACTGTGTTAGTCATGTCAATACTTTACCTCATGTCCTTCATGTGATACTGGAGTTCCTGATGAGAGGTTAGAAACAACTCAGAACTGACAACTTAAATGAATGTAGACTTGTCAGCTGCCTCCTCTGTCTTCTGTCTTCCTTTTTTTTTTTTAATATGTTTGTGTGTATGTATGTGCAGGGACACGCTTCAGAGTGCTGTCAGTTTAGTTAGATTGACAAGCCTAGTTGTGTAGAAAATAATATGTTCCAGACCATAGGGACATGATGATCTTAAATTCAACTGAGAGAGAACATCACCAGACTATACATGGAATTTAGATTGCGTTATGTTTTTCTACACAAACCCTAAGTTCCCAAAAGAAGGAGAGAATTTAATTGTTTATCTGCCAGAAGTGCACTTAAATTCTATTTGAATAAATCTGTTAGATTGTTGTTTTGTTGGGACTGCCAAGAACGGATTGGCTGTCTTGAAGTATTTCTTTGCATAGTGGATCATGCTGCACATTAAAGAAGCTTAAAAGAAGAAAGCAGTTTCTGTACTAAATGGTATCAGGGTTCACACTTTGGATAATGATGTGGTCGTGGGCACTTAGAATGAAGATTTTATTATGGACAGCAGGAGTTAGGAATTTTCAGTTCAAATTACTTCTTTTGTTCAGGTGATTTTTTTCTAAATTCTCAAAGAACATTTCTGCAGCATTTGTGGAGTAGTAGCTATGAAAGACTATGAACATAAGCAGCACACAGTATATATAGGTAAAGCTATAGACTGTAGAGCTGCTTAGCTAAATCCATTGCATATTTTTAATTTTTTTTTTCAGCTACCTTCTTTCAAAGCCATTTTGCTAAGAAATAATTGTCTCCTTTAAAACATCCATATACTTGAAAATGTCAATACATTATGAACTAAATGCCTATAGGTGCCTTCCAGCAAACTTCAGTTTTATATTGGAATAAATATCCTTGTAATTAAGAAAGACAATTACAACTCTTTGTCTGAAGTTTATCATATTCATTCATTATATTAAGTTTTTTTAATTCAGAACAATAATTGTTCCCCTACTTACAGTGGAATTAGAAGCTGACACTGAGACTGGAATGAATATAGTAAAGATGAACATCTCTTTATTGATAATCTCCCAGTAAATGTAGGGCCACCTGCTATGCAGAAAGTGGTTTTGTTGAAATGAAGGAACAGGATTCTCATCTGAGATATCCATTATTTAAAATATTAGCAGGTAGAACATCTGATAACATTTCTCTCTATTTCCAGTATAACATTGGCAGACTGCTAAAGGAGAATAGCAGTGACTTGTAGTTTCAAAATATGTATGATAATGGTAGGGAATTTCTTTGAGGAGCTAATCTGTTTTGCAAACCTCAGCCTGGTTAGAAGTCTGTCCAATGTGTTTTCTGTAGGAGAGGTATCTTATAAGATTTATATGATATGTCTCTATCAAAGACTCTAGATTTGGACAGATGCATTTCAACAGGAGTTAATCATGAGCAAGAAAGCAGAAGGCTGAGTGGGTACGTCCTATGTTATTCTGTGAAGAAACACTAATTTTTGGGCACAAAATAGGGAAGAGGAGACTACAGCTATTCCTCTCGGTCATTGCCCATATGGACTCTCCTTCCCGTGTTGTGTTACTGTTGCCCTTTTGCTCAAAAGTAATTGGTCCATCTCTGACTCCAAAAGATATAATGAAATTGGTATATATGGAAGAGGTGTTTACCCTGTTCTTTTCATGCTTGGGAATTCCAAGGGGTTGTCTTCTAGACACAAATCTGTATGGGAACAATTAATCAAATTTTGGAAGATCCTAAAGACATCATTTCTTGTCAATCAAAAGTATATTTTCCCTGAATATAACCACTAAAATATTTCTTCCAGCTTCCAGCACTTGAGAAAATAAACTGGAAATTGGTATTATGGAGTTTGGATACTAAAGCACATGTTAAAATATCAAAGCAATACCAGAGGATCAGTTATTAAACAAATTATTTTTTCTAAAGAAAAGTCCTTCACATGTAGTTGTTTTATGATATTTCATTATTTTTAGAGAGAGGAAAGATTCTGTAGAAAAGTTTATAGTATGAATCCTAGGAAGTCTTATTCAACAAAAGCATGCATGTGAAATTGTTCTTGCTCCAATTTTGGAAGGTGAGAAAACGGTATTGTAATCCCAGAGCCTAAATACTTAAAATGGTTCTAATGTACTGATCTTTGGGGTGTTTAATGACAAGGTGTTAAGAAGTTTTATAAATTTTTTGTATAGGCTTAAGCTACTTTCTGCTATTTTTCTGTTACTTCCCTAGATGATCTTGTATTTAAAATTGATAGTCCTGATAAATACAATAATATTAAAACATTTGTTATAGGGTTTTTTTTTCCCAGAAATCATTATATCTGTTTTCTTTGAACATAATGCTCTCTGCCATGTGCCTTTTTAATGTACTTGTTGCTGTCTGTTAATTATTGTAAGAGAATACCGAATGAAGCTATAATGTTTTACTAATAGTTGGACATTTTGCATGCTTTTTACTTTCTCAGCATCCTAGCATGCAACTGTAGCATACCTTTTAAGATTTTTTTCTTCTGTGTGTTTCCATAACTGTTAAGAAAGGTATCTTAAAGACAGTAAGTGGTGTGTCATGTTAATTAAAAAGAATTCAGAAGATCCGCAACTCTCACATTTATGTCACACTTTCTGCTACTCACTGGTTCTTCCAAACTCCTGCTAGTCAGTGGTTTTCCTCCTTTCACCTTTGTCATCATTACTTTTATCACATACTTCTTTTTTTTCTCCCTTCCATAACTTGTTATTCTCACCTATAATCTTTTTTCAGTCAGTATTTGTTCAGAGATCACGTTACTGAAGAGCAGTATTTGGGGGATAACTAAATACTGACAAGGCCCACTTCTGAGATAAAGTTACCCAGGTTACCAGATATGGAACTATTTATGTTTATTTGAAGTGTGACCCACTTTAAGGACCTTTTCTGAGGAAAGCCACAATATAGCCAGTGTGCTGCAGTACTTTCATGTTGGCTCCATCGTGTATCTTTAATTACCAAAAAAAAGGATTTGTAAAGCTGCTTGTTTCAGTTTCTGCCCTAGCAAAAATTCTCCTTCATCTACTTTGTGTTCCTCTGGGACGCTCTTAAAGTAGAATGCAGCTGTCCTTGGAATTTTTAGGCTTGCAAAAATGACTTGTGCACCAGGCCTTTCCTTTATAAATTGTGCCCCCTTGTGAAGAAATATGGTGGGTCAGTAGGAAGGACAGCATGAGAGCAGAGCAGTGTATAGCAGCCTCAGCCGTGTGCTTGGGAACTGGTTCTAGAGGATT
Organism: Fringilla coelebs; assembly: GCF_963513975.1. Taxonomy (NCBI): domain Eukaryota; kingdom Metazoa; phylum Chordata; class Aves; order Passeriformes; family Fringillidae; genus Fringilla; species Fringilla coelebs. Next base: position 20,813,789 of record NC_140066.1, on the reverse strand, counting down.
GTAATTAGAAATATTCCTCTTTGTTTATATACTTTGTCTCAAAGTTTTTCTCCTATTAATCTGTACAATTTCTGCAGTAGTATGATTGTATTAGTAGCTTAGAGGTGAGGAATCTAATGTGGGAAGAATCATTTTACTTTTACTTACAGTGAGTTTACATCATGCCAGTGACCTTATTTTCTGTATTTATAAATACGTTTTAGAAATTGCTTCATGGCTGGCATTGTAAATTAAATTTTTCTGTAAATTCATACAATACCAAGCACAAGGCGGTGCTTTCAGATAAATTTAGCATTACATCATTTCATTTGCAGTAATGTAAACACAAACTCCAGTAGGCCTACAAAATTAAACATTAAGTGTATCAGATTTTATTATCTGTGTGTCTGTGATCACATTGAAATGCTTATGGAGGTTTTACAAGGAACAAATTTCCACAGACTGTTGGGAAGTAGACTTGCAGGAGCTGCAGAGGTGAGGCAGCACCATGTGCAGTGCAGCGACCGGATTAAGATTTGGCAGCACAGTTCTTTTCTCTGCAGGCTCTCAGGCAGTCTCTGTAGACGAGAACAGACTGTCATCGTGTGTTGCTGAAAGCCAACCTGCTTGTGTTGGCTTGTTTCAATCTCTGTAAGTTTTGTCATTTTTCCTGCCAGTTGATATGATATGGATATGGTGAAACACAAGGGAAAAAGGTATGGTTCATGTAATATAAATTGTTAAAAAGTTTTTCTTACTGCAGGGATAATAGGAAAGCTTTCCTTCGTCAGAAAGAAGAATGTAGTGGTGGAGAGAAAGATATTCTTTCTTTATTAAGCAAGATATTTCTTTCTGGAGCAACGTTCTTTTCAGTCAATACTTATCCTGTAGATGTAAACAGTTAGTAATTTTGAAAAGTCTGTGTTGTTTTCTTTTTATTTAAAATAGGCATACTGCATGTGAATGTTTACAAGCTTATTGTGTTTGATTGTAAAGCCACTTACAGAATTTTAGCACATAAAGTTATAAAAGTCTACTTTTTGCCTAATATTGGGTTCTAACTTTATAAATAATGTTTATTTTTCTTGCTTTATTGTTTTGATAAAATACTTAGATGCAGTTAATGAAACCTCCCCAGTGAATTTCTGACTCTTGATGTGTGAGAAATACTGCATGTACAGCAAGGATTTATAGAAAACACTTGATGTTTTTTAGTAAAGTATATTGAAATAATAAGCAAAATATGTAAGACTTGTTTTTTTGAATATGCAGTAGAATATAAATGGAAAATAATTCTGTAGCTATCACTTCACCCAGTGTAATCAATACAAAACTGTTCAGTAGAAATGCAATCAGGATGACATTTGATTATTATGTATATTTTTATAAATGCTAAAAATTTGGTTTTGTCTTATTTTCCCATCATGTGCATGTGAAGCTAAAATTACACTAACCACTAGTGATGATAGAGAATTGTTTCATTTTCTCAAACATATGTTGTTCTTTCACATAGTCTAAAAAATTTGGAAATTGTCTAATGTTTAAATGTACTGGACTAGTCTTCCAGTAAAGCGCTATGTTTCAGGAATTTAAACTGAACAGTGCTTTTGACTTGACAAAAGCAATTTATTGTGTAGGTTGGTTAATGAGGGATCTAAGTACCTGCTTGTGAAAAATAACACAATGCTGTTCTTATTTGTACATGAGCTCTCATGATTATTAAGAATAAGTTGTGATAGTTGCACTTAATGAACACAAACTCTCTAGCTCTGTGACAACTTTTCTTACTTTCACTTAAGTAGCAGGAGTTTGACCTTTCTGATACCTTTGTAGTTTGGTTAGCTTTATTATGTTCAAATCAAATGACCTGGGAACATTATGAAAGAGCTTTGAGGTTTTTAGTAAATGGTCCAAATATTAATTTTTTCTTTGTGTGGCTAAAAAATCATAACACAAAGGGCAACTAAAGGTTGATACATTAAAAATATGTTGTTGTATATACTGTGATAAAGTTTGGCAGCATTAGGTTGTGGGACCTACTTTCTAGGAAGCAGAATAAATGCATAGGAAGATAAAAGTTCCTGTTTTGAAGTGTATACACAATGATAAAAAAGGCGAGTTGTGGGTTATACAGATAGGACATTTTACTAAATGACCATATTGCTAAGTAGCATGTGAATATGGGGTTTTGCTGATCTGTTAGTAAGTCCAGGGCACTAATGTCCTGTAAATGAATAAAATACAGTCAGCCAGTCAGAAGATTAAAACAAAGAATGACTAGACAAAATCTTGAATTGCAGTCACACATGTGTCAAGCACATATTGAAGGAGCAGTTAGCAAACTCATTCCTAGTTTATGGAATTGTATTTGTTGCCATCTTTATTCGTTCTTACCTCTATTAATTTAGAGAGGGGACATGACTCTCAGCCAGTGTCTTTTATGTATGTCATTTTAATAAAACCAAACTAGTGCCCAAGCTTTATATCTTACATTTTCGTAAGTAGCTAGACCTCCATCATTGTGTCATTTTGTTTTCATGTGGTCTTTGCATCTTCATAAGCAGATTTCATTAGAGAAGAATGTGTTAGTACAGTTTGTAGAGTAACTTATGGAATATAAAGACTGAGTTTGAAAATAGGTTTTAGAAGTACATGTCTCAGATGGAAATTACTTTTTTGCACCACACAGTTGCCCTTTGCAGTGCCAGTATTGCAATAGATTTATACATTTAATGTAGATTTAGTGTTTGATGAGATTTCTGTTATAAAAAGCATATGTAAACTTTTCCCTCAACGGAGTAGATTGTCCTTAATGCGGTTCTGAGAAGATAGGAGTCTGGAAATTATCTCTGCTTGTTTATTCTTTTCTACAGTAAAGACCCATTAGATCTGTCTAATCTTTATAAAGTACTGGTTTTCTGGGTTTTTTTGTCCCTGATGTCACCGTAAGTTTTTATCGTAGCACTGTTTGAACAAGTCTTCCTGCTTATTCTCAGAATGATGATGCTGTGACAAAACTGCCATCTAAAGATCTTAAGAATGTACTTGTCAAATTGAAAGTATTTGGGACTTGAGTAAAATGTTAAGCTACTGCTTGAGTTTCATGGAAACATACAATGCTTTCAATGTTATTTCATCTTTCTATGATAATTATTTAAAACAAGAGCAAACAACCATTTTTGCTTAATAGTTAACTGAAACATCCATTACAAATTTTCCTCCCTCAAGTATGTGAATAGTTTGTTATGTACATGAAAACTTGCTGCAGTTAATTCAAAACAAATCTGTACTCAGCTCTCCCAAAGCTGTTAAAGAGCACTATTTCTCCTTAAGGTGAAGCTTTTGAAGTTTAAAGAATCCTAAATTTGGCACATGTACTTATAGATAAATAAGTCAAAGTGTTTTCAGAACTGGTGTGATAGTATGAAAGAGAAGCTTGTAATAGGAATCTAGGTTTTATCTTTCATTTTGTGAGGCTATGCATACACACAGGTCACTTATGCATGTAATTCAGTGTAATATAATTGCAATTTGTAAAAATGATTACACTGAGCAGAGTGGCTATGAATTTTGGTAAGGAAGCTGTTGTATATACAAAGTTTAGTTGAAGCTAATGCTAAAGCAAAATAAATCTCATGGATGACTAAACTCTAGTCCCTGAGTCTGTAACAATCCCCAGAGAATAAGGAAAGTTAATTTAAAATATTTTTGTTCATCTGGTCTTAGGCCAGATGCCTTAAATTCTGAAAATCAAGCCTCCAGTGACATTCCACTCCAATGGGAAAAGAAAGGAGAACATATACTCTGGTCCTGCAGAAACTTACTTCATCAACAATTAAAAAGTGTAATTTAAATTCTGAACTACTGTGCTCTTATTCCTTCTCCCTTGTTTGGTCACTCTACTTTTTAGTTCGTACTTAAACTCTTAAAACAAGCATACTTACCTTAAAAAACAGGTTTGAAATGTGATGAAGGAATTTGAACTTTTGAAAATTGCAAAACATTAGATTATCTATTTTGTGATTTTCAGTCAAGTTAAACTTAACTGGAAATATAATTAATGAATCAATGCCCTATGTTTAGATCTTGGACTTGACTCCCAAAGCTCCATCTGGAAACAGCATCAATTTTAACTTAATCATTATGTTACCACCCTTTCATCCTTTTAGCAGATTCCTATGAAAACTAAAAACTTTCAGTGACAATTACTTCCATAGATTCAGTTTGATTCCAGTATACAGTTGTCTTAATGGAAGTATGGCTATTAGTGTATATTAGGTATCATTAGGTATCATACAGTTGTGTCATTAAATAGAAATGTGAAAATTGAATGTACGGTGTTCTGCGAAACAGTTATTTAAAGGCAGCAGCAACTGAACACCCCAGTTGGAAACAAGGAAAAGCAGGAAGCTATTTTTTTAGGTTGCTGCATTGTATATTAGTTGTTCACAGTGTCTTCACGTGTTTAGCTTTTCTACACTTACAGATGCAGCAGTTGTCCTTAGCAGCTAATGACCAGGAAAGATGAATAGTGTTGAAGGTATTATGTTCTTGTTGCAAGAATGCAACATAAAGAAAACTGCATCATTGTACCATGATGGATTGTTGTGATCACTTAGTTTTAGCTGAAATTTTTATTCTGAAAATTTACAAGGTAGCCTTTTTTCATTCTTATCATTTTGTAGGGTTGTTATTAAATGTTTATTGTGAACAGTGATGGATGAAGACTCACTTTGTATCAGTAAATGATGATTAAACATGTAATTTCAAAGCTAAGTTTGAAGTATCAATATTCTCTTGTGACTTTGGGCAAGGAATTTTGCCTTTTCTATTTTTGGGTAATTTTTAAAAAAAACCCTTAAAGTGGAAAATGCCTCTTTATAGAACAGAGTTATTTTGTTTCATGAAATCATGTTCTGTATCCTGACCTAAAAGTCTATCAAACAATTCAGTCATGAAAACTCTGAGAATTTCCTGGTTCCTAAGTACTGTCCAAAATAATCTTATAATTATTCATATGACCCTATGAACCCAACAGCTGAAGTACAAGCAAACAAATAGGCATGGATTCAGTGTCTATAAAATTAGAAAATGCGAACTAGATTTCCTGTGCTAAGGAAAACTTGCTCTTTTATTAGCTGTATGCCATGGATAGGATGCATAAATTTCACAGCTGTAGTAATCTGCCTACCAATCTTTGACTGTAATATCAGTTAAAATTGGTTATAAATGAAAGTATTTTGGGATACAGCAAGCTTCTGTTGCACTTTACATTTATTCAATCCTTAGGTTTCTGTCTACAGATCTGAACTATAGACTCTTTCTGATAGATTGGCTAAGATCCACCTTTCAGTGTGAGTCCAGAATGTAAAGTACAATAAAATCCCATTATGAACCTTTTTTGATAAAAATAAAAATAATGTTTGTGTAATTACAAAGACAGTTTCATTCCATGTACTTTGTGTCTGAGCTTTGGCACATTTACTCTGAGCTTGAGATCTTCTTAGGCAATTCTGAACAGTTTCTCTACTTGCAGGGATGCAGCATTACGCTGTGTAAAAACAGAATTAGCCAGTTCTATGGCCTTTAACCCTTGCCACTGGCTATCTTATGAATTTTAATATGAGAGACATGGGAATGGAACACATTGTGTGCTTTCTGATTCAGTTATAAGTATACATATTAACAAAATATTTTTAAAGAACACTTAAGGCCAGAGTTCGGCATAAGCAGCTATAGTGAACTTTGATAAATAGATGAGATTGTAGAAAGTGGATGAGAAACTAAACTTGTAAGGGGTGGTCAGATATGGTCTTCAGCAGCTATAATTTTTAGGTTTTTCTGTTTGGTTCTAAGATGATCATGTTGACAGGAGATGTCTTAAGTTTTTTTTTTTCTGTACTGTATGTTACCCCTAAACCTTATTGTCAGTTTATAGTTCAGGAATATGCAACTAAGCTCATCTTTCAAAGTTGTTTAAATAATCAGTTCACATGAGTGGGAATGCACCTATTTTTAAATGTGTGAGTTCTGTGGAAGCCTTTCCTCAAATGGGAAGAATACAGTTGATACTAAGGTACAAACCCATACAGATTCCTGCCTGTATCTGATGTGTGCCTGGAGTTTTTGTTTGTTTTTTAGAGTAAATCTAGACTTGCTATTGCTCCACATACAGAATAATAGGTAAAAAAATTATGTGGAAAGGCGGTTGTTGGGTTCCTCTGCTTTGAGTGCTCGGTATTCACCTGTCTCAGGTCAGTATTTTGGATGCCTGTTTTCAAACACGATGCCTGTTTGAATCCTTCAGTGAACTAATGGAAGTAATTTCTTTTCTGCCTTTGAAGAAAGCAAACTTTCAAGGATGTATTAAATAGAGTTTTCAGTGGCTTCTGTTAGAATTTTTGTACCATTTCTTACTTGCATTTGGAAGTTTCAGCGATCCATTGTAATAATAGCATCCCGTTACACTTTGATGTACCAAAGACCTTTTTCATACGATGAAAGGAGGAATTTAAAATTTCTTGAATTGAAATTGTTCCATCATGACACATTTAATATTCTAACATCCAAATGGTTTGAGTGAATTATTTCAGTCTGAGAGTTTTAAGCCTAATTAGCCTATTATAGATAATGTACATAGCTACACTAAAACTTCTGAATCAAAAATTCAACCTGCTAGTCATCTTCTTGTTTTAAATACTTTTTATAATGTACCTGTGAAATTTCATATGAATGCTTTTTTTTTCATCAGTAAGGTGTATCAAAAGTCATTATTAAAATATAATTTTGAAAAGTGGTTATGTGTGTGGTACATATACTTTTATGTTAAGAGCATAGTAGGTAATTTTGAAAGCTGATAACCCAAGAAATTCCAGTCCGCATGATCCCATGTTCAAAGACATGATCCACTTCAGACTAGTAAAACTGTCAGCTTTTCAGTAAAAATATCCTGATAAATTGTTCGTAAATTATATTGTTGGTGAAAGTTTGGAGGAAGTAAATAAATACTGGCTGCATGTAGAATTGACCAGCGTAGAACAGAAAACATCTAAAAGTTATAATTTGCAAAGTACTAGAAAAGGATAAAATATTTAAAACTAAATTAGCAAGTGAACTTAGTAATAAAATAATTAATAAGTACATAGTTTTTCACATACACATTTGTACCAGCAGAGGTATAAATAACTGACCCAGCTGAAAGTGATGTTTTTGGCCTTTTCTAGCTAAGATTACAGAGGTTTCTCTCACTGGCAAGGGCATTGTTTCACGTTTCTGAAAAGTGATGTGAAGAACTCCTACTTTGTGTTCTGTGTCATCCTTTCATTTTTTTCTGTAATCAGCTTGAAATTTTAAGTGTTTATGAAAAAACTTTCAAATTACAATTAATGCCTTTTATCAGCCTCTGTTTTATATCCTAAGTTGATTCGTCTTAATAGTTATTTGAATCTAAAGTATAATACCTGCCATAAAAAGCAGGACTTTCTTGGAGTGGAGATATGGTTTTAAATCTGTATCCTAATTAGATCACACTGCTCTCTGTCTTCTAGATCTGTAAAGTTCATCTTTCCTTTGGAAAGGGCTATTTAATACTGTTACCTTACAGAAATGGAAAATAAGTAAGAGCAACCAAGTTTTTATCAAAAGTAAAAAATGATTACTTGTTGGAAGCTTTGATCTGCTGTTACAATTTCTGGTCATAAATCCAAATCTCAAATTAATTTTTTTTAAACGGTGTTATCATTTCCTGATGATAAGGAATGAAAAAAATTCTCCACTAAAGGCACTTGTCAGATACCAGAACTGAATCAGGATGGCTGATAATATTTCTGAAGAATGTTGAACTGTATTTAAGGATTGCCTGTGCAAGATAGTTTGATCCTCATTAAATTCTGTTTCTGTTCTTGAAATTATCTCATCCTTAACAGGATGCAATTCATAAAAAATATTGGCTGGTGAGGTAATGCACATTCTGTAATTGCAATCCAAGCTATAGAAGGTTCACAGAACATGACTTAATGAATATTAGTGTTTGGGCACATCTGTGCTTGATCGGTCTTTTGGCAGCCTTCCAGCTGCCATTGACACTGGTTTCCATGTTCCCAGGGTCAGCTCATCTGTTTTCTGTGTGTCCTCTGCTGCTCTGGGCCACATGCCCATTTACAACTTACTGTGTAGAACTGAATACTCAACAAAACTTGCTGTTGAGTAAGTGAGCATTGTTGCTCTGCAGCATGATACTCTTGTCTTGAGCTCTGTGCTGACATTCTGTCTACATCTTCCTCATCCTTGAAGAGAGCACAAAAGTTGGAAAGGTTTTTGAGAGCAGACATTGCAGAAGGGATATTGGCAAGACAGCTGCTGGAAGGGCATCCACACTGTTTGTTCTAAATTGCTCAGCTTGAAGATCATTTGCAGAAAAGGAAAATATCTGGGTCTCCCACAGTGACTGCATCACTGGACGTTAGAAAAGCTATGTGAGTATGCTGGGAAAAGCATTAACTGCTATGGTAAAGAGATGCCTGAAGCCCTTTATTTCTTTCCTGTGATGTGTTCTTTCCTTCAGGTGTGTAAGGGGACTGGACAGGCTCCAATGCATGCACCTCCTCTGCAAGTTGTATGTGCCCTACCCCAGGGAGGGCAGCTTCTGTTTGAATTGGGAGATTTATTCCTACTATAAGGAGAAGGTGATGGTATATGCTAAGCTATATCTTGGCATTATGTTCCCTCCTCCCACCCCTCACCCGTTCCTGGGCAGTGAGGACATAAACTATGGCATTTGCTTTTACTCACTGCTGCAATTGCAAATAATGCAGGGTGCTGCTGCAGCAAACAAACCTTGCTCGTTTTGCATTCTCAAAGCAGTTCCTGTTTTTCTTCTTTATAGTGTCCCAGACAAAAGATGAGCAACACCTGTGAGTAGCACCCCCTGCACATGCCTTACAGTAAATAGCATGTTTGTCAAGTTCTGGGTGAAACTGAATCAGTGGTACTGATTACTGTGTGTGTGTATTTCGAGGAACGTTTTCTCCCTGCCTCTGCCCCCCACTCCCCAAGACAACGTAGCATTCCTTGTATGTCATGAAGTACACTTCAGATTATACCTTGACACTGTATCCTCTTATTTTTTTCTTATTTTTTAAAATACAGTACAGTGTTTCACTAATCTAGGGATGCTTTAAGGAACTTTTCCATTACAGAAACTAGCATCTCGGCAGGCAAGTTAGTACATTTCAGCACCATGTGAAAAAACATAGAAAAATAGATATGAGCAAGTTAAGATATAGACAACACTGTTAATCCCTGCCATTCTTTCAGTTCTTGCTGATTTACATATATTTCACTGTGAATATGTGTTTATAGCTCTAGCTTTCTTGCTGCTTAGTTGTCAAAATAGCCCTTTAGTGCTATTTCTTAAGAACATATGCAAACCTGTACCAAATGGCTGTGTTTCAGCAAAACCTTCAGGTGGTGGTAGTTCTTGTTCTCCTGTTGGTAAAGCTGCAGGTGATGTTCAAATAAATCTCCAAAAGCTGTTGAGTATGAAGAAAGACATCATAATATGTAACCCTTTATTTGATTGCATTTTATTTTATTTTAATCTGGGATGACTGTTTGTACTTTGAGAATGTTGCCTGTTAGCCAAAAATGTTGGATCATGAGATGCTGGGAGAGGATCTGTGAGTTTGATGCCAGTTTGCAAAACTGCCAGATAGTTGTCTTCATGTTTGCCACAGGGAGAAACTGCAATAGAGTGTCATGACAAACAACAGATCAGAGAAGCTTGGGAGAGGTAGTTGTCCTGGTTTCAGGTAGGGTAGAGCTTTCTTCTTAGTTGCTGTTACAGTGGATTTGGAATGGTATTTCATCTCCTGCTGGGCTGGACAGTCTAGAGTCTCTCACAAATTTCAGTGGTGCTACAATTTAGAAAAGCTTACAGTTGAGTGTTTGCATTTATCCACATCATCTGGAATAATAAGTTGGGGATGGAATTTAGTTGACCACAGGTTTTATCATAAACCTTGCCCTACTTGTTCTTGTAAATACCAGAACTTAGTTAGACACGTAGCCAAAAATTTCATCAGCTGTCCTGGTGTGTGCTTATTTGGTTACAGGCTGCTGAGGACCACCAAGAATTTAATGTTCTAACAGTCCAAATGTCTGGCTTTTGTACTCCAGACACTGAAAGCCACTTACCAAAATGTCCAGTTTCTTTAAAGGATTTCTGAAGACCTCGCCTATTTGATTGCTGAAGTGAACAAGACTTTCCAGTGAACAGAGCTCAGAAATAGTCCTGACAGAGCAGACCTTTCAGCTGTTCTCAGCATCCTCTTTGTCAAACACAGTAAAATCCCTTGGCTTTGAGCAACCTGCGCAACTGTCTGAGATATGGCCTCCGGCACAGTCTCTTGAGAATGTTACGTACACAGTAGGAAGAAAGACAAACATATCCACTATTGTAAGGATAACAAAAAATGCATTCAGTGTTTAATGCATTTTTTTCCTTTTAATTGATACATAATCAGAAATTGTTACAAGGCATTCATATTTTAGAAGGACCTTGAATTAAAGATTTGTACTTTGGCAATGATCTTGAAATGTCGTGAAATAATCAGTGGGTGTATGGTCATAACCTGAATGAGGTAAAGCTGAGAAAATCCAGTGTACTTCAGAAAATTAACTATGAGCAGTATCTATTTTTTACTAATATATGCTCCGAAGTGTTATACTGGAGTACCATTTTGGAAGACATAAAACTGAAATATTGACCAATTCTGCATTAATGCCTCATTCATCCAAGTTCACCTTGCCATGTTAGTTTCTTTCTGACAAAGGTGTTTTTTAGCATAGCAGACTGTGCTTGTATTCCATGCTACATATGTCTGAATTAAATGATAGAATAAATACATGTAAAAGCAATTGGAATGGTCCTTGGTCATGACTTCCAAGAGATCACCGTTAGCTTCATTTGACCAGTTTTAGTAAGTGTCTTCTGAAAAACCTGGAAGGCCAAAATGAAAAATCACTCACAGAATTTCCTCACTTTAATGTAATTTTTCTTGGAACAGAACAAATTTGAAAAGAGCAGCATTTCCTGTGCTGTTAATTGTGTTTAGGCTTGTATGTTCTGTAAAACCTTTGTGTTTTCAAAGGAGATATTTAAATGGTCTTCAACACATACTGTCCTGAGAGTTATTACTTGTTAATATTCCACTATGTCTTACAGGCATTTAAAAATGCTTTAAAAGCATGCAACAAATGAAGGCAGGCTGCTGTCAGCATCTTCCATCATAGAAGTGCTCTGTAGGTGAGCAGCCAGGAAATCAGACTGAAATGTGTCATACTAACGGAACACATGCATACACCTCCTACATTTTAGTATTTCATCTTGACCCTTCAGGATATCTTGATAGATGTGTTTAGAGAGTGTTTGGACAGATGCAGTGAAGTATTAAAACCTCATTACCCTATTGTATCATATTTTTACAATGTAGTAAGTTTAATTTTTCATGACTATTGTTTGCAATTAAATTCTTTGGTATGCACATTCTTCTATACATATTCTGCTGCTTAATAAATGGGACATTTTTAGTTGGTTCATAATTCCAGTTTCTGGGTTTCAAAAGCACAGCAGCAGCTAGATATCTGACAATATGATAACATGCCTCCAAGCTCTAAGCTAAATACCTGAGGCAGAAAAAATATGAAAAGAGAAACAAAAAACGATTAAGTAAGAGATACATGTAAGTTTAAGTGAGAAATCACAATTATTTTTTATGAATTGCTATACCTGGTATTTCCAGTACAGCAGTGCCCATGAACAGCTTCATTTTGGGGGAATATGTGTCATAAACTGGGCAGTAAGTGGCTGTGGTGTTTGTTTGGGTTTCTGCTATTTCTACGCAGTAAAGCTGTTGTAATGTTGTGGAGAAAAGGACCCATTGCAATTTGCAATTCTGTGATGATTAAACAGAAAAAAAAAAGATTGCAAGAGAAAACTAAAGAATAATTTCAATGCTAGCATAAGTTGCTTGTTCTTATAGTTATTTTTAAAGATATTTTTAATATCTTGGCAAAATATGTCTGTCATCACTGTAAGAAAGTTTCATTGCCTGAAGGTTATCAATAAGTTAACTTGCAGATACCATTTTAAGTTACTAGAAGCAAAACTGAGGGGCTTTTAAAAGTAAAGTTTTGATGATTTATTGCATACATTAGGAGATGAATAATCTATTTTGTTTCCTTGCAGTTTCCAAGTATGGACTTGGTTGTCAAGCTGCAAGAGTGGAATTCTGTCTGAATTTAATCTTTATTTTAATGCTAATTTTCATTTTTTAGCTGGGTGACAATTTTCTCCAGTAGAAAGCAGAAATACTGTATGTCGCAAGTAATTTTTATTTTCCTTTTACTTACCATTAAAATCTCCTTCATAAAGAAAAGAAAGTAAAAATCTGTTGAAGCTATAGTGTACTTTTATTTGCATACTGGTGTATTAGTATATGGAGTTTCATGTTTCATCTCGTTTCTTTTTTAAAAGTGTTGTGTGTTCATTACAGAATATTTAGTACTGCAACACTTTCAGAGTCAGATACTGTCCTGAGTTTCTTAGAAGTTACTGCTTTAAATGCAGTCAGTGAGACATGGCAGCATCAGACTGCAGATAGTTTTGCAATCCTTAATATGTAAGGCAAAGTGAGCCTTTGTTTCTTGATGGGTAGCTTTCAGTTTAGTGCTGCATCTTACTCTTTTTGGTTCACATTCATTTTTAATTACATTAGTCATTCTTTGTTAGTGGCATGGATCAATAGGATCTGGATTCTGCCAGGATGAACTGTAAACTCTGGCTTGGAATAAACTTCTTTGTCTCCCAGGCAGGATTAAATTTCCCAATTGTCTGGTGCAATCTCTCTGAAAAGTGGTTTTCCCTATCAGTTACCTGAGGGATTTGTTGCTATTCTGATTGTTTCAGTTCTTTTCAGGGGCTGACAAGTATACACATTGTAAGTCTGTATTTTTTCGTAACCTCATCTGTGTGCAGCAGAAGTAACACGCTCAGAACTTTAACACATCAAAACAAACAGAATTTGAAAATGTTATGTGATGTGCAAAGTCTTTGGAGACAGCTAGTGCCCCAAAGTCTACTTTACACAGAAGAGATTAACACCATTATTCTATGTATAATCTCTCCGGCAAAACACTGTCGCCTATTTCTGTCAACAAATGGTTTCTTTGCTTTGGCAGCTGAAAGAAATTTTAGTTGTGTAGGCAACAGAACATGCCTTTATAAGTTGCAGAACCCAATTTTAAAAATATTTTGGATGGTAACTGCAGTTTTGAGAAGTTAAATTGTATTCATTAACTAAATATTTTTTTAAACAAACTAAAGAGACTAATTATATCTGCTGTGTGTAACACACTCATAATCCAAAGGTTTACTGTTTCACAGTACACCTTTTGAAAAGGTACTTGCAGACAGTTAGCTAAATAAAAGGTCTGTACACATCCCATCCAGGTAAGGCACGCTTTAAGAGCACATTTTCTTTTTGAATTAAGGTGATGATGTGTCTGTACTGACAGTCTAAAAGTCTGTGAAACTGCCAGATAGCAAAGAAAAGAATATAAAGCTGCAGGTGTAATATTTCTAGAAACCTCAGACCAAACAAATTTTGGAAAATCTGAAGGGAGAGGAGAAAAAAGATCGATGCCACAACATTCCATGCTGTAGTGTAGTGCATGAGTAGTGCAGTGCATCAGAGAAGCTGTCTTTTAAAGGGATTGAGTTATATATAACCATAGTCAACATGTGAAAGTTTCTTTTTTTATCTTAATAAATATGTCAGTGTTCTTTTTCAGATCATTGAGTTACATTACTAGTTAATGAATTATTATATTTTTAATATAAAATTTTACTGTTTTCCCCCGGATGTGGTTATTACAAAAATTATAGCTAAGATAAGAAATATCTACTTAATATATTAGATTGTAATTGATTTTCTTCAATTTTTTTTACATGGATGAAGGAACCACATCGTTGTTCACCTCTTCTGTTAGTGGAGGGTCGGATCCCTCATGGAACAGGGAGTTGGATCCCTCCTCCCTGACTTGGCAGGGTAAATGCCAGGCGCAGGGCAGAAGTGGATGGGTGTGAGATCCCTGTGCTGGGAGCCACTTCCCTCCCTGGATCCGTGGCTGGGCACGTGTGTGTCCCGTGGGCAGGGTGTCGGTGCCTCTGACATGTGGCGTGCACAGGCTGTGCAAACAGGTTCTTATCATCTGACTGAGCACATGTGTGCTTGCTTTGTAGGGCTGGCTGCAGTTTCTGCCGTGTTGATGGATAGCTGTATTTTGTTTATATGTGGGAAAGGATGGCAACAAGACACAAGGTGCTAATTGAAAAAAACTGTCATGAAGCCATCAGCTTGTTTCTTCTGCACATCTATGACTGGTGGGGAACAATCTCATGAAAATTGTCTCAGCACCTGTCCTGGTGACAGTTATGCTGACCTTTCCCTGTGTTAATTTTTAGTTTACACTTTGTAATTAAGAAGCACAGATCATTGAAACAAATTATTAATGCTAATCAGTAAGTCAGCATGCAAGAATGCAAGGAATCAATTCTCCCCTTGTATACTAAATGAAGAGATTTCTTCCAGATTCTTGCTTTGATCATCAGACTCTTTTAAATAAGCAAACATTACTTAGTTGCTAAGCCACAGAATGAAGTTCATTAGTGTGTTATCACAATATTGGAAAAAGAGTACTAAACCAATATAAGATAGAGGACCTGTGCGTAGGATGGAAGTAATGCAATAAACGCGACACAGGAACATTTTGAAAGAGGGTTCAGAGTGATTAAAACCATTTCTGTTTGCAAAACCCCGCCCCCTCAGCGAGAAAAAGTGCCAACCCTGAGTTGATCTGGTTTTTTCTGCTACTGATATCTCTAAGGTTTTCTAGAAATACAAGAGATCTAATAGTATTATAAACAATTTTGTTCATAGTCTGTATTTTAAATGTTGATGAGGTATATTGATATGGGGTTTTATTAGTCTAGTGGTTGTCTTTAGAATGCTTTTAAACATATATTGAAAGCCAGGATGACTTCTTACTTAGATATCCTGTTTGGGAGCCTGACCCAAAATCCTAACAAACTACTTTTGGATAAGTAGATACTGCAGGTTGTTGAACTTCACAAGAAGTCGTGTTCTTTTGGATTTGTTTTATATTCAGTATGTTATCCTAAGCAAATGAACTAACAGTCCATGCTTTTGCATTCTCCACAGATCTTCAGTACAGTGAGAGAAGAAGAGGAAGGAGCAGAAGATATTTTTGAATATATTCCTCATCTTCTGAGGAAGCTCCCAACATCTGTTAGAGACTGTATATACAAAGGAGGTGGTTTTTGTGTAAAACCATGCGTAACAGGTGCTTGCTGTCAATATCGTGCCACTTCACAGAGGACTGCACTCTCTAACTATATAACTGGTGCTTTACTAGAAGCAACTACATCATTAGGAGCAAGAAGTGGTCTTTTAAATATCTTTGGAGGATCAACTGGAAGAACAATGCTTAAAGGTAATGAAGATTTTCTTTTATCTCTGTCCACTTGAAGTATAGAATAACTTGCAAAATTATGAATACTGTGTAGTATTCTGTAGTTTATATACTCATCCATGAAGTGAACAGATAAAAAAGGTTTTATGTTTTCAAATATTTTCCTTTGCAGTCATTTTGTGTCATAATGAATAGCCATCTTAGTTTAATAAAGTAAAAATGCAACTAAACTGAAAAGACTTATATTACAAAACATTTCAGGTTTTTTTCTTGTCTGCCTGCATCCAAATTTAATGCCTAAGCCATTGTTTTAGGGTGTTCCCATGTGTAGTATTTCTCATTTACCAAGTGCTCCTGCTCATGGGCTGACTTAGTTCAGAACTAGAGAAAGGAGTGTATGCTCTACTTGGTTATTATTGTTGTCATTATACATGTAGCTGTCAGCATAGCACTGTATTGTGAAGCGTGTACACTTCATTACTGATTTATATTTGGTCTTCTCTTGGGTCCATCATCTTTGTAGTGTTGGATCATTTCAAATAACATGGGTACTGTCTGTATGGAAAGTGCCTCTTGGAAAATGAATGTTGCATACTAAACGTCCATGCTGATCATCTTCGTATGTAATAATATCCTTAATGTGATTTTGTTTAGTCTGCTTTGGAAGCTAAACAAAGCCTTCTTAGTACAAATTCTGTGCTTTAAAATATTGTTTTCTACAGAACAGCACTTACATTATCGATTAATTTTGAATTAATTCCTAGAATATTTCATAAGTTACTCAAGCATTTGGAGATCTGTTATCATCTGATAAACCATAACAAAAGGATGTAGTATCTCTGTCATACCATGGTAGGAGTGGTGCATGTGGATATTATGGCTTGCCCAAAATTCTACAGAAATACGAGAAAATAAGTGCAAAACCAGTGAGGTTCCTTAACTAACGCAGATACTGACTTCATTTCTTACAGACTAATAATGGTATAGTCTATGCTCATATATGGCTGTCTTATTTTTATCCCAAGAAGTAGCCCTTTCTTGATTTAATTCTAGGTGAATCAAAGGGTAGAGAGAAGCGCTAAAATATTCTTAGAATAGCAGGTACAGATGGCAAACTTGTAGCATGTGAATGAATTTCAGTGGTACCTTGGGCAACATTACTAAGCTTCATGTACCATTGTCTATGAGAGACAGATATGCACAGTATAGCACCCAATTTTGGTAGGGTTTTCCATTTTATTTTGTTTGTTTTTTACTTGTTCTGGGGAGATGAGTGCTTTAGAAAAATAAACAGGGACAGTCCTGTGATAGCTCAGAAATCAGGATTAGAAGAACTGAGCCATGTGCTTCAGAGCTGAGTTCTGAAACTGAAGCAGCAGCAATAGTTAGCTCAGGCCCACCAAGCTGTGATGTGGCTACATCTTTTTATGGAGCCTGAGCTGGTGAGTGCTCTTGTGTGCTGTGTGTACTTCATGTACTAGCACACTTTGCTCTAGTTTGGGGTTATCTATGGTGACAGTATTATGTGGTGTATGTTGTTGGATTCTGAGCCAGAAGATGTAAGACATTAAAAAAAAGTTTAAGATTTTGAACTCAGTTTGCAATTTCACTGATAGCCTGTGTAGAGTGTAGAGACTGGATTTACTGTAGTGGTCTAGGCATGATTTACTGTGCTGGTCTCTGGTGAGGAAGAGGTGTGCTGCAGCTTTAGGATATTGAAATTTTCTGGATGTGGAAGCTTCCTGTTCATTTATATTGTGGTGATGTATTATATCAGAGAAATTATAAGAGTCCTCTCTAAAACATTTATATATATAGAGTGTTACCTGGTGATGTGACCAAGTCATTTGCATTAGCAAGGAACCCAACTGTATTCTGAAATCAGAGCTCTGGTCATCATTCATGGATGTGTACCTTTTGAGAAATTGTCCTGTCTATACAGATTGATCAGAAGGTTATTTTCATCTGTCCAGCATCCTCTGTATTGCTGAATTTAACCTCAATAGGCTAACCTCATTATAACCTGAGAAATTTTAATTAATATCATTAACTCTGTCATCAAATGCGATGGAGGATTTATCTCAGGATACAGAATGTCATGGGAACACTTCACTCGGTAGTTGTTTGCAGGCATTGAAAAGGGATATATTAATCCTGTTGTGGTTTAATAGCTGCTGTTGTTTAACCCTTGTAGGTAGCACCTAGCTACCACTCACTCCCCTAGAATGAGATGGGAAGAGAATCAGAGGGGTAACAGTGCAAAAATTAATTGAAAAATTCAGTTGAAGAGAGTTTAATAGATAAAGTAAAAGCTGTGTGCGCAAGCAAAGCAAAATAAAGAAGTAATTCAATACCTGCAGTCAGCAGGCAGGTGTTTAGCCCTTTCCATGAAAGTAGGGCTCTTTCACATATAACGACTTCTTGGGAAGACAGGCACTGTAACTCCAAATTGGTTGTCAACTAAAGAGTAAACATTACTGCACTTCGCATGATTTTTCAAGACAGTTCTTAAAAAGTTTCCAAAGCAGAAGTAAATTTGTTTAATAGAACCAATCTATATCATGAAGTCTTGAAAAGATCTCAAGGGCTGTTGAATTTGTGTTTGGAGAACCTTTTCTGGACTAGACAGCATTCCACTACTTTCAAAATGTTTGTAATTTTTGGAGACAAAGTTCAGCACTCTCTTGCACAGTGTATTTAAAGAGGAGCCCATTACTTTAATGGGCAGTGCACTTGTGATTCAAAAGGAGGACTTCTCAAAAAATTAATTCTCTCTTTAGTTAGGGCTTTTATGTAATATCTGCCTGGGAAATAGGGATCCTGCAAACAGGAAGTCCCTAATACTGGGATAGCCTCTTGGGCTCGTGTCCCCCTAGCACCAAGCACTTCATCAGTTCATTGTGTTCAGTACTTCAGGGGTTACTCAGTGACCTGAGCAATGAACCTTGCAGTCACAAGCAGTCCAACTCCAGGGAATACTTTCTAAGGTTTTGCTTGGTAGCTAAGGACCTTAAATGCTCTGAGTCCCCAGGGCTAGGATGGTTTTGTGGGCAGATCAGACACTGTTGTTAGTTCCACAGAAGGCTTCCAAACATACCAGACCTTCTAAGCCAGAATTCTCAGTCATGTGGATTTGAGACTGAGAGTTTTCAGAAACTCAAGTAGGGCCCGCTGTGTAGGAGAGTCATGTCTCAGGCCTGGAACAGGGCTCCTGCAAGCCCCGCTCTCAGAGGGCTCACAGGGCTCTCAGGCTCCTGACAGAGGGGCTGCCACTCTGCTCCTTTAGCACAGCGATAGTCTGGGACTGGGCTCCCGGGAACCACGGATGCCTGGAGTTCCCACAGCTGCTCAGTGACATTCACATCCTTGTCAGCGTCTTTGTTGCTACAGGGAACATAATTTTCACATATGAACACTGAAGACATTTAGCCTGCACTGTTTTAGTACCTCTGTATGTAAATCAAAGTTTTTGGTTAGTAAAAATTTTAAGTGTGTCTTTCAGTGGGATTTGGATTAAAGCCAGGTCTTTTTTCCTGTAGAAAGGAAATCCTGCTTCTCAGCCTGTTCTGTTTCTTACAAATTGATTGTTACAGAAATTTGCTCATAGTTGTGAATGGGCCAGAACTTCCAGTAGAATCATATTTGAAGGGCCAGTCATTGTTATAGTTCATATGGTGTTGACGTTTTTATGCAGAAAGTGAAAAAAGTTGTGTCTTTCTTAAAGAAGAAACTGGAGTATGTGAAAATGTTTGTACTCTATATTTGATAGAGTTATCATTTGAAAGGAACTTGTACACTTCCCCCCCTCCCCAATTTAGTTCTGTTTGTAATCTAAGATAAAGGGAAGGAGAGTTAGAAAGAGGTGTCTGAAGATGGAGCAGACTGCAAACACATTTTGTATCAGTATTCTTTTCGCTTTAGAATCTTCTAAAATGGGTAAGTCTGATGCCACTCTCTGTGATATAAATTGGACTACATCTTCTAGCAAAAGCTTGACAGGACTTGTTAGACAGACAATAGCAGGTTTTGACCAAGAACATAAGGAAAGTAATTTGTCATGAATGTGGAGGCAGACTGCATTGATCTTAAGAAAACCTGCTTCATTCATCCTACAGAATTTAGTGATTACCCTTTTTTTGTAATCAGACTTTGCCATCTGCAAGACTGCTCAGCAAACAGGTGCCCAAGTCTCTGTGGCTTTTCCCACTGCTATTTCTTGTATCCTTTGCACAAAGTGTATTACTACAATATTGGGAAAATTCCAGGATCCCCGAAGTTGGGACAGTTGTCTGATAGCTATATGTCAGAGTCATGGATGATAACAAGCTTGATGTTAGATTTAGCATAATTTAGCTGGTGGGTTGTGTGTGTGTGTTTGTGTATGTTTGTGCCCAAAGGTTAAGACTATATAGAATAAGAGATAAAGCCAAACGAGCTGAAATTGAGACTTGAAAAGACAAAATGTGTCTTAGGGTGACAGTCTGTGGTGAGATGCTTCAGTGCACTGTAGGAGAGGAAATCAGATACTGAACACAAGTCAGTCTGTATGTAGATAATGTGGCCTGAGGCAAGGGTGTGAGTCAGGAAACAAGGATTTAATTCCTGCTGTGTTGCCTCCAGGATGTAGGTTAGGAATAGCAGGAACAAGTGCAGGTCATCTGGTTAAGAACAGAAAGAAGAGTGTCATGGCAGGAAGCACAGATCAAGGCTGAGACATCAGGAAGGAGGAGAAAGATTTTGGAGGACAGCTGTAAGTCTAGGGACACGTGGGACTGTCTGGAGCTGGCTACAGTGATTGTCCCTGCAAAGTGCCAGAAGGGAAAGATCACTGAGGTCAGTCCCTGGACCTGTCTCACCCTTTGGCCAGTCCCAGTTGGCTGCAATCAAAGGGACACATAAAAGGTAGTGGGAGAAGGACTTAATGAGGATCCTTGACAACATTAATTTAACAAAAAACTTCCTTCAATTCAACCTGTTTAGTACATTATAGGCACAAAGATTTAAGTTCTGCCAGCATAGCTTTTCTTATCCTTACAGTCTTCTTTCCAGGGTCAGTAAGGCATAGTACTGCAAAATAGACACATAATTGAGCCAGGCAGAAGATAGAAGTTAACTTCTTATAAGAATTTAAAATATTTTCATTTGTAAAATTGCACCTTTTGATGTAATAGGTATCATACTCCTGGTACATGTCTGTATGGATCTGGATATTCTAATCTGTGTACAGGGCTAAGCAATTAAGAAACAACTGAGTATCAGCTGATTTTACATAGATTTTGGTTCCAATAATACTGTGTGAGAGTTTGGGTACACTGTTGATCCTTTAACCTGTGTATCTGAGTCTCAGCTTATAGCAATATTTTTCTTGGGAGTCTATAGCTGTTATTTCCACTGAAAGAAGAAAAAAAAAGAGTTTAAATACAGAGAATGAGTCTGTGTTGTTAGAGGTTTGTTGTGAGGAAGGTAATAAACGACATGCTGATGTCTGTGGATGAAGGCTGAGAGAGCAGAAGTTCGTGCAAAGTGATATTAGTTTTAAAATAAAATTTATTAATTTTTTATGACAACTACTCTTCAGAAAAAAATGAAAAGGGGTTCTGAGTGCAGATAGTTAATCCCTGAAGTGCTTCTTATTGTTTATTATTTCAAAGGTCTGAACATTTGTTTGAATGGACCTTGTAAAAGTAGTGTCCATGGGAACTTTTAAAGTGTAGAATGGAACTTTTTTGGTATGTTTATGTTAGCATGTCAATCATGAGCAGAAAACCCCAAGGACTCAAGCAACAAGATGACTCAAAAGTCATCTCTTTAAGCTTTGGTTTTAGGAAACAAACTAGAAGATAAAATTCAGTTTTGTAGGATAATACTGTTTTATTTCTCCAGACAGAATTTTTTTTGCTAAATTTCAAGAAATAATGTATAGTTTACTTAGCAGATCAAAGACATTCAGGTTTTTTTCCTTTGGGCTTTCAGATATTTGCTTTTGTAACTAGTGAAAAATACTTTTGTAATTGACCCTATAATGATGAGAAATGCTTAATTTGATGTTTCATTTTATATATTTGTAGTGAGAGAGCATTAATAAAATTTATATGTATAAATAAAATGAATTTTAAAGTTTTCCACTGCATCTCCATGTGCATCCATATATAACATGATTTTTTAAAAAAATCTAAGTATCATAGTTTCCATCTGGAAGTTGGAAACAACACTAAATTGTCATTCTTCCAATTAAGAAAGAATATGCTTGTGTTGTCAATGAAAAAATAATGGTGTGTTGGCCAGATCCCATGGTTCCTTCAGTAGAGATTTTTCAGACAAGACGTATATTCACCGTATAAACAAAGTGTCTCTGAGTGTACTGCTCGCATTCCAGCTCTGCACAGACCTCTCTCAGACTTCCTGGGGAAATGGAGAAAGCTTTCTTGTGGCAGCATATTGGTTTTCAGTCTTGTGTACTCTAGCAAATTTCATAACTAACTTTTCAGTGATGTAGTCCTGCTGCTTGTAAAAGTGGTGTAAACTGTGTGTAGGCAAGGGTAAGGTTAGAATGAAGAAAAGAAGTGATAAAAGTGCCAGAGCCAGATACTGACTATGGGATGAAGGCAGGGGTTTGGTTTCTACTTACTTTCTGAACACAGATGCAATCTGAGGGCTGTGCTGTCTTTTTAATTCCCCCTATTTGTAATTTCTTCGAGGTTAATCACATTTCTGGAAGCCTCAGGGAGGTTTTCCTCTACTTTGCCTCTCAAATAAACTTTTTTGGATGGTTGCCTAAGTCATAGCCCTTTGTCCCATTAAAGTTAATGCTATTGCCTTTTACTAGAGTTGTTAGTACAGAGAGCATAAAAGCTGTAAAGGTAGGGCATTTGCTAATAAAGAAACACACATTGTGGTTTTTGTAATGCTTCAGATGAAGTTTCCTAAAACAAAAGTAATTCCATTTATTACTTTTGGCCTGTTTAGACAACACTGATATAAATATAACTTGTACAAAAGCCTGAGTGTAGGGTAACTTATTTCTTAATATATTTAAAAACAAAAATCCAGCAGAATTAAAATTACTCTTGTTTATAACTCTGCTGTCAAAATCAAATGCTTTTAGTCTTAGCAGGATGTATGCTCATCCTTAATTTCTAAACTTCCTTCCATTTGAATCCTAGTGTTTCAGCTTTTATCTGGGGAGGTGGGAAACCTGACCTTTCAGTGAGCCAGCCAAATGCATGTCTTCTTCATGGCTTACACAAGGCATGTCAGTTATGCATTTTGCCACAGTTTGTAGCTTTAAACTGAGCAGCTGTTGCCTCACTGTTAGTTTGGACAAGTGCAGCGTGGAGACTTTTTGTGGCACTGAAGTACCTGCTCTTCTGGCATTTTCGGAGGAATCTAAGATTCAATGGAAGGCACATTTGCTGGTAAGATTTGCCCTTCTGTTGCCCGTAGTACGCAGTTCTGATTACATACAGGGAGTTAAATCAAAGTGATATTTTTATTTCCAGAGAAGTAACTTGGGTGACAGTTTTCTAATCTTATTTTAGATCTATAATGGCTGCATTACTAATAGTGCTGTATGGACACAAAGCTGTTTCTAGGTGCAGAATGAAGTAAGGATTTAAGTTAAGCAATAAATAATGTCTTACCTGTGTATTTTGTATTTCAGCTTGTTTGAAATGGAATGCAATATTTCAAGTAATTTAGGAAATTGCTTTGCATTTATTTGGTTCAGATTGCAACTATTTCAATATTAAATAATGTTGTGGGACATTCCTTTGTTTCTTATTCTACAAAAAACAAGTGTCTGTTGCAAAATTGCTGGACAAAATGCGATTTTCAGTACTTTAAGAAGTACTGAATAGAATAAGGTATTTTTTTCTTAAAGTATATAAATTACTCAAACATTACATGTTCATAACATGTTTTTGAATGTAAATGCACTGCTGCTTTTTCTTTAATGAGCTTTTCTTCCTGGATCTTCAGTATGCAAGTTTATAACTTGCAAGCAGTTTTTGTTTCATGGTTGCTTAAGGGAGTTTACGTTTTTTTTTCTTTTCTGAATGACAAGTATGCATGTAGCATGTAATAGCAATGTTTTGCTCCTAACTGCTCATAAATAAACGCCTCCATTTGCTTGTTTTTTTCAAGTGGCATTTGTAACTTGAATGAAGGTTCATTATATTTTACTCTGTGAAAGGAATGTCCTTTATGTGCTAACTCTCCCATTTTCCCAGTCTGGCTGTTAGCTGAAGGCTATGACAAGCATTCACCATTCTGAGTGATAGCACCCCATTGCAATGGGAAAGTTGTCTTGGTTGTCAACACCGTTATTCTCACCTCAGTGATTCAGACAGCACAGAAAAAAAGCTCCCTGATATCAAGTGTATCTGTATTAATTGCAAAACAATGGTGGTTTTTTGATGTGCCTATTCAGTCAGTGATAACAACTCTGAGATAACTACAAGTATTACAAGAAAGGGAGTGAAATTTATTTTAGTTAATCTCAACTCAGACCCTTGGCTGTTTTGTAATGTTTTTAGCTTTGATTTGAGGCGGAATGGAATAAGCATTTTTCTAAAAATTAGGCAGATATCAGGATTTTTCTTAGGGCATTATTGGTTTAGCTTTTATTTAAGAGGATTCATATTGACATAGTTTTTGAATGTTTATCTATTTGCTTTTGAAATGCTAGTTATGTATATAAAAGCATTGCTACATCTTTTAGTAATTTCAAAATAAGTAATTTGCGAGGAGGATTTCTCAAATGCAAATTGAAAATGTTTCAAAGCAATAGTAGAAGAACTAGGTTACAATTTGATGCTCAAAGTGCCTTTAACTTTTTTCTTGAGCTTAATTTCAAGGGTTTTGCACAACTCTACAGTAATTACATATTTTTGTCTACATTTCCATGGACTTAGTGCGACAGATTTCATGCACACTTTCAGCTGTCTTTGTAAGTGTTGAGGTCTTCTAGGAAAGGGATAGATCTGCTGCTGTTGCATTATATCTCCTCTCTTTGCCCCCATTCATGGGCTGGAGTGGTGTCTTCTAAGAGCATTTTTTTTTTTTGAGGGGGGAGAAGAATTCTCAGTCTAGAAAAGCTATTGCTTCAAATGCCTTTTATTATGTTACTGTTATCTTTAGAGAACATTTTATCTGGAGTTGTTCACCTGTATTTGCTTGTTCAAATTTAAATTGCAGAGCTCTGGAGAGAAACAGGAAAATGGTCCTGGGAGGACCAGGAATTGGGCTGGATAATCCTTGTGGTCCTTTCCAGCTCAGCATGTTCTGTGATTCTGTGAAAAGTCTCTTTAACATGGATGAAGTATCATAAATATTTGTAACTTATTCTAAAAATAATTATTCAATTTTTTCAAATAAACTGCTCTTCTTTTTAATTTCTAGAAGTTTCAAGTTGAAATTCAGAAGAATTCCAGTTGGAAATGTCATTGATCTTTGGGACTTGATTCTGAAAATAGCTAAAAAAAATACTTTTGCCATATTTGCTTAGAAGAGTTAGTTCTGTTCTTGTGTTGGTGTAGGCACTTGGCTGATAAAATGTAATTAACATTTTAGGAACTTATTTGTGGTGTTATACTTTAAAGCACCATGAAATAGTTTTGTTATTATTTAAGTTGAAGTGCCTTAAATTTGAAAAAAAAAAATAACCTTAGGTGTAGAATTTTCTTCTAGGCTTTAGGTGTTCATAATATGCAGTTCTGTAATTGCTGTGAAGTAGAAGGAATCAAATTAAATCATATAGTTCATGTCTACCTCATAGGTACAGTATTTGAATATAAAACCTCCTAATAGCTACTAACAAAACTTTGAAATATGTACGGAGCAGAAAAAAGAAGAGGTGCCGCTTCAGGTACTGGTGGTCTTGAGGATGGTGGTAGGATTTACATACAAAGTCAGTGTTTGGGAGAGAAGTCTTCAGGTATTTTCCATAACCATATATAGAGTTAATTTCTCTAAAAAAGACATCAAGAGGAAAAATGAAAATATATTTTGAATTCTTGTTTGCAAAAAGAAAACTAGAACTGTGTCAGTAACTAGGATTTCTGTTTGATTCCAAATCACCAAAATGGTATACTTTATTTTGTTCAAAAGAAACACATCCTTCAAATACTAAAACTTTTCTTTGAACATCAGATATTGGAAAATATTTCAGAAAGCTTGAGAACAAAAAAAAGGTTTAGTGATTACATGGATGATGGTACATGAAATTTGAAAACAGGAGGGCACTAACAGCATGTTGTTTGGGAAAGTAAGAAAGCTCATAGAATTGCAGAGCCTATTGTCAATAGAGACATTTAGCTGGTCTGACATCCTTCTGAGTTGTCTCTATTCTAAGCTCAGTAGTCAAAAGGCAACTGTGCTTCTGTACAGCCTTCTGAAGAAGCCTGAGAACTATCATCCACATGCACAGCTTTTCCCGCTGTTCATTGATGCTCCAAGGCAAAGAAGGGTGGCACTTCTAGTGTGAGTTTGTCTGTTATCAAGGACTAACCATTTGTTCTTGTTATGAATTTTTTCTGCTGGATTTAATTATTTCAAAACTGATATATATGGCCTGTTAGAAGGCGCTTACGTATCTGCTACAGTCAAGTCTCCTCTCAGTTTCACTTTATTGAACTAAAGTTACACATTTCTGATCTAAAATCTCTTTCTCTGGGTTTCACTATTCAAGCCTGGAATAATTTTCTAGCTCTCTTTGGATAGTCTGTGGTTTGTCTGTATCTTTAAGAAATACGGAAAAGATAACTGTGTATAACTGGTGTCATCCATGATCTATGCAGGGGGACCTGGTTTTGCCAGCACCACCTCCTAAAAGCTCATAGACAAAATTTGGTTTTAGGGTCCCATCTTATTTCTTCAGAGCTGTTAACCTTAGGAAAGCAAAACTCCTTTTCATGCACAGGATTTGCAGTTCTTATGTCTAGAATACTTCCTATTTCCAATAGATCTATAATGTGTACACTAACCTGAGTACTTCCTTTTCTGTTAAAAGTCAGGTTTGTAAGGTAAAATGGTTAACTGCCATGTAACAGTCCTGGAATAATTTGGGTTGGAAGGTCCTGTGCTGGTCTTAAGGACAAATGTGTTTTATTTTTCCAGTTGTTTTATTTTCTTGCTGTATAAACAATATCGTTGGCACCGTTGGCCCTAACTCTGTTTGAAACCTTAACTACAATATAGGTAGCAGTAGCACCACAAGGAAGGAGGGAGTGTTAATTTTTGCTATGTACTTTTATAGAAGGAACTAATTGCATTTGAAGTCTTCAGTTTGAGGGAGATTTCTTAAAATCTGAGGAAGGTGCTAGTTTTGAGTTTGTTTTCAGATGGTACAATCACTGGCTTTGAAAGTTTCCTGCAAAGAAAGGACTGCAAACACCCTTTCTAGTATAATCTGTTAAAGCTTAATGACAAAGACACAATTCATTAAGGAGTCTTGTGACTGTTTAGAACAGCTTTTATGTAGCAAGTGTATTAATCCTGTGAAAGCCAAATGTAATAAATACTTCCATTTTTTTTACAAGATAGCTAGTTTCAGCAGTATAATAAATAGAGCTACATACTCTGTTTGCTTGAACACAATCTTCTTTAAATGTACCTTTTCTAATTTACCTCATGCCTAAATGACATAAACTAAACAAAGACAATTATAGAAAATTGTTGCTTATATAGTTGCTTATAGCAGGGTTTAGTCTAAGCAGAATTATATCAATTTACTAGTGAAGTTGTAGAAAAGCTTGCAAGGATAAATAAGTACTTAGAGCATTTATATTTGAGGTAGGAAGAAGTAAATAATATTGAGGCAGGTCATAGATGTTGAGATTGTTTAGATCTCTATTATAAAGTTAAGGTTGATTTAATACTTTGTGTAGTCTATTGTTTTACTTCTTCTGGCTTGCAGAACATGTCCCTGCCCTTTTCTCTGCCGTTTGCTGTATTCCACTAATCCCCCTCTGGTTTAAACTCCTATGTCGTAGAGCAGATTTCAGTTCTAAGGCTAAATCACATGGGCTTCTTCACTCTGTAATTTAAAAAAATATGAAAGAAAGAATCAAAATCTTCGAAGCTTTGACTTTTTGGCAATTCTTGTTATTGTGATGAGTTTTTTTTCATTAAGTTGCATAATGTTTTTGCTATCTCAGTACTACAGAACTTTTCTTGGACTTCAGAGTTTTATTAAGCATATCAGCATTTCCACTGGTAGCTGGCCTGGCCATGTCTGTTCTGCATAGCGCTCATGGCTCTCTCTGAAGTGGTGAGGTAGCCCATGATGCCATTAGTCCTTCAGTCCTTGGTATAGCCACTGAAAGTACGTGACCGTGCATTTGATGTGTTCTGTATGTTTGTGAAAGGACTTAGATTATATTGACCTGAGTTTTGCTGTGTATTTCTCTTTTCCCCTTTCAAATGCCTCTCAGCATCCTTTGAGTTGTGCTTCTGGCACAGCCTTTGTGATTCCAGAAACCTTGCTAAGAATAGCTGGCTAGTAGCAATACTTTCTTAAAAGAAAAACTGGCATGATATAATACTTACATAATGTCATGAACATGACTTACTATGATGGGAAGTTGTAAATTCATGTTAATCCCTTATAAAATAGTGTATGAATTTTCCTTATCTTCACATCAGCTTCCTCATGAGAAAAATCAGCTTGTTAAGGATGCAGGCTGTTACAATCCTTTTGAAAATTTTCTGGTAATTGGCCTCATTAGGTGTTTGCATTGAAAGATATCTTTCAGAATTACCTTTTAAAATTTTGAAATTGCATTCTAGAGTAAGGAGTAGCTTCTTTAATTCTGTAGACTCATTACAGAATCCTTTTCTTCATGCAGTAAATTTAGCAATGGTAACTGGACTTTGCCAAACAGGTATTGTACTACACTGGAAACTTGCGTTCAAATTGCAAATGAGGAAAAAATGTGTGACTAAGAGGATTGTTGCTATTCTAGGTAGAGAGATTTGTTTTACTCTTCCTGAATTACAAGAGGAAGTAGTTCATAGAAGAAAAGAGCTGAATTACTTCCCTTCTGAAAAAAAACCAAAAAACAAACAACAGTATGGCAACAATTTTACTTTATTCCTCTGTAGTTACAGACTTTCCTTTTTTTCCAGCTGGCTTCCTCAGTTGTATTTTAACCCTACAGGAAAAATGCTAATCTGACATATTGTACATTTACAATACATACTCACCAATGATTTTGAGAAAAGACTGTGTCTGGGGGAAGAGAAAAAGAAGATAAACCAATCCATGCTAAAATAAACAATGAACATGTAATAGCAAAGCCATCTGTGTTTTGCCTTTGCATGTTGTTTGTATATTGTTTTTCCTTCCTTTAAATTATCTGTTAAGTAACATACCTTTTGTCCTGAGAGCACTCGACCCAGGATACTTAGCCCATAACACTGTATTTCTCAGAAATGGCTATTAATAGTAGCTTTGAAGATAGTCCATTTTTAATTCCAACCACAAGGAAAAAATATAAATAATATGTACAGTACAGTAGTCCAAAATAGTTCGATTGGAAGGGACCTACAGATCATCGAGTCCAACTGCAGTAGCTAGCCTTAATTCTTTTAAACTCAAATTTAGGAGATTGTTTTTGTCCAGGATTACGCATGAGGATTACAGCAAGGACATCAGCTGTGATTTTACCTCTGTGTTTCTGTGCAGTGTAAACAGGACACAGACCAAATGATATTGTGTAGGCAGACACCTAAGGAGGAGTAGCACAGCTGTGGCTGTGTTGGGGTAGAGTGGAAGTACCTGGCCCCCATGACAGTGCTCTGCAGGACATGCGAGAAGAGCCGTGGATTTGCTGCACAGCATTCCCAGTGGCTGCAGGTTACTGATTGGGTCATCATCAGTTAATGACATATTCATTTTCACATCTTAAACATCTGCTTCTCTTTTTGACCAGTTTCAGTGAATCCTTTTTTGGTATGTCTTAAAATACTTTTAAGACATTTCTTTAATAATGAGGTGTGAGTGCTGAATGGTTGTGAATTATGAGTATTAGCTTTGCCCTTCACCTTTTTATGTTATCCATCAATTTATTTCCAGTTCATAATTTTTCTCCCTTTTTGACATTTTTTTCAATTAGTGTCCTTGGTTCCCTCATTTATTCTTGTGCAAAAGAATCTTTTCATATTTTTCCTCTACATTGTTAATTTTTGAACTAGGAGGTAGAATTAGTTTTTCTTTTTAGCAGAACTCACTGTTCTTATTACCTCTTTTTTAAGTATCTTTATAAATTATGGTACTGTCTTTAACAGCATTTTGAAAGGTGTATTAAGGTGTGTGATAAGTGATTGATTCTTATTAGGTTCTTCCTGCTGTACCCTGCTGACACAAAACTATTATCACAATAGTTTTGTGGTGTTCCATTACAAGTTTTTGACTAATGCCTTAATAAATTGTGCAGTTTTCTCTGATGTGTCTTAAGCATTTCTACGTGTATGTTTTTGTTTAAATACAGGTATATTTCCTGGATTTTGTTTTTGTTAGAAATCTAAAAATCTTGGATATCAAATTAAATTATAGCTGCTACAATAAATGTCCTATTCACAAAATGTTCTCATTATCAGGGAATGTAAATAAGTTTAAAGGTTCCCTTAGCAGATCATACAAAGACATTTTATACACAGGTGCACAATCAAAAGTATCTGCTGCTAGTGGTTTTATTATCCATTTTCATCGTTACATAGAGGACAGGTCTCAAATAAACTACTGTTTGGAACAGATTCTGTTTAGGGAAATACTGAAAACAGGCCAGAATGATGAAAACTCTGAACTGATTGAGCATTTTTCAAGTGTATTCCATTCTTTTGAAATTCTTTCCCTGCTAAGCTTCAGGGCTTAAATCGGGAACATCTAATCAAGTGTTGTTTTTACTGGATGTGGCTTGGATTAATTTTGTTCCCATAATCAGTAAGAATAATAACCAAAACACCTTATGCAGCAGATTTGCCTGCCCTTTGGTCTATGTGGAAAATCTGGTAGCTTGTCTCATACACTGGCTTGTCTTTCCTTTGAAGATTCAAAAGGCAGGAAAAATTAGTTGTAAGTGTTGTACACTTATCAGACCTTACTTAATTCTCCTGTTATTCTTTGCTGTGATTAAAATTAAGTTCTCAGATTGGCATCAAGTGTTCATCTTGTATCCCTAACACCAATGGCAGTTGTAGTGTTTGCTTCACTTGGTATGACACTGAAGCCATAGGAAACATTCTTATTATTTTTACCTTGAAAGACTATATTTAATGATTGTTTTCCAAATTGAAACAGTTTTCATTTCGATAGTTATTTGAACTTGGGCATTTCTGTGCAGTATTTGGAAAACTGGACCAGATGAGAGCAGACCATTCCTCTTTCTCACCTATCCTTGAAGGGTCACTGTTGCATATAATCTGGTTTTCAGGATAAGAGCAAAGTAAGGAAGATGATGCTTTTTACAAAATGTATTTCTGAGGATCTTAAGGCAAAAAATGAGTTTTAATTTGTGCTTATAGTAATTTATGAAATTGTGCAGCAAGGTGCAAACTTCAACAGATCATCAATTAAATGCAGGAATTGTTGATGTCAAAGTTCAGTGCACTCAGACTAGAAGGAAATGCCTTAAGGATGAAGCATTGAAAATGTCTTTTGCAGTTTTACAGTTATTTATTTATTTATATATGAATGCTGTATTTTGCTGCAGCTACAGTTTGTATAGTCTTTTAAAATTAAAAAGTTCCTAAAACAAAAACAAAAAAGAAAATACAGAAAATAGTATCATAAGCCTTTGCTTTAATGGGTACCTAACTTTATATACATCTTATTTTTAACATCTATCTTTTCCATACGTATGTGTGTATATATATTCTCAAACTACATTTTTATTTGCATTTTCTCACATACTCACTGATTTATAACAGAGTTCTTTCAGAGTTCATTAAAATTAAAAAGCCTTCTGCATTACATAAATGGAAAAAAATAGAAGTAAGATTAATTTTTACTGTCTTGATTGAAATACTCAAATATTGGAACCTGACTTGAGATTCTTGCACTCTGTCTAGTCACTGAATATTTCTCCATTGCAGCATTAACTGAAAGTTGTATGCCTTTTAATTTAATTTTGAACAGCAGCTCCTGCTTTGATTTTAGACATGCTTTGTATCAGTTTTGGGAGGTGAGGTTAAACCTTGAGTTCTGCTTTAACTCAAGGAATAACGAGTTCATTTTGCAGAGAGAATTATATGTTCTTTTTCTACAATACTCTTTTCTTCCGAAGTAAACTCATAAATCCTCTCTTTTGACCATTTTGTTCTTATGGGCTGGAATTTATCTGGTAATTTACATGTACATTTGTTTAGCATTTGAACTTAACATTCCATATGCTATGCTGTATTTATATCTGGATCTTAAAAGGTCTTGAATACAGATGCTGCACAGAGAACCCTCCTGCTGGTGTGTGTTGCTCAAGTCAAAATCCTGTTAGTCTACCACTGTGACAGCCTTTAGGAGAAAGATTTATGAAATGTATGTGAAAGTGGAACATTTCTGAAATAATTCAGGAGTTTTGCAGAGGAGGGGATTCATTAGATGGGATTTCATTGTGGGAAAAAAATGAAAAGCCCAAAACCACTTGAGCAGCAAGTGTGGTGGTGTCATAATAACCTCTTTCCAGCCTTTTCACATATCTGTTATGCTGTAGTATAAGGTGTATATTTAGAAGATCAGTCATTATAGCCCAGAATTCCTTCATCCAGCCTTCCTGTTGATAGTTGCTTCTGAAGCAATGAAATCTTGTGTCTGGTCTTGCACAGTGCGTGCTGCAGCATGCCACAGCAAGACAGATGGCGTGTTGGTATCAAACATCTTTTGAGAGCTAATTTTCAACCAGTCAACCAGACATTCACAGTCTATTTACCAAATTATAATTAAACCTTCTTCTGGCAGGTGTTCTGAAATCAGGATATAGTTTCATGAGTTACAGCAGTAGGTGAAGGTCCCCTAAAATAGCAGGTCTCAGGTGGCCCATTGCCATACATGTAGATGGAAGCAATAAAGCTGCTTTCTGACTTAACATGTACATGGCAGATCTCTTCAGACTTCTGGCAGCACCGCTGATTCATCTCTCCATAATACCTATGTCTATGTTCAGCAAACCCTGTGTAACACAGGGTGCCCTTTGTAGTTGAAGTATCCAGTTGCAACCCTGTTAGCCTCAGGTCATTTGTAACAGGCACTGCCTTCAAAGCCTATTTTTTCAGATGCAGAAGAAATGTTTATTGACTGGGGTTAACACACAAAAACAACATTGATTCTTATGCAGATATTCTGCATCCATTGCTAGTTGTGCTTTTCCGGGTGAGGATGCAGTCTCAGCTCTGCTAGCTGACCTGAAAATGGAAAGGAATTGGAAAATCAGCATCAAATTGGATAAATTTTGTCCTGAGATCTTCTGATTTTTCCAAGTCAAAATTAATGTTACACTGCTGCTTGTTGCATCGTTTTTCTTGGGAGTTTACAGCCAGGAGGAAACCCAGTGGATCTATTTATTATGGACAAGTCTGTGATTGTTTTATCAGTCAGTACCAGCCAACCTGCATACAGAGAGGAAATAGTTGGTTAAATGTGTTGACAATATATGGTAATTCAGAGACAAGCAGCCAAGTTCTCCTGTACACTGCAAAATATTTCCATGAATGACTCAGGCTAGTAGAGTGGTAAAAGCCCTTGGATACACTTCCAGAAATCTGAGCAGCAGTGTGGCTGTAATTACACACAGCAGTGTAGCTGTACACTAGGGATGGTGGGGGGCAAGCATGGCAGTTCAGGTGTGGTGAAATCATGGTGATGCTTTGAATTCCTTTCATGTATGATGTCAGTGCTCGTATTTCACAGAGATTTCACACAGGATATTTTGAGTTGGAAGGGACCCAGAAGGATCATTGAGTCCACTTCTTAAGTGAATGGCCCATACAAGGATAGAACACATGGCTTTGGTGTTATTAGCACGTGCTCCAGCCAACTAAGCTAATATCAGTAAATCTAGTTTAGAACCAGGATCTTCTAATCCAGCCATAAGCAGAGTTTAAATAGGTTTTCAAGCTCATACCTATGGGTAGGAACTTCTGAAAAATGTAAGGACTGCTCTGTAGTTGTTTACTCAAAGTTATTATATTAATAAATACTTAATGCTGATCATCTTGAAATCAACTTTACAATCTGAATGAATGTTTTATTGTGCATTGGTTTTACCCTGTGAAAATGTTTACCCAACTTTTGTAGTTAAAGAAAAAAAAGTTCTTTCCCATGCATGTACATCTCAACTGTCGTAATAATTATGTCACTTTTTTAGACAACTTAAATTTGTTTCAAGTCAGAAATTATATAGGCAGGTTGTATCTCTTAACAATACAGTACTTTCATAGTTTTTTCCCCGGGATTTCACGTGATTGAAGCTATAATTGCAAAATTTAAAAAGTGTGTTCAGAGTCTGGTTTTCAAAATGGAACTCTTTGCCAGTTCCTAAAGCAAGAAGTGATTTTAGGAGTGACCGTTGTTACAATCACTCCATAGCTTTCTTTTTGCTGAATTCCACTATTCAGTCAGTTTGTGAGTCAGGATTTTGTGGTGTATAATTAATTTAATTCAGTTATTCTTCAACATGCTAGTTGCCTTTTTAAAAAATCCTCTCCAGAAGTTTCATAAATCTGTTCAGCAGTAAAATCTCAGCCTCAGTAGAAATATCTGTGTTATAGTTTCAGGGTATTCTATTTCCAGCAAAATGATTTTCTACATGTGATTTCTACCTTTTTCCGTTTTAGTTTGTGCTATAGAACCTATTGCTTTTTTCACGTGGCCCAATGTGGTAACTTGCTGCTTCTCCCCAAGAGATCACCTTCTCCTATGTCTTGCTATTACTATGACTGAATTAAACTCAAAGCAGGCATTCTTGAACTAGCTGTGAAGTTTGCTGTTTCTATTCCAAACTTGAAAAGGATCCTGTGTCCTCAGAGTGTGTCAGTAATCTTACTTGGTCGAATTAAGTAAAAATGAGTTTCTACAGACTCTAGCTTATCTTCTTTTCTTCAGGTTATCTCTATGTCTTCTGCTTGCTGATGCTTAGGTTCTAATGAACTCCAGTTTTATTTAGTGCAAATACCCTGTAGATCAGACCTCACTGCTAATAATAATTTCCAATGTGTGCTGATAGGCAGTTTTGAGATGTAGCCCATATTGCTAGATTTAAGTATACGGACAGAGAACCTGAGTGTCTTCTCATTTGATTACTTGACTCACAAGTAAATTTGAAGACAAAACGGATCTGTTGATTTCAGTGGTTTCTATGGTGAAATTGAACTTGAACTTGATCCTGTTCTGTGTCAGGCTTCCCACTAAGTTAAATATCAAGCTCTTTAATACTGGAATGAGTTGTTTGCAGTCAAAATTGATAATGGTGAATTCATGTTCATTAAAGGAGAGAGAGATATTTTTAATTAGATAGAAGAGAAACAGGAAATTAACAAAAGCTTTTTGGTTTGGTTACTACGGTATTGAGATATGTTGCATCCAAGGGACAACAAAACAATGTAATCACAGTTGTACTGACCTGTACTGGAAGCTGGTGTTCAATAAACTGCTGTATATTGTATAGGTGTCTTCTGCTCAGGGAGCTTTTATTGTATTTTTTGTCTTTTTTGAACAGAGCAGTTCTACATTTTCTATATTGACAGCTGTTCATCTGTGGCTATTTCTTAATTTTTTTACTGTGGTCAGTTTTTATTTTCTCACTGTACACATAATCCACATATTCTCCTAAAGCATATGAACAGTTTGGAGGATATCTGGAACATAGGTTACTAAAAAGGCTTTTATTAGAATCTATTTATTGCACGCATTTTAATATCAGCAGAGAAAAAGAATCCTCTTAAGATTTTTCTATACTTTCAGTTAGATTAATATAACATCATAGAAGCAAAGTCTATTATCAAAAAACTGTCCAAGTTAAAAGATATTATAATAGGTTGAGTAATTGCTTTTATTCTTACAGCTGTTAAAATCTGTCTTTTGCTCTTGAGCGCAGTTTGTCATAATCACAAGATCTTTGCCAGTAGCCTTCTAGAGAGTGAGCATTTTGTTAGGGACTGTACTTTTCACTTTACTGCTTTAAAACTGTTTTTTGAATGTAGAGATAGAATACTTTTCTTTTTTAATCAAAGTAAATGTAGAAAGAAAAGGACCTAGTAAGACAGAAGTCCAGTTATTGCATCTTTCTGTTCATCAGACTTTGTTGAAAGTAGATTTTCATATTCTAGGCAGGCTTACTCTTTTTATATGGCATTCATTTAAAAAATGCAGTGACTTTTCTCTGTCACTCTCTATTTTTCTCCCATTCTTAAAAAGATTATTCTTTTGTTAGAGAAGAGACCTCTTTGTTCCCACGAGCATCAGCAATGATTAAGTCAGTCCAGGAGGTCTTTGTTAAAGCTAAGCAGAGGTTATCTTGTTTTGATTAATAAAAGCAATACTTGCAGTGTTAAAGATTATCTGCTTCAGCTGTTTATCAGCAGGATGAGCAAAGCTATCCATTTCAGCTTTAGGCAACTCACAAATGAGTAGTCTGGGTCCTCATTTTCTTGTAGTATTTTTAGCATTAACTTAATTGTGATAGAGCACAAAAACCAGTAACATTTTTTTTACTGCAGCAGCAGCAGCTAATTTTAGTGAGGATTGTATCTTGCCTTAACTGTGAAAAAACTATTGTGATTTGGGTCTGAAAGCAGTTCCATTCTGCAAGTTACTCTAAGGACCTGGCCATTCTTTGAAGTGCAGAAAGATACTATCTGTTTCCTGGAGAACACAAACTGACAACACAAAGCTGGAGGATTTGCATATGAGACTGGATAAGGAGTTTTATAGCCAAAGCAGATCCATTCCTGGAGTGAAAAATGGTAGAAGTCTGAAGCATACACATACAAAAAG
The DNA here is from genome assembly GCF_963513975.1 of Fringilla coelebs. Taxonomy (NCBI): domain Eukaryota; kingdom Metazoa; phylum Chordata; class Aves; order Passeriformes; family Fringillidae; genus Fringilla; species Fringilla coelebs. The sequence goes on along the minus strand of NC_140066.1, from coordinate 20,777,275 downwards.
ATTAAAAAATAGTCCAGGAAAAAAAACCTAGCTTAATACAGGCAAAGAGACAGAAAATAGACTTTCATGCAGCATGCAAATCATGGAAGGTAGTGAAGTTGAGAAAAAGGATCCTGGATTTTCTGTGATAAAACACAGAAGACTGGAATGAGGAAAGATAAGATATCTGAATCTGGAGAGGTAAATTATGCCAACTACCAAGACTTGCAAAGATCTGAATTATGGAAGAATTAAATATTTATAGGTGTAGAAAAAGTAAGTTATTCTACTTACTTAAATAAGTTATTTCTACTTCTTCAGTATTTATAGCCATACTTTAGCCATGAGCTGTATGCCTTCAGATTTCTGTTTAGCCTGTGTTCCTCTCCTTGGATATCAGCTGCATTTTTGGTGCAGCAGCCTGTTCCATGTGCTCTCACATTACAGAGAGAATTTACATAAAGTTCTTCCAGTTTAATGAAGAATTGAGAAATGCTAGTTTGAAATTCAGTGTTTTGATTCAGGAAGTGTTTTATTTATTTTCAATCTTCTTTCAAATCCAGCAATATTAGTGGCTGTTCTTGAGTCATCTTGGCTTAGCTTCTATGAAAAGATTTTCTTTTTGGCAGCTTCATTTTTTTGTTAGAGCAAAGCTGGGTTGTGAAGATTTCATTATGAAAGATGATAGTTCCATTAAATGTAGTTTTGTTAAAGGCATTCAAAGTCCCTGCACTAGCTTTCTGCTGGATTTGATCAATGGGCAGTCAGTCTAGTGAAATCCAGTTCTAATGAGATACATATTTATTCCTGGGGGTTTCTGGCAGTGTAGAGATATGCTTTAGAGCCAGCCTTAGCTGTGGGCACTTTGTGGTCTTGAGCCCTGTTCTTAGATGTGAGAGGTTGTGCTGAGTGGAGCCTGAAGGGTGATTATACTTAGGCAAGGTAATGTGCAGAGGATCGTGATCAGTGCTCTACCCTATTGCAAATTCAGTGTCAACTTTTGCCAGGTTTTGAGGTCTTTGTGCATGCTGTAGTTGGTAGAATGATGGAGAAGGTGAACTGTTAAGAATGCACCTTTAAACCTCGTCAGCGAGCAGTGTGTTGCAGAAGAGCTCATCTTTGCTCTTATGTTATCTCTCTTTCACCAGTCACTAGGCACTCCTTGTAGAGTTATATCTTCCTTTCCTGCCATATTGACAGCTATAAGGAGTTTACAACTGTACTTACCAAATAATATTGGATTTGCAAAGCACTGAGGCGTTGCACTGTCCATAGTACTTGCTGTCTGTCTCCTGTGGTACATGATGACCTGCAGCCAGGCCATCATCTGAGCTGTCTGGCCCAACTGTCCTTTCCTGACCTCCGTGCTTGTTCCAGAGACTGGATGTTTCTGACAACTGCAGCGTTTTACCAATTGGGATGTGTTAGTTGCCTTCTTGGAGTGCATCTTCTGGTGCAGTTTTGTCTGAAAAGAATACTTTTTTTTGCACTAAGACTAAACTAAAGTACAGTAAGTGAGGATGCTTGGGAGATTCACTTCAGAAGTCCATTTGTGTCCTAAAATAAATGTGTACAATATAGACACAACCAGATGCCCTCCATTTCAATGGCGAGATCCAGGGGAGACTGGTGCGGGCTGTACTTTCTCCGCCTTGTGTGGGAAGGGCTTTCATGCACATGGAGTCAGTGAGGCATTGTGATTTCTAGGGAACAGATAGGTCTTGGTGGGTGTTTGTGTCACAGCTTCCATATCTTCTTCTTCCTGACATAATGCTGGTTGTACACAGTGACAGTTCAGCCCATATATGTAAAGCATGTGTAAATACATAATACTTCTAATATAAAATGAGTGTTGTATTTTGCATTGTTTTTATTTAGGCATAAGCTTGTGTTCTCCTACAAAGTCAAGAATAGTGCATGTGAGTTTTTAGTGCTTTTTATTACAAAACCTCTCAGAATAGCTCTGTGCTCGTTGAGGCAGGAAACAACTGAAGTCTCATGTAGAATTGAAGCAAAGATGACTGAAAGGGAGCCCAGAAGCTCACTGCACTCCACCTGTTGCCCAAACCAGCACTGCATATCAGTGGTGTTCTTAACTGGCTTTTCCCCCTCAGTCTTTACTGCAGGTGTTTCAATGACAGAGATTTCTCAATATCTACAGCACTTCTTCATTATCACCTAAATTACATATGCTCCCTGCTATATAACCAAGATACTGCCCATTACTTTTTTTGTTTGCTAGTGTAGACAGAAACAATTTGTCTTTGTTCTTTCAGAAGTTTCTTCTGTATTTAAACATTTCTCAATAGGTTCTGTTAGCCCAAGGACTTTATTTAGGGCTACTGCAATTTATCATTTGACTTCCAGTAGACTATATTAAGAAAAGCCAATTTTCTGTCTTCTTAACTTCCCTCTGATTAATAATAGTTTGCACGAAATTACTTAGAGTGGAAAACTCAAATAGCATATTTTATGTTTATTATAAGGGACTGAATTTTAATCAGTCATTATGAACTTGTTTTTTTCTTTCTTAGAGAAAAAAATTGCGCCCTTTATCACTTGAGAGCTTATAGATATATTAAAAATACTGGGTAAGAGATAGATCTAGGGTGTAATTCCATTATGTGTAGAAAAAATCTCTGAAGATATTTCATGAAGCAATGCAAAAAAAGAAACTCCTTTTTCTGAGAATGATGAAGAGTATGTAATATATGGCTATGAATGTTTTTTCATCTAAGTAATTATTGAAAAATTTTTCAGAGAACTCATTCTAAACTTATCTAGTAAGAAGACTCACTCACTATTTTGGAATCATTGTGTTGATACTTCATGCTTCCCACATGGTCTTATAAAGCTTGCCTTCTTCCTTCTTAGGAAAAGTTTTATTTTTCAAGAGATATCACTGCTGGGATATTATAAAACTACCATGAATGTTTTGTATTAACAGATAAAACATGCATGCTCCCAAATATATGCATTTTCTGTGAGGAATGAAAAATATTTTGTAGCCTTGGACATTTGGTGTCACGATGCTGCAAGCTCAGATACAATTTATCTTATAGCAAGTGGATTATGAAGAAAAATGCTGACCCACATGGGTTTTCAATTATCATTATACATTATTTCTTGTGGGAATCGGGTCTCAGTGCCCCAGTCAAGGCCTCAAACTGCTTTGCACTATGGCTGTTACATGGGGGCAAAGCAGAGGCACACTCTGCTGGATGAGCCCTTTATTTGAGGCTGTGACAAGGCTGCGGGTGCTGGAAGAAGGTGTTTGGATGTTTCCGAAGTGTGTTTTGGTGGGTGGCTTTACAGTCTCCTAACTCTAGTTGCCCTCTATCTAGCCAATACCAGATTAAAAAAAAAAAACAACAAAAAAAAACCTATTTGAAATAACATTTTAGGTTGTTTAAATAGAAAGAAAATACTTAGAATATAGTGTATTGCTGAGTAAATGAATGAACAGTTTAACAAAACCAAAATACCAAGTTGTCTCGCTTTTGCACAGCACGGTCCAAGAGTTAAAGGCAAAGCCTAATGAATTTTTGATTTGTTTTGTTTCAGAACGCCAAGCGTGTACATCCATGGCTGGCTCCAGCGTCTTTCCCTCCAGCGTGGCCGGTATCAGCAAGGAGCTGATCGAGCTGCAGCACCTCATCCAGTTCCCAGAGGAGGTTGCCAGCATTCTGACCGAGCAGGAGCAGGAGCTCTACCGCAAAGTCTTACCCATCGACTACCTCTGCTTTCTGACCAGGGATTTGGGCAGTGCTGAGTGTCAGAGCAAGCTGCCCTCTATTAAGGCATCCATATCTGCTACTATTCTTTCTTCTCCCAATGGAGAACGTAATGCTGTAGAAGATCTTGTGACAAGGTTTAATGAGGTAAAACAAAACTTTTCAGTTGCTTTTTGTAAGGGTTATTACCTGATGTGTGGGTTTGTTATTTCCTTTATCTCCCCGAGCTGAATTTAGGTGTAACAACAAATTTTTAAAATATAACTTAAGATGACCAGTTATTTAGCTAAATAACTTGCGCTGAATTTAATGGGAGCTATGTGATCAATTTGCTCAGTGAGGTTGAGAAACAGTGGCTACCTTTTTCTTGCACATTGTAAAGTAAACATGAAGAAAAAAATTATAGTCTTCTATTGCTTCGTATTTATACTGACAGTATGGGGTACAGTTTTAGTCAGTTTATTATTTTGTTTAGGTGCTGGAGTTCTATTTATTTGTTTTGGATTCTTGTAGACTAAGCATAATCTTAGGAGTCAGCACAGAAGTACTATAAACTAGAATTTTCTGTATTTTCTGTAATGCAACTACACTAGTCTGCACTATTTATTTAAACACTGTGTGTGTCTTAAGCATTGTTATACAAAGAAGTGTCACTTGGCATGACATTTTCACAAGCCAAATGTTGAGTTCTTTAGTAAGATTTTATTTTGTTTTCAGGAGGGTGGTCTTCTGATGAGTTTAAAAAAAATCCACCCAAAACCCCCACCAAATCAAAAATCAAACCACCTAAATAAAAACTCATGTTTTAGTTGCAGAAACATAGAACAGTTTAGTCTTTTTGGGGGGGTAGGGGGGGTGAACTATGTGCAATGTTAGCAGCTAGCAGTTTCTAGAAATGTAGAAGTGAAATAAAATTAAGATAAAGCTGGCATAATGCTTTTTTAGTTTGCTATCCCACTGCATTCTTATGGTGGGTGAGATGAAAAATTTTTTACTGCTATGTGAGTAGTAAAAAAAGCCAACATAAAATTATACATAAAAATGTAGAAGGATGTGTATTAACCCCCAGTGCACTTCCTGTGTGCTGGGCAAAGAAGAATCAGGGAGCGAATATTTAGCATGTTTCAAAGTGTTCCTTCTTGTGTGTTACTGAGATTTAGCAACTAAAATAGGGTAAATATGTTGGCTTCTCTCACCTCATGCCATTATGGGAATATACATAAAAGTTGCGACTACAATATTCAGTCTTTAAACAGAGCCTAAAAATGGTTTTAGTTAGCTGCAGTAGCAGTAGTCCAGAAGATGCTGTGGCTGGCTGGTGTGGCTGGAGAGAACTGTAGGTGCTGACCCTGCTGTGGCTCTCCCTCCTGGGGGGTTTCTCAGGGGGCTGAGGCCAGGGGAGACGAGGTGCACTGGCCAAGCTGTGCTTTAGCCTGGTGAAGCACAGTGCCAGGGCAGTTTCTTGAGCACATGTGGCCATCAGCTGTACAAATTAGACTGACCACAATTGTGTTCTGACATTGAAGGGTCACAGGATTGAAAAGCAAGTAGGTCCTGAAGAAGTCTTGACAGAAATGACTGAGTCTGTTCTACATCAATGACAATTTTAGCATTAAAGTTGCCTTTTGATAAGATAGTCAGCATTATCTTTTAATCTTGGAGGTTTGTGACTTCACAGTTTTTGTTGTCTGGCATTCCTTGTTTGATAATTGTACAGGATAGTTTTTTATATAATTTGAATTAATTCCCAAATATTCAGTGCACAGATTCTTTGGTATTTAGTGCAATAGATTATTTGAAGTATAATCTGGAGTAAGTTTTTTAAAACATAGATGTTATGTGTTTAAATGGAGTTATTGTAAAATATTTACTGCTTGTAATAAATCTCTGGTTTGCTATATGCTTTATCATACGGTGGAGTATGTCAGTGCCATAGCCAATCATGAGCGTGAGCTCTCAAATTGTCTTTGTTTATAAATGGAAAGAAAATTCTTGTACAAAGAGTCATGATTTTGTTGGCAAAACTCAGTGAGCACTTGCTGATTTTTTTGGCATTCCCTATAGAAATACTGAGGTGTATTTATAATGTGGGAGCCAAAATTACTTTTAGGATGGCAGGCTTCTGATACATGAAGGGGAAAAACAATTCCATGTAATTTTTCTGTTAAATAATAATTATATTCTTTAGAGTATTTTTCATAAAGCAATATACTTTTTAGTATTTTTTTCTGACAATGCATACTAAGGAGGAACACTCTATAAAACTTGTGTAAAATGACAGTCAATCCTGAAGATTTTGGGCTACGTGCATTCAGTATCACCAGCTATAAATAAAGCCTGTAGTCTTTAAGGTTTGATTAAAAATGTAATTGCATAATAGTGGAGCTTTGGGCACAACACGTACTCATCGGTGAGACACAGCTCATTGCTGCTAATAATATCCAATTGATCTTAGAGTCCCGGCAAAGCAAGACTCTAGACGAAGCTAAAGACAGATATTCTTTCCTGTTACTAAATGTAATTGAAAGCTGATTCTGAATTAGTGGCTAGTGTGGGAGGATTAGAGTGAAATACAGTAACATCTACCTTTACAAAACTATTGGCTCTAAGTCTCTAAGACTGTGCATCAGCAGTAGTAACAATATATTTTTCTGCTCTGATGGAGGTTTGGCTATAAGAAGTTTAGTTTTCAAGGATGTAAAACTGTAGGAAGAAACTGTTGAGATTCTGCAGAGTTAGCAGAGCCCTGGCCGCTGGGAAGTTAGGAAAACGGTACCTAAGTGTGTTTTAGGACCGTAACAACTATAACATACTTTATTGCAACATCTCTCCTTGTTGCCTACTGTGCCTCTCATCTTGATTCAGTTCTTTTCTCTGATTCTTGTATGACAAGAGTTCACCCTGCTTCTTTACATGGAGCGACATGTTCTCCTTCCTCAGTGTCATGCCACAGTCTTCCTGGGATTCTGTTTCTTTTTCTGTCTCTTTACCCTCCCAGGCTCTTGCACCTTTATGACTGACTCCCAGATGCTCTTCTGCCTGTTACCAGCAAAGTGACCACAGAGACACAAGCACAATGCACATGTTGTAAACATTTATTTGTATGCAAACATTTAAAATAATTTCAATCATTGCTTTATATAAACATGAAAAGAGTCTCTTGTAACTTGATGTTTCTGACTTAAGCTTCAAGTAAAAGAAAACCAATAAAACTTTAAACAAACTGAAACATTTAATTTTCCATGCTGACATACACGAACAGAGCAATTGTGGGTTCTTAGATTAAAAGTTGCACCAGATTGGAAGACAGCTGACTGAAGTTAGTCCCACTGCTGAACTGAAAATGCAAAATCAGAAGTCAAATGCATAAGGTCATTTTTTGGAAAGATATGGTTGCCAAAAAATAAGCTAGAAAGGTTAAAAAGTTTCAACAGTGTTAGTATAGCCCTGCTACTGGAGTGGGTTCATCCCTCAGTAAACAATTCTTAAAATCAATAAAGTTAATTAAAATATGGTTACTTAGGACACTCAGTGATGTTAGTTTTATTTTTAATGGTTAAATTTTGTAAGGTTTTTTCATTGTTCATTCAAAATACAAATTTAAACCTCACTAGCAAAACAGAGACATATCATTTTACTGAAATAATGGAATGTAAATAAATATTGCAGTCTGTCTCTTAGTTCAGCATTTTTTTGCAATGCCTAAATGGGTTTGCATAATGCTTTTTAAAAGATTGTGTTTGTACAAATATCAAACTCTTTCCAGTCCATGTTTGGAATAGTGTTTAATCAGATTTAAAATGGTAAATGTTCTCTGTAATGTTATATCATTTCACACAAGCATGTAGAGTAAACCATCTATTAATAAAAGATGCAATTTAGAATATTTGGATATTAAAAATGCATCTGAAAATTATCATGCATATTGTGCCAAGAGGCAAAAAAATTTAAAAATTATACCTCAGTGAAACCCATGTAAAAAATTCCAGTTCTGTTTTATACACAGAACTGTGTATAAATATATACACAGATATTCATCAATATGCACTGACAGGTTTGTGCACAGTTAGCAGTGCAGAGGAACTCACTTCAGGCAGCTATTAGTGCTAATGCTGCATACTGCTAGTGGTTTTTAATTATTGTTTTTAAAGGGAGAAATTGAACTATCCTGATACACTAAGAATTCTGCTTTTAAACAAAGTAATGTTTTTCGCTCATTTCATGATTACCTTATGATATCTGATTATTATTCATGTTCTTCAGATTTTACTCAAATTTCTTCATTTTCATCAAACAAAATTACTAAAACCAGAATGACTTGGTTAAATGGGTTATAGATTGCCATGCTTATCCTTTTGATACCTTAAAAATAATCTTCGTGTTTTTTATGCAGAGACTTTTCATACGCATACTTTATTTTTTAGAGTATTAAAGTTTCTTTCTTTCTTGCTCCAGTTCAGGCAGTATTTAAATCAGCTACAGTTTGTTATAGAAAGACATCCATGGCTAATTTATGATAGGAGTTACAGAAGGTATGTACTGTAATCTTACCTTATGGTAAACCAGATTTTGTTTTACTTGCTAGCAATGGTAATTGTTAAACTTCAGGCAGGCAGCTGTGTTTGGTAATTTCACCTCTGAAAGCTGCATCTCTCAAGTATTATGAAGTTCCTAAAAATGTAATATAAATATAGAAGACATCATTTCTTCCATGTAGCATCACCCACTGAAGTATGTAGCTTGGGAATTGCTGTAAAAGTTTTACAAACTGAAGCGCTGGTGAAATGAGTGTAAAACGCTACAGATGATAAAACACTGCACACTGCAACTAGAAATTATTAATAATTTTCTCCCTCAAAGCACCACTACATTTGCATTCTCATAAAATATAAAAAATAAGTTAATTCCCATTTTAAAAAAAAATCACATAATACATTCTCTAGGAGGTATATAGAGGATAATAAAGAATTTTTATATATAAAAATACATGTGAATATATATATATGTGTGTGTGTATATATGAATATATGAATAATCTAAATCTTGAGTATTAGAAGACCGAAATAAGAGAATGAGTGAAGAAAATGCATGGCAGATTTAGGGATACAGTTAGTAATTCAACATGCATTAAATGCTGTTCCCTCCTGTGTACTACATGGAGCGACGTTCCCATAGAGTGAATGATAAACAGCCCTGTGCGTTGCACTTGTACAGAGATTTAAGGTCATGTACCATAGCTTGAGGATCAAGTTCCATCAGGAGTGTCTCTTTCATGTCCTTCATGTTTTATTAGTAAAAGCAGCTGACCCTCAGTAATAAGCTATATCGTGGCCCTGAAAAATTGGTAGATTTTTGCCTGCATATAGATTTGTCTTGAAATCAGTGGTAGTCCAATAATTAGGTAATCAAAAACATAGGGTCAATTTACATTTTTAGTGACTGATATATATAACATAGGGTCAATTTACATTTTTAGTGACTGATATATATTTCCCATGTTTAAAAGTAAAAAAAAAAAAAAACACTGAGTAAAAATATGCCTTTCCCAAATGCATTTAGCAATAGCTAACCTGAATTTACTCCAAGTCTTTGATCGAAGTAAGGTAAGCCAAAAGAACTTCTAAAAAATTAGTTAAATTAGTTATTGAATGCAACAGATTTTGGTGCAGTTAAAATAGTAGAGATGATATAAAAAGAGAATTTCAGAAAACCTGAAACTGTACAGATCTTTTTGTACTACAAATTGTAGTACCTATTGCTCAGTATAGCTTGCATTGCCAAGACATCGGGTGCAGGTCCTGTGTGCTCAGATTCAGATTTGAAGGAGATTCCTATATCTCTTAAACTTTGCAAATGAGGCTATTTCTATGTATCTGAACTTCATCTGGCTCAATGTTGTTAGTGCTTCTATTAGGGCACCAGAAAATATTTAAATCTTAAGCAAACATCTGTTCAATTTTGCTTGTTTAGTACTTAATATTAGTGTCCAGTAATCCTGAAAGGCACTCATTTTTATCCATCTGAATGAAAAGACTGATGTTATTATCAACTTGTTTAAGTGGGTTGTATGTTAATTTATTACTTTTCTTGTATCTTGCAATCATGTGGGTTATCGTAACAAAGCCAGGATACATTTTCTCATGCTTTTCAGACTCATCAGCAGTGCAACGGAAATCTAATTATAGGTTTGCTGTGATGATTTCTGTTCTGAAGGGAGCTTAAAATGAGTTAACATAAACAGAACTATGTAAGTCAAGTGTGGAAAAAAAAAAATAAACTAAGGAAATAATGATTACTGTGTTGAAACGTAGATCATGATCTGATGTTAAAGTGCTGTCCAACACAAAAACTTAGTCCAAAAAGCTTTACTGCGCTTTCTGACAAATACTGGCAATGTATTTTGATCTCCTTGGCAAGGCTACTCCTGTGCATTCTTTGGCTGGGATGTGCTGTGTGTGCTCAGCCACTGCCTGAGCCCTGAATCTCTTGTTCTGATGTCATGGCAGCTTGGTACCAAGGCATCTTATGGTGCTTCATCCTCAGGTCAGGTGTTCCTCAGCTGTGCTGCAGCTGGGGACGTGACTCTGCAAGGCAACCAAGAGGGAAGTGCTGCAAGAGGAGGTGCTATTCTGTACCCACTTGCTGGAGTGTGCAGAAGTCAGAGCTTGCCAGGGTGGAGCTTCCCTTTGCTCTCTTCCCCTGCTAGAAAAACCCCTGGGTTTAGTGACAGAGAAATTGTGCCACATCAAAATACCATCTGTGCTAATTGCTTGCCAAAGTAGAAAAAATAAGATTCTGAATTCAGCTTCCAGGAGGATTCCACAGCCACCAAAAAATAAGTGCCCATAGAGTTCTTCCCTGCTTTTCTTTTGTGCATCTGGCTCAGCTGTACATGGCCAGCATCTGAGGAAACCCACTTTTGAGCTCCCATTTCAATGAAAATTTGATAAGTTTGTTATTTTTTGAATACCATCTGTTCCTGATTTCCAGGAAAAATTAAAAGACCAACATTTTTAAAGCAGGCATGTTCATTATTTCTCAGGAGCGGTTTGTGTCTTTAGATGCTCACTTCTGTCCCCTGATTCTGCCCAATCTATCTGCCTTTGCCTATTCTATTTTAAAATGAAAAGATTCAGACACTTTTTTTTTTCTTGCTTAGTGAAAGACTTTTACACTTTATTTTTTCTTGTTTAGTGAAAGACTTTTAAGATGTTTTTTACTCTCTATTGTTGTCCTGCAGGAGGAGTGAGCATGAATTTCATGGTGCCTTTCGTACCCTTCTTTTGCTCTTACATGCTGTACAGTATCTCAAGTCTGCAAAGGCTCACCCGTGCTGTCCTTTATAGTTTTTCGTTTGTGTTTTCAGATTGTAAAAGTTCATCATGCTGTTTATGGCGGTCTTAAAATCTCTATTAAGTAGAATTTCAGCAAGTGGCTGCTCTAGTTTAAAGGTTTCCTCTTAATGGAGAGTCTGAAGTTTGTTGCCTTTTTAGATATTCTTTCTCAATTTTGATAGTTTTCTCCTGATCATTACATCTTTACTACTTTAGATTAAAACATATCTGTTTAAAAATGTATGATTCTTTAAAATTTCTAAAACTGTATTAGTCAAGTCATTCCCACATTTGGTATTGCATAGGAAACAAATACTAATTTTTTTGTGAGATTGCATGTTTAGCAGTTGCATTCCCTAACAGAGCCATTTCTGGAAAATGAGGATAATATCCAAAAATAATATGTCATTTTATTCCAGCATACAAAAACAAATCTGTGCCATACATCTGACTGTTCTGTTTCACAGTTTCTGATTTTTTAATGCATTTGTTTTATTACCTTTTGTTCTGGTTTTGCCCTCATTTGACCCCTGTGCCATGCAATGCTGTGATGGTTTGTATTTTCCATACCCTCATGCTCTTCAGGTATGCACTTCTTTGTTAAGTTTTTTATATTTTAGGAGTAAGTAACTGAACACACCAAATAAAATTTTAGCTAAATTCAGATTCTCATTCTGAGCTGCTGCAGTGGTTAGTATGCTGCCCCTGCTGCACACAACCTATTACAGCATCCCCACAGTCACTGTCCTCACTCCCGAGTATATCCCCAGTGAATGAATCTTCAAGAATTCAGTCCTAAAAGTGAGACTTTTTTTTTTTCTATATAGGGAGTATAACTTCTCATATGGACATTTCTCATTTATTGTTCTTGATTGATGTTGCCCTCAGACAGGTTAAATAGTAACTTAGATTCTTTGTAGTCTTTGATTTTCCTCCCTCAGGAGCGGGTGGCTCAGAACACTGAGTCTGTATAGACTTGCATACATAGAAGCCCCATATATTTTCAGTAGGGTTATTTTCCTGTTAGTACTAATGCATTTACATTTTATTTCACATGCTTGGTTTTTAAAATAAAAGTCTATGGCCCCTGAGGGGTGAACCAGCATTTCCTAATTTTTATGGACCTCTCTTCACACTGGTATTATCTGTAAACACTTGAGTCCTTCAGGACCAAAGAATGGAACACAGTGTCAGTAAACAAATCACGTTTATTGCCTCCTAAGTGTTTACACAATGACAAAAATCAAGCCTCCAGGGAGTCATATTGTAAAAAGAAACAGTTGGTTAAAATTAGTTTTCCATGTGAAATATAGCTACTTTTTATGGATGTTGTGGGAACATAAACTGGAAAGAAAATCTGCACATGGATAAAATGAAGGGTTGATTTTTATTTGTTTAAATACAAACAGAATCATGTACTAAGTTGATTTCTGATTCCGGCATTAATTAATTACCAAAGAGAAGTTGGTAGTATGGGCACACTTTGGAAGATGGGATTTCTTTTTATTTACTTCATTTGTGATCTTGCAAACAGATAATGCAAATTATCTGAAATGTTCATATAGGAATGTATATAGGAATTAGCAAAATTGTGCATTAAATGCATCTAGTTTTATGAAATGAACCAAAATCAAAAAATTCCAATTTATCAACTTTCACTGTTCATATTGTTATCAAGGGTTATGTGGGGCTGAGATCTATAAGCCATTTTAATAAGAAATTATACTGCAGATATCTCCAGCAGCTTTAGAAATCAGCACTAGCTGAAGCTGTCAATTTTCTTCTGTGGCATCAGTGCATATTCAGAATATCTTATATTAAGATGCAGAAGCTTTTTGTTTAATAGAAGTTTTTCTAGAGTAGTTAATGATTTAACTGTTTTCATGTGAATGTCACTGTGTAGGTTGTGTTTGCAATGCATATGTGATTTGTCCATGAGCCTGTAAGTGGAATTTTGACTGATACCCTCCTGATGGAAGAAACCAAACAAACCCATGTTACCTGTCAAGGATGCATGAATGCTCCAAGGCACATTGCTTTGGCTGACCATCCTGTCTGTTTGGTCTCACCAGGTGAGCTCCTGGGTTACCTGGCTGATCCTGACTGCAGGTTCTATGGAGGAGAAACGAGAAGTCTTCTCATATTTAGTACACGTGGCAAAATGCTGCTGGAATATGGGCAACTACAATGCTGTAATGGAATTCCTGGCAGGGCTAAGGTACTGACAACTCTTTTTTTTTAAATGGCTTTTCAGTGATAGATTACATTGCTTCTGTTAAGCAGATGTCTCCAGAGAATAATGAAACTAAACAGAAATCCATGGCTAAGCCACACCATCTCATGCTGTGACTTTCTAGTAATCCCTTTTCGAAAAATGAAGCATGCTAAACCCTTTTTTCCTCAAAATGCTCTGAGGACTTCATCCATTTTCCTGGTGCATGTTGAATATGTTGCATTAGAAAACTTTTTTTTTAACAGAAATTTTTTAAATGCAAAAAGAAGATGGGAAGGTGGTTGTGGTTTAACTAATGAGCTACAACTAATGCAACTTGGGGTTGGAGTCTCCAGAATATAAGTTAAACATGATCATGGTGATGCTTTAAAAGGATCAGTCTTAAGTGTATTAAAGAAACTACCCAAAAATGACAAAAAAACCCCCCAGTAGACCAAACAGCCAAATCTGTTTTTTAACCGCTCTGATTTACTTACACAGACTGATGTTGGGATCTCATGCTGTCATGGTCTTATGTAGAAGGACCTGCATTATCTCAAGGAGGAGAGAGTAGGGGCTCAGAGACAGCTCATTGTGTGCTCTCCTCTGGAATGACAGGTTCCTGTAGGGCCAGGGAGCCGAAGGCAGTGCCTTAGCACTGGCAGTTCAGAGGGCAGCAAATGCCTCTGAGCAGGGAAGAGTTAAGATCAAGTTTTCCATCTCTTGGCTGTGACCCTTGTTGTATAATGTTTGTGTAACAAAGCTCTAAAGTGTTTGCATTGCTGTTCTTTGTGGTTTAGTAAGGATCTCATTGAGCTATTTGTTTATGGTTTTCGTATATAAAGCTCTTTTGGGACACTCGTAGGCATAGGGAGTATATTTCAGCAGAATACATCCACAATCTCTAAGCCATGTAAGTTATGAGGGAAAATGTAAGGCCAGTTAAGGGCTTCATTTTGTCTCTAATGCATCTGCAAAACACAGGAGAGAAAGGAGAGGAAGGCTGATGCTGATGAGCAGCATTTCAGGACAGGAATGGAAAGTGGGGTTAAGTGCAGTCTACTGTGAGTGTATCTTTGGATCTTTTGGTATGTCTGAGGCCAGGGGTAGGAAGAAAGGCCATGTGATTGCACAGACATACAGCTCAGAAGGTAAAAGAACTCCCAGAGGTACTCATAGTTCTTGCAGCTATTTCTCTTGGAAATCAGAATTTCTTTTCAGCTACAGCTCTGCACTGGTGCCTGAGAGCTTGAACATGGTCCTGACTTCCTTATTTCTGTGAAAGTAAATAATATGTGAGCAATTTGGGGAAGAAATCAATGTGAATTTAAAAAAAAAAAATTTAATTAAAACTCTCCAACTTTTGCTTACTTTACAGATTGTTCATAATATAGCTGAAGGAATTTGTAAGAAACGCTCTAATCTATCTTTATGCTGTTTCCTCAATCTTTTCGTATTTCTTTATGGGCCCTTAGAAATTTTAGGCAATGATGCAATAAAAATGTTAGAAAGCCTACTGGTATGTTTTATGCAGCTGGGCTTTTATTAAAATGTGAAATACTGCTCCAGTAGATCAGACTGCTAGTTTCTCATTTTTAGTTTTGTTCTTTGATAATTCAAAGGGAGAATTTTTATATAATTAATGGTCTTGATTTCATTCATTCATTTCTGAGCAATTATAATTTTCTCTATTACATATATGCTGCAGGTGTTGGACTTGAAGGTAAGTTGTTGAAATTTTTTTAATAAATTTTGTGATCCTTTCTTGCAATAGGTCAAGAAAAGTTTTAAAAATGTGGCAATTTATGGACCAGTCTGATATTGAAATCATGCGAAGTCTGAAAGATGCTATGGCACAGCATGAGTCATCATCTGAATACAGGAAAGTGGTCAACCGGGCACTCAATATTCCAGGCTGCAAAGTTGTTCCTTTCTGTGGAGTATTTTTAAAAGAGCTCTGTGAAGTTTTGGATGGAGCATCAAGCCTCATCAGACTCTGTCCACGATATAACTCCCAGGATGAAACATTAGAGGTAAATGAGACAAATATTCTAAGATGTTATGTTCCTACCCAGTGCTTTATTTTATATTATCTGACACACAGGCATCATCAAATAAAGTTTCTAAACCAGACTGTTGCTAGACTGGTCAGTTACATGGACCTCAGTCTAATGCCCATAGTTCCTTAGCAATTTAGATTTGGTTGTTTCTGCTGAGTTCAATATCAGACTACTGAGAAATCAGCATTAGTAATAAAGGATCTTGTTTATACTTTGGATTAAGTGTGTAAAGCCCAAAATGTGTTATTATTTTCTGCTAAATACTCTGACCTTCCACGTAATTCACTGGGAATTGGAAGTGTGCAGTTTCTTAAAAACAGAATTTAGAAGCTCAGCAGGTCAAGCTTTTCCTTTATGGGAAGAAACTATTCTTACGAGTTCTTTTATTGTAGTTTGAAAATAAAAATGCTCCTGTTAGATGAAACATTAAATACTGAGGCTTTTTTAAGTTTTCAGGAGTTACTTTAATTTGTGTTACTAGATTTATGAAATTTGGTCTGTTTTGTGTTGCAAGTAGGCACAAAATCCCATGGGAAGCAATTAGGAAATATACACTAGATATTCTTAATAGTAAAAATTTCTCCAGTGAGAAGTAGATGACACAACGCTCTGTTTGTAGCTATACTAATCTTTTAGCAATATCTATAGTTTGTTTCAGATTACAGTGGACAAGATAATTTCTTACAACGAGTAGGCCAAGATGGTTTAAACAATCCAGAAAAAGAATCAACAACAAACAATATCTTTCAAACGATTCGGAGCTGCAATCGCAGTTTGGAGTCTGAAGAGGGTGACGATAATGTCAGTGAAGGGAGCAGCTCAAGGAAAAACTCCTTGAAGGACAAAAACCGCTACCAGTAGGTCTCATTTTATTTACTAGCATCACACCTCCATGTCATGGTTTTAGTCTTTGATTTTCTTTTGCCAAGGCTTGCCTTTTGAAATAAGATCAACTTTAGCATCTTTCCTTGTATTTATCCATTTCCAGTTCAGAACTTTTCTCCCCTGATACTCAACTGCTTGGAAACTCTCTGTACAGCTATGTTTTCCCTCATGATGTAATTACTTTCTCTCATGATAAGAGTAAATCCTTTTTGTCTTACACAGAGAGTTTTAAAAATCCACAGTTACAATTAAAATTTTGCTCTCTAGTGACAGGAATAGCACCAGGACATATTTGTTATCAGAGCTCAGAACATTATATTCTGCACGCTCAGGCAGTGTTCTGGCCCCTTCAAAAAATGGTTATTTGTTATCCTTCAAAAGACTTCTTCTTTTAAGGACATGTTACTTTGAGGGGTTTCAGTTTTGTCCAGGAAACATTCATGTGTGAGTACATATTTTGAACTTTCAGGTTGCTGTAGTCCTGTTATTTTGCAAAGTTTACTTCATTGTGCCCTCTGTAAAAAAAGGCCAGTGTGCAGTAATCTGATTTCACTTTGAAGACCACTCTTGAAGACTGTACTGGAAATACAGGAAATGCAAGGTTTAGGACATCACATGATGTTCTAGAATGTTGCTTCGCATAGAAGTTTCATTGCAAAGCTCATGTAGACATCATAGGTGGGCCAGGTTAGCTTTCAACTATGTAACTGTGTTAGACTAACTTCAAATTAAGTAACAGAACTTTACTGCTCTGAGATGAAGCGCTGTAAAATTGTGTTAGGGCTTGCATAAAAAAAAAGTGCTTTAGTCACTGCTTGAGTTATTTTACTGATAATGTGTGTCAGAAATATCAATATGTTCAGAACTATCCAACTTACTTCACCTACTTAAACATTAAATCTAATAAGTGACTGCCTGAGAGGCAACTGCTATCTTCCTGTTTAAAATGCATTTATTTCATTAACATGTAATTCTAAATTTCATTTCAAATAAATAATCATTATTTCCTGAAAGAATGGTTTCTAATAGAATTATTCACGTCTGGCTTTAGTTGCTTCTGGGAAGTGGTGCACTAGATTAAGCCAAGAAAAACAGACCCACTTCTCTGCCCACGTATGCTATCTCTTGACTTACTTCAAGTAATACTTTCAAGTACTAATACTTTCTTCCAGGAATTATTTTTCATTAATTAATATGCTTTAAAATCAACTTGCAAATCACAGTTCAAATGGTGAATAAGCAAGGCATATAAACACTTCACTTGCATGAACAGAATAGAAATTAAATGGAGTTTCTTTTTTTAGGTCTTTATGAAATAATTTCTTGGTAAATTACTTATGCTTTATTCATAAATGTAATCTAGTGAGTTGCACTCCAAACTAAAGTAGGAAATCAGTTTTTAAAAACCCAGTGTGAATCTGAAATGAAAATTTAAAATTTAAATGAACAAAACTGCAGATAGTTAATTAAAGTTGTGTTTCCTGGTTCAGGCTACTATGTACTCAGTAATGAGTGTCTGTACTTCTGATGCAGTAAATACTGATTTTAACAGTAAAATACTTGTAGGAGAATAGTTCTGAAAGTACTGATTCAACTCAAGTGTCTCACAGGATTTGGAGATTCCTTATTCACTTGCCATGTCTTTCCTGGACATGCAGAGAACTGGGTGAGGCACAGGAGCAAATTGCTACAGAGGCAGAAGGGCCATGTTGTGTTGTACTTGTATGGAGGCTGTGTTTGGTTTATTTTTATTCCTATGAACAGCTAAAGGGTCCTGAGGAAGAAATTTAGTACTCTTTCTGGTGAGACCTGTCATATTTGCATACAGTGTTATAAAATCCAAATTATGCCATAATTATGCATTATCTGATAATTGTAGCATTGTGGTCATAAAGGCAGAAAAATACACTGCATAACATGTTTCTCATTACTTTGTAATTGTAAGAAAGATTTTCAATTAGTTTTTCTTTTGATGATTTGGATTAGTATTGTGGAACATGAATGCACCAAAGCTGGTAGGTCAATTTGATTTGAAGAAAATGAAAGGCATCTAATAAAATCAGTGGGCAGTGGGTATAATTACTTTCCTAGTTGCGTTAGCAAATAAGCTCTATCACTCTGTAGTCAGTGACCCATCTAATTGCCCTGGATTTCTGTACATGCCAGATAAATATCAAACATTAATCTTCTTAGAACTCTGTTCTGATGATTAATAAATTTAAAAGAAATAAAGGTATGCAGGACAATAAAAAAAAAACCACCAACCAAATTTGAAATAGATTTTTAATGAAATTGTTAATTATTAAAAGACCTATGAAGATACTCCTTACTTTGAATTATTGCTTTGTTAGCCTGATCTTATCTTCACATTTAAACTTTTCCAATTACAGTAAATAACGTATAAAATAGTAGGGGAAAACCTCAATTTTTTTTTTTCTTTTTGTATACCTTGCAATTTTCTCCTCTAAAACTGCAGTTTGTGTCACTGTTTCCTTTACTTTTTATTTCCTTGCCTCTCAGGGCAGCACATGTAAAGAAAGCCCCTGGTCCAGCCCAGGCTCTGTAAGTCTCTCAGGAACTGGCAGCGGTGTCGCTTTTGGCAGCTGGTGTCAGAGGCTGCATTTCTGTGTGTGCTTACGTGTGTGTGCTTGGCTTACCTGCTTCTTGTACATTCTGATCTGCAGCCTGCAACATGTGAAACAAGGCATAAACCAAGCTCTGCCATTTCTGTCTCTGCTGTGATAGACTCCTCCAGCCATGCACAGCTACTCTCCAAATACATGTTGGAGCGTTTGTACAGAGACTTGGTCCACTGTTTTGAGGGCACAGGGGAGAAAGAGCTGCTTCAGTTGTTTGTTTCATTTTAAAATGTAATTTTAAATAATACAGATAAATATTTCAATTTACTTGTGTCTAGTAAGAATCTAGTAAGACAGTTTATATCAGTTCAGTTAAAACGCATGACCTTTATTTGTAGGAATATTTCTTAAAGAAACAAAGCTACACTTACGACCAATGCAGTTATTTTGTCAGTCCTTTCACCAGAAGCCATAAACCCTCAACCTATTCACCACTTTTTTATAAATTTGATGAAGAGACAGAGATCTCACCCATTAGTAAATTCATAGAGGAGTCATTGCTGTATGGAATAAAGAAAAAATGCAGATGAATTTGTCGTCCAGGTAGAGGAGAGTTTGAGGAAAAGGTGATGATCATCTGTGCTGTTTAGCACTGGGGGAGATGGTGTATGAGACTTGGAAATACAACATGAGTCATCTTTGGCTTAGTTGGTAGGTAAGGGGCAGGAAATGGGAGCACTGTGGTGCTAGGAAATAGGAAGGGGAAGCAAAGAGGGTATTAGGACAAGATATCTTGAAGGATATGTAGAGGAAGATGGTTTGTATTTTATTGCCTGGATATCCTTAGGAAAATGTGCTTCATTAGTTCTGTTGTACACAGAACAGTTTGTCCTAGTTTATGTTCACTGAAGTACCCAGATATTGAACATTTGTACATTCATACATGTTAGAAGCTTCTGCAGGGAACACATTTCATTTTAACTTCCTCTTCTATTAGCTCAGTGTTGTTGCTCTGTATCTACTGTTTCTAATTTTGGCAAAATATATCAGAAATTTTGGTTGCTGCATACAAATTCATGTTAATATTTTCCTTAAGTAAAATAAAATTTCTCATGGAAAGTATCTGATAAAATTCTTTGTGTGTTCTTATGAGGAAGATATGTATTTTAACCAGTATTTTACTTGTTTTAATCAGACTATTACACAGTGTGAAAGGTCTGCACATTAAATCAGTAATAGAACAGACATTAGAAGTCATGTGTGAAATGCACTATATCCTGCTAACAGTTTCCACATATGGCACTTAATATTTCAGCTGAAGCAATCTTACACAGAGGATTTAGAAACTGGTATCACTTGGCCTTAAGAACCAATCAGACACTTTTTATTGAAAGTTCTAGGAAAATATAATCATATTGTTTCAGGAGTTATAAGTAATTGTAGCAGCATCTCTTAATTGATGCAAAATTTCAATAACATAAATTGTAATACTTCAAGAACTACACAAGTTCGTGCAAGTCCCGATTATATAGTGATGATAATAGTCCATTTATTTAAAGTACAGCAGAAAAAAATATTCATCAAGCATAGCAAAAATCAGCGCATGTATCACTAATTATAAATCTCTCATCTTTGCTCACACGCAGATTTCTCATCGGAGATCTTTCAGACTCTGAAAGTGACATATTTGAGCAGTTGAAAGAATGGGACACCAGTTCAACAGAAGAGCAGCAAAAGGCTTTCTGCCATGGGATAGAGCTCATTCCCTGGTACGTGTTGTCCATCAGGGCTGACGTCCATCAGTTCATGCAGCAAGGGGCGACCGTCATTCATTACGACCAGGAGACGCATCTCTCAGCTCGCTGCTTTCTCCAGCTCCAGCCTGACAATAGTACTTTGACTTGGACAAAACCCACAACAGTTTGCCCTGCAAATGCTAAGGCAAAACTGAGTGTGCTGGGCAGTTCTGCTGAGGTTGGTAGATACCAGTTTCTTGGTAATACTGGACTGGTGGAAGGCTTTTTGGACTTGTTTTCTGCCAAGGCTGTATATATGGGACATTCGGGCATTGATATGCACACTGTGTGTGTTCAAAATAAGCTTTGCAATATGTCCCTGGAAGAAAATGGTATAACACTACTCTATGGACTTCAGACTACTGATAATAAGTTGCTGCACTTTGTTGCTCCAAAATACACTGCCAGAATGCTGTATGATGGATTGCTGGAATTGACTAAAGCTGTAAGAAAAATGAGGAGATTCCCTGATCAAAGACTACAGTGGCTACGGAAGCAGTATGTCAGCCTTTACCAGGTAAAAGATGCTGTGATTCTCTAGAAAAAAGTTCAAAGATATCAACAGCTTAATGTAATGCAATTAGTTTCCTTCATAAGTAAGATTAGATTAAAGATTAATACTAAATCTCCAGCTTTGTAACACGGATAAGCAGCAAGATCTGATTCTCCACACAGGGTTATGTCAAACCTTGCAAGTTTTCAGTACACTGAGGTTAAATTTTTTTTCTTACAAAGCTCTTCATATATTTGGAGTTGTGAAATAAGTATTTTATTAAAGAAAAAAAAGGAGTGACTATAGTTTAAAAGGGCACCAAAATAATGAGTGATAATAGTTAAGGCCAAAAACATCCCCAAAGTGGCAAACAAAATAGACCTGGGGAATTCACTCAGTAAGCAAAAAATTGTCTCCTCTTGATGTTTCTTTCATTGGTTCCTCAGAGATCTATATTATTGCTTTTAAAATGTCCTTCTTCTCCTTGTTTTGTTAACGCTGAGAATCTTTGTAGGAGGACGGAAGGTTTGAAGGCCCAACCTTGGCTCAGGCTGTTGAGCTGTTTGGAGGCAGACGATGGAGTGCAAGAAGCACAGGCACGGGATCTCTCACCAAAAGCACTGAGAAGCCCAGTGTGCAGAGAAACAACACTCTGGGAATCAGCACAGCTAAGAAAAAGAAGAAAGTACTCATCAGGGTAGATTATTTTGTTACTCATGTGTTTTGTTTCTTCCTTGCAGTCACTGTGTAGCTGTATTCTGAACCAGAGAAAAGAAGTTTGATGATGATGGTGATTTTAAAACTGTTTATTGTCATTTCAGGTTTGAGGATTATTATTTTCACATAGTTTGTTCTTTTCTCATGCTTGCAGCATTGCTGGGATTTGTAGGTGCCAGGGCTAGCAGAATGGGACAGAATCTTCTTGCAACCTTTAGGTGCTACCTCAGTATAAAGATAAAATACTGGTGGTGATAAAAATCTTAACATGCAAAGTGGTGTCTGGAGTTTGGTGTAATTTTTTTTTTAATCCTTTATGCTTTCATGTTTCAAAAAACACTACCATAGTTATTCCACATTGCATTAGCTTGCATTTTATCTTGTGTGGGTGACAGGAACATGACCTAGTCTGGCGGTCTCCTCTCTTTTCCTGGACAAAACTGCTTTCAAGAGTAGGCAGGAGAGAGGAAAATACAGGGCTAGCACCTCTATGCTACCCACATTTTCTAGTGGGCAGGTAGAAAGATTCTCAAATGACAACATCCATCCTCTTTAGGGCTCCAGTGCACCAGTGAAATAGTGTAAAACTAGATGCTAGAGCATTCTAGAGAGGCACAATCATTATCCTCTGTGTGGTGTCAAACTCAGGTAACACCTAATGGTCCCATGCTATGTATCTGTTTGTCTCTTTTCTACTGTTGTTGGCCTCTCAAGAGTCTGTTTTGTAAGGAATAGCTGTTTTATCTCATGGTTTTGTTACAGATTGTACTGAAATGAAGTTGAAATAATAGATTTGGGATGCTTATTATGGTGCTCATTATTTTAGGGTGAAAGTGGAGAGGCCACTGATGATGAAATGGCAACTCGAAAGGCAAAAAGCTGCAAGGAATATCGTAATAGAAGTGGTTCAGATCCTCAAGATATTGATGAGCAAGAAGAACCAGGTAAATATATTGCTTCAGTACTTAAAAATCTGTCAGGGTTTTGCTCAAAGCCTTTTTATGCAGACATTTTTTGTAGTGTTAAAAATAAACTTATAAAGCTGCTTTTGCAGTTGAAACTCCAAATATGTGAACTCTGAAATTAGTTTCTTTAGTTGTTCATGATTGTTTCATTTAGTTTCAGTAGCATTCCCTTTCTATTCAGATGAAATACATTCATAAATGTTGTTCAGTACATACTTTTTAAACTGTTTTGGGACAAAACTGGAATTCTGCTAGTGTCTTACTATGTTCTAATGAATTTTCATATAGGTCTCCTGGACAGAAGCATTTTTATTGGGCCAGATGTTATAATTGTGATGAAAACTTTTGTTTTCTCCTTAGATCAAAATATTATTATTAATGCTTCTCCATCTAACAACCTGCCATCAAGAAGAGCTCACTCTTTGACAGCTTCTGGATCTCCCAACTTAGGGGCTACATCATCTTCACCAGCAAGACCTGTCTCCTCTCCTGTAATATCATCAAGCAAAAGTCAGTCTAGGTAAGAGCAAAATCCATTTGACTGAAAAAGAAAAGAAGCTACTATTACTTGTTTATTATCTAATGTGGGGTTTGTGCCCAACTGGCAAAATCTGAGAAAAACAGCACCAGAAATGTCATTAGCCTTTTTGTAGACATCTAAAACACATTGTAGAAGAACACAAGACATTTAAGCTGAAATGCCATGAATCTGAGGATGGCTTTGTAGCAAGTCCCTGAACAGCATGTTTCAGTTTATATCTGTTACAGAAGCAGATTGGAATGCTGTTCCAAAACTACACAGAGTTTAACTCTTTCTCCAGATCTTCTCCAAAACATGATTATGGGTATTTTCTGTACAGTGAAAATCAACAGAAATGTTACAGATGTGCAAACTGGAGTTCTGAGGTTTCTCAGCATAAATAATTTCTACCTGAGGGTGTAATAGCTTTTGGTGACATTCCTGGTGATGACTGTAGTACTGTCTTGGGAAATGGAGGACCTGATTTGCAGTCTGTCTCTTACAGGCCTCTTTTCCTTGAACATTCATCCTTTTTGTGCTGCTTAGTGTAAAAGGTTATGCTGTTGCAATATGTGCAGTATCATAGTGCACTATTTTATTAATGCTATAGATAATAATGGTGATGGTAATGGTAATTACAGTCTTAATAATATGTCAGGGATGTGGACCGTACTTTATGACATACAAGTAGACAGTCTTAACAGAGGCTTTCCAGTGCCTTTCTGGAGAAGGAATGCTGAAATCTAGTGCCTCTTGTAAGGTGGAGGAGGCAGGAGGATGGTTGATAAGATACTGGGACACTGAGCACAGGATACAGAAAACTAGAGATGGGGGCTTTCTTGGGAAGGGAAGAGTAAAGCTCTTTACTCAGCAGTCGATCCAGTCTGCTGTTAATTGCAATTTTGGTTGTTGGTCATGATGGAGTTTTCTTGGGGGTTTTGGCTTTTTTTTTTAACCTTTTGTTTGTATTGATTTCCCATTACTCTGGAAGATAATCTTTAGTGATCAGATTGGGTGAAATGTTGAGCATTTTCTTCTGCTCCAAATGGTCTCCCATTTGGTACTCTGCAGTTCCAATCTGTTTTCTGGAATCTAGAAGCTTTCCTCATCATGGTTTGTTTTTCCTGTCTTATAAAAATGCTGGGAATTATTTTAGCTAAAAAAGTTCTATGCAGTATGTCAGTACTTTCCGTAGTGATGTCAAACAAATCCAATATTACCAACTAAAGAAAATGGTATTTTTTAATACTTTTAAATCACATTTTGTTTTCAATTGCATGCATCCGTCCCATGCCAGGAGTAAAGTCAGGAATCTGGTCCAGCCTATTTGTGTAGAGAGTCACCTGCTTGCAGGCGTGTCCTTAGGAATACTGGGCAACAAGCTGGTCCTGTTTTTCCATCACAGCTGTCTGAACTATTTGTACTGAGCCTGATGGCAAAATTCGTAGAAAAATGTATCTGTATATTTGAACATTACAGAGCAATAAAATATGACATGTGGTCTGATATTTTGAAGGAAATGCTGTAACTTGTGCAGTTAATTATGGTTCAGACTAGATGGTTCTTGATATTTGTGTTGCTGCTTAGATCCTGCCCTTTTCAGGCTGCTGTTGCTGGCAGATCCCATTCCTGTAATGTGTGTTCATTGGTGTTTAGGCCCAGGAAGGGGCTCAAGATCTCAGCCCCTCATTGCAAGTTACTCCATGTAGTTCGCTAAGCACTTGTTCATTCTGCTCAAGTAAGGCCTAACTGTACTTCCTAGTGTAAATCCTCTAGAAGCCTAAAGATTTTGGGACATGACTTTTGGAAATGTGATGGTTCTACTTCAAAAATGTTGTTCAGCTGCACAACTTAGATTAGTGATTGCAGTTAACAGAACAATCTATTTTATTATTTAGTCTTCAATGAACCTTATACACAGCCTTCATTAC
Source organism: Fringilla coelebs (assembly GCF_963513975.1). NCBI lineage: Eukaryota > Metazoa > Chordata > Aves > Passeriformes > Fringillidae > Fringilla > Fringilla coelebs. The sequence continues at coordinate 20,752,070 of NC_140066.1, read as the reverse complement.
AAGAATGCTGGCATTGTCTTCTTTAAAGGGAAAATAAGTGCTTTCATTTGTGCCATGTGCATCAGACCTTTTTCCACATGAAAGTTTTAAATTGCATAATATACATTATTTGTTCTGGTTAAGTTTGCAGTTGTCTTGAAAAAAAATAGCTGCTATAAACCAAGAAGGTAAAAAACATCATTATGCGTCTTAGAAGATGGTGCTTTATTTGCTGCTTCCAGATATTGGTAATAAATGCATGAAGGAGAGCACAAATAATGTTAATACACTAATGCATAATATTTCAGTTAAGTAGAAGTTTAATGTAACCAAACTACAGCAGTTGTTTTTTGATTTAGCACATGGAGCAGCAGTAGCTGGCATGGCCGTGTCAAAGGAGGAATGAAGGGATTTCAGAACTTCATGGTGTCTGATAGTAACATGACTTTTGTGGAATTTGTAGAGCTCTTCAAGTCTTTCAGGTAAAAGATTTTTTTTCTGTACTGATTTCATTCATCCAAGTTTATGAAAGAGCAAAAATTGAATTTTTCTGCTCTTTTTGCAGTGTCCGTAGCCGCAAGGATCTGAAAGACCTTTTTGATGTTTACGCTGTGCCTTGCAATCGATCTGGCTTAGAGCCTGCTCCGCTTTATACTCATTTGAAGATTGATGAAAATAGCAGTGGATTCCAGCCTGATTTAGGTTTGTTAAAGAGAAAAATGCAATTGTTAGACTGCTGGGCAGCTTCAGTTATTTCCCTTAATAAAATATATCTCAGTCAGTCTCCTTATCAGTTACACATTTAAGTAGAGGACTGCTGCCATGCCTCCACTAATGCTAGTTAGTGGGCTGTAAGACAAAAATGAAGGGAAGGAAAAGTTTTCCAGCTTTCCATTAGCCAGATATATTTGTAACTGGTAATAGCAGAGGAATAAAACTTGTTGCTGAATGGCTGAGCCCAGGGATCTGTACAGGTTACAGGAGCCCTGGAAGGGCTAAAACACTGAGCAAACAGAGGGAGGAGGAATGAGGAGGCTGTGCCCTGTGTCCTATTTGGCTGGTTTTTTCTTATCTACTTTTCTAGTGGATCAGCTTTATGTGGGATAAAGGGGAAGGAAGCCTCTGTCCCCCATTACAATCCTCAGTTACCATAATCTAAGTCTGGGACTTTGGCCTCACGTAAAGAAAACAGTCTTTCTGCCAAGCTGCTTGTGGGGAGGGTGCAGAACAACTGGCACATGAAACTGGAAGAAGATAAAGGGCAATTGAACAGGAAGGGTGTGGGGTTGCTCACAGTGAAGGAAAGGCTTTGAGGCTGTTTGTGGTGGTGAGAGGGGAGCAGGAGAGTCCTGGGTGTGTAGGAGGCTGTGGATCCATTTTAAAGGTTCCAGGATTTTATTCAGAGTAATTGGACCCCTGTAGTCTGCTCACATGCATGCTTATTTCTCTCTCTTTTATTAGTGGGTAGAAACAAGATAATTTTGTTCTAATTTACTGCTAAAACACCCAGTGAGATACTTGTGTGTATTGTATACTAGATTATCTTCTATTCAGGATATGTAATACACATAATTGTTTAGCTTATACTTTTATTTCCTCATTTTTCTTTTAAGATTTGTTGACTAGAAATGTTTCAGACCTTGGTTTGTTCATTAAGAGCAGGCAGCAGCTATCAGACAACCAGAGGCAAATATCTGATGCCATTGCTGCTGCCAGCATCGTAACCAATGGTACTGGAGTTGAAAGCACATCACTGGGAGTGTTTGGAGTAGGAATCCAGCAGCTGAACGACTTCCTAGTGAATTGCCAAGGAGAGCACTGCACCTATGATGAAATCCTCAGTATTATCCAGGTCTGTAATGCAAATATCTTGCATTTCCTTTTTACTAGAACTCCTTCTACTTCCATTTTCCCCTTTAACATTGTGTGTTGCTCAGAATAGCATCTGTGTGGGTAAGTCCTTTCACACTGATATTGTCTCTACAGTTTACTTGAATTTAAAATTTAATAAATACTCTCTATATTTTGGACTAGAAAATTGTATGAATGTCCATAAATATATCCATTTTAAAAATGCAAATAAATAGTTTTATTAGCAATGTGTGCTTTAGGAGGGAAGGGATGTCACCACCTAGGAAAAGTATTCATGACAATTCTTTTACTTTTTCTTTGTCTGAGCCCATGTTTGATTGAGCATAATCTTAATTTGGAACTTTAAAAAGCACCATTTCCACATATTTTTGTTTTAGTGTAAAAAAAAATTCCAGAGAAAACACGGTCATTTTATTCCCTTCTATATCATGGCTGAAGATTTTAGAAAGTGTATAGAAAACTTTTTATTCCTCCAAATTCCTCCATGCATAATTAATATACTCCAAAACTAAGCCCCCGTTTAACAGTTAACAAAGGCTAAAAACTATATATAACTATCAGCTGATAAGAGAGAATTGCAGAGTTTAAAAGACAGAAATTCTAAAGAAACTTCAAGTTGGAGTACCACAACTCTTGTTGAGATGGTGGTGTGTTGAATTTAAGCATGCTAGATAGGCGTAGGACACCTGATCAAAAATATTTCTTAATTTCAATGTAATTGCTGTATCAGCTTTGAACAGGGGGTTGGATTAGGCAACATCCCTTGCAACCTGAATGGTTCTTTGATTTATGATTATGATTTCAGTATGTTTGTGTGGTCGTTTGTAAAACACAGTTTGCAGGCATCTGATTACTTTATCCACAAAAAGACTGTGTTTAAATACTAACTGGTTAGTGCTATGAGCAGACTACGTATAAAAACATGACAAAGACATGTTTCTAAGAATTGTTATTATATATATCTTTCATTTCTTCCTCCTCATAGAAGTTTGAACCTAGTGTGAGCATGTGCCAGCAGGGGCTGCTATCTTTTGAAGGATTTGCAAGGTAATTACTTCTTAGGTGCTTTCTTTTCTATGTATGGATGTATGTATGTATGTTTGAATATATATGTAAAAAGATACCAGTGTATTGATGTTTCTCAGAGATTCACATCATGCTCATCACAGCATAAAATTTCCTCACATCTCATCTTCTCACTTCTAGGTTTTTGATGGATAAAGACAATTTTGCCTCCAAAAATGATGAATCACAGGAGAATGCTGAGGACTTGCACTTTCCTCTCTCATATTACTACATAGAATCCTCACACAATACTTACCTTACTGGCCATCAGCTTAAAGGGGAGTCCTCAGTGGAGCTCTACAGCCAGGTATGCAGGATTGGGTTGTTGTGTAGCTTTCAACATGAACTTATTTGTTTTACTGGCAAGTTTCAGGAACATGACCTTTTTGCTTTGAAAATCTAAATGTCCTAAACCCCTGCTTGCAAAACGTTGGAAAACATGATGTGTGGGAAAGCTGCCTGTAAGCACAGTTGTGCTCAAATGCCTTTTCTAAAGCAAAAAAATGGGTTTAGTTTGAGATTCATAGCATTTAGACACCAGTCGGTCTGACCCAACCTACTAAAATTAGACTTTCCCACAGGAAAGACTGATCTAATATTTTAGTTCATTCAGATGTCAGAAACACTACTGAGATACTGTACATTGCACTGCAAAGACTAATTTCAAATAGAACTATAACTTCTAAAAATGTTACTTCTAGGAATATTCTACAGTTTTTAGACTTTATGCCTGATTGGTGCTGATCAGGGAAGGAAAAATTTCTCCCTTGGGCTTTCAGTTTTGTATTTGTGTATACATATATATACATATATTTATTTGTATGTTTGTCTGTTTACAAAATGCTGGAGAAAGCATCAAACTTCCTGGCAGCAGTATTTTCATTATGCTGAGAGTTAATGACTCACCACTGAGAATGGACTAATCTGGTGTCCCCTGTGCTCCTTCACCTGGGGCTGTAGGCAGAGAGGTGAGGCTGTGTTAGGAAATCCTGAATAACACAAATGCACTGAGTAATGCAATTGCAGAGGTTCCTGTAGTAGCACTGCAGGGTATTGTGTTGGCAATAGATGGGAAGTGAGATAGAGATCAACTGCCTTCAAAGTTTGCATGATTAAGAAAAGCTTCTTCCTGTCCCTCAACTACTTGTTGCCAGCTGAAGGGGCACTGTGTTCTGGCTCAGTGTGTCTGGCTCTCACAGAAGTGGTGGAGTGCCAGCTGTGGACACAACTGTCTGAAATAAAATGATTCAGGTTTTGAGTAGAAGTAATTTTTTCTTTGTTCATGAATGGTTTTGCTGGAAATGGTTTTAATTTTTGGGATCTCTCTATTCAGTAAAATATTAGCTTGTAGTACAGATGACAGGCATGCTAAATACTGATCACAATAATAAGCTAGGTTGCCAAAAGATGGATTAGCTCATCTCTTCCTTCATCCTTCCTCTTTGCTTCCTTGGTTTTTCTAGCAATGGCTTTCTAAAATAAATAAATGAATAATAAAAAAAAGGATGAATGAATTAGTGGCTGTAAATAGCTTGATATAATTGATTAACATGGCCTGGCACATTTCCATTGTAACTGTACTCAGAGAAGTTTCTTAAGACTTCATTTTCAGACTATCTTTTATTTATAAAACTATACTCACAGAAGTTTCTAAGACTTCATTTTCAGACTATCTTTTATTTATAAAACTAGTAATAACACAAAAACCCAGCAAATTGCGGGTGCTTTCCTCATAAGTGGTCATGAGAACAACCTGAAATAAATTGCCATGTTGCTTTATAGCTATTTTTGCAGGTGGAAATATGGGAATGTTTCTCTCTATCAGAAAATTAAGCTATACAATAAGAACCACCTTCTGCAAACAGATTCCATGTGTCCTGTATGATACCATGAATTTCAAAGCTTTATGGTAATTCTCCCAAGAATATACATGCTTTGCCTAATTTTCCCAGTCTTTTTCAATGGGAAATAAGGAATTCATTTAGGGAATGCAGTTAGCTGAGGACTGCACATTCCATGGGCTGTTCACAGAGATTGCTCTTTCCAGCAATTTTGCTGAACCACTGGGCTTTCATTCAGCTCTGTAATGTCTGTCTTTGCTTTGATGACATGATACTGTAGTGTAGGTGTGCTTACACTGTTCAATTGCATTATAGGTTCTCTTACAAGGCTGCAGAAGTGTAGAATTGGACTGCTGGGATGGTGATGATGGGATGCCTATCATTTATCATGGGCACACTCTTACTACAAAGATCTCTTTTAAGGTATGCTGGTAATGCACGTAGAAACAAAAAAATGGGAAGTTATTTTTTTCTGTAACGAAAGGGAAAAAAATTGCCTACTAGAAAAATACAAATTCTAATGGGCTAAATTCTAATAGAATATAAACTATAGATTATGTCAGATATGAAATTCTCAGCGGTAAATATGCTTTCAAGTTAGTTTTTGTATCATATGTAGTGTAATTTTCTGTCTTTTTGTTGGTACCTAAGTAACAAAAGTAGGTGTTACCACTTGTGTTGTTACAAGATGCCAGCTTGCTTTGAAAGCTCAGCGTAGCCTCTTCCTTCTTACAGAGGAAAGCAGATGTCTCCCCTCTCAGCTAACAGTAGGTTGACTGAGAGCTGCAGAATGCTGCCATGTTCTTTCAATGGCCTCTCTGTGTCTCTGGCAGGAGGTGGTGGAAGCCATCGATCGCAACGCGTTCATCACCTCCGACATGCCGGTCATCATCTCCATAGAGAACCACTGCTCGCTGCCCCAGCAGCGCAAGATGGCCGAGATCTTCAAGGTAGGCCCTCCACTGTGCTCAGGTGTTCCCAGCACGAGCCCTGGCGTTTTCCCTCCTACATCACCTGTTCTTGATATTTCAGAATGTATTTGGAGAGAAGTTGGTGACAAAGTTTTTATTTGAGAGTGACTTTTCTGATGATCCCATGCTGCCTTCCCCTGGTCAACTGAGAAGAAAAATCCTGCTTAAAAACAAGAAGCTGAAAGCCCATCAAACACCAGTGGATATATTGAAACAAAAGGTATAGTCCTTCCTTAACAGCAAGCAGTGAGACCCAACTCTTGTTAAAAATAGCTCATTTGTGTTTGAAGTTTTTGCTAATCCCAATGTACAGCAGAATAATCTAATGCACATTCATGCTTGGAAAACTCACAGTGGATTGCAGTGCTTTCAAATAAGTAGACAGCGCATATAGTAAATTATAGCTACAGCTTAACTAAATTTTAATGTCTATTAATTTTATAAAACTTCATAATATTATGATTAACATCACATGCCCTGTGTGACAAACATAATTGATTTTTTTTCTCTGAGGTTTTAGCATTTACTATTCATGTTTATTGAAAAATAGTCATATGCATTGAGTATGTGTATGTATTTACAGTACGTAGTAATTTTTGGTAAAGTTCTGCTTTGTTTCTTTTTTCAAATTCAAGCCAGTCAAATACTTGATTTTTAATTGACTTTTTGTGGGAGACTCTGCTACTCAAATAGTGTTTATTCCCATGTGAGAATTTTTTTGATTTCTAAAATTTAGGGCTGCATTTCAAGTAGCCTCAGTCTAATAATGTCTGTGGTTAGTCAGCAGGTCAATTGAATCCTTGAAAACTAATTGCCATTACTCAAAATGTAAACACAATTGCATTAGACTTAAATTCGTGTTATCAGATGAGTAAATCACACTGATCATAGCAGTATGTTGATATTCTCCATCTTTTGAAAAAGTATTTAACGGTTTCTGAAACAGCGTATCTCAGACTGGAAAAAGGCAGTCTTGAATGATGTGCAACTTCGACATTTTTCCATAATTAATTAGGTTTCATATCTTATTAAGTGTTTTTCTTGCAGTACAAGTTCTCTTTATGTTCAAACCCCCAAAGTGGTATTTGACTGTGATCTGAACAATCTTACGTATTTCTGACTATATGTATATTTAGTGCTTTCATAGAAATAAAACAAGATACAAACATGAAAACTCTTTTTCTCTTCAAAAGTACTTAGCAATGATGTAGTAAGTGTTTCTGTTGTTGTAGGCTCACCAACTGGCACATTTGCAAGCACAGGCTAGCAATGGTGCTAGCAACCCCACACCTACCAATGAAGAGGAAGAAGATGAAGAGGATGAATATGACTATGACTATGAATCTCTCTCTGATGGTAACTATATTTGTTTCTTTCTTTGTTTGTTACAGTGCTTTTGTTAGAACTGTAGTAATAAGATGTGAATATTCTAGTTCAGGCATGAGCTGGGTAAGCAGTGTCCTTGTACGAGTCTGAAAAGGCTGAAATTCTTCAGCTGCTAAAGAAGAGGGGTGAGTTGGAAGCAGGTTTACTAAGTCATGAAGTGGTGGATTAAGAGAAGCACAGAATGTTACACGTTAGATCTAGCAGGTGCTCAGTAAAGCAAGTGGAAGATCAGTCTACAACACGTAAAATATTTGTTTGTGCAGCTGGTAGTAAACTTCTGGAATGTGCTGCCTTGAGAAATTGCAGAGCCAAATGGCATCTGCATATTAAAAAAAAATATTAGACAAATTCATGAAGAGATGTAAAAGCAGTTGTTATTGGTAGCAGTATTTGGTCCAACATCCCTATTACTCAGTGATTGTGGTTGTTGGGGTGGTGATTAGTGGCTGGTTGCTCTGTTGCCACTGTCAGAAAGCATTCTGGGCTAGATGGACAACTGGTCTGACGCTGCTGGGGATGTTCTCCTGAGTGAACAGTGAGGTGCTTCACTCACTGCGCTTTTCATTCTGCTGGGGACCCATATTAGTTCTAGGTGCCACGTTCAGAGAAGATGTAAGGCTCGAGCATGTCCTGCAGCACAGGGCTTCTTTCTAGGTGGTCTCTTGTTTACTTGCTCCTGTGTTTAGTGATTTTAAAAATAGTCACAAAATTAACAAATGCAGTTCAAGACTTGACACTGCTCGTGGAATAGCAATGTTATTTATGAGTTTGATGTCAATGCTGCCTTCAGTTGCATTTTGCCTGAAAGTTGGCCTAGCTGGCCACTTGAACATACTCCTTGGGAGCAACAGGGTGGAGATGCTGCAGATGTAAATTGCAGTGAAAACTCAAATCTTTGCTCACAGATTTACCAAGGAAATTTTACGAACTGATTGCAGTAAGTGACTTTTTAGCATTGTTCTAGTTAAGAGAAGGTTTGAAAAATCTGAAGCTAGCAAGAAACATATACACCTTCCAGTATGTGAAGGAATCTGCAGCATGGTTTACTACTTTATTACAATGATTATTCTTTGAAGTCTTTTAATTATCTTAATATTTTGTTAAAACTAATCTAAATAATGGTCTGTAAACTTTGTAAAAGAGATTTAGTTTTATTTTTCTTACTGATACATTTTTTTTGTGTAAGGCTAATAGTTTTACAACTGACACTTACTTTTCATTTCTCTGGCTCTAAATCTTAATTCCCTTTACTCTTATTCCCTCTCTGACTCGTTTCCCTGTAGCTGATGTCCTTAATGCTTCTCCTGCTCCTAACAGCCAGGAAGGTAAAAGCCACTTGGTTGAGCATTTTAACTGCATGAAATCAGCACTGCACCTTCAGCCTGTTCGATGTGACAGTGTGAATATATAATTTCTACTTCTTATTATAAATGCAAGCAGATATTCTTATATGGCTTTGTTAACTGGTCAGGAACTGTTAGAAGCCTGCATGTGTGACACTTGTTATGCATAAAAAGAATATGGTCAAAGCATCAGGATTATCAGGAATAAATTGAAACCATTCCTTTTGTGACAGCTGCAACATTTTCCATTTTCAAAACATTTTTTGCATCCAGAAGGACCACATCATTATTAGGTATACTGTTCTCTGAAAAATAAGTAGCTTTGAAGAAGTATTTCCAAAGATATAAAAAATACTTCTTCATGGTGAAAGTAAGGAGAGGAAAGCCAAAAATTGCTGTACAAAATGTTTTCATATTTGATGAGGTTAATTGTGCTTGATCTTTGGCATTATTTTGTCATTCAGGAATATCAGTTGTTTTCAGATGGCAACCTTAATTCATTGGATGGTTTGGTTGTAAAGATCTTCTGAGCACAAAAGGATGAGCTTTAAAGGAAAGGCAGTGTCTTAACCAAATGCAAGCATTAAATTTTTAAATAGAAGGTTACTACTAGGGGATGATGCTCTGACCAGTAAATGCATTATTTAGCATCTAATTATTCATATAAGATTCACAACACTGTCCACAAATATTGTTAATTCAAATTAAATTTCCAGTTGAAATTGTTTGGCTTTATGTTTATTAAAATCCCATTAATTTTTAGATAATATTCTTGAAGATCGACCTGAGAATAAATTATCAAGTGATAAACTGCAGTTTGAGTATAATGAAGAGACTGCCAAACGACTAAAGAAGGCTGATTGTGCTACTTACAATAATAAAGGAAAGGTAGTTCTACTTTTTTTCTCTTTCTTCTCAGCTGCACTTTTATATATAATCAGGTTCAAAAGGATTTGGACAGTTTAGGTAACTGAGACATCAGCTAGCAAATGCACTTTAATGAAGAGAAACGATAGACAGCATGGAAAGACACCAGAGCAAATAGCCTAAGTAGAACAAATGCTCAACATACTGTTCAAGAAAAGTCTTCAGAGTTTATATTATCTATAGGCTGCTTGGCTGAAAATTAATATTGATGGAACTGAAGATTTCATCTGACTCTTCAGCATCTTTATGCTTCAAAATAAGTTTAAAATACTGCTCTGTGATATCAGATAATCACAGCACCTCTTACTAAATCACCTGAAAAAAGAACCAGTGTATTGCTGTTTAGTGTACTGTAGATTCTTCTCAACATGGATGTGTTTTGTCTAAGTGTTTGTAGAACTGACTGAATAAGGCCTTTACACACTACTGCAGAATCAGTAACAGGTATTGATCAGAAATGTGCACATGGGAGGGATATTGTTAGATGAGAACAGAAAGCATGTAGGAAGAAAGAGATAAAATATTTTAAAGACATAAGTAAGATATGCAACAGTTCTTCTACATTCAGTAATACTATTATTAAATGTTCTTGGTATTTATCACTCAGGTTTACGACATGGAACTGGGTGAAGAATTCTATCTTCCACAGAATAAGAAGGAAAGCAGACAAATAGCCCCAGAGCTATCAGATCTTGTCATTTACTGTCAAGCAGTAAAGTTCCCGGGTGAGCACGCTGCCCTGTTTTATTGCTTTAAGCTTTCTAATTCCTGGAGACATTATGTTTATGTTTTGAATTAGTTTGAAGTAGTCGAGGAGGTTCGTTCTTCATGATTTGGTAGTCTTCATAACAGCAGCTCCTGGCTGAGAAGTAGTGTTCATAAATTATGTCAGTACATACTGTTTGTCATATTAAAATGTTTACAAAAGTGAAATTTGCCAGTCTTCACAACTTAGACAACTGCTTCATTGCCAAACGCAAGATGACAGAAAGCTTTATCTTAAGAGCTCTGAGTTTCCATGTAAGGACCTACTGAATTAAGAAGGAAAATATTCTTAGGACCTTGAAGGTAGAGTGTGTCACATTTCTTTAAGTGACCTCTGTTTAGTGTGTTTCACCTTTGACAGAGCTGCGTTTTCTGTTCTTTCCCAAGTGGAGAGGAGAGGAGCCATTTGCAGGGGTAAAGCACCTTTCCATAGGGTGAGTGAGGGCAGCTGCTTGCAGACTCTCACTCAGTCTTCATGGAAGCAGTTATGAAAATCAGAAAATCTTCTGTATAATAGGAAGGATAAATTTTGCAGAGAAAAGGAGAGGGAGCAACTAAAGAGATCACTGATAGGCACTTGTTCAGTACTGAAATACTGAAATATGAGGCTGGGTATATTTTGGCTCATACTATGTACATAAATACTTTTAAATTGAGAATTTATTGTTTATTGATATGTTTAATGTTTTGAATGAAAAATCTGTTCTTTAGTGGAATGGTTCTCTGTGGAAAAGTTAGCAATTCTGCCAAATCATGATCTTACACAAACAGAACTATAATCAGATTTGAGAAGCTAACCAAACATAAAATAGTGTCAAATAGGCAAGATAAACATGCTGAAAAATGGACAGACATTCTTTTATAATCTTTTATAACTTTAAAAATTGTAGGTGTCACTTGTAAAAATAATGACTTTTAAATATCCAAATCTGATACTCTTTTTTTAATGAAATCTGCAATGAGATATCTTTCAAGTCAAATATTTTCTTTTAAAGAAAGATATTCAAGATTAAGTGGGGATAGTTTGGGTTGTTTCAAGCATTTTGACACATAAAAAATTCTGATGTTCTAAGAAAACGTTGAAGTGTTTAATTTTTAATGTAATACTGGCTATTAAAGAAATGCCTGCTTTCCTTTTCATATCTCTTCCTCTTGCTTTCAAGCGATCATTAATAGAACAATTAAGAAGATTATCTCCTTTCACAGATGAACACATAAAGCTGTAGAAATTACTTTTCCCACAAAAATTGTTTCCTTTGAGACAAATACTGCCTCCTCTGAGGGAATGTAGACTTCCATGGCCACCATGCCACTGACTGGACTGTTCTGCTCAGCCAGAGGGCACAGGAGTGGTGCAGTGCCCTACCCAGTATTGCCCATGAATGATGGGAACAAGGCTGCTAGATCCATGACTCTAGCTCTAGTGCCTGTGGTCCTAACCAGCTCAGAAAATGCAGGAGTTTTGGAAACAGAGAGGGTAGAATTCAGGCCAGTGTCTGATCAATAGTGTAAATACTTTATTTCTTCTACCTTCATATAATTTTGTTCTGTGTTTACACTTATCTACGTCCCTGAATGTTAATCACTGATTTGTGACTATAAAAAAGGACAAGGACCATAATTTTCAGTTACCCTAACCTACTGGGCAACTCAGACTTCCCTAAGTGTTCCCTGGTCAAAACAGAATTTATCATGTGGAGAAAATAACATTTCTTGTTTATAAAACCTCTGGTAACAAGGAACCCACCATTGCTCTTGTTGCTGCTGTGCTCTTTGACCTTACAGTCCTTGCTTAACTTGAATTCCAGTGTGTTGGATATCATTACACCATTATCTGGGAGACTGGAGGTCTGTTCTCTTGGGTCACCCAAGCTGAGGGCAGTGGAGCACCCCTGAGCACTGCTAGTGGCACATGGCTCCTCGCCTTGGTGCTGAGATCCTTACACAATGAGTAGAGAAACTGAGTACACAAGTGCAGGATTTGCACACTCAGGTGGAGGGAGCAGGGAGCCACCTGCACTCACCAGCATGAAATTCAGTCACCATCTCCATCATATCAGATTACCTGCCCCTATAAGTATCACTTCTCAAGAAATTAAAGTGAACATAAAAAGGGGAACCCTGCATATAAAAATGCTGGAAATTCCCTTTTAAGGTCTGCAAACCTGCAGACTTTCTGTTGGTTGGAAATACATGGTGAGAAGGTGGCAATTACAGCTTAACCTGCTATGTTAGTATGGTGAGAGGGAGAAGGGCAGGGAAGCTTGCAATCCTCTGGATTAAGTCCAGAAGCAGTAAAGCACTGTGCTTATATCTCACACATGAGATGGGCACTGAATTCTGTCATTTGAAAAACAGGGGTTGTAGGGAAACACAAAACATTTACTCTGACACTGTGGTAGTACAATTGGATTTATGTTCAGTATGGTGGGATCTGAGCTGATCCTACCTTGACCAGAGAGTTGGACCAGATTACTTCCATATCCTTATCAACCTCTATTATTTTGTGATTTGATGATTCTGTGAAATCATCAAATTTCACAGAAAGCTTTATTTTGAAGTCAAGTTTAAATTGGAGTGGAAAATGGAGCTTGTGTGTGGGAAGAGATGTGTGACAAGCAAAGCATGGGAGAGACTGAAAGGAAGCTGCCAGCTGCAGTACCCCGAGGCCATCACACTGGCTGCCAGCCCTAGGGCTCTGCACTGCGCTCCCCTGATTTGTGAGGTTCGTTTGTTTCCTCAGTGACTGTCTCCACAACAGGACTTTGAAACTGGATCTTACTTGCCAAATCCATTTGATCCATTCAAAACTGGATTTAAATAGTGCTGGAAGCATACAGTGCATAACTCCTCATTCTTCAATTCAACTCATATTCCTGGATCCCAGTTTCTACCATCTTCTGTGGTTTATTGTGTATGCTTTGGCCCAAAGAGACAATACATCTCCAACGTGGAAAACATTCATATATGTTCTGAATTTTACTAACCCAAGCAGTTCCATTGAAACTGTGTGCATAATTTTAGTAAGTACGTGTACACATGCCATAGAGATTGAGAGCTGAAAATTTGCAGCTGTGGGCAGACTTCAATCCGAAGAGGCCAATGTATCCTCTTTGTGATTTACATTTTTATCTGAAATATTATTATTAAATCCAGAACTGTCTTTAGGCAGGTGTGAATTGATATGAATTAACATGGAAAGCTTTAGGGAGTCACAGGCATGTAACAGTGTGTTTGCTTTGTTACATTCTATATCACAAATACATCTTGGGTTTCTGAGAGCCTCCCACATCTCACTGCTGTGGGTGTCAGAATAATTATTGTGCACTTTAATTTTGATCTGCTTTGTGCTCTCTCCAAGCCAACAGAAAAAAAATTGACCTTAAGTGGGATTAAGTTTGTTTACTTCACCAGGATTCAGGTCATAACTTTAGATGATTATGTTTCTAGAATGCACAAGTTTGAATAATAGCTATACTAGAGCTTTCCAGCTCCACTCCTAGTACGTATTGGCCATTAAATATGTAATGGATTTTGCACACCTAACTGTACTTACCAACACTGAACTACAAATAACTAGAAGAAGAGGACTGTGAAAACATTTTTTGAAGTTAAAACTGCATTTGGAGATATAATATTTATTATATAATATCTTTAAATCATAATCTTGCATTTATTTAATTATGTAGGTATTGTAACCTAGATGAGTTCCATGATATTCACTACTGTACAGATTTATTGCTTCTGTAGAAAAGATTTTTATTTTTTAAAATTATTCCTAGGATGAATACATTGGGACTGTTACTGCAGATTTTTTTAGTATCACTTTGGATCATTTAGTAATTTGAGAGAAAGCCTTTACCTTCTTCAAGCCAAAAAGTAAAATGGAGAGATATATACAATTCTCTCTCTCACAGAGAGAGAATTGTATATTGTATTGTTTCATATGGGTTTCTATGTACATTATATAAATGCATACATATATGCATTATATATAAAACTGTACATAATATATACCTATATAAAAGTTTGTATATATTTAAAGATGTTAAAATTAAATTGTGGCGAAAAATACACTGCTGGTCCTGTGTGCTATATTACAGGAGTATTCATGCCTTCAAAAATAATGTAAAATATGGTGGAAAATGTCATGCCCTCTTGGTCATGTTTTTTGGCTCATTTGTTTTACATTTATGGGAACAGGCTTGTCAACTCTAAACCCATCTGGCTCTAGCAGAGGAAAAGAAAGAAAAAGCAGGAAGTCCATTTTTGGCAACAATCCTGGCAGGCTGAGCCCTGGAGAGTCAGCTGCTCTTGCCAAAGCATCTGGAAAAGGTAAAGTTAGCATCTTCTTTCACCAGTCACGTGGAATGACACTGTAATCCAACACATGTAGCAGACCAAGTTGTTAAAGATCAAATACTTTGCAATGTGTAAAACGTTAAACTCCGGAATGGTTTTTTGTTAGCACAGCAGCTATTACAGTACCACTATTACAACTGAAGTGGTGAGTGTGGAATATTAGAATTACTTGATCAGAAATATGATGACCCTAATTCATAAACAGTTCAAAACTAATGTACATTTTAAGTAACTTAAAGTTTATATTTTTTAAGATATAAGTGAATATTTTCAAAGTCCAAATGAAAGCCAGGACTGTTGGGCTGGTCCAGAAAAGCATTTGTATTGTCTGAAATAGAATTTAGTGGCCTGAAATTCAGCCAAGTCCAAATGCGTAAATGTGCAAATTAGACTCTGCAGGTGATTCAGTTTGTGAACCTGGAAATTGTGCCTCTGCCTATGAACAGATGTAAAGAAATACAGAGAAAGTACAGGAAAGGTTCTGGAGCAGGAGTAAGACCCAGATCCCCTGCCTTTCAAGTGAGTGCCATAAACAGATATTTTGAAATAATTTTCTGGCTCAAGGAGGGTTGTATTTCTTGCAGCCCAAGGGCATGACTGCAGCAGACAGGAGAGATTTCCTTCTAGAGGCCAGTGTCCTAAAAGTGAAGAAGTGTGGTGCCTAATTCTAAAGCATATAAGCATTTTGCTGCCTTTTTCCCCAAATTTTGCAGTCTCTGTAGACTGTCTGTTTGGAAAATTAGCAGATGGCTTTCAGTCTTGCCTTTCTTCCTCAGGTAAAATATATAAATGAGAAGAAGGGAATTTTATTCCTTAATTTAATTTTTTTATTCCTTAATTTAATTTTTTTATTCCTTAATTTTTAATTCCTTAATTTTTATTCCTTAATTTTTTTCTAAATGGCAAATGCCAGTTAGGTATATATTTATGAAAGCGCTTGTTAGCATATCTAATCATGGTATTATTTCAATACTTGGAAGCTGTGTTTCCTCTCAAGGATTCTTACTGTGTGAGGACTGTGACACTTGTCCTGAGTAGTGTCATTTTCCAGGATCATCTTTTTCTACCATAACCAAAGCAGACACACATACTCCACTAGAAAACTTTGGATTTTTGGAGCCTCTGGACCTGCAGCTGTACCTTGAGGGCACTGTTTATTTTCCAGGTCCTTTTGATGCGATGAGGCAGACTTGGGAAGATCCTTGCTCTCCTTACAACTCTCCAGCCTCCCTCAGTGCCATCATCAGGACTCCCAAGTGCTACCACATCTCGTCCCTGAACGAGAACGCTGCCAAGCGGCTCTGCAGGCGCTATTCCCAGAAGCTGATCCAGCACACCACCTGCCAGCTCCTGAGGACCTACCCCGCCGCCACGCGCATCGACTCCTCCAACCCCCACCCCCTCATCTTCTGGCTCCACGGCGTGCAGCTCGTGGCTCTGAACTACCAAACAGACGGTAAGGCTGCCCAAACCCAGGGTTTAATATGTTGGAGATGTGATAGGAGGCCTTATGTTGTGAATTTTCCCTGTTTACTTTTCCCTGCTCTCCCAAGGGGACCTTCCTGTCCCTGCACCCCAGCCGCAAGCAGGTTCATACCACAAGAGTCTGGTCCTTGAGAACAGTGACCTCAGAGTCCAGGAGCTTTATGCCAGTGCACCAGGTTCCCTGATAACCCAGAAGTGCCTGGACAGCAACATTTCCATTTTTATATTTATTTTATTGCTGAAGGTTGTTTTTTTTCTCCCAGTTCAAGTAGCTGTTATCCCTTTCTGATAATTTCAAGCATAAAAAGGTACTGAACTATTTTTCATTTAGAAGTGTTGCCTTGGATGCTTGTTTAATGTTGATAAAAACATTTTTTGAATATTTGCTATCCTATCTTGTGTTCCTTCACATTTTCCGTGGGGGATCCATTAGGTCATCTACAGTGCTCTACAGAACCTGGCATGAGCTCAGTTTGTTAGAGCATGGTGCTAACAACATCAGCCTTGTGTGTTTGATCCCCAGTGGGCCGTTCTCCTAAGAGCTGGACACGATGATCCTTGTGGGTCCCTTCCAACTCTGAATGTTCTGTGATTCTGTGATTCATTATGCAGTTCAGGGCACGTTCCTAGAAACTTACCAGAGGGCTGTTGTAGGCAAGCCCTACAGTTCAATAAAGACAATGGAAAGGAAGGAATTAACTGTTCTTAGAGTTTCGTGTAATTATTGGATAGATTGGACACAGAAATCACAGATAGTTCTGAAAACCAGGAATAGTACTTAACTAAAATAATTTTTAAAAAGATACTTCAAACATGGCTTGGTCTTCACTGCTGCAGTTTTTCCATTGTACAATTGCTCTCTGTCAGTTTTGGCTGCCTTCATTTTGCAGATCTTCCTCTGCAACTCAACGCAGCAATGTTTGAGGCTAACGGTGGCTGTGGATATGTTCTGAAACCTCCGGTTCTGTGGGATAAAAACTGTTCAATGTACCAGCATTTTTGTCCATTGGAAAGAGACGTTGATAATAAGGAGCCAGCTATATATTCTTTAACAGTAAGTACATGAAAAGGGAATTTCATACAGGCAAACAAAAGTAGACAATATGCAGCTACAGTCTTTAACCAGTATTACAGTCACGCTTCTAAATGAAGAGATTGAATCTTTAAATGTTGCTTCCAAAGGTCAGCCTAACTAACAGAAATTGGAGAGAAAGAACAAAGATTTGTCTTTATTTCATTGTATTGGCTGATTTGTATCCATAGTTACTTCCCCTGTTTCCTTAACAGTATTTGTTGAAACTCAGTCCTGAAAGCATTTTCCCTGGGACTATACAACTGTGTAAAATTACACATGTGCCTTGATGTTCTACACATTTTTGAACACTTGAAAAGCTGCACAAAAAGCCATTATGAAAAGCTGTACTGAATCTTGAAAAAATGGTTTTTTGTAAGTCATATAAAAAGATATATAATTCATGGATTTGTGGCCAAAAAAATGTACTTTCAGAAGCTAGTCCTTTCCAGGAAATGTGTCAGAAAAGTGAAATTCATAAGAATCAGAATTTTCCCAGCTGTGGTAATTGCACACTTAATTCTTGTGTTGTGTATGCCAAAGCAAGCCAGAGCTCAATGCCATCACCCCAGAGTAATGGAGAAGAAAGTGTAATCCTTTTTGACTGCATTACTGGTACATTCATTCTGGATTAATGTTCAGATGCCTTGAACAGTTGTATAGTGTATTTTTTCAGAGGAAAGTTACGAAAGCAGTGGTGTTGGGGGTGGGATGGTTGAGGGATCTCTGCTTTTGAACTTACTGCCCTGGCAATCACAAAAGCGAGTGTTGTAAAACCGTGCTTAGGGCTGTGCTGAGCAGTATCTAGCTCAGGATCACGGCAGCACAGGGATTACTCCACTAACAGTTCTCTGTGCTCCTCGGCTGCAGATCGTGTCTGGCCAGAACGTTTGCCCCAGCAACAGCACGGGCAGCCCCTGCATCGAGATCGACGTGCTGGGGATGCCCCTGGACAGCTGCCACTTCCGCACGAAGCCCATCCACCGCAACACCCTGAACCCCATGTGGAACGAGCAGTTCCTGTTCCGGGTTCACTTCGAGGATCTGGTCTTTCTGCGCTTCGCCGTCGTTGAAAACAACAGCTCGGCTGTCACAGCGCAGAGGATCATTCCCCTGAAAGCGCTCAAGAGAGGTGCGCTAGAGCTCCTGCCGGCACCCTGAGCCAGAGTGCTCCTCCAGCACATTCCTGGGCTGAATCCTTCCAGAGGGAAATTTTTAATCAGTTGCATTTTTCTAGAGGAGACAGGGAGCAAATACCAGACAGCACACCACAGCCTGGCAGTACAGTGCTGATCTGAGACTCCAGGGAGCTGGCAGCTGCCCCAGGGGCTTGTAAAAGGTCTGATCGTGTGCTGTTGAGGAGGCAGGGCCATGTGGTACACACCTGCTCTGTTCTGGAGGGTGCTCCTGAAGCTGTGTTCACCAGGGGACTGGCTGCTCCCTTAGGAAGCTTGCAGGGGTTTCACTCCTGCCTTGTCCTGTGCCCAAGAAACTGCTGCAACAGCTGATCACCATGCAGAGGGAAATTGCACTTCTCACAGCCACGGCTGGAGGAGAGTCTGAGAAAGGGTGAAAAAAAGTGAGAGCTCAGGAAACATCATTAATTGTGTGACAGCTGGGGGAGAGAGTTTCCATGTTGCCAGTAGCTCTTTTACACTTGCTTTGTGCCACTTTAGTGTCACACAACTGTCCGGGTTGGCATGTGAGGAGATTTGGCCATACACATGCGATTTCCAATGAGAATTTGACCTTGCTTCATTCATGTTCTGATATTTAGATATTTTATGTATGACTGTATTGAATATTATGGTAAAACAAAGGCAGGTTGCTCTATGAGCCACTCAGCAGTAGGATTTGTGTTACCCCGTTGTCTAGTGTTAATGCAGTGTTATTAGAGTGCTTCAAATCTTACCTGTGTGGTAAAGTGTAGCTATAAAAACAGTGAATTGGAGTTTTCCATTTATGAGACTTGTGTCCTAGGATGTGGCAAAGTATTTACAGAAGGATTTTTCCTCTTTAGGCTACAGACATGTCCAGCTCCATAACCTGCACAATGAGACATTAGAAATTTCCAGTTTGTTCATAAACAGTCGGAGAATGGAAGAAAGTCCCTCTGGAAACACTCTGCCTGCATCTATGGTAATTTATTTTTTTGTTTGTGTGTGTGAATTACCTGTATTCTTCGTTTAATAACTACTATGATGTGAAGATTTATAGGGCCAGAGTGTTCAAAGATGTTAGCCCTCAAACCTGCACATTCTTCAGACATACCTTGATGCCTTTTTTTTTCCCCTTTTTCTTTGATGGAAGTAAGGTTATCCCACCTGGATAAAACCATGGGAAGATAAATCTTTTCAAAGTCTGGCTCCTCTGCTGTATTTAGGTTTAGAACAAGAAATGTTCTCGACTGGGGGGGTGTGGATGACCCCTCAGGTTCAGTGCAGCCTCATGCATTCATTCCTTCGTGCATGAATTGTAAGCAAAGCATTTGAAACAAAACAAAAAAAAAAAAAAAAAAAAAAGAGGATGCAAATTACCAACAACTTTGAAATAATGAGAATAAAATAGATTTCTGTTACAAGAAAAGATGAACTCTGTAGTTCCATAAATACATACAGATTTATATGTGTGTGCACATCCATATGCTTATATGTGCAAGTATGTATACATATGTACAGGTATCTGCATATCTAAAAATATGCATGAATAGATGTGATTTTTGTTTAAAAGCCCTTACTGTTAGGTTACCTGGGTTTCTTGTGTTTTGGCAACTTTAAGCATGTATTTTATCATTTTGCTGACTCCTAAAGTGTCAGCTCCTTCTGTGCTCCTGTGTGTGCAGCAGATGTGTTACAGATATTGCCTCCTGTGAATACATGCCAAACTTGTATCTTGGTGAATTACTAGGGTAGGAAGGAAGAACAAATAGTTTGGAGGTTAAAACAAAGCTATTGCTTTTCATCCAGTAATCTATATGCTGAATCCAAATATCAGAGCTCAGCTAGAATGGGGAATGAGTGGTGGAGATTGGCCCTGTGTCCAGTGGTAGTTTATGTATTCCCACTGGAAAACTTCCTTTTTCTCTTCAGGTTCAAGATACGATGGAGGCTTTTGGAGGGTTTGTTGGGATTTTTTAGATGCCTCAATCTGTAGTGTAAGGAAGAGCCATGTATGAACTGAACAGCTTTGCTTTGTCAATACACTCACAACCTGTGTGTACAGTTTCTTTTAAGCAACCTAGAAATAACATAGCTGTGTAAAAATGTCCAGTAACCTGTTGAATGTTGTCTGAACAGTTGTTTAGCCTGGGAGAAAGGAAAGCTGCTGTGACTTACAAAGTGACTGTTCACGGAATTCCAGGCCCAGAGCCTTTCACTGTTTTCAGTGTAAGTGCGGGGACCACGGCTGCACAGCTGCTCCATCAGGTGAGCTTCCTGCTGAATGCAGACTCTCCATGGCCAGAATCCACACTAACATCCTGCTGCACCCCTGTCTCCCTGCACTTCTCACACATCATCCCAGCAAGGGGTGCTCTTAGAAATGCATTGCTGTGGAATTAATTACAGAGCAGACACAGAATATAAGCAGTGGAATTTTCCCAATCTAGGCTTCAGAGAATGGGTTTCTAGTCTTAGGATATATTCCCTATTAGTATTTTAATATTTGGGCATATGCAGATGAGAAAAACAACATCTCTAGTCAATGGGTGCTGTGGGTTCTGCTTACAACAAAGGCAGACATTTCTGCACAATTCTTTGAACTGAGGCACTGTAGGAACAGAGAGTAAAAGTTAGAGGGCTAAGTTCATGAGTAGAAAAACCAGTTAACTCAGCAGGGATTGTTATTCTAGCAGTGGGAAAAGACTGTACTGTCCTGGGATTATGAATAAATTTTCTGGCCAGCCAAAAAGGACCGAAATAAGCTTAAATAGTACTGCCTTGTCTGGAATTGCTGAACTGCTTGGCTGGGCTAAAGAGAACAGGACATTACCCTGGAGTAAAATATCTGAATAATAAATAGCACATCAGAAATCCTGCCTGCACTGTCAGAATAGTTACTGATTCTCAAAGCTTCCTTATTCATTCTCATTTATAACTACTAATTATGCAGTGTTTATATTTAGCATTCTAATTGTTGTGTGTTGTCTGTCTTAGCTCTTGGCTACCATAAAAGGCACCGAGTCATGTGCTGCAGACTATTTTCTGATGGAAGAGAAAAGTTTTATATCAAAAGAAAAGAGTGAATGCAAAAAACCACCATTTCAGAGAGTGATTGGTCCTGAAGAAGGACTAGTGCAGCTTTTGAACAGTTGGTTCCCAGAAGAAGGATATGTTGGAAGAATTATCTTTAAAACTCGAGAGGAAGTAAGTCTGTTTTAGATAAATTATTATTTACAAAAGTAGCTAAAAATAGTTCTTAGGACCATGAAACAAAAGGGTGTAGTATTTGTTTCATTACTTGGTGAGTAATGCCAGTACTGTGTGCATTATTTAAAAACAAACTTGACTCTTGTGAGAAGCACAACTGGGCTTTCTTTATACACCTGTGTGACACCAGCTGGACCTCCCTCAGCTCCAGTATCAGCTGTGTGGTGTTTATTCATGATGGCTCAGTCACCAGTCCAATGGCTCTGTTTGGAGTGATAGTTCTAATTTAATGCAATCTAGATTATGCCATGATAGGAAGTTAATGCAAAGATAATACTTAATACCAAAGGATCATAGTAGAACTTCAGAAAGCCACCATCAGTTTAGATGGCAGCAACTTACCATCTGTCTAGAAAAATATAAAATAATTTTAATATTAAAGAATAAGTCTAAAACCCTCAAAGGATGATTATCAATTATAGGCTAAAATTATTAAATAGGTGGTTTCTTTTAATTTAAAGGAGGACGATTACTTCAGTTTATACTATGAGCAAAGCATCTATAGCTTAAAATATGCTAGTGCCCAGGCTTGTGAGACAGAGACAAAAAAAGCAGGAGAAAGACACTTAATGATCCCATTTTCAGAGGCACTTTCTTCGGTCAGTTAGGCAAATAAAAACACTTGCTTACTACGCAGATTTTATACACACACACACACACACACACACACACATATTTATGTATGACAGAGGTGCTCTGCTATATTTTAAACTGAAAAAAAAATGTATTTTTGCTTACTTTGACAGGACTTTTGATAAAGCTTCAATCTGACAAATTGCTATTATTTTACACAAGTCCATATTTTGTTTCCTTTATATCTAATCTATATATATCTAATATATAGTTTCCTTTATATCTAATCTTTGGAACAAAAATAACAAGGTAGAAATTTGTTTGTAGAAATAGTAGCCTACTGAATTCCACTGGCTGCAGTACTGCCTCTGTCAGTGTATGCTGCCACATGTGTCCTGCCAAGCCCCATTCCTTCAGAAAATGGGAAAAATCTGCCTTAGCTCATATGAAAATTATGCTGTTGTTCTGTCTTGTTATATGAGTACCTCAAAGCATTATCCATAATTTTGAGCCATTCTGCTGACAGCAGCACCTCAGAGCTTGAGCTGCAAGGAAAGGAAGCTGCAAATCTGACTGGAAAAACAAGGAGCAGGTCCAGTGACAGGGTGCAATACACAGCCCATATTTACAGCTTATGAATCCAAGCGGTGTTCCAAGCCTTGGACAGAAATGCATTCCCTGAGAGAAGGTTCAGGGAGGAATTCTGTCTAAAATCTGCAGTAGTCATTGAAAAGGGAGAGAGAAACACGCAGCCTTCCTCTTGCTCCACACCACAGGAAAATGTTCACTCAGATTCTGGCTCTCTACATTCTTTTGACTTCAGTGCAGGGACAGGAAAGAAAAGAACCCTTTCCACCATCTCCCATCGTACTGGCACCATTACATGACAAAACATAATTTTGTATACATAAGGGAAAGATTTAAGGGACCATTTTTGTGAAATAGGATGCTATGCAAACATCTCCATTCCTCACCTACTATGAAAGGTATTTCAGATACCGATTTTTGAAAACATGGGTATTTACTAGCATTATTATTATTTATTATTAGCAATAGTGGTTTGTCAAACCTCTCTTAGAATGCATTTAACAAAATGGAGCCAAGGCAACCACAGTCTCCAATTTCCATGTAATAAAACCCTTGTGTGACCACCAGCTATTAGTTACCTCTCTTAAGTAAATGAATTTGTCTGTCATTTTCTCTGTAGAATTTAAATGAGAGAAATGTCTTTCAAGAAGCAAAGGAAGAAGCAGCCATCAGCTCTGAGGATGACAGCTTCTTTGTTCAGGTACATGATGTCTCCCCAGAGCAACCACGCACCGTGATCAAAGCTCCACGCCTCAGCACGGCTCAGGATGTCATACAGCAGGTAAGGGTGTGTGCCCACCTCAGCATGTGGGCTGGAAGTTGGTTTCAAACATGCTACGGTGGGATTTGTTCTCAGCACTAGCTGAAGAATTGGTTTTGTAACCTGAATCTGAGGGAATGCCTTGTTTTTTGTTTTGTTTTTCTGCCTTTAAACAGACTCTCTGCAAAGCCAAATACTCCTACAGCATTTTGAGCAATCCAAACCCAAGTGATTATGTGCTCTTGGAAGAGGTGGCTAAAGAACCAGCAAACAAAAAGTCTTCAACATCTAAACCATCTCAGAGGATTCTTTCTGATCAGGAGTGTGTGTTTCAGGCCCAAAGCAAGTGGAAGGGAGCAGGAAAATTTATCCTTAAGCTCAAAGAACAGGTTCAGGTAAAAGATGCAAAACTCTGCAGCAGATGTTACAGATGGTGTGTGATCAGCTCAATGGGAACCTGCTTTCCATGCAAGGGGGACACAATGGGCATGAAGGCAGGTGGAGAGGACAGACTACAGCAAAAAGCAACTTTCCCCTTTTCCCTGAACCTCCCTTACTTATTCCTTTGCAAAACTGCATCAGTTACATTCAGCAATACGATTCCCTCACAGCCTGCAAATCCAGAGCAACCTTTATCTGCTACCAGCTTTCTGTTTCTCAAAACCGTCTGGCTGTGCGTGCCATAATAAAGGACCATTCAAATGGTCAGACCTTAAAAGCTGCTGGAATAAAGTCCCCTTTATTCCTGGCCAGTGAAAAAGTTGTTCTGTTGCTTTATCTCAGGCTTTAAAAAATGGCAAGAATGAAGTACATGCCTCCTGGGAGAAGGAGTTGCGTTCTCCTTCCCGGCAAACACCACCAATCCACAGCTGCTGTTGCTTTAAAGTAACTGAATTATAAGCACAGATTACCAAATTTGCTAAACATATCTTTAACAATGCGTAATTTTTAATTAATTTATTCAGAACAATCAGAAGGAAGTGCCTGGGTGAAAGCGCAGCTGTTAAACCACCTCTATGATATTTTTTAATTTTTACAGGCAGCACGAGATGACAAGAGGAAAGGCATCTCGTTCACCAGTGAACTGAAGAAGCTGACCAAGTCGAGTAAGCAGTACCGGGGCTTTGTGTCGGACAGTGCCCAGGGCAGGGAGGAGAGAGCCGCCTGCGCCCTGGCCTTCAGTGACATCATGGAATAGTCCCGGCTGCTGCCGCCGCAGGGCCCGCCCAGGTACGAGACACCGAGCCCAGCTCAGGGCAGGCTTTCAGTGCAGCATTCCCAGAGGAGTCCTGCTTCCAAGCTGTAGCTGAGCAAACCAAGTGAGGTGCAAGGACTGACAGGATGATCCATAAAAGCCTCAGACACTGGCATGCACAGGCATGATGCCATCAGGAAGGTCTCTGAGTGAACCAGAGTGGTGGAGTTTCACCCACTCTCTCTGTCCACTTAATCCAAAATGTTGCATCCCAGTTGATTTTGCGGTACTCATTTTTCTCAACAATTGTGCTCAAATAGCAATGCTCTGTTACTCTTTTGCTCTGAGCCACAGCAAATGGAAGTGAGCAGAAGAGCTTTTATTGTTTTTTGTTATGTCCAGATAATAAAATCATCAGGATTGGTGATCTCTTTTTTAGCTAGAACAAGTTTGTAATGTTACTTTCTGTGTGTGGAAATTTTGCCAGAAATGTTTAAACATTTACACTATCCTTTCTGTATCTCTTCAATTTCTTCCATCTTGCTTGACTTCAAACAACTGAAATACACAACAGAGACTGTCCCATTTATATGGAGATAGTAAGTGCCACTTGCCCAGCGCTGTACACTAACCAGACACTTGCACAGTGCTACTACAGCACTGTGACAGCTGCTGGGAAGTTGCAGCTCATTGCAAACGAAGAAGAAATCTTTTTCAGTGTTGATAATCCCACCTCACAGATGGCCAATTTAAGATTTTTTTTTTCTGCATATATCTAATTATTAAAGCATTATTTGACATGCACTATAATGCTGCTGCTAAGTCACTAAATTGACAGAATTTAAGCACTGTTTGCATTTGCAAAGTATTTCAAATAGGAAGGGATTAATTTGATAGCTTATTTCTATGCTGCTATAAACCCCCTAATGCGTTAAAACAATCTGAATTCAAGGAAAGAAAAGTAAATTATGGGAAAATCAGAGTCACTTTCCCTCTTCTGCATTTGGCTGGGTTTTTGTTTTGCTGGGGTTTTGTTTTGTTGTGTTGTCTTGTTTGGTTTTTTTTTTCCTTTTTTTTCCTGAAACCCCAATGTGGAATTTACATGACTGAATCCTTCTGCAGTGCCTTTGAAGGATCCTGCTGCGGACTGAACTGGTCAGAATTGTGTGCCCTGTGCTACAGATGCTTAATCCAGGCAATGCAGCTGGATTAACATCTAGACTCTGGGAATCCTAAATGGGATGCTGTAGATGGGAAAGATGTCTGTCAGCTCTTGGAAGATTCCTCTCTTCCTGTTTCTTCACATCTGCAGATTCTCCATAGGCGGATGGAGAAGTTTTCTTGGACTGTATGTTGTAAACAAACACGTGTCATCACCCTCCCCTTTTTAAACACAAGATAATTTTAGCTTGTTGCCTCTAAGGAATCAGAAGGCAGAGAACCAGAGTGGTCTTTTATGTGTATTATATTAAAATAACGCACTTTTACCTGACGATTACTGTTAAACACTGTGTTAAGTGATTGTAAAGAGATTTAAATATACTGTAATTTCCCTGGCATATCTGTTTAACTTCGGTGAATATACACAAAACACTCAAAATTATTTATGGTTTATCTACATTAACAAAATAATGTACAATAGCTGAGTACACCTTACTGGTAGTGAGACCTTGGCAAGGAACAAACTTTTCTTCTTATAAATTTTAGTTTTCCAGGCTTGTGTTTAAAGAAAGAATATTTATTATCATGTTTCAAAATACATGCCATTGTATAGTATATTTATCATATACTACTTTTTAGAAAATGCAGATATTTTTTTTATCTTTCTCTGGATTTAGAGGAAAAAATATTAGAACTTTTCTGGTTCTTTCTTTTCAGCACAAGATGTTTAATACCCAGTACTGACCAAATTCAAAACAATGCATTGATAAGTGTAATTAACATTTCAAAATTTTGAATTCAAACCACATTTTTCCATGTAGTCAGAAACTGTCTTTTTACTTGTCTGTAAAACCCAGAGAGTATAAAGAACTTTACACTCTAACTCTTGACAATTTTGTTTACATAGAAACACTGTTGTGAAGTTTTACGTGTGCTGAATTCATCTTTTGTAACCTAAGTTAGTTATGGTAATCTTTTTTTTTTGCCCTCCATGGGAGTTACTGATGTGTTTAGTTATTTAAAATAATCCATTAGAGGGGCACAAATTAAACAACTGCTGCCATCAGCCATCCCTTTCATCTCCCACTAGAAATGTGTCTGTGGGGAACAAACTGCTCTGCATATGGTTTCACTAGAGCAAATCCTGAACAGAGGGAAGAAGTTACACTCAGAAGTCTCAGGACAGCTAATGCTGCCACCCCTCCCCCACAATGAATAAGTGAAATAAAACAAAGTTATTAACTGGCATATAAACAAGCAGACAGAACCTGCATTCTGTCACCAGAAACTATGAAGTCTTTCACTATACCCTACAGAAAATGCCTATAAAGTAGCCATTTACCAAAGCAAGAAAGTGCCCTCTTGAGGTCACTTCCAGCTCTCAGAAAAAATAACCACAGACATACAAAAAAGTCAAATTTCTCAGTGGCATATCCTCACAGAGGCCATGCACTTCCCACTGCTCATCTTTCACAGCATTAAAGTTTTGAACTTATGTACCAAAGCAGCGTTTTCCCAATCAGCCACATGACCCAGCTCAAGCCCCCAGCCAGCTCAGGCTGTCACGCACTGCCAGGTCCAGCAGCAGCAGCCCCTGTGAGGGACATGTGCTCCCTCCCCAGCCTGCCCAAGGGAAAGACTGAGCCCCAGCAAAATGGTAAGTGACAACTTACACACAGGTCTATATGCATAGTTTGCTTTGGAATACTTTGGAATTACTGGGAAATACATCAACCTGCTGCACAATTCAACTTACGCAACCATTTTTTAAAATGTAAGCTTCATTCTCTGTTATTTTAACACAGTAGCAGTTTGATGTCACTGAGAAATTTTTCCTCTTGGTGTTTTTATGGCATTTTAAAAACACTTAATGCCCTGTTGTTTGCCCTTACCCGTTTAGCTTTTTCTTTTTTGTTGGTGTGGTTTTTTTTTGGTTTTTTTTTATCTTTAGAAGCTCTGAGAAGTCTAACTTAGTATCACCTGTTGTATCACAGTAGGCTGGCAGACACCCTTGCTAATTAGTTCGATTCAATACAGAAAGTTCTTATACCCATGTACCCATGTTGTCATCCCCTAGTGCTTTTCTGTCACATAGGTATTAAAAAAAAAAAAGGGGGAAGGAAAGGGGATATCAGTTGTCATATCATATTGTGCACCACAGGCCTAACACTAGCCTAAGTCTTGTGGACATTTAAAATCAGCAGTTTTGTACTATTTCTGCTAACAATTTTTTTAGCTGTTGGAATAACTTACTGATATAAGTATCTTCATCATCAATCACAGTAAAAAACCTCCTTTGTCTGTTCTTTATCACAGTGAAAGAGAACAGCAAAATATTTGGTTTTTAATTTAAAAACCCTAACTTTGTAGGCCTGTAGACATCTGGAACTGTGTAAGACTGAACCTGTTCCAGTATTTTCATTCAAATACATGCATCACTTTAAATCAAGTTTAGGTATTGGTAAATATCCAGGTAAACTTTTCTTGGTGAAACATGATACACTTTGGGGTGAATTTGGGAAAGAATTGCAGCGCCCTTCCTCCTGCTGGTTGCAAATAGTGGAAATACAATACCACTTGAAGCATTAAAGAGCAAGAGGGAGTTATTAATGTTTGTGAAAGCCCAGTTAAAGAGCTTTCATGTGCTAAGTTGTTACACTAATAGGAATGTTTATTCTGTTTAGCCACAGATTTTATTTCTGCAGGAATCTGTCCACACATTCCTATGACAAAACTGACAAAGTAACTTTGTCTTTTTCCATGCTTTTGGCTGAGTATGTACATCAATTAGGAAAATACATTCATTTTTACATTACAAACTATTTACAGGAAGCAGCTTCCAGGATAAAGTTTGAAAGAAAGGAATGTAAATAATCAACATCTTCCAGAAACATGCAGTCTCTGAGCAGTAGCAGGCCTTGCACTGCACACTCTTCAGGTGGAAAGCTCTTGCTTCTCCTGCTCCATTGCCTATTGGCAAAAACACAGAAGTATTTTATTCTGTACTATTTAAAAACTGCTCCTTTTCTACCAGTTTCTTACCCTTTCCTGTGCAGCACGTGGTGCTTGCAGCATGTGACTGTAAGAGCCAAAAGCTGAGCAGTCCCAGCTCCTGTGTGCGTGCAGAGCTCTCTGCTTGTAGGAACTGGGGCACTCCAGGAGCTGCTTCCTCTACCGCCCCAAGGGCTTCCTGGTTCTGTCTCACTGACCCCAGAAGAGCAGTCAGAACACTAAAAAATACTATCTCAGTTTTGGGGTTTTTAAGGCTAGTGCCACTGTTTTCCTTGCTTACAAATATTACTAGGTGAGGTGTCTGAATAGCTGCTTTTAGGAAGGTGTCTGCTTCTAGAACTCACAGGCTTTCAAGAATTAAACACTTCAACATGGAAATACCCAAATATTTCAAGAACACTTTCTCTTATATTCATAGTTTATTTCCAAAAAGAGAAAACTTTCCTGGTAGCTTCAGAGGCTAAGTCTGCAGCTTCTGAAACTCAACTGTCTGTTCTGCTCTTCAAATGCTTCAATTAACATCTGGTTCTTAATCACTGTCTGTTACTATTCCACTGTAAAACTCAGTTTACTTTTAGGGTAGCCCACTAAATGTACCAATGGTGGCAATTTTTTCCTGTCTGTGATAAATATTTTGTAACTTAAATAGTGATAGGCATTTGGCAGAGTTAGCAAATTAAACACAAAAATAAATAGCAGTAAATAGATTTTGCTCCGGTAGATGTATAAGCTCTTTCAGAATGACTTGTACAGTTGTCTTCCTCTGCCTCTTCAAGCATGTCAAAATATTCTAACAAAGCATCATCACTATGTGCCAGTCTTTATATGTTTGGGAACTATGTAAAATGAACAATTTTAACAGTGACTTTTCCACCTGGACTGTTTTCTCTCTGCTGACTTGAATAAAATGTATTTGTATATGTTGTAAAAAAATAAATGGTTTAAGATGTTGAATCTTTGTTTTTGCCTTCCTGAACTGACAAAGGTACTGACAAATGGCCCCCTTGGAATTTTGCAGAATTTAAATCACATCTGTATTTGCAAACACATAACAACTAAAGTAAAAAGAACTACTCAGAATGAATGGGAATGGCAGCCTAAGCAGACAGAAACATGTACAACCACCGGTATTATGCATGCAGGTTTGTAGTCCACATAGTAAATATAATATAATACATAGGTATTTTATATGTATAATATAATACATAGGTATTTTCTAATCTTTTAAAACACAGATGTCTGTTCTAAAAATGTTTGTAAAACTATGTTTAATGACTTTGAAGTTGGTGACCTAGTGTGATCAATACTGAAAACATATTAAAAGAAAAATAAATTAACTGTAAAACTATCTAAGCACCATAAAATAGGAAAAAGGATTAAATACCCTAGAGAAGATAAGATATTTTCTGACGTAAAGGAAAGCTTTGCAAAACTTACACACATACCATTATCACATTAAGCACTACAGAAGTGCATTAGCTGTCAGCCAGGGACAGCCCACTACATTCCCCTGTACAGTGGAATTCACATAAAGACAATACTCACTTTACTCACCTTTAAATTATTTCATATATTTCACCTGCTCTTTGCAAAGCCAACATGCAGCTGAAAATGGATTCTAAAACAATCAGACAATACTTGGAGAATGTGGAGAGAATTACCTACCAAAAAAAAAAAAAACCAAACAACCCAAACATTCTTACCTTGTATTTGTCCAGTATTCTTGACAGCTGTGCTTTATTGAAGACACTGCAGTAAAGCAATCAATTATGATGATAGCTTAGAACTGAAATTCCATATTCTTAATTTGCCAGTGTCGAGATTCATCAGAAGGGAAAAAACCCACCAAACTCAAAATCATTTTTTCAAGATGAGATAAATGGTTAGATGTCAGAAGAAAAACAGGAAAAATGCAATACGTATTCCAAATGGAACTTAGACATCAGAAAGTCAGTATTATGTTAACATTTTCAAAATATTTATTAAGTTACCAGCACAACCCAGTGAGTTCGCAAAAACATGTATGTCTATATTCTGTTATAAAAATTAGAAAAATACATAAACAAAAATACAATTGTGCATGGTTGCAAACAATTCATAAATTACTTGGGTTTTTATATTTTTAAAACACTGACATGACAGTTCATTGTGATTCCCCAGCCCCTGAACCAGGGTTTGGTGGTTATGGGGACAGGCCTGTAACTGTGTGAAAAACTGCTGTTAAATTTTTGTGTTTCCATATTCACACAAAAGCCTGCTTGTATTCCTTTTATGATGACTGGTGATTTCTTTTAGCCAATGTTTCTCCATAATTAAGAATCCAAGTGAGCTTGATTGATAGGTACATTTATGCCAAGGATGATTCCTTCAAGTGCTTAGCAAAATCCAAGGGTTTGTGAGCAACAGTCTCACTGATGTATTGTTGAAGCTGTTTGTTTAGTTCTTCATCTACAAATGAATCCCTTTGCAAGAAGGTATCCTGAAAATTACAAAATAGGAGTTCTGTTACTAAACAAGGCCATGTTTTCCATGCCCACCTTAGTTTAGCAGTCTTGTTTCTCTCTCGTGGTCCCAGACATTTAGCCCAGACCTGTTCAACTGGCAAGCACAGTGTCCTGCAGTCCTTCATAAACTCATGGGTTTGGTCAGGCTTTTCTGGTTTGTGCTAAGCTGGGCTTTAGAAGATTACCTACTACACACAGCCACGACTTCCAGCTTGGGGTGGAAGGGGTTCACACTCTGCCTCCTGTTCAACACACCTTACAAATACAAATCAAGCACAGTTTGGTGACAGCACACATTTATACATCAAGCACCTCTGACCAAGAGGCAACAAAGCTCACAGCACAGGTTGAGAGTCAGAAAGAAATCCCCTGACCCTTCTGCCTCCAGCCACACCTGGAGCTCTGCCTTTTCCTGGTGCTCAAATGAAGAATGATGATCATGCACATGATTTAAACTTTCCTGTGAAAGTTTAAAATTTTCAGAGCCAAGTATCTGGTGGACTCATGGAGAAATGAGAGCCTCTCTTTAGTGGTGCACAGGGCTCCAGTTTGGAGTTTCTGTCAAGAGCAGGGAGATGCTGAACCCCTGGCAGCCTGGCACACAAAAGACATGCAGAACACAGAGGGTAAAACTCAGATAACTGCCAAAATTTGTAAAATGAGCCAAACAGCCATAGAGCAGGCAAGACCCCAAGGTAATTTTCCCACTTAGGTCCATTATAGATAGCCATCTATGGACACTCTGTGATCTTGCTGTTCCATTGTTTCTGCTCCCTAAAGGAGCTTGTGCATTTCCTTATTCAACCCTTTTTTTCCTCCCATCTGCTGTTCTCAGCCTTGCTGTCAGAGCTACTCATGTAACTCCCCAGCAGGACACACATATCAAGGAGTCATTATAAGACAACAGAGTAAGTTAAGTACAAACATTTTCAGAAGCTGGTTCTCTAATATGAAAAAAAAAATTGTGCTCTCAAGGTTTCAACTGACATTACTGAGCTACAAAGTGGAGCACTGACAAGGTTAATAGGTTATAATATTTGCATAAAAAAGAAGGAAAATTATCACTTTTTCAAGGACACACCACTAACAGGACATTTAATGGAGGCTGGCATCTGGAACACATCCAACACTGAGGATAGAAACACACTTCCCCCATTTCTCCTCTTTTTACATTAACCCTTTGTTCCCCTCAAATTTCCACTTTAAAGCTGTAGTGACTAACAGGGATCAGTATCCCTCAACACACTGAATCAAACACTCTGGAAATCCAGCTGTCTTGGCAACTAAGCACCCTGGGGAAAGAGCTGGCTTTTTATTATTGCTTTTTGAACAAACATTAGTTCATCACTGCAGAAAAGAGCCAAGAAATCTGCACTGAACCACTGCAAAGTGCAAAATAACAGCTACCATAATAATCTTGCTATGTTAACTGATGCTGTGGGAGGTAGAACTATTTATACAGTTATTTTTTCCTTCCTTATACTCAGTCCTATATTATCCCAGGTAAAAAAATGTACTTGATGCAAAAGTAGAGAAAGCAGAAAGCCACACTGAGTGTGCCAATGCCTGGGCACTGCATAGTGAGCCAGCAGATACAGGTTATATTGGTGTGTCACATGATTGAAAAAAGGACACAGAGCAATGAGAACAGTACCTTTTTTCTGGGTGTTACTGATGCAACAGGAGGATTAAAGGTCATTCCTTTCATACAATATGTCTCAAAAAGTTCTGTAGCAGACCTACAGTAAATAAAGAGTGAAAGAAAAATGGCATTAGATAAATACAACTTTAGCTGATCTATCACCAATCCAAGAGCAGCATTCCACACAACCCCACTCTCCCCCTGCAAAACTTCAGAGGAGTTTTAGGAGAACTCCTCAGAACAATGAGCATCACCTGGAAAAGATCAGGAGCCTATGGCTGGGAAATAATGCAAGTCCAATTAAGTAACACGGGTCTAAATAAACACAAGAAAACTGCTGCCATCCCAGAGCTCTCATCTTTACATATTTGGAAAAAAGAGGGGGAAAAAAGGTAGGTAAAAATGGTCTTAGCTGACACAATCTGCCAGAATTTCCAACAGTTCCTTGCCAAAGGGTTTTATGAAAAAAAAAAAAACCATCCATAGAAGAACAGTGAGGACCATCACAGAAAAAAACTGTTTAAAAGACAGGAAACAGAGGACAGGAGTCTATGGTTATTTTTTGCAATGGCAGGAAGAAACTGGTTTCCAAAAGGTTTTTTCCAGGACCTGCACTTTCTAACATGCTCAAAAAAGAGCTGGAGAATCCCAAGTTATTTGTAGTATTAAGAATGAGCTACCTGTAGAGAACTGCAGACAGACTGCATGAGATGATCAGCAAAGTGGCAAATGAAATTTAGTGTTGGAAAAAGCAACTCTACATAAAAACAGTAGGCTCTGAGCAGACCACTATCACTTAGAGAAAAAATTATCTTCTTATTAATGACAGATACTTTTATGGGATTGTGACTTTAGTGCTGTTTGGAGTTGAAAAGAAACGGAACACAACAGAAATTAGTTACATCAGTGTATAAATCCATAGATCATCCACATCTCAAATATTGCAACTGAGTCTCCCATTTCATCTTGAAATGCTTAAATTGGTAAACGTTCAGGAACATGGAGTAGAGTGTACGGAAAATATAGAACAGCTCCTGTGAGAGGTGGATGGATCCCTCCATCCAGCAGAGACAGCCGGTGGAGGTATGATATGACTGAGGTCTGCTGAGTCCTGTGAGGCACAGGAAGAGTGGTGGAGCAGGCTGTGCACTTCAGCTCCCAGATCAAGAACCAGGGGCTGTCAAATGAAGCAAACTGGCACCAGGTTCAAAAAACCAGAAAGCAGATCGTACCATAAGGAGCTGTGGATTCACAGAACCCTTACCAAACAATGCTGCATTTGCAGAATGTGTGCTCTCATTCAAGGGACATTGAACAGTTTTGAAAACAACTTCATGAAGAAAGAGGTACTAACAGAAAATGGTACCAGGTTCAGGAAATCCACCAGGCTGAAACCTGCCAGAGGCCTGCTCAGGGCATGTTTCACGTGAATGCTCTGGTTTTACTTTTCCCAAGGCACCTGCTGCCAGCCACTACCAAAGACAGAATGCTGCATTAGATCTTAGTCTGAGCCTGGATGCTGCTCTCATGTTTTAACCTGCTACAGACCTTACACTGCAACCTGGGTTCTAGTTTCCACTGGACAGCCCCAGTTCAGTGATCCTGATCCATATTCAGATCAGGGCTGCTGCTGAAGATATTTTGTTCCTGGGGGAAGAAAACACACTGCACTTTGAGATGTTTACCCTTGTCACAGCCTGGCAACAAGTCTCTAAAGGGAAAAGAATGGGAAAAAAAAGAGGGGGAAAAAAAAAAGGCAGCCAGCATCTAGCATTCCCAGCATTCTGCATTCTGTACTGGCAGGAGAAGAAAGAGTTTGAAGATCAGAGTCATTAGTTATTTTTAGGAATTCCTTTAATATAGTATAAGCAATAGCTTCCTTTCAGGGTCTATTATAAAAAAAGGAACTCTTTGATAACTCACCTTTGGCTCAAATCAAGTGGAAGAGCTCCTGAGCCTTCAGTTGGAGCACCAGCAATAAGGTGAGATGCAAATTTCTGCACTGTTGGATGATAATGTCTCTGAAAGAAAGGAAGAATGAAGGCAGTAGACAGACAGTAAGGGATAATGTATTTATCTACAGAATCTCATGTTTATTTCCAATTCATAAGATGGAAGGTCTGCTTTTATTTTAGAAAGTGAGTGCCTCAAAATCAGTCAGTTTGTGGGATTAATGTCAGGCATTTATTCTCTCATATCATGCTATGAGCATGACTCTCCACAGTTAGATAATTCCTACTCCCAAAAAACAGGGACAAAGGGCAGAGGAAGCCCTCTCCAAACCCTGACTGGAATGACAGATCAAGGTGTCAGTTCCTCCTGGAAGAAGGGCTGGACTGCAAGGGAACTTAAGACATCTAAAAAGCCTCCGAAGGAATCTAATAAAGCAACCTGCAGTATGAACCAATGTGGTATAATTATTATTCTGAGCTCATCCTTCCATACCACTGTGTTGGTCTTCCTCTTTCACTGCTGGAATAGGCTCATATGGGCTAAGATTTGACAGATAAGCCTGAAGACCTCTGCTCTCCATTTGTGTAAAGCACCTAAACATTGAGCATCTATTTACTGCTGTTACCTCCCAAATCCCTGAGTTACTCACAAACCTGCAGTAGATGCAGCTCCCACAGCGCTGTGTTCTGGGCATTGCAATGCTCTGGTTCATCCAATTCTGGGAGATAAATTCCACTGCCTTGAGATTCATTGTCTAGTAAGAGGTCCATCCTTGGGAATGTCTACAACACAAAAACCCAGAAACTGAGTTGTTTATATTACTCACCCAATTATAAGATGGTGGAGTCAGTTTCAGGATTCATTCCACTTCAGTCAGTTTCAGCAGCATTTAAACATATTCTGTTTTCATCATCCTTGTTAAAGATGCTCAAAAAAACTTTGCACAAAATCATTTTAACAAAGAATTCCATAGCCTTTGGCTTTGGAAATTTTAGTAAGCTAAAAATTTGAACAAGTAAAACTTACTTGCATGAATACCCTGTTTGTTGCCAAGATCCCAACGCTGGAATTTGGAAGCACATGAAGAGCAAGGATGGAAAGTCGCTTTAGGAAAGCAAGAGCTCGTTGCTGGGAGACTTGCTTTCTCCTCTTGGCAAACATGACATCCAGGCACTGCAGCACAATCCCTATGTCCTCATTGGTGCCACCTCAAAAGCAGAATTTCATACAAAGAGTAAAGAACCACCTCAAGGACAAACATTGTATACCCTGTGGACACTGGAACTGAGAACAGCACGGAAGCTGGGAGGCTCAGACACCTCCCATGTGATACACACATTAAGCATCCACCCTTTTTTGGTCAAAATAGTCCAGCTTTGAACAGAAAAAAATGTACGATTGTTTCTGTGCTCCTTTCCAAGAATATACTTGTTCCATCAAAAGTATCTAATCATTGAACACTGCTTATTAGTGTTATAAACAATGCTTATTAGAATTAAGTTACTGTTGTAATCCTAAATGCATTCATTGTATCATTTTCTACAAATTATTAAAAAGTGAAAAGATGTAGTCATTTACCCATCCAGAACAGAAGAATGTTTATTCTTAATAGTTTATTCCTAGTGAATCCACATTTCTGAAGTTAATTAAAATTATGTTCATTTCAAATTTTATAAATTTTTTTCATTAATTTTCCAACTTCTCAAAATTACTGGAAAAATCAGATTAGAACATAAAATTATTACTATAAAAATCAGATATATATACTAGAAATTTTTTAAAAGCAGAATATAAATTTAAATTATTTTTAATTATATTGGAAAAATCAGGTGTTTTTTCTTTACTGGAGAGAGAAGTAGAGAAAAAAGACAAGGATTTTTAAATTACAACTGAAAGAAATAATTATAAGGAAGTAAAAAAATGAGGACAGATTAAATGGTTATCCAAGATCAAATATCTGGCATTTCCTAATGAAATGACAAGATCAGAACCTGTTATCATGTATTGCAATAATAATTCAAGTATTTGTATTGCAGTAATACAATGTGCAACTCGAGAAAAAAAAAATAATCTTCTCAGAAATCAGATATCTTTAGAAAGTGTAGTTTATTAATGCTACATAAAGGCTTCAACAGCAAGGAAACAGAATAAACATTATCTAGGGGAACAGTAAAAACAGGAATCTGGAATTACCTGCATGCAGGCTGAACAGTGTCTTGTACAGATGTGCGTAAAATTTCATTGGATCAATGTTAAGAACATCACCTATAAACATAATCCCAAATAAACACATTTACTCCATTTGTTTATCAGGCAACATTAAACAAAGGTTTATTTTAAAAAATCTCCTACCTTGACCAGAGAGTATATGAAAAGCACTGA
Organism: Fringilla coelebs; assembly: GCF_963513975.1. Taxonomy (NCBI): domain Eukaryota; kingdom Metazoa; phylum Chordata; class Aves; order Passeriformes; family Fringillidae; genus Fringilla; species Fringilla coelebs. The sequence goes on along the minus strand of NC_140066.1, from coordinate 20,714,805 downwards.
GAATGCAATGAAGACTCTCGCGATAGCTTAAATCCTAAGAATACAAAAGTGATTAAGTACCCAAAAGAAAGTAATTTTAAGAAAACTGTAATAAAATTCAACTTACCCCAGATGCAATAAGGGAATGAAGGACAATCAATAGGTCATCAAAAAATTCCACATTTATGAGATGAGCAAACCTGCAATCAAAGAGATTTTCATTTTTAAATTATAGACATTATCTTTAAACTCAGTTCCAAGTGTTCTGAATTGCCAAGATCCACACCTTAAAAGCAGAATAAATCAAATGCTGAACATTTACTATCTTCACAGGAAAGAATAATTCAGCGCCCAACATGGTATTCATGGCTTTTCTAGAGCATTAAAGACATGTCTGTGTCCTTTAGCAATTAATCAGACAAAAGAATGGAATCACCTCACACCCTGTGGCGTCTGCATCACATAAATTCTATCATGTGAAATTTCAAATCTCATTGAAATGATTTTGGAAATAGCAGAAAACTTCAGCAGAGAAATAAAAGAATTTCAACTAATTTGTCAGGAACTATCTTTTTTCACTGCTTAAGACAAAAATTTCTTTAGTGCTTTTATGTCTCTTCCAACACACACAAAAGAAGGTAGTCAGCTCTTACTTTGCAAGACCTTCTAGCACAGCTGGCAAAAGTGGAGACTTCTGAGCTTTCTTCAAGATCCTGAAGTAAGTTACAAATACAATATTCAAGGTCTCTGTGTGCTGAAGGAAAAAAAAAACCAAAAATACTTAATCATGTGAAACAGACATTTTCTCTGTCCAAGCCTGCACTCACTCAGGCCTTCCCAACCCGTCCTGGCACTGTCATCTCTGCTCTTCTTACACTGAAAAGCTCAAGTCCTCCAGTGCTCTCCTGCTCCTGGCTCTCTCCTAGCTACAGCCACACTCCTCCTTTGCCTGAAGGCCACTCTGAGAGGCTGTAACACCCACTACACAGTGTCCTATGGAACAGGGCACCCGCAGGACTTTTGTCAATGGATTCAACACCATTTTGAGCAGACAGCAGAAGGGAATAGGAATGGCTACGCTGGCCTTCCTGGCTAAACTGAGAGTGTGGTTTACTAAAACCTAGATCTCTATCACAGATAAAGTGTTTGCTAGCTGACAGCATGATCTAGAGATGTGGAATGCTGCCAGGTTGGGATGGAGGGAAGACACTTAGTTACAAAAGGGTTAGGAGCCGCCACTCTGCTAAAATCGGGGAATGATGTCTAAATTATTTACCAACTTCAGTTTCTTTTCTTTACTTTCTGATGCTTCTGCTTCCAGGAGTTCTCGTTCCAGTTTCTCTTCTGCTTTCTTCCACTGAAAATATACAGTTGATTTTAAAACAACAGATCCAATGTTTCCAACCAGTCTGGATATCCAGGTTGAAAAGATACCCAGAGAATAAATTTTCTATGCTTGCTGAGTTGCTTAAGTCACCCTGTGATTCTACAGGGTAACACTTGTCCTATCAGAAACAATCAATCAAAAACATTATCAACACAGGGAAGAAAAAAAAAATAGGGAGATAATTAAATTAAATTCCCTCTAGAACCTCCTAAATTTTCAAATACAATGCAAAAATTGATCACTGATGCTGAGAGTTAACAATGACAACAGCAGATGTGCAGTCATTGCTGGAACAAATTGCTACATTAAATAACAGAAGTAGAGCATGAGAAAGCACATGTCATACCTTTCTTTGCATTCTGGAAAGATTTTTTCTTTTCTCTTTGTAAGTCATGAACTTTTTCTTTGGTGCAATGTCTTCAGAATCTTTTTGTAATTCTACTTCCTTAATTCTTAAGTGAAGAAATACTTTTAAGACCTGATGTAAAATAAAATAAATACAATGGAAGGTCATGTACAACCTGATAGGAACTAGGGTAAGAAATGCTGGATCCCATTCCAGCTAGTGGGCTTTGCTGGTCAAAGGCTCTTCTGTTTACTCCCCTCCACACCTGTATCTCTTGATCCTTGCTCCCAGCTCCTTCCCCAGCACAGTCCATTTCTATCCATTCCTCCATTTAAATCTCACTTCAAGTCTCCCTGCCTGACTTAAGCCGTGTCTTTGGCAGAATCTGATCTCTACCTCCCAGTCTCCTTCCCTTGCACCTTACCTCTCTAATTCTCTGGCTCAGCCTAATCCTGAACTGTCTGTGGTCTGATAGAGTGAAAAAATTCTGCTTGTCTGTAGCCAGCAGCTGCAGTAACTTTAACATTTGGGGATTTTTGAAACTTTTGACAGAAGAATATTGTGGAGTATAACAGAAAGACTCTTACCTCAGGCCTGACATCATAATTTCTACCCCTCACAAGGCCAGAAATTACTTTAACTACACCAAGTGAAGCATAGCCCAACTTGTCCTGTTTAAAGAGCTTCTTAACTGCCTCAACACACAGCTCAGAAATCTGAAAAGCAAAGCACAGAAATTGCTCTGTAAACCCAAGGCCACAACAACAGCCAGTAACAGATGACACTCATAGTATTTACTAATTATAAAGTGCACACAGCCTGTAAAATAGTGAACAGATACAGCCAAAAGATCTGGATATTGTGGAATAAAGCTCAGAAATAATTATTTTTCACACAAAACAAGAACTCCTTCTCTAATCAGAAAATCACTTACCATTTTTGATGGATCATTCATGAGTGGAACAATGAGAACAATAATGTTATTGTGGAAGTTGAAGTGGGGTAGGGCCACAAGCAGCTCACACAGACACTTCACTGCTACCTCTGCTAGACCTTTATATGCCTTTAATGAGATGACATTGCTTTTCTTCAATTTCCTTTGCTTCCAATCTGCACAAAATATTATTTTTAGTGATTACTCTTCAGAATGATGATGACCTTATAAATATTTAAGTTTTTAGTGATTGCATGTGTATTTCATGCAAGTGCTATCTCACAGACAGAAGGGGGGAAACTGCTGCAAACAATTTTGCCTTTACTATGAATAATGAGAAGTGTTAACTGTACCTTTAATTGTCTGTTCCAAATTTTCCAAGTAAAATTTATACTGGCTTACAAGGCCTTCTTCAAATTCTCTCAGTTTCTGTGTTTCTTTTTTAACCTGTAAACATAATTGAAATGAGATTTATTTGGAGAGCTAAATACGGAAATTACCCAATGGGGAAAAAAAAGTTTTAAAACAAGTATCAGATGTCCAGTAGTTTTTTCTTGTAGACAGACATTCCTAGAAATGTATTAAAAATAAAACATATCTGCATTTTTCTACAGATGTGTTCAGAGGGCTTTTTCCAACTAGGCATATTTCATTTATAGAGCCTGAAGTAACATTATCAACTAGATGCTATTTTAAAACCATGACTCTAAACTGCACTAAACCTATATCCAAAAAGCCTTTTAAATATTGGTTAAAAACAAGCTCTAGAAAACAAGTTACTCTGCATTTGTTCTGCAAATTGTTGAACACATTTCAAAGAAATCTATGCCAGTTAGGTGACAACATTGCATAATTTGCTTTCTTTCTAACTCCCTTTAGTGCAGGTGCTTATTCCAAGGTTCATGATGAAAGTTACCCAGGTTTGGTATACTACTTTCAGACACTACTTTTCCCCTCCATTACCACCTGCATGTCACCTTCATACTGAAGGAAGTAAGAATTTAATGCTCAAAACCAAAACCTCCTTTCCTGAAAGTGTCACAGCTTTAGAGCTTCAAAAAGTTTTTGTGTACCTGTCCCCTTTGCTCAAACCATAAAATCATATTAAACAAATCAGTCTTAGTATCTGGCATAGCTGAAAACATCCTTAACTGCTCACATACACAAGAAATAGATTTGATATTTCACCTTGGTAGCCTTTTCTGCTTCGGTCAGAGGCCGAATTTTGTATGAAGGTGCAATATCTTTGAATATCTCCATCAAAGACACCATGACCAGCTTCCTAACAATCACAGCCACGTTAGGATCCTGCTCCATCAGCATGGCACGCAGCTCCTTCAGCTTCTTAATCTGATTGAAGAAAATAGGCAGACATCAGATGAAAATCAACTGCAAACCAAAGGACAAGCACAACGTACATTAACTCAGCACTTACTCACTCTACTTGGCAGTGCATAAAGAGCCAGGAAATTATAGATATCCCAACAAAATTTTAGTCTCAGGAATGTTCAAAATACCCTGCTATTACAAACTTGCACAGAATTACAGAAAATTACTAGTATATCCTGAAGCATTGAGAACTATCAGATACAACCCTGAAATCAGAGCTTACATAAGGGTCATGCTAAAGGAACAAGAAAAATAACAGAAGTGATACAACACTGACCTTTTCCTCGTTCTACCCATATATTCTTATGCTTTTGCTAGTTTGCTCATTCAGACCTTTGCTTCTTGACTTAGTGAACAACACACACACTTGTACATGCAGGTTAAGTAAATGTACCTACATTGCTGTCTGGCTCTGAGAGAATGGCAGATGCTAAGGCAGCTATGTGCATCTTCCTCTCCTGTAGCTTTTGTCTCCTTTGAGCAGCCATTTCCTCAGGAGTGATAACAGGCAAGGGTTCTTCACTAAAGTCTGGCACAGAGAGTCAGAAAAGAGGGGAAGTCACTTAACAAATACCATGTTGCAGATGCTGCATTTCAAACAGGTACCCTGGTAAGGCCCCATGAGACCAACACAAGAAGTTCCAGAATCAAAGAAACTTTAAGAATGACTTTGCTAGATCTTATATTAATCCACAGATTCATTTTTGCTCCACTTCAGAATCTTTTACTTGCAAAAAGAAGTGGACTAAATGTTTTTGGATCTGCCCATGGTGTTCTCTGAATACAGTGGGAACATATAAACTCAATGTATTACCCCAACCATACTAAGAAACTGCAGTGCTCTACAATTTGTATCAAATTATTCACCATTCACTTTTTCTCTTAAAAATACAATCATTTTTGTTTGTGCTTTCTGAGTATTATTTTGCTACAAGTATTTCCTTCCTCAACTTTATATTTAGACAGTAAGGACCCAGAAGTCACAAAGTTACTTGAAAATGACCGTTAACTCAATAGCCAACTGCAAAGGAAAATCAGTGTCCTGGTATTGATGTTTTAAGTAAAAAATTTTAAAGACAAAGACAGACACTTAAAACCTACAAAAGTCTGCATCCAGAACTGCATTTCAAAATTATCTCAAAACAGAACCACACAGATATTCTTTATGTAAAACTAATACTTCCTTCTTACTAGCAACTATGACACAAAGGGTAAAAGGAACTTCATGCAAGCAGTAGTTCTAGGTGAAAAATCAAAATAATTTTGAAGAAAGAGAATCTGGAGCCAGCCATTCCTGAGATTCTAGCAGGTAAGAGTGCAAGCATAATGGTTATGCTTTGGTGACAACGTAATAATGAACAATCCTGAACAAAATACACTTCAATTGCAAACTTCCTTGGGGAACAGCAAAGTACTTTTCAGGTATGCAAGTGATTTGGGGAAAAAAACGAACAAAAAGAAAACAAAATGTTTTATTACCATCTGCTTCCTCCATATCTTCTGTGTCCTCTTCTTCATCATGTGCAACATTGAGAACTGCAAAAACAAGAGTATCTAGCATCAAGCACATAATAAACACTGTGAAATTTTAAACCAATTAATGATACACTTCTTGGCTACTGTACCAGTTCCAGAATCTGTGTCTTACCTGGCTTTTCCACAGCTTGAGGAATTATGCCACTCTTGTCTTTGATGGGGAGCAGATGGATGAGTTCTTTTTCTGGCTCTGTTTGCAAACGTCTTGGCACCTTCTCGTATTTCTCAATCACACTTTCATGTTTTCGTTTTTTGATGTGAACAGGTTCACTGAAAAATATGAGGCAAACTAAATGAACCAGCCATGTAAATAGACAAGAGCCATACCTGACCCGCTGGATTAAGTGGCTGCCTGTCATCCAGGCCAGGGTGCTGTTTCACTTGTCCTTCCTTCCCTTCTGTGCTTCCCCACAGCAGAGTGGCTGCCCTGGCAGGGCTGAGACCCGTTAAACCACCCTGAGCAGTCCTGCCATGAAGGACTCCATCAGCAACCAGCAGGACTAGGATCCTCTCACTGGGCAACCAGCCCAGAGCCCGCCTTTACATGTCCCACAGCCTGCCTCCCCCTCACTGCGTCTTGACTTTCCAGGGGAGGCTGAACCAGGACATGACAATGAGTGGGTCAGTGACCATTTCTATCCTCCCCACTCCATGGCTGTTTTTAGCACTAGCACTATCACTCTTCTGCTCTGCCCACTGGCAAAGCCTGTGTCACACACCCCTCTCCAATGACAACAGCAATAACCCAGAGTGGTGTGGCAGCCTTTCACAGGTATGCTCCTGAGCTACACCTAAGTGTACAAGAGGGGAAGTATTTAGTCTGTGCTAATATGAGCACACGATTTGTAAGTGCTGTAATATCTGACAAGTTTTTAAGACAAACTGTAGCTGACCAGAGTAAAACAGACTGAAAGGTAAGTTCTCCAATTTAAGGGAACACTATGAAAGGAACTAAAAGCCCCTAAAAGTGAAACAGGTAAAAGAGCAACCACTTCCACTGTTTTCCTACCATTCTAAAAACATTCTGACATAATGAATGTAAGACACACAGAACTACATTTCTCAAAATATCTCTAAGTAAAACCACACAATAAATTTTGGGTTTTGCACGACTTTAAACTTATGTCACACCCAGTAAATCTGAAAGGGGAAGGTTTAAAACAAAACTCTTCTAATTCAAGAACTTGCATTCAAAAAAGGCAAGCTAAGATTTTCAAACAATCATGTAACCAGACAAATCAGTAGAAGCGCATTTCTAAAGACTATTCTACAACCAGGAGCACTACCTTTCTACATATGTCACTGTGAACTCTACCCAATGCCTTGGTTCATAAAACTGGTAACAAATTTTTGGTATGAATGTTTTGGTGCTGCATGTGTTTACAGAACCCTTTTTATTTTTTTCCAGCAATCTGCAGTGCAATATGTGGTCCATAGTCCAGGGAATGTCCTGAACACTCTATATAGAAAAAAAGACTGTTTACAGATTAAAGCATTTCTTTCATTTGAGGGATGCTGCTTATCTCACAGCCAGGGACCTCCCAGGAAGGAACACTGCAGAAACAGTACCCTGAAGGTCAGGCAGAGCACCTGAATGCACTGATACACACTGACAGATTAATACTGAAGTACTGACAGGCTGAGGAAACACTAAACCAGAGCTGCAAAGAAACACCAGACTGAAGAAGACCTCCTGATAAATGCATTACTGTACATATTAATTACATATTAACCACACAAGGCTGAATTAGTATGGAAAGGAGACATTGCAACTCACTTAGAAGAAAGATCTCTGGTTAAAAAGGATGCTTTTTGGGCCAGATCTTCCATTAATTTTAAGTCATCTTCATCCATCATGTCCAGTGGAAGAGCCTCCTCTTCTTCTTTTTCTTCCCATTTTTTAGCTATTTTAGAAGATGATGTTTACAAATTAAGATCCCATATGTATAGTCACCCTTGGAAACCTAACCCTGCCTACACTTTTGAGACCATTTTATGGCTTACTTCTACCTGGAGCTACTGACCTTTATGCCTGTGGGTTTTGTTATCCCAGAAAACTGCCCCTTTACTATGATATCCAATAATGACCAGTGCAAACACATTTCCACCATATTTAACTGACAGTTTTAGGTGCCAGAATGGCCACATTTTGTATTTTTCAAAAGTCTCCCATTCTTTCAACAGGAACAGCAGCTATTTGTATACAGAAAATAAAGTGTTGTTTTCTCCAATTTTACAGCAGGAAGCAGCAGGATATTCAGTGAACACACACTTACCAACTTGTTTCTTCTTGCATTCCTCCAATGGAAAAGGCTTTCTAGAAATAGCATCTCTGACAGCTTCCCTTAGCTTCTTTTGCTCTTTACGATACTTCTTAGCAGCACTCTTCTGCTTGTACTGTTTATTCTTTAATTTATTGTCAAGTTTTATTTGACTAGTTCTCAGTAACTTGCGAAAACTTGGAACTCGCTTTGTGTTTTTTCTCTAGAAAACAAACAGAAAGCTACAAGTCACTGACATGTTAACAGTCTTTGCAAAATTTATTCCACTGTTTAAGATCTCTGAGTTCTTATTTCTATTAGGACTGAACAATATGTTTCTTGCTAACAGTATCATCAATTAGCCTCAAATTTACACAACTGTGTTACATCTTCGAGAGGAGAGGACTGTGACAAATGCTTTACAGAAACATTCTCTGACAACTTTTTTATTAAACGCTATGTCCATCACTTTTAGACACTCAAGGTATGGTACACAGCTTGTTAGGGTGCGGTTCCTTGTGTGCTCCCAAGCACTCTGTTCTCCTCTCAGGGTGCTGCTGCTTTAGCACATGCTAAAGTACTTCGGGGGACTTGAACGTGCAAAGCCACAGCCTCGGGCAAATGCCCTCCTTCCTGCAGGACACCTCCCCAGGCTGAGCTTTGGCTTTCTCCGGCCTGAAACTCTCCCTGCCCAGCAGCTGCAGGGACCTGGCGAGGCTGCCTGCTGCCACGCTCACAACAGCAGCCGTACCACAACAGGGTTATGGGGGCCAGAGCTCCAGGAGGCACCGCGGGCTGAGAAACCGGGCTCGGGGAAAACCTGGAGGCTCGGGTCAATACACGCGGCCCGTGCCAGACCCGCAAAACACCGCCGAGGGTGCTCGGGATGGGAATGGGCACGGCAGGGATCACCTTAGGAGGGCTATGGGAAGGCAGGGCTGCGCAGAGAGACCGGCACGGAAGCGCTGCTAGGGATGATGTGTCCCTCTACACAGGGGACATGTGGCTGGATCAGCATGGGGCTCCCCGAACCCTCAGCTCACGGCTGGAGCATGGTGCCAATAACAGCACGATTGTGCGATCACTGCCTGTACGGGCCGGTCGGAGTTGGGCTCCACGATCCTTGCGGGCCCCTTCCAACGGAGAACATGCCGTGAATCCGGAAATTTTGTCGGCTCAACTTTAGCCTCCCTTTCTATGCTGCATTATCGGGAGGGCGCTGAAAGGTCAGCGTTCCTCTCGGGGTGAGAGACGAGCCTGCGCTGCGCCGCCGCTGCCCACCCAAAGCACCCGCACTACTCTGCCCTTCCCGGAGCCCCGGCGGCACCGGCCGCTACCGACCACGGCTCCCCATCCCGCCCGTCCCCCCCGGGCTCCCTCCCCGCGCCGCCCGGCCCGCTCCCCTCACGGCCCGTACCGGCTTCATGGCGGCGGCCCGCGCGTGCTGCCCGGCGGCGGAAGCGCTGCCCGCGCGGCGCGGCCACAGCGGCCCCTGGCGGCGGAGGCCGGAGGCGGCGGCGGGGCCGAGCGCCGCCCACAGGAGCGGCCCGGGCGGCGGCAGGGCCCCGGGAACGGGAAAGAAGCACGGCCCGCGGCTGCTGTAAGTTTTATTTACACAGGAATTGTACTAGTGGTCTTAAAGGAAGGCTTGATCCTTCTATTTACAGTTATATACAGATTTATAGTTGAAAAGTAAGAAAACTGTACAAGATAACACAAAAATATAAGACAAATTGGATCCAATTAAAGTAGTGAATACATAAGTTAAGAAAAATCGGACATTTACATTTCAAATTGTAATGTTATGAGTAGCATATACGTAGATTTTAAACCAGATAATTTTAAACGCAAGTTACACCACACTAAATCTTTACCCCGATTATGCAGACTCTGCTTTTAAAACACCAGACAACTGGAAGCCTCCTGCACTTAAAAATACATAATGGTAATTTTAACTTGATTTCCAGAGGGACCAGTTACAAAAACCCACATGTAAGGAATTTATTTACATTAAATATTAGCAAAAAATGGATCAAGAGAGGGCAAGTGTTCCTCACCTGCAGTGCTATCCATTTTAAATTTCTGTCCCCTACAACCACAGGTTGTTGTACAGCATCTTCAAGAACAGGAAATGTTTTGAAAATATTTGCGGTGACACATACAGCATGACCTTATGTCTCACAGTTAAACGATGTTAGAGAATTATCACTTAACAGATGCTTTTTGGATTTCAGTATTGCACACTAATAAAAAGACAGTTTCAAAAACAATTCCGTGTCTGCATTATTTCCAAGTGTTAAAAGTGGCTGCTTCTTTGAGAACACAAAAGCCTTTAGATAGCCTTGTTATTTTCTAGTGTTCACCATTACACACAAGTATTTTTTAGTTGGAAATGGCTCGACAATATAAAACTTCTGGTGGCAAAACCCTTTCACAGAATACCCACTCCATTTATTCCACAATCAATACACCAAAACAAATGCTTAAACACCACTTGCTTTGAAAGCTGTACAGTGAAAATAGCAGCCCTGTTCTTACCACTGTTTAAAATTCAGATTATTTTTGCTCTAGGTTTGGGCACAATATGTCTACAGTTCCTGAGATAATTACATTTGCCCAGACTGAAGAATGAAGCTGCAACTTAAAAAAAACCCAAACAAGTAAATAAGACAGTACCCCTTCCCAAATCTTAACCACCTTGCACAGAAACATACCAAACCACTTTATTTGGTCCTCAATACTTGCAAATTGTTAATTTTGGAGGTAATGTTTTTACCAAAGCATTTGGTTCGGATAGCAGTTTTGGGGCATTAAGATTTAGCATTTCCCTCATCCCCTCCAAAAAGTGCCTTTGTGGTATTTTTAAAAACAGTTATGCCTCAAAAATTTGTTTGAAGTACCAACAGAAGTTATTACAAATGTTTATTGCATTGAGCTGATTCTTTAAAGTATTAAATATGAACTTCCTGCTTCTCAGTTTCATAGGTTTTAGTATTCTGTGTGAAATCAGATCTTCCCATGGCAAAAACTAATACTGGCAAAAGGGTGAAGATTTCATCAGTTCGTTACTCCACTGAGAGCTGTGTCTTTTTTCCATCTCATTTTCACACTTTCTATAGTGCTTTTTTCTACATAGAAGTGATGTGAAGACTTCTTTGTCACCAAGTGGTTTCCCACGTTTCCAATGGACCTCAACATTAGCTTTTTGGTGCTGGGCTATGGTTCTTGTCCCCTTCTTTGTTGTCCTTCATCAGTGAGGCAAACACCTGGAAAAATCATTTAATGAATATGAAGACTGCCAGTGTTATAATAATATCAATATTAACTGCCACAATATTAGCATGGAGATTAATTTCTAGAATGAGACACTAGGAAGGAAGTGCCCATTGCTCAGGAGTCAGACAAGCAGCTTAAATAATCATGAAGAGAGGTGCCTCACATATTCATGTGCTGACACGTCAGATTTGATACACATCTCCAAGAAACTCACCTGTGCCCATTTTTTGTTACTATTCTGCATCTGAATAGCTGCAATACAACTAAAAAGCTTTTCTGATGTAATATCTTCTGGAAGTTTTGTTAGAAACTGTGCTATATGAATAAAGTCCATCTGTAGGAGAATATCTTCATATAACCGAAGGATTCCTAATCCTGTCCTAAACAAAAATTCTTCTCCATCTCTACAGAAAACATCCCAGACACGACAGGCCAGATCAAGTGGTAATGACTTGCTGTAGAGTGTAAAAATCCTACAAATGAGTAAAAAACAAACAAAAAGGAAGAGTTATAACTTATTTCAGAAAAAATGAGAAGACAACTTCCTTTAAACCTCAGTTACATTAGTTCAGAGTAAGCAGATGACAAGTTATTTTATATGCTTCCCCCCCCCCCCATTTAAATGATCTACAAGTCTCCAGTTCTTCAAGTTAGAACTTTAAGAATTGAAACCCATCTCTTTTGATGCCACAGGAAATCCTCCATTTCAATGTCATCTGCTTTAGAAAGCTCTGGCTAGGAAAGTGACGAATCTCTTCATACTTGAACAGAGTATAGTACACACGTAAGAACTTAAGCAACAAAGATCACAACTGTGTAACTTAACCTTTCCTATTAAAGCCATACAGTTTAACAGCTCTGTTCATCATTTGTATCCTAAACTAAATCTAAAGCCACAACTAATCTCAATAGAGGGCTGCATCCCACTAATGTAGTAATGATAAATCAATAGCTACATTTCTGTGATACATTTTCGAATTTTTCATTTTCAAATCACAAAAATTTAATAATAATTCTAGATAAAGCTCATCCTTATCCACACAAACAGATATTCTGTTTTTTACAGCACTACCACACTTCAAGGGTGCCTGCACTACTACCTTCCATTACAGACATGCACAGAGCTTGCTACTCTCTGCTTTAGAACATTCCTTACTTCAAATTGTTCACTGCATTTTCAAGTTTATCCCTTTTCAAACCAGGCCTTAAATGTCATCCTCCCTCTGCTTTAAAGTCTCTATTCCTGTAGTCATGCTTCTTCAGTAGCTGACCATGCTCATTTCATCAAGTCACTCACAGTACACCACACTGCTATGGTGTAGTAGCCTCCTCTCCCCTACTTATGTCATATAACTGGAGCAAGAAGAAAATGAACACACAGAACTCCTGTCTGTCTCATTTTTAACTCAATACATCCCTTTTAATAAAGCTTGAAGCCTGCCAGAGGAACTGCAGTTACACACAACAGTTCATCATGATTTCACAAGAGCTACTGAATGCCTTTTTTATGCTTTATTTCCAGTGTTGAAAGACCTATAGCAAAGTAGAGAGTGTTCCAACAGTTCTAAGTTTAGGTTTTCTATGTTCTATGAACTCACCAGTCTATCAAATATATGTCTGGAGTAAGACTGTACGATTTGAAATGAAGAAACAATTTAGGAAGATTTTCTTCAAAAAATACTTCAAAGGCTGCAAAGTATTTCAGCATCTGTAGGGATAGTAAAGCACATGATAAGCAGTCATCAAAAGAATGTTTGGTTGTAAACCAACACAAACCCCACCAAGAACTGATGTCAACACAGCACAATGTGACTCCTTGGGACAAGTAAAATGATTAAATGTTTCTAGAGGAGAAATCAAAACATGAGAATGAGTTCTATGGATTAGTACCGGGTATTCTCAGTTTTGTAATCACAGGTTAAAGTTCTCCATTATTCAATAGGACAAAAGGAAGTCATCAATAAAACAACTATGCTTCAAGTCAAAAGAACGTTAAGGTCCAAAACCAGAAAACTCTGTGCATACCATGCTGTGATCCACACGGAAAAAGGCCAGCTGGCATGGCTTGTTTAGAAGGTTAGCAAAGGCAATGAAAGCATCTGCCTCTTCCAGATTGAGAATGAGCACAGCAGCAATGAAGGACATCCCTTGTACCTTCAAGTGGGAAAAGCATCGGGCAAATAAAGGTGAGTAGGTTCAGTAGATCTTACATCTTTGGAAATGGAAATATTTACAGTTTGCAATTTATCAAGTACTATTGCATAACATTTCCAGATGAATAGAAACAACGTGGAGAAATTATTTTTATGCATGCAATCAATTTGATTCCGGCAGTTCAGACGCTCTGGGAGGTCTCATGATCACAAGTCCTCAGGACTTGAAATACAAGAAAGTTAAAACCACACAGAGTGAATGCAGAGCTCATGAGAAACAAAACCTGGCCTCAAGTTCATTGTTAAACTATGGGAAAAGCAGTCATGGAGAAAAACTTCACATGTGGGACAGTTCAGACCCAGACAGATACATTGGAACTGAGACAAAATTCTGTTTCAGAACAGTCAATACATGCCTTTCCACTTGCCAAACCATAATTTTTCACATATATAAAATTACTTCTAGGTGGTTAGCTGCAGTGCAAGTTTACATTTTTCCACCATTACTCTCCCAAAAACACTTTAGCCTGCAATAAAAGTAAAGAGCATGATTCTTGTAGTTAAGTGATGATCTGAATACCCATTATGATAACAATAATTTTACCAATTTCAATTGCAATCATCTTTATTCCACTGTCTCTAAATATTCATGCTGCCTGTTCTCATTTTAAAAAAACCCATGCAGTCAGCATTTTAACCAACTAGGGAAAAGAATATTGATATGCATCAGAAAGAGACAGTCAGCTTTCCATTTCTGGGGGATAAATAGGTGTGGAAATAAGATTTCATTACATTTACTGCCATATTAACATTAAAAAAAAAGTGATAAGAAATATTAAGACTAGCTATATTTCTAATGGAAAAGAGAAGACTTAGCCATGAAAAATTACTTATTTGCCTTTTGAAACTCCACCCTGGGAACAAGCAGTCTCAGAACCTGCAGAGTTTGTAATCTCACTTTAAAAATATGGGAGAGTCTCCAAAAATGAGGTCACAGATGACAGAATTCAGGCCTAAAAACATTTGAACATGAAAAACCGACTAGTTATTTATGCAGAGTCCCAAGCATATCTGATTTAGAGAGGAAGACACACCCTGTGCTAAATAATGCTTTGTTGCATGGATGAGACTTAAAACTTTTCAAGTGTTTTTGAGCCCTGAAGCATTAGAGCTTGTGAAAGATGTTCCTAGATACCCCCAGGAACAAAGGAAAAAAACCACAAACTTTTCTTCATTACTGTTCATTATTTAAATGCTTCTGTAAGCTAACACCATTCAGAGAGATGTTAGGTTTAGTTGGTTTGTTCAGGGTTTTTTGACAGTTTTTTGAATGGAGTTTTTTTTGCTTCTTTCTAAACACAGTAATGTTTGCTGAAAACAGTCTAATCTTCACTGAACTCAGAGGGTGTGATTATTCTGTGTCAGCAAGACTCTAAGAAGGAAATTCTGGACGTGCAGTAGTGAAGCAGGGAGTATCACTATGGAAATGGCAACAGGGGAATAAAAAGTAAGACAGAACAAGTGAGGTGCTAACTGGAAGTCCACTAACACCTTATGGGTTTTTTCCCTGTGGATACACTGTCAGAACTGTAATGTCTTATAACACACCCATTTAAAATTTTCCATGCGATCCAGATACTCAGCACTGACATTCAGTACATTTTCAGCTATTTGTCTCTAAGAACTACCATCATTGTGACTGCTATGAAATAACTGCCAAAGTTTAATAATTAAGTGCTTGTAGCATAATGTTTAGAAGACCTATTTATTCAATATACTTTAATACATGACACCTTAAGCTTATTTGTCATGTTAGAAACATTTACAGCAAATACTTACATATCCCACATCTGGTCTGTAACATGTATATGCTCCCAAAACACTATGAAGGAGATCATGATAAGGACCACCCTAATAAGAGGAGAGAGTAGAAGGAGAAAAGAAATATTTATTTTCAAAAAAATACAGGAAAGGAACAAGCTGATATTTTAAGATGCAAGTGAGCCAGTGAATTGTTGCTTTATTAATATCTGGAGTACTACCATTTTTTACTCCAACCATTACCACAAATGCTTTTGAGATGTTAAAAGTAACAATAATCCCATGAAATAATTCAGCAGAAATCAGTACATAATAGAAAATGAAGATATCTGGTACAGATCCAAGGTTGGACTTTCCTTTTCAGGGACAATGGATATTTTAATTCTTAGTAGCACAAGTTACTGTATAACGATATTGCATCTTATTTTATATACATGTATGCACATATTATAGCTGTATAAAAATCATAAAGCCTGAAAAGGTGTACCAGAATGCATCCAGATTTCTGTAGCAGTGAGAATACTCTCATTTCTGCCTGAGGTTTCATAATTAATAGGAATTAATAGGAATAAATCAATTAATAAGACTCATTAATAGGCATCTCATACAATTTTCCAAGGAGGACAAAAATCCCGTAGTCCATCACTAAGTGTCTCTATTCTCATTTAAAAATGTTTAAGAAGTCCAAACAACTTCTAAAAACTCTTCCATATTTGGCCAGTAATGTTTCTTGTTTAACTATTCAGAATTCTAAAGCTGTTGTAATAAAAGTTAAAGGCATCTCACCTTCTGGAAAATATACAGGGATGGAAATGTGCGTGATATATCCAACTTAATTAGCTCCAGACTGGCCTCACGATCAGCAACAGATGCACCTGCATCTGCAAGCAAAACCAAGACTTATTAAAGCTGATAAATTCTACAAACTTCAGAACAAAACTCCTGTAGGCACATAAATACAAGGAAGGCAGCATTCATCCAAAAACTTCCAGAAGAAATTCTGCTAGCCCTTGAATTATCTCTGTCCAATCCTCTCCACAGGGACATGATAAAAACACTAGTGATAATGTGGGGAAAAAGATATTTCTTAAGGCTTAGACAAGATTTCCAACTGGAAAGCAAAGATGACAATTTGATGAACAGGCTAAACAGAACCTGCTCTCCTGAAGCTTGGAAAGCAGCATTTCAATCCAGTCTTCCTAAAACTATCATAGTTGGTCTTCCAGACTTAGCTACTACAGATTAACAATAAGCACTGTCAGCTTGCTTGCTTTTCAGAGATGAAAATTCTATCACTCTTCAGTTTTCCCTTATTACTCCATTTCCCAGGACATCTGGCACAATTAAAACAGCTCCTTCTCCCTTCATTCCCATCAAGAACTATTACCTCTCAAAAAAACAGATTACCTGAGCTTTACCCCAAAGACAGCCCACACTCCCCCACAACAAAAAACAAGCAAACCACCACTCCATAGACCAAGAGGCATTGCAAACATGTTTTCCAAGGATAAGTATATTTACAGTCATATACACACCAAATTTTATATAAATTGTTTGTCTCAAGACAACCTTCAGATGAGTCACAGGGCTATCCCTAAGGAAGACCCAAATAATTTACAGTCAAAGCAGGCAATTAGTCAGGATTGGCTGTGGCAAGCACAAACAACTAAAGTAATGGAAAAGACATTATCACAGGGCAGCATTTTAAAAATTATCAGTCAACGGCACAAAGAGTTAACCTTTATAACAAGGAGACATCCAACATTAAAAACATCACTGATACTATTTTTAACAGAAAGAACGTCCACAGGAGACAGCAATATACCAGTGAAAAAACTGCATTTGACAAAAGAGTGCTAACATTCCCATTTAATAGATCTGGAAGGAAAGGCCATCTGGACAGGCAAGGAAATACAAGTGGGATCTGAAATGTGTCATGTTTTGTATTTTTCACCTCTCAGTTTCAGAACCAAAAAATAGAGGATATTCTTTTTTCTTTCCCAAAATCATGGAAGTGATACTAACTGAGGAGTACCCATCTAAGAAGAGCTAAGCAAGAGCATGTATTGTAATTGAGTTTCCTGTTTCTTCTTTTTGTATTTCATCTAATATTTTCATGAGAGCTAAGTCTTGATATTTCAAAGGAAACGTTATTTGAAAGTAGCACATGCAATATTTTAATCTGTCTTTTATTGATACAGTAAGTATTGCCAAGCCCCTCACTCACTGACTTGTTATAAGACAGCAAACATTTAAGTAGGGAATGACTTTGAGAACTTTTAACAAGTATTCTTTATGCTGAAATTGCAGAGGAACTTGTGAGACTTCTTGGTTTTGTAAAAGTGAATAGGAGGTTGTTGAGCATGCAGGAGATCTCACCTTCTATGTCATTCTCAGTACTTGTCTCACTGAAGCTTTTCCATCGTTCCTTAGCTCTTGACAAGAAGATTTCATAAAGTTCTGCAAGAAAGCAAAACAAAACCAATAACCAAAAGGGAAGTAGTAAGAAAAGCACCCATCCAAGACAAAAGCATGCTAAGCATTCTTGGCTCTGGTTACTTGGTTTCATCACTGGAGGCAGGAGAAGAGTCTATTAGCTGGTTACCACTACACATGGTTTTATAGTGTGTACTGTATTGTACTTTCTGCTGTGAACATGCAAATTATGACAAGGAAATCATGTCTTACATAATTCAGATTTGTATTTTTGTGAATAAAATGCTTACAATTCATCATTAGTCATAAAATAGAGCAATTCCACTTTTCACCCCCTTAAGAAAGCAAAGCTACAAATTCTCAGTTTTAAACATAAAAATTATTTTCTGGGGGGGAAGGACTACCTTAATTCTTAAAATACTAAATGTTTTTCTAAGCAGGCTTTGAACCTTGTTTCTATAATTTATGAGGCTACAATGTCTAATTGTAAAACACAATTGTTCCTAGCCTTGTGAAATAAATTTTTTCAGAAAGAAATATATCCTGATTTTTATATATAGATTTTTTTTTAAAACAAAATTTTACATTTTTCTTTGAAAATAATCAACTTAATTTAGCATTAACATATGATCTGTTAGGAACATACCAGGAGTGATGTTTAATTCATTTCCCACAGCTAGACTCCAAACCTTCCCACGTACACTTGGGGGCAATCCCTGCCACCACAGCTCTCGAACTCTTCGGGTAGCACGCCTAATATATAGAAGCAGGGAGAAGAAAAAAACAAAAGGCACATATTGCACATTTTTGTTTTGTAAAATCACTGGGCAATTTACAAGCAAAATAACATACTGTTTACCAAATCAGTATTCAAAGATCTCTGTTGATGCTAAAGCCCCATAAAAAACCCCCAAACATTCGGCTTCCAGAAAGCACATTTCATGTTGCTCTCCAATGACCTCACACTATATCATGGCAACAAAAACTGACTTCTTGACAACACAGAAAAGGAAAATAAGGTATGTGGGTCCTCAGTTTCCAGAGGAGAAACAAGCCATGCTTGCCTCATTTATACAGCAGAACTTTACTTACATGCCTTCCCAGTTAGGTAGTATTTCATTGACCCAAATCACCATAGCACTAGCGATATTGTCTTCTTGCTTGAAACGCTCTCTCATTATTTTTTTCCTTTTATGTGCTTCTTTAATTTCTGTTAGGCATAACATGTTAATAATTCTGTATTAGTGTATACAAATTACTAGGTAAATTATTCAGCTACTACCCAAGTATTTAGATGTCTAAAAGATCGAGGGTAAATTACTGTTGCATGTACTATTTCTGTTGATTGTAGGTGTATTTCTCTGGACATTTTTTCATTTAAGCTAAGTTGTTCAAATACAGTGATTAAGACAAGGAAAAATCAGGCTAGAAAACTCAGATAATTCTCTTTTGCAGTACACAGGATAACTAATAAGCAAGCACATTATCAGCGCGCTCTTTTTCTACTCATGATTTTCATACCATATTTTCCCTGAGCCTTATTCATTCATTAGACTTAGCAGCAATGTTTATGGATAATTTTATTATTTAAAAGTGCAATTCTACATCCATTTTAAAACTATTCAAATTTTACTGAAGCTTCCACCTAAAAGGATTCTTATTTTCTTTTCTGGAAACAGGACCTAAAGACCTAAGACAAAGTCACAATGCTGCACAAGAGAACAATGTCCTGCCTTCTGTTAAAAAAAGATTATTTGCAGATTTCTCTTATCAAGAAAGCAAAAAGAAGGACAGACCAATGCTCTCCTGACATCACTTAGAACCACTGTGAAATTGCAAGACATTTTCTATTTAAGCATGCACTGGTCACATCAAGAGAGTAAACATGCCCTCCCTGGTAAACAGATATTGTTGACCAGCTTCATCAAGGTTTTACTGAAGCTTTGAGTGTGTAGCAACAGTTAATAAACCAGGGCACACACATGAAAACACCACACATGGCTGAACCTTCAAAGATGCTGTTATTAAAGAACACAGACCACAGATCACGACTTACAAGAAACACACCACAAGAGCAGACTGAAATGCAGTGTCAAATGCCGTGGATTTCTTATTGCATCTTTCAAAGTAAGCTGCCACGGATCCATAGATGATCAATCCCTTCAGAAGCTTGTATCTCTGACAATGGCCCGAGTAAAACACGATGCAGCACGGATTTTTAAAATAGCTTATTCCCTGAATACTAGGCACAAGACTACAGAAGTCCTTTCAACAACTATTCATAGATTGACACAGTACCAGATGCTACAGATCTGTTTTTTAAATTAATCATGTCTAGTGGGAATAAGAAGGTTCACACAGGTACAGTTGACTGGAAAATAACCCCAAAGTTTTCATTCTCTCTTCATATTGAAATTGATGTGAAATTCTTAGGAAACCAGATCTTAAAGCAGTCAGCTTTATTATACTTTGGCTCATAGTGACAACTGCAGCAACACAGCTTGCAACAAGAGTCCAAGTACCCAGAAAGTTTCTACTACACAAGTATCTTAAAAAAATTAAGTTTCTCCTTAAAAAGTAAATGAAAGGTTAAGTTACATTCTGAACTTAGCTACATTCATTGTAGCAGAATAACAATTTGATAACTGAGTTCTGTTTTAAACTGCGTGCCCCTATGCACCAGAGAATAACCCAGACATTAAACAAGAGGTTCTTTAATGTATCCACTTGCCTACAAGCCAGGATTTACTTCATTTTTGCAGCAGAGGTGAGAGGAATTACAGTGATTGTTGGCAGTTGACATACCTCGTTTTTTGGCTTCTGCCACCATCTCGTCGTACTCCTGTCGATGACGTAAAGCCTCCTCCACTGATTTGGCAGGAAGATTTCTGAAAACAAGTTGTTCCTGAATTCAATACACACAAATGACATTCTGGACCATTTCAGAACAGGATTTAATTCAGTTTCTCTCAAAGGTGAGCTTTGGAGCTGCCATACTGCCAGCGTTCCAGTTACAACTGTAGAGAACTACTAGATGTTTGCTGCTCCAGTTTTTTAGTTCTCCTAGAGCTTCCCCCAAAGTAAGGTTATTAAATTTGTTGAACACTTGGAATGATGCTCAAGTGAGTGACAAAAGGAAAATGCTGATATACCATATAGTTATTTATTCCAATGCATTTCTGGCCATGTGTATTTTAATCATATGTTCATATGAAATCTGTGATGATGTATTTTCAATAAAAGGTAACGATTTTTATTTGCTGTATTTAACTCCTTAAAATTCTCACAAAAGAAGGTAAGTTTGCCAAAAGAAGAAAGGGTAGATCACCACTGATGTCAGAGCTAAAGCTAAGGAAGCTTGGTGCAGTCTAAAAGTTCACCAGATTAAAAAAAAAGTTCACCAGCTTGTTTTTTGGCTGCATAATGATCCCCTAATTGCTAAACACACTTCCTCTTGACCAAGGAGACTCACTTCAAAGCAAATTAGAACACAGTGTTTGCTTTCAGCCTCTTAACTAATGTCTAGTCTACTTTGGTCCAAAATAAATAGAAAACAGCTTTGTCATTTTAATATTTAAAAAGTTTTCTGTCTCCTCTCTCATACAAGCAGACAAAACCACTTATTAATATTTTCAGTGAAAGTGAGAGCAGAATGTATTTTCAAAGGTTAGACTGTGGCAACACACTACATGCTTGGGATGGCACTCCAGTTTGAAACAAGTGGCATTTGTAAAAGCATATTTATCCTGGCTTGTGAATTCTAATACTATAAAAGTAAAGAAAAACATCACCAACCCAGTTGTTGTGTATCTTACTCTCTACCATACAGTAAAAGAAATAATGCACTTATGAAAACAAATACTCATAGTAATACATAATTCCATTCAGAATATTTCTGTCTTAGCTCAGAATGAGTTTATATACTCCCAGAGGGAATATCCAAAGAAACATTACTATGTTCTATTTTCCATTTACTAAGTGGAAGTGATTAGAGCAAACCTTTAACAGTACCATAAGCTTTTCCATGGTGCAATTTGAAAACATTGCTCCATTTATTTTCCTCAAGCTTATGTTCTTAGTCAGCAGGTTCTTTATCTTCAAATTGCTGAAGACTGTATATCTGAAAATACTGACCAATTTATTACCCATTTTTCATTACTATTCTTATTTGTACTTTATGTGGGTTTTGTTACATCTTCAGCTGCTGTTTCACTGCCTTCAGCTGCACTTTTAGGTTTTACGTACCTAAAATATTTTAAGTTTCCAAAATAGGGGAAGGGAGGATAAGGGAGAAGGAAGTGCACACTGAGAAAGCAGTGAAGAAATCAATCAAGAAAATTCCTGAAGACTTTGAGGATGCCCAGGGCATGGTCAGGAGTCAGCTGTGAGACACAGCAGATTACAGACTGGTGGCTCCATTACAGTGAGAAAAAATTCCTAATATAAACTGTGATACACTGTGATAAAGGCTCCTCTGGGAAGTTTGTTAGGCTATTATGTGGGACAGAATAATCCAACGATTCTTTCATATAAGACTTGTGAATTTTAGCTCATCAGAAAAGTATCTAAAACTCAGTCCTTCAGTTGCACAGCAGAATCATACTTACGCTGGTCGATCCTCCAGAATCAAAGCAGTTGTTGACAGTGGTTCAAACTCAATATTTTTACGTCTTGCTGATGGGGGTGGAGGTTTATACATTCTTCCTGTCCGTGCTTCATATTCCTAAACAACATTATTGATAAAAATTAAATTTCAACTTTCAGCCTGACTCCAAATTAGTAAGCATGATATTACTAAATGCATAAATAATTTCATATTATATATTTTTACATTACTTAATAAGACAGCAAGTGGCAAACACTACAAGCTGAACTCACTGATAGCAACAGTGCAGCTTTCCAGGACTGCTAAGTAAAGATGAATGAGAAAGCAGTTTCTTGTATCAACTTAATCTTTGATCTATTCTAGTTCAAAATTTCAACTGAGCATCCCAGGATCAGGTAGTAAAGAAATCTGCATAATCTACCCACCTTAGTTAGTGCACAAGTGTATTTAAGTAACATGTGAAGTTGACAATAAAAAAAACCCACCACTAATCAAGAACATGCATCTCTTTCCATTTCTTCCTCTTGATTCCAGCCCTGCTTAAGATCCAGTACACCTCACATTCCTGAGGCCTTGAACAACACCATCACACCCACATTAACC
The DNA here is from genome assembly GCF_963513975.1 of Fringilla coelebs. Lineage (NCBI taxonomy): Eukaryota > Metazoa > Chordata > Aves > Passeriformes > Fringillidae > Fringilla > Fringilla coelebs. The sequence continues at coordinate 20,692,078 of NC_140066.1, read as the reverse complement.
AGAACCACCTACACTACACTCAGTGACAATATACCAGTATTTATCATTACATGTCTGTTCCATATCATTTCCTTCTGCTGAGGTCAAAACATGCAATCTACTGAAAAAGAAATATTTTACTGCCTCCAATACACACAAGATTCTGAGGAAGAAAGAATTCTAATCCTTTGACCACAACAGCAACTCAACGAAACAAAAATATGACACAATCCTTAGGAAAAAAGCTAAACAGAGCCAGATAAAACATCAAATCTCACATCCCCTTCTTTTTTGCCTCTGTAAATAAAAATTTACTGCCAAGTTAATGGAATAATATGCATCAACACCATTTAGCACATTGAAACAAGTACCTTGAACAACTGGACACAGGATTGATAGAGTTCTGTTGTCATTTAAACTCAAAAAAAAAATCAATGCTCACCATTTGAATGAATACACATATTCTCCAGCCTAAAATTATTTCATTCCACTTTAAAATAGAAACAACATCAGTACTCCTGTCACGCTGTATACCTCAGGACACTCCAGTACATTTGTAAATTAGGAATGTATCCTGTGATAACACCCAGAGATCAGCATCCAGGCTGCAGCACAATAGCAATGCCATCCCTCCTGCTCTTGGCAGAGGTTCTGATTTAGTCCCACACTGTCCTTTGTAACACGAGTCACCAAATCAAGTTCATTTAGTGGTCAGAGATGAGGAAGCTCAAACATTAGCCACCTTTTCAAAATCTCTACATATCTAACTTGCATGCAAAAAAAAAAGGAAAAAAATAAGGAAAAAAAACATTAAAAAAAGCACTGCAAGATGTATATCAGAAATGAAGCCACTCTTAAGCCATTTTTTTAACACAAGCAATACATGTGAACAAAGTTAGTGCTTCCAGCTATCACCTGTGCTAAGAACTGATACACTATTTCCAAGGCAACAGAGAAAGAAAAAAACAAAAATTCAAAATTCTTCCACAGAGATTTTCACTAAAGGCAGAACTCATCATCCAACTGTGTTTCTGAAATTACACATAATGAACAGTTGGATTTCGTAAAAAGAGATCACATGGGCAGAGAAGGAAAACTCTCAGTGTTATAAGAAAGAATCAATACAAGAGACCAAAATAGCCTCAGGCTCAAACTGTTGTGGCTGCACATTCCCCAAACTGAAATACATTCCAAAGTATCAGAACCTTCCAAGGGAAGATGCTCTTTCCTCAAGAAGCCTGTGCTCTAGGATTAGATCCCACAACCATCAGATGTGTAGAGAACTCCTGCAAATAAAGTATCCATTTTTTTCTGCAATACTTTATATGACTACATGTAAAGAATCCAATATCCTTAACTGTGCATTTAATGCAGAATCTAAAAAACTTGAACTGACATAAAACTTCACTTTGAAAGATGTGAGCTAATATTCTCCCATAACAAGGTAAAAGTACAATTTAAAGTCAAATGTTTTGTTAAATGCTTAACATGTAGGGCATGAGCCAGAAGATAGAACAGTTGACAGCTAAGATTCAGGACTATGTAAAACCTGTATATGTAAAAAAAAAATATTTTGGAAGTGTCACATGTATGGTTTCACAAGAAGGTTATTTAAAAAAATCTTTATTGCAACATATCAGGAATTTATTGAAAATTCCAGAACACTTCCTAATTCCAAAATTAAGAAAAACAAATTTCAGCTTTAATAAAAAGTTATCTTACTAAGTCTGGAATGTCATCCTGTTATCCACTGCCAATAATTAACTCAGTAAGAAGCTAAAAGCATGTTTTTCCTGAAAAGCACTGTAACAAGCACTGTGACTGAATACTTCAGAGTGCTTCAATATGTGGAGGGACTTGCATTTCTGGTATTTATTCCTGCACAGATACAGATAAGCCTATTAAATTACAGACAGGTAACTGGGGCTGGGAAAACATCTTTTGCTTATAAACTGCATTTGTTTAAGAAGATAAAGATATCTCAAATAGTATATTCTTAAAACAACAAAAAAACCCCACCCAAAAACCAGAAACCCAAAAAACCCCACCCCCTACCACCACAGCAAAGAACACCAAAAAAATGCCCTGGTATTCTAAATAATAATAACAAAAAGTAAATAAACCCACAGAGGTCTTTATTGCTTGCACTTTTTTCTTATCTATATGGAAAACATGCAAGTCTGAAGTTTCATTCATCCTTCTGCTGTAGCACCATAAAGGACAGTCAGACCATTGAGAGTCATTTTCAATACCTCCAAAGAGTACTGGATTGCTCTGTGTAACATAAAAGTAACTGCTCATAGCTTCCTCTTCCAATACTTAAGCCAACAACCTTAGAGAAAGGAAAACCAGTTGCACTGCAGCATTCCAAAAGCATTAGTAGACCTGAAGTAGGGTATGCTTGTAGGGGATAAAGTGTTTAGCTAAGTGTGAAACACAGGGATTCAGTGTTAGAAGACAAACTTGCATGTACAGAGCCCAAACTATACAGCTGTAAAGGAATAAATACCAACCATAAAATTCAACATGAACCTGGAATTAAGTTTGATCTATTTATGATCCAACAACAAAAGCTGAACTCCTGGGAATGAGTGATAAAAGCCTTTGGTTACAAGGACTATGAAAGTTCTCACAGTACCAATTATACAGACAAAACACCACACATCCAATTATGTTGTGGGTATGCTGGAGGAGAAAGGCATCTCATGTGTAGAGAATTTATGCAACTAAAGAATGCAACACTAAACAAACTTCCCCTGTCTTAAGGATTGCCTCTATTTAAAGTAGATGTTGAGGCATACTAATACTCCAATTAAACATCCTTCTAATGTGCTTTCTCCTCTCTAATGCTAAGTCTGATCCTAAAACAGTTTTTATTCAATCAACTGTGACTTCTGCTGACGGAACAGAACTGGGATTGCCATATATTGTGCAAAAGGTTTTAAACCTCGCCCTTCTACACACACATGACTGGAGCAGAAGGGTCTATGAAACATCTATATGATTATTTTCATTATGTTGTACAGCTAACTAGATATATAATCAGAAAGATTATAGGCCTTCATTTGAATCAGGGCTGATTATCTAAGAATAGAAGCATTAATAGAATCACCTAGGAGTGCATCCATGTAAGAAGAATTTCTGCTAATGAATAATCCTACATCAGCATGCATGTTGCCTCCAGGTTAAATGTTAAAATTGCTGAGATAGCATTGGCTGTAAAGTGATTATAAACAAAGAAGTGTTTATAGCAAGAGTAGATGTCACTTAAAAATCCTGTGAGTCATAAACTAGACATTTTCCCAGAAATAAGAATTTCAGATGCTGTCAGGACAGGCAGAACAGTACATTCTTGCCTAATTTGCAGGTGAAATAGAAAGAACAGATGTATTGATGGAGAAGAAAATACTAATCTTCACACAGTACAAAGGGACAACCAAACAGACACTTAAGAGTTTCTAGGTCAATCTTCCAAAATTAATGCCATTCACTTTCAATTCTTTGTTTGCTGTATTTAATAACAGAATAACAATTCTTTGTTTGCTCACTTAATAAGGTGCATCAAGTTTCATCTTTTGTTTACAAGAAGCCACCGGGTGTGGACCCAATAAAGACATGGTGCGAGTGGCCAGGCCATGTAATGTGAACCACAGGCACCAGAATCAACCAGCAGTTACAGGACTGCTCTGTTTCACAGTTCCACAGAACTAAAAAGCCAATCTGTACTATTCATATTTAACACAGAGCGCAGAATTACAGAAAAAGTTAACACAGGAATGGGCATGCACAATTTCAGAAGGATCCAAGTCACACAAATAGATAATGTAAAATGTAACAAAAGCTTCAATAGCTACACTTTTCTAGTTTTCCAATTGCACATTGGAAATAGTGAGTAAAAGCATTTGGAGTTCTGAAGTGCCACTACTAATAGCTTGTGTGGCTCAGAGACATTATTAGAAGATTCTAATATATAAATTTTCAAATGTAATAATTCATTCAAAAATATTACAAATTAAACCTTTCAAAAACTTTTACCATTAAACAATGAGGCACAGCAAACATAGAAAGTAAATTACTGTCAAGCTCTATGATTACCTGTTTCTTGCTATCCAAGAACATGCAATATAAACAATAAACAATAATTCTCTATCACTTCAAGTTGTTAGTGAGATTCACATGTGAAACTTGTTTATTTTGTTAATGGTTTTTAATGAGTTGATGGTTAGTGCCATAAAATATTCATGCTACTGTGAAAATGTGATGTTTGTACTATTTTCATGAGTGCTACACAGTCCCATGCATGGCATCAAATACAACTACAAAAAGTATATATTAAATTTCATACCCCTGTGTTTAATAGACTGAGAGCAGATATTGACGCAAGACTGCCAGAACTGTCATCCTAATAAGAAAAACAGAAGCAGAGCCTTAGTGAATAAATAAAGGAAAAGACCATTACAAAACAGAAATATGCAATCCAAAATTTAAATTCACATGTAGAGTATTTAGCTTGTATGCTTGAAAAAACATGGATGTGTCTGCTCCTCTTCCTTTTCCAGCCCTCAAAAGAGACACATATACAAAAACTTCCCACTTGTGCAAGATCCGTACAGACATCGACTGGATTGTTCTTCTGCTTTAATTGATGTTTTATATTTTCAGTAGTCAGCCCCTTTGCCCAAAGGGAGATTTTTTTCCATGGTGCTTCTCAGATGCTTGATAAAGGCAGTCCCTGATACACCCTGTGTCTCCCTAGCACACACCACTCACAGACATTAGACTGAACTTAACCACAGCCTTGGAAGGTACATGCTGTTAGAAAGGAAAAACAAAATGCTGCCCCCTGCCATGTTATCATTGGTAATTCTAAACTAAAAGCTCAAAAGTGGGCTGTACCTCAGTCTTGCTGGTGATAACAAGGATGTATTTGTAATGCTTTGAGCAACAGTCACTTCCATTATAAATAAGATTCTAAGCACTACTCAAGCAGCAAGGTAGCCAGGTATAAAAACAAGCCCAGCTACAGGAGACCCTGTACAACCACTCTGCAGCTCTGCACATTTCCAACCAAAGTCTAAGTTGGTTTTATATTGGAAAGATAAAAGCTAAAAGATGGGGTGTAGGGGAAGTGACAAACAAAGCCCACAGCTTTTAAGCCTTGAATTACAGCGCCTAGAAGAAGGAAAAGAAGGTTTTTAGCATTAATTAAACAGAACATATCTGCAGTGTTCAGAATAACAGAAACCATTTTAAAGGGCTTTCTTCTCCCTTGCCATACAATTTTTCCTTTTCCATACTGAAGTACTGTGCTAGCCTTGGAAGGATAAGATTTATATTAAAACAAACCAACGAAAAAACCCCACAATCTCACACTTCAAATAAATGTCCATGAAAGATTTACCACCTGAACCTATCCTTTTGGAATTCAATACAGCCTGCTTAGATGATGATTTTGCTTCCTCAGCACCTCAAGCTCAGCAGCATGGCTGCTTAACCTGCAAATGCTCAGTTCTTTGAGAGAAGAAAAAATCCTAAGATCATGCTTGACTAAGGAAATTCAAAGGCCCAAAAAATAAAATATAATGTCCGACCACATCAAAGTAAAATAAGTTTTATAATTTTTATTACCTCAATTTATATTATTGGTTTCCTCCAAATCCAGCAACTTTCAGGAACAGAAATGAAAATACATACCTATGTATGCCTATGCTTTCTTTTTCAAGCCTTAGTAAGAGAACAGTTGCTTCAACACTCATTGTAGTTGTTCTTAAAGACTTTGTTTTTAAAAAAAAAACAGCAGTCAGAAGAATTCGTATCAGCAGAGTCAATACTTCCATATTATTTTCAAAACACTGATCCCTTCTCCCCTTCTAAGGTACTCCCCTGAAGATGCATTTGTGCCACCAACACAGCACTGACATCGTAAGAAGTTCTCCTTAACAAGTTTCCCTTGTCAAAGCAACTTGGGTCATCCTGGCAGTAGGAGGTGAACTGTATTTTATGGCCTTTATGCAAAATAAAAGAAAGCATCTGTCACTCTGAGGTCCTACCAGTTCCACTACCATTTTACTGACAAGATAATCACTGAAGAAATCTAAAACACTGGGGAATGTCTATGGTTTACCTCTAGAACAGATATTTTACTGACTACACATGTGATAATTGAATGATACGGGACATTTCTTGAGAATCTGACCAGCTACAACATCTACAAAGAAAACCATCCCAGCCTTCTCACTGCTTCTGGTATGGCAAATTGTTATTCAGGTGTTATTGCAAGATCCAACAGCCCCATTTATTATCAGTCCTTGTTTCAAGGCAGTTTGTTACCAATGTATTTCTGCCCTGTATCTGGCAAACAGGCAGAATACGACCTTTCTTTTTTCTCCAGTAGCAGTGCAAGGTGAGCCAACATGGCCTCTAAATAACAATTTGCTTAAGAACCACTCCTGCAAAAAAGCATTCAACAACTTCTCTGAGATAGTCAGTCCTTTGGTTTGCTTACAAACACACACACACATACACACACATTTTATATGCAATAAGAGCATTGTGCACTTTTAAACTCTAACAACCAAGACTGGAGGGAAGAGTTAATATTGCAAGCCAAAATGTTTGAGTCATATGAACACTGATTCAAACCACATCTGTTCCTCTGAAGAGAAGCCTCTGAAAACCCTTGTCCCTGGGAGACCACGGGAATTCTGCCGAATCAATGACTGCAATTTCTCCGTTAAATCTCAGACTGGAGATGATAACACTGGAAAAATATTCAAGTGAAGACACTTACTTTTTTTAGCCCTCAGGTATTTAATTTTTGTAAATATTTCAGAGCCACCTCAACATGTTTTCAGAGGCTAGATGTAAAACAGTGACCCAGTCGAAGCTAGTAATGGACTGTCAAAGATTAAAACCTTCAATTTTGTACACAAGGTGACAGCTATTGGAAAAGATGGCTTCACTTCTCAACAAGCAGTCATTGCTAAAAATCACTGCAAGCTTTTAATGGCGTGGCAGATTTAAGTAGAAAAAAAGCTTTTCTTTTTCCACTTAATTTAAGGCTGCCACTGAGAGGAGCATTATTAAAACTGCTGATAAAGCAATTTTGGTCTACATTTTGCTTGCTTTTTATATTGCAATGTGTAATTGCATATTTTGAGTTTACTTTAATTCAGGCATATTATGAAAAGCCCACCATACTGCTTTAAACACATTAATAAAAAGTATGCAAGCCTGCCTTAATAAAATAAGGTAAACCTAATGACTTGATATTCAGAAAATTTTTTATCATAGATTAAAAGCTCTTTTCTTTAACTATAAGCACAAAAACTGAAATTGTGCTTTTTTAAACAGAACCTGGACTTTGGTGAATACATTCCAAAATGTTATATATCAGCCCACAAGTCTGTTTCTGCTTTAAATGCTTCTGCATTAAAGTATTTCAACAGTCTAATTTAAAGCAGATTTCTGTACAGACTGAAAAGAATTTACCAAACTGATCATTAATGACAACATGCCTCTTATAATAGCTAGTTTTATTAGCTGCAGTTCATGAAAAAAGGCACACTTCCTAAAACCATCAAATGCATTTGACATTTGCAGTCCTGGGGAGTTGTTTTCCCTTTTCAAAAAAACAGTGAAGGAAAGAAGCCCAGAGGAAGGAGATGTCCAGCAAAAGAGTTGGCCTCAATCACATCCTGCTTGGGCAGCTCTAAATCCAAGGAGAGATGAGCGTGCCAGCAGCTGCGAGTGGGGAGATGCAGCTGCCAAGAACTTCCAACCTCTGACCCAGTTTGAGGGAGCGCATCGCGCCCGAGGCGGCGCAGCTGCACGGCCGGCGCGGCAAACCCCGCAGGCTGCCGTGCCACAAAAACATTCATCAGCTTCCACACGGCCTAAGAGGCTTGCAAAGAAATCATTTACAATCATGTTCATTAGGCACTCTCTGAAGGCACAGCTGGCTGGCATCGTCATCTGAAAAATGTCTGAAACAGTATCCCCAATTAAGTTCCCAGATTTTCTTGGAGGTTATTCAAGATAATACAAGCACTACCTGACTTCTCTGGAAGTGAAGTTGTCATATAGCAGTGTCTACTTGATAGACAGTGACTGGGAGCCACAAGCATTCATTTAAATGTGTTCAGCAATTTACTACATCATCCTTACCATAACATAAAGAACAAAGGAGGTTCCCTTCAGCCAGGATGGAAAAGGGACACATAAGCCCTACCAGTCTTTTGGCTATACATCTACAATGATGCAATTTTTCTCAGTTTTACTAATAGGAAAGTGCTTTATGATATTGCCATAAAACTTTGTTGTAAGTATTATCCTTATCCAAAAGACTTCCTCCTCCTATTAATTGCAAAGTCTTTCCTGTGGTGAGTTAATTTTTCTTGCAACAGGGCTTCTTAAGATCTCATCTTTTACACGCAGGATGCTGACTCATTACTGAGTTTCCTTAATCAAGGGTTTGTTTGCACCCTCCCTAAGCTGGCCACTGACATCAGTAAAGTGAAAGGACCATGTCCAACCACGAAAAATAATGTTCAGGAATGGCAAGATTTGTGCCATAAACTCTGCCATGAACAGGCAGCTTTCCTACCTTCTTGTAGTCTTAAACCTAAGGTTCATTTTAAAAAGATGGCGAACAAGAAGTAACCAGGGTTCTGGCCACAAAGAGCTAAAAAACTGGGGGGAAATGTGGGGTTTCTGTTTCAATTATAGCTGATCCCTCCACTCTGATTTAGAAAGTCAAAGTGCAAGTTTGGAGAGACATTCCATGTAGGTTATGAAGTAACCTAACAGATGCACAGAATTGCATGTAAACAAAACACATTAAGCTTTAATCATACTTCTGTCAGCTTCTTGAAGGCCTTATATTCTTTTCACTCACATCTCCAGCCTAGTGAGGAATTAGTCTAGAGACTACAGTCAGCCATTTGAGGTGAAAATGCTATTCCCCACTGATCTTCAATAACCAAGTGTGCTACATTCATTCTAACCCATCACCAGCTTAGCAAATTCCAACATTTTTTGAGAAAATAAACCATCAGCTTTTTTTCAAGGGCATATGCACAAGGCATAAACACACATGCAAGACATTTGACATATGCTAATTATAGAGATACTGGGGTCATTTCACAATTTAAAATCAAATTTCTTTAGGTATGTAGCTCTAACTGTGTGTAGAGCACACTGCCAAGCTGGTTCCCCTTTGACAACTGTATCTTTTAGCTCATGAGGCTTTAGATAAAGACCATGCATGCTTTAGCCAAATAGAAAGCTAAAACTATTAGCTGTTACTGGTACTTTACTCAAGATCATGTAAATCCAACAGTGACTCTAATCTGGAAAACATTATAGCACAAACCACATGACTAGGAACAACTCAATCATGGCTAAAGATAATACATTGTTGTAATATATTTGCTTTTCTGACACTTTGGATGAGTTAAAAAATAGGACACTACCATTTAAAACAAACACTATCACTGAGGGAAAACAGAATAAGAAAGTAGGACTATTTCTTCAGATCATCATCTTCAACAGGTTGCCCAGGAAAGTTGCAGATGTCCCATCCTTGAAAGTGCTCAAAGTCAGGTTGGACAGGGCTTAGAGCAACCTGGTCTACTGGAAGTTGTCTGCCCATAGCAGGGAGAGCAGGAATCCCTTCCAACCCAAACAGTTCTATTATAACATGATCTCCAGAAGAAATATCTTCATTACTAGAAAACAGTAAGCAGATGACAGGTAACACTGTGCAGATTCTCCATTTCTCAGGATGGAAGAGACATCTGGATTTTACCACAGTATTTTCACAGCACAAGGCCAACAGCATGCACCTGCAAGCAAAGCAAGAATGCTTGCCCGCTCCCACCCAAAGAGGAAAACCACTTAAATAAGAAAACTGTATTTGAAAATGTAGAAAAGGCATTCAGTTTACTTCACACTACGAACCATGGAATAATTTGGGTTGGAAGGGATCTTTAAAGGTCACAGTTTCAACCCATTGTCACAAGTCACATTGCATTAAAGTCCTTCAAAAAGATCCTCTCATTTTTGACTTTGGTTGCTCCTTAAACACCCTCTTTGCCACAAAGCCCCTTCTAGGAAATAACTGAACACTGCCTCATTCACAGCCATTTACACCTGCCAAACACATCAGCTTATTAGGAATTTAAAAAAGCAGACAGAGAAAGCAGCCCTCAAGAGATTCAAGTTACTGTTTTAACCAACACAGGGGACATTTATATTTCTTATGTCAACAAATCTTTCAGCTTCAAGTTTGCACACTAACATTACGGTAACGATACATTACCAATTGATCCCCTTTGAACACTGACATTTTAGTATTATTTTATCAAAGACAGATTCCACAGGAGCAATTATACGGACGTGCAGTTTTGTGACAGAGGAAGGAAATCAGAGGTATCTTTGTGAAGCATTCCAGTAGCTCAAAACCAAGTTGAATTTACAGTATTATTTTGCAACAAAGTATCTTGAGTGAGATTAAAACTTTAAATTTAAGAGGATTACATGTTTCAGAATTCCAAGCAATTTGTCACAGGTCACCTACATAGGAAGTCTTCCACATAAGGATGGCAATGGAAAAATGAGTCATACTGCAGCATACCATGTTAAATAAGACAAAGTTTTATGGGAAATTAATGCAAGTTCTCATGTCTTGACAAAAACAGCTTAAGCACCTTTTGAACATACGCCACCTTTTTGTAAGTACTTTTTATAAGTACTGAGATGTACTGAAGAACGCACTAAATAATCATAAAACTCAAATTCCTTAGTAACTACTATTACTTAAACAAAGCTCCAAAAGAATGTTCTCAGTGCACTGTGGTCATTTAACACCAATGTGGATATAACAGCAGAGAAACGCAGTACCTGTGTGTTATTTTTACAATTTTCCTACCTTGAGTTGTGTGATGTTTACTCACCTGCTGAATAATTTTGGAATCTTTTGGAAGGTTTTCCCTGGGTGGGACTTTTCCAAACAACTTCCAACCAGGAGCGCTTTGGACAGCAGGTTTGAGTTCCTTAGTCCTTTTAGTAAAGAAGTTTCTGAAAAGAGAGGAAGGATTTTGTTTTGTTTGTTATAAACATATAAACAAGGTATACTGTGCCTACTTACATTTCTTCAATTTCTCCACCAGTTCACCACTTGGGTGAACTGTAGAGATTTACTGCTCAGCAAATGCATAGTGCATTCTGCTTTCAAATAATTAATTTGAAGTGGAGCATCTTTCATTTGATGCTAATATTTGTATTTAACACTCAACTTTACCTCTAAACCACTTTATGCAATACCAGAGCTTTATTTTAGAAATAGCAGGCACTTTCTTATATATAAACAGCACACAGCAGACTCTCAAACTTTTATTTGGGGTGTGCTTTAAGCGTTTCTTCCTGATTTATTTGGACACTGAAATGACAACAGCTGAAAAACACCCTGTAACTTAAGAGATTTTTTTTTAATGGTGAATTATTACTTCTACCAGTCTTCACACCTTCAACTTTCATAGCAGGGCCTAGAAGACCAGGAAATAATCACACAGCTCCAGTTTAGCAGACAACTTTTATCAGTGCCTAAAGCAATTACACTCAGAGGCAGATGACTGCATTGCTCTTACTTTTTAGAAAGCCAACTATCACAAGACTGTGTTAGTGACCACTTGTCAGATATTCAGCTATACTATTTGACTCCAATCACAAGTTCCCACAGAGCATGTTATGTACAAGTGCTTTAAAAATGAAAGAAGTGTATTTATTCTGAATACTGGAAAGTTACTTTCCAGAAACTCTTAACACAAAGGGATTAAAAGCTCAGTAGCCTGTAAGGTTATTTCTCAGGAAGCTTACCAGCTGACCTCAGAGAACAGAATAGGGGGGTACTTTTGGTGGAAGATATTTTTGTAGAGTTAACTAGCTAACTTCACACTCTTCTTCTGGAATGAGATCCTCAGATTTATTCCTCACTTAATGTATTTGCTCTATTTTAAAATTGGAAGCAGTCATGTTTGTGTACAGCAGAGAGTCTCTTAGCTTTGCCCAGATAAAAGGAGCATGCTTCAACAACCACAATCTGTCTGAAAAGTGCTCAGGGCTCTTAAATTCCAGTGCTGTCAGGGTTTCTGGCCAGGCAGCATAGTTTTACATTTAGGAATTATTAGTGTTTGTAAGACCTTGTGTATGTATAGCTTCATACACAAGCTATCTTTTTTGTTCCCAGAATGTTTTTTGTTATTTGGGAAACAAGCAAACGTCTGTCAAAAATCCCTTCAGTGCAAGTTTGTGTGAATGAACTCTACAGCCTGTGAGCTTGTGTGTAGTTGAGGATCTAGCCACCAGCAAACAGCAAGCTGGAGAGAAGGAGGAGCTGATAGAACATGGAAGCCTCCCAAAAACTGATAAGCTCAATGGTGGTCCCATGGAATCCAGAAAAAAAAATCAAGAAACCCAGAACACCGAGACTCTCTTCACTCCATTTGAGGCCACTGCCACTCACTACCATCATCAACAGCTTGTCAAAAAAAAAAATAAAAATTAAAAGACTGCATTCAAGAAAACAGCAGTTGCTATAGGCAGGCAGGCAGTACAGGATTACACACACACCTGATTGATGAGAACACCATGAGAGCCTTTTGTGGAAGCCCCACAAAAGAGAATAGAATCTGTCGGTGCCCCACTACACTGTACCACTTCTGTGAAGGTCTCCCAGATGTTGTTCCAACCCAATTACTGGGAAAGCATGTTTGGGAATAACTGATTGCATGGTTTGAATAGTCATTTGCCATTAAAGAAATTGAGCCATTGCTACTAATAATAGTTTAACACAAATTGTTCTAGAAAGCATTGGTTGTGATCCACACATCCCACAACTCTGTCCCCATCAGAGAAATCTGTGATATCTTCATCCATCCCTGTGGAAGCCAAGTTAGTGCTTAGAAGCTCCAAGACAGTGGTTTCTGATATACAGCCTGGAAAGGAGGAACAGTGAAAAAGACCAGCCATGGCACCCATGCCTTTGAAAAAAAAAACATCCTCAGTCAATCCCAGGACTGCACACTATTAGTGAAATAAACAGATCCACTCTGTAAGACAAAAAAAAAAGTGTGCTTACATAAATAACAAAGGCTCATTTCATAAGGACGCTTTTCACAGTGCTTTACATTGTCTTCAGGAGGCAAGGAGGAGCATTCAAAGAATAAACAACAAAAGACAGAAGTTTTCTAAAGACAACATGTCACTCTACACTACCCCACAGCCTTTCCCTTAGATCTGCCACAGCTGTATTTGAACTTCATTAGAGAAGACTTTTTCCCCCAAAAGCAGGTATGCAGGAAGGTACATTCTGAAGTATCTGTCTTGATTTCACAGGCAGCAAAAACCACCCAGTCTCTGTACATACTATGGAACACCACCAGGGTTACTTGGCAGTTGAACTCCACTGCCTCTAGCATATGTAGAAGCTAAAAGATGCATTTGATATTGATGGCAATCTGTCACTGTATCAAAACTGGTTCATTTTTAACCAGGTAGCTGGTAGATTTTTAAAAGGAAAAAATGTGTAAACTTACAGATTTTTTAAATTAATATTTCAATACAGAAAGATTTAGGCATGCTCATGGCTTTTACAAGATTTAATTAATCAGTTTTTTTAAACAAATAAAACATCAAAACAAACCTTCCTTAATGTAGTCTGGAAGGAAAGAAGTTTTACTTTTACTGAGCACATATTCAATGAAGTCTGTTTCTTGTGAAGGTTAAGAGCCGGTAAAACTTTGTATCCTGTCAGAATAAACTTCACACAGGAATTCTAATCCGAAAGAAATTAATGAGAGATTACAAATAAGCTTTGCTGAAGATGGAAGGACATTTCTTAATACATTGTTTTGGCAGCTAACAATATCACATCTGGGGTGTTCTTGACAGCAGCAAAGATTTACAAAAGCCTTGTTAAGGAACAGCATCTGTGAATGCTTACAAGTTGCATTCACTGAACTGCAGGAAGTCTACTAGATTTGATGTATTTGTTGCTGCTTAGAATATTCATGAGTCTCACAGATCCCGGGAAGAGTCAACCATTGAAATGGCTGAAAAGTCAAGAGCATTTTGGTACAGAATCTCAAAATCCATTTGAAAACCTCAAAATTCCTTAAAAGAGAGCCTGCACCTTAGAACAGAACAATTCTTTCTGTTGCAAGGACCCATGGGATAGAAGTATTAAATTAGCTCATTGATTTAAGCTCTGGTTTACAAAAGCCCAGGGGAAAGCTGCAAGAGGTTTTTTTTCCTAGTTCTTTTATATAACACATATTAACACCCTCAAATGACACTCCAAAATGTTTCAGTAGGTGCCTTGAAGAGCTCAAAAGCTAAATGAAGTGCCACAGAATGTAAGTTATTGGCACAGACCAAGACATCTATTGCTAGCATGCTTTGTATTACACTAAACAAAAACCTGTGGGCTGTGATCACACCACTGCAAGAGCTGTAATGACAGCTATGACTGGTAGTTTTCCCCTTATTTTTAACTGTGCTGCTTCAACTATTCCTGCCTGTGCCCAGGACAGTCTGTGCAAGTTTCACCATACCAGTGGTACAGCAATTCAAAAATGTTAACCATTTCTACAGGTGACATTAACACTATGTTCTATTAATGAAATTGCTGGGTTCTATTCCACTTTTGCTTTTGAAATTACTTTTTTGTTGCTATTTAAGATTAATTAGTGCAGTCTAAATGCAATTAGAATTAAGTCTCAGAAGGGGATAGGTATAACTTGATACTTTTTTTTAATTTACTTCGATTTTTTAAATTTACTTTGGGGTTTTGACTTCACCTCCCCCCCAAAAAAATCTCAACACAAAAAACTTCTGATTTCCAAGTAGCTATAAGTCAAGAGGACGACAGATTTCCAAGATTTAGAGGAACTTACTGGAAGATATGAGACAATCACTTCAACTTTGACCTTAAATTTTATCCAAAACCAGATTGTGCTGTATTTGCACAACAGCCACTCAAACAAAGCTGGAGTGCTCTGAACTGCAGCAGGTAAGAATGGCTCAGGGTAGATCCATCTGCAGCAGTCTGCCTCTAGGTATAATTGCGTCACCTCTCCACAAAAACAAGAGTTTGACAAGAATCTTTTGACCAAAAATGTCAAACTAACCTCGTTTCAAGCTACACATCATTTTGCTACAGCTCTTTCAACAAAGATAACATACATGGATCTTCCCTTTGTACAGCTCCACTGTGTGCCACAAACAGGCTAGCAGTATTCCACTGCTTTGTGCATGCCAGCAACACCTTAAGCAGCTTTCCTTCCCAATCATTCAATCATTAGAGCTCCATATACAGGCTCAAGCTTCAGCTATTCTGACACTTTTAGCAATCTATAGACAGATTTCAGGTGTAGAGGAAGGTTGGAGTTACACCTGAGCCTTTTAGAATGAATATCAGTATAAAGCATATTAACAATGAGACTACTTTTTTCTAATTTATTCATCTTGCACTACACAAAAATAGCAAAATTCAAGTGGTCTTCGAGGAGAGCATAAACCATGTGATTGTCATCACTGTTATACATGAGGAAAGTATACTTCCTTACAGTTCACTTTAATATAGAAACTGATTTCATTTGAAATGCTTAAGTTAGACAGAAAAACCACCAAACAACCCAAACACACACACACAAACCCAACACAAACAAAAAACCAGAAAAAAACCAACCAACCAACCAAAAAAACCCAAAACAAAACCACTAAACTATGGGGACCCTTGGTGAACATACAGTGTGGGACCAAAAAAAACATCCTCTTTCCAAATAAAATATCCATAATTTAGGATTATTTTACCAATAAATTAATGCTGTGTTTATATCTCAATGCTGGAATGTAAACTACCATTCTCCGATTTTTCATCCTTACAAGATAACTTTGAGCTTGCTCAAAATGTTTACCCATTAATTTACAAAAAGAGACCTCAAGTTATACTAGCATAGTAAAAGTTACTTTTTTTAGATAAAAAGCTAACTGTCAAAATATTTTTCTGACTTTTACTTTACACACAACAATCTGGTATTCTGTCATTTTCCATCATCAATCATTTCTTCTCGTTGCATCTATCTTTCAAGAGCTTTGATAACAGGGAAGTTGTTATGCTGAGAAAACAAGATTTGAAAGACACGAGAACTGACAGAGGAAGTGAGGGCTGATTAGATTTTCCTTTTGATTAAGCACCTAGTACCTGTTAGTAAACACTGCATAATACAACTGCATCATTTTAAATCCAGGGAAGCAACACACAAACAGGAAGGAATCAGCATCCCATCAAGAACATCCTCACTCTATCATACAGAGGTTTTCCTCATAGAATCACAAAGGTTTAGAAGGGAAATCCAGCACAGAGTAATGTTACAAACAAGCACCAAGTTGGACAAAAAAACCCCAGTACATTTTCTCCGTGTTTTTAATATAGTTACAAAAATACAGTTAAAAGCCCTGAAGTTAAATTTCTCTGAAATAACATTAAAAATCTACTGATTACAACAAAACCTCAGAGCGTGTAAAAGGAATAAAGTAACAAAGTTCATTAAAAACTGTGTTTGTAATACAAAACAACTGATTTTGCATCCCCACAAAGAACAGAGTTCTGCTTGCACATGCCATCTGCCCTTGCTCCACCCCATGCTAATTTCTTAATAAGCGTCATAGGCATACAAAATAGGTGTATGTTTGAAACTTGCTGAAATTTGAATTAGCTGAAAGATGAGCTGATAAGGAAATGACTTGTTTACCCAACAATCTTTACCCAGAGAGCTGTATCAGTAAGGAGTTAGAAGAGGCATGTTCCAGGAATCGCTATAGATAAATTTTTACCGATAGAAAACCCTAAAATGAGTTGTTTTTACTTAAAACCATACTTTTAGAACAAATTCTGGAAACCTCTACGTGACTGCAATTCCATATTCTATATGGAATATTCTATAGCCAAAGACATAACAAGAACTACTACATTCATATTGGCATCTCTTTAGCAGGCACAAAAACTGCTTAAGAACACAGCAGAATTCTTCTCCATACCCAAGTCTTGGCCATTCTGTTATGCTCTCATGTGAAATAATTTGGAAATAACAGCAGACAAAAAAAACCCATTGCTTTATTAAGCAGAATTAGCCCCTCTGCTTTAAACAAGACTTTTCAATAATTCACATTCAGAAACAAAGGTAACTCAACTCTAAGCATAAATAATGAATCACTGAAAGGAAATAAAACCTTTTTGGTTAGCCACTCACAAAGCCTGCAGAGCAACAGGCATTCTACATTTTTAATTTCAATAGCTTCAAGCGTCAGCCCATTTTGATCCAACACATTTGTGATTGCTCTCAGCACAAGTTTCAAAGTTGGGCCCTATATTGGAAGAGATATGACCCCACCACTTTGCTACAAGCAGCAGCCAGATACAAGATTCCCTTTTAATTTTATTACCCCAACCACAGATTTGTTTCATGTTTCTAGTTTTAGCACCTTCTAGATGTAAAAATCTCTTTCCCTCTGCACCAAGACAGCCCAAAGAATATTCCAAACTACCCTCTCCAAAGGAGCTTCAATGTTTGCAATACTCTAAACCTGCAGTCTTAGATGCTACACAAGCAAGATTTTGGCCTCTCTCCTGTCCCCACCCATCTAACAAAAACAAAATAAGGAAATGAAAAATCCTGCCCAGAAAAATGACCATCCTCAGCAAGACCAAGCTTGTAGTACTTTTTAAAATTAAATATGATGTCTCCATTTATATTAGTGATCAACTAAAGCCTTGGCTGCAATTAGGTATACCTGAAATTTAATGCACTGTCAAGGACAGTTCTCAAGCTAAGGATTGAGAAGCTGGAAGGAGGTGGCTTCTGGCATCTTGGAGAGGACAAAGATTGACAGAACTATCATAGAACTGCACTGATGAGACTTAATTAGATCAACTCTCTTATCAAGCTCCTAGTGGATACCAGTCCCAAAGTGGCTTTACAAACTCTGCTGGCAGAACGATTTTACTACAGGTACACAAATACTTGGGAAGTTTTAAGAGTTGGAAGTGTTTAGCAGTATTACAGAACACTTTGTACAGAACACTCATTGATAAACTGTATTTTACCAGACTACATTCTGCTCCTAACAAAGAGCTGTTGCCCAGGTCAGCTTTACAAGCAGTTCAAGCATTCAAAAACATCCAGCATTCATACATCAAGCAGACACATAAGCAAGGTAACTGATGAGGTTAAATTTCAGAATGCTTTAATACAAATAAAGGAAGAGAATCAGCCTTTACTTTTCAGAGTGAAGTAGCAAAGCAGAACTTTATGCCAGACTGTTCTATCATTTTCATATTTGATCAGGCAGTTATAAAAGCTATTTTGACACTGCACCAGACACTATGGTCAATCTTCTCTAATAATGACCAAAGGTCACTTACCCACAGCATGTAAAGCAAAATCTTAGATCACAGCTGCGAGAAGTGGAGAATTTTACCAGCTGACTACAGATAGTGTAGTGTATCTGTATTTTATGGTATTTTTTGTATAGCCAGGAATATCTAATCCATCAATGTCACAGCTACTTAATGAGCAACATACTCCAAGCAAAACAATGATAGAGGAACAAGAACCCTTCATCCCACAAACCCACATAATGGAGAAGCCCATTTCTCCTCCTTGCACAGTAATGTACTACAATCCCTTCTGCTGCATCAGCTCCCACACCCTCTATACCTTGCAAGCCAATCCAGCTCACTAGTCCCACAGAAAACCATCAACACTTTTTCACTCTCCAGCCTATTGAGCAACAGCAGCTCACAGAGGATCATATAAATACCAGAAGCAGGGATGAAACATTTCCTTTGTTTCCTGACAATAGCAAATTCTTCAGTCATCCCACCAAGATATCGCACAAAGTACAACTCAATTAAACAAAGCACCTGAAATTGTTCTAGATGTGACTCACTTTCAGTTTAAGGCAAAACTCACCAGCTTTATCAGGGCAATCACTATACCTATAGTTCAAATGTTTCTATACAATGTATGCTTTCAAAACAAAGGTGATAAAGATTTCCAGTCTTTGACATGGCCTACAAGTCAGTGAACTGGAAGTTCAAACACAGGGCAGAGTTTTATTTTGAAGACTGTCCCAGGGGTGACTGCAACTCTGACCAGCCTGATTAAGCCTCAGTTAATATTTTTCCTTTCTGGTGCCTGACAGAGTGTCTGTCAACTACTGGATTGCACAATGTAGCACTACAGGCACTGCAGCACTCAGTGCATTGGGTTTCAGCTGCAACTAGCAATTCACAATGTATTTTGTGTCACTGCTTCAGTGATCAATTGCAGAAATACTACAAAACACAAGAATTAATTTTTGATCTATTAGCTGATATAAGAAGGCAGAGGACTGATTTAATTCAGTTTTGCCTGACAACTTTTCTAAAAATGAGGAAGAAATTTTCCGGTCTACCACTCCACTACTTACAGAATTTGAGGAACAACAAGTAATTTGCAAAACACAGTTTACAACAAGAAAAAGCTAGAATAATAGAATCATTTAGGTTAGAAAAGATCTCTAAGATAATTGAGTCCAACTATTAACCCAGCACTATTAGGATCACCATTAAACCATGTGCCCAAGTGTCACACCTACATGACTTTTAAACACTTCCAGGGATGGTGACTCAACCACAGCCTGTTCCAATGTTTGACTAGCCTTTCAGTGATGATGCTTTTCCTAATAGCCAACCCAAACCTCCCTTGCCACAACTTGAGGCTGTTTCATCTCATCCTATCACTTGATAAGTGGAAAAAGAAACTGACACCCATGTCACTACAACCTCCTCTCAGGCATTTTTGAACGACAAGGTCTCCCTTCAGTCTCCTGTTGCCCAAACCACCCCAGTTCCCTCAGCTAACTAAGGCAGACAGATGCCAGCCACACAAATACCTTTGATAGCAAGTGGCTTGCTTGAGTTTTAAAGCCTTCTGGCATCCAGCACACAAACTGCTTCATTACTGCCCAGCAGCAGACAGCCAAGATCCTACATTAATGAATGCATTAGGCAACTGAAGCAACACAGACAGGACAGAGCTTTGCAAGGTCTGAGGCCTGACCACAGCCAAGCTCAGACTGCCTATTCTACAGCTGGCCTTCAGGAAGTTTAGACCAACAAATGTCACAGGCAATGGGAGCCAACAAGGAAGCTTTTATTATGCAACATGATCAAAAGACACTCTTTCACTTACCCAAGAGCACATTAAATAAAACTTCCCAACATAACAATGGAAACTGAACATAGCTTCTTCTTAATAAAGGAGTACCTTGGAGAAGGGAGAAAAATTGTAGGAAAGTACTCCTCTAGGCTGCAGCTTTCAGTCAGGCCATAAGAAAGCAGGAAAGGAATTCAGAAGAACACCAGTCTGAGTGTTTGGCTCTCAGAAGTTCTGAAAGAATAAACTCATCTAAGACCATGAAAACTAGTTTTCTACTAATTGAAGTCACAAGTTCACCCACACAACAGCTATGCTCTTCTTCAGACTGTTACCCCAATATCAAGCCACAAGCAAAATGCTCTGCAGGTGGCTTGCACAGCTGACTGGTTTCTGAAAATACAGAGGCAAATTATCAGTCTCTTTTGCAGGCTCTCCTTGTGTTCAGACTTCATTCAAAAATCTGTAGGATTTTTATGCTGGAGCTCTCTCAGACTCTGAGAGGTTTGACTGAGCCACAGAAACAGGCAGTACTAGACAGATGAAGTCGAAACTGTGCTTCACTTCTTTAGAAAGCAGTAATAAAAAGATGCACAAACAGAGGCTGCAAAGTTTAAAGCAATGCCAACCACCCAGTTCAACAAACCTAGTCCCTTCCCAGCTGAACAACACACAAGATCAATTATGATAAATAAAAAAGGACAGATGTTTATATCGTAAACATCTCAGTAGTTCCAAGAAATTGAAGAGAGGAGTAACAATTTTTGAATCCACATAAATGAAATGTGACCAAAAACCCTTAAACTCCTTTTTAATTCTTGAGCAATCAGGACAAAATAACCTAATGAATAACTGGAACAGCCAAGAGAGCAAAAACATAAAACTATCATTTTCTTAGAGGCCAGCTGTGATTTAAGTGATCTCCTTTGGTTGTTATTTCCCATGTAAACCATTCTTCATTTAGTCATAGCCTATTCAGAAGAGATGTTCCATTCACTTTGTCACTACTCTCAATATACTCTGTAAGAAACCCTGTGACCCCAAATCAGCAGAAGAGACCAATGAATGAAAAGGCCTTCTGCAAAATGAAGGGGAGGGGGAGAAGAGAAGATGCTTTCAGATTAAGTTTAAATGCCTCTGTAGAACACTCCTGAACAAAACAAGCTATGATTCCAACAGTTGCTGCACACAAGACAGCAATTTAAGCTGTTTGGCTTGAGAAAATCCACACAGTCCCCCACAAAAAAAAAAACCCTACAGCATTAGTTTAATGAGAACTTACTTCATGAAAATTCATACTAGGATTACAAAACTCCTAGTGCAAATATATGTACCAATGTCGAATATAAAATTGTCCATTACACTATCCACCTAGGAGAGTAGAAAAATTGCTAACAATACTTTAGGCATTACAGATTGATGAAGACCATACATCTAAGGTTTCAGAATTGACATCTATTCAGGCAGCTTTTTTTCCTGGGAGTAGCTGGGAAAGACTTGCTGCAGACAGAAGCTGGAGCAACGTGGCCTTCTGAAACCTATCCAGAATTAAATCAACATAACATTCTTCTGCTTGAGCTCCTGAAATTTCACTTTGATTTGCTAGTCAACAGACATCCTAACCAAATTGATTCTCTGGGTGCATAGCATCTTATCTATGGTGAAACACTCATTGAAAGTCAGAAACTGGTCAACATGTGAACACAATGTCACAAAATAAATCATTCTTCACAAATGTCAAGGAAGAATCCACAGCAGAGCTTCTCAACTTGATAATATGAATGCCATTTCCTACTTTTATCAAGTTACTTATGTCTCTAACTCCAGAAAAAAAGAGTACTATTTGAAGTTGCCCATAGATTAGGGTCCAGATACCCTCGCTTACTTTTTCCAATCAGCTTTAATTCAAAGCAATTATATGTATCCATTTCTTCACTTAGGTCACAAAATTACTTACAGAAAGCAGGAACAACTGCACCCAAAAACAGAAGGGTGAAGGGTGCCCTCATGGTTTTCCAGGAAAGCTTTTATGTATTCCCTTAACCCTTCTAATTATCTTTCCAATACATTGACGGTATAGCTCTACTTTTTTTCATTTGGTTTGTTTTAATCTGGCCAATGTAAAAACAACACCAAAATCAAAAATAAAACACAAAAGTTTTTTCAGTAAGATCTGATCAAGATATAGGCACAGGCAACAATGGAATAGAAATTAAGCACCGTGAAGTGACCACATCAATCTGTTTTATCTTTACATGAATGGAAGGTTTAGAAGACCTGTCAAAAGGACAGCCCATTCCTACTTGATTCATTTTTGATCAAAAGTCCACTAAAGATTTTTCTTCTCCAGAGGTGCACAGTACATCCCCTGAAGTTTCATGATGATTTATGTATGCAGAGCTTTTCTCTAAGAGAAATGTCGATTCTGGTACTAACCCTTCACAAGACCCATCTAGGTAGATGCCTAGGTAGTGCAAACAGCTGCAAGTGGTACTTAGTAATAAATTGAAATATAAACTACATAGCTAGAGACACTACTGTGTACTGAGTAGTAATACTCAGTGAACTTCCCTGCAACCCTCCAGCCTCTGCCAAGGACATCTGTAAAGGCAAGAAGATTAGCAGCTTTTGAAGAACTACCTACTCACGGAACCACAAGGCTGTGTTTACAAAGAGGGAGACAAAGATGTGAGCTTCAGTGATTTCTTAGTGCTTTGTGCCTACAAATACTGACTTCTTTCAACTTTCCATCATCTCCTCAAGTGAATATTTTTCAGAACTTCTAGACAACAAATACAATCACGCTGGGCAATGAAAGAAGTATGAGACTAAAGACATTTTCCCTAAGAATTTGTGTGCCAACTAGCCATACATACTTGTAACTCCTTACACCTATTTCTCACAGCACACTCCAAAGACCTACAAGAAGTAGCAGTTATGAATTAACCTCATTGTGAATCTTAGGTGAATATTGGAACACAAGTACTTAGGAAAATGGTGCTCTACTACTAAAAAAAGCAACTATCACTGTTGTCAACAGTGAGCTTTGAATCTAGGAATAAGAAACTTTGCCAACTAGCAGATACCTAAATTTGTCTAGCAAACACACAATTCAGAAAGGTCAATATCTACACAAGCTGAAAAGATGTCTTGTACCTACCTGTAGAACTATGAAGTAGGAGTCATCTTTAGAAGAGGTTCAGAATCGAGTCTTTATCTCAGCCCTGGATTACTTGCTGCTGCGTGACCTTTTTGGTTTACTGTTTTGCTCTGTTCCTCAAAGCAGCACATTTAGAGCATACTGTAGTTAAGGTAATAATAATGGCTTTAATTCAACTGTCCATGCAATGTTCCTGCTCACTGAACCATTCTGCACCCAATGGGGATCCAGTAACCCAAGAACAGAGCATTGCCCTTGTAAGCTGCTGTGTAAGACCACAAACCATAAGAACAATGCCTGTATATGACTGCATTATGAATCATATGCAGGACTACAAAGCAGTGACAGGTGACTTCCAAGAAGCCATTTATTGCTCTGACCAAAACAGTAGCACATGGACAAAAGTGACCATAGCCATGCAATTTTCCTTGCCATGACACTCTGCTTCACATACTGATCTACTTGTGGCATCCCACTTCACATGTGAAGAGAAACAAGATGTACAGCAAAACCAATTATTTTTCTGTTAGAAGCAGTTAGTATTGATTTGACAGGCTTAATGATTTGGAACATAAACAACTTAAGATTCTAAGGCCATACCTAATACTTACCTGAAAAATAGTCCTAGTCACCACTGCAAACTTTCCCAGGATCTTAAAGTAATTATTAATGACAATCTCAAGGGCACAGCCACTCTCCCTGTCACAGAGTTTGGATAAGATGCATCTGATGACAGCTGCTTGCTTTTTCCCCCCACCTCACCTCATCAGTTTTCTCTCTGGTTCAGTGAATGAAGACAGACAATTAACATGGATTATTTCAAAGAACTATGAAGCAGGTCAGTCTGATAACTGAAGAGCTGGGAACAAGCTGGAACAGCTGGAAACAGCAGCCTTCTAACCCAGATCTGTCTGATCAAACTGTTCGGTCACAGCAATTACAACGATAAAGCTGAGGGCAGTAGGACTTCCCCCTTGCCTTCTCCTTCTTAAGTATCTGCAAGAAATGTCCAGCTTTTAGAACAATTTCCATATAATTATGGCTATTAGAAAAACACAATGGGAAATAGCAGATTTTAGACAGTTTGCAAACTCAACAAAGAGCATTACAAGCACAAAACATCCTACATAAGATACTCCAGGTTGCTGGGCTACCCATGTAGCATATCCAGTACCTTTTGGTTTTTTTCTTTGCATTGTGGGAGCGGCTACACACTCTGACAAAACACAAATGAGTTGCTCTCGCTCAGGTACACAGCCACTTGGTACAACTCAGACTCTGGGGAGCAACATCACTTATGAGCCTGTGCACATTCAAAAATACGAGCAACCTTCTCCTGAGAACTTCACAAGGAAGTAGTGTTGCTACAAACATGCAAACACAGGACAATTTTTTATACCATTTCAGTTCTCATTACTGACATCCTCTTTTTAAGAACTATAAGGATAACCTGCTTACATTGGAAGCTGTCAGCTTTGAATTAATCTGGACAGTTTAAATAAAAGTGAGAAGTCTAAGCTTTTGAAATATAGGTTCAGAAGACAAGAACTAACCACTGAAAAAGTTATAAAAGTTTTATTACCACTTTTCATAATGGCTATTACCCACTCTAGTATTTATTTATCTAGAGACAAATCTATCAAGCAAGACAAGTTTGAATTTGTTTTTAAAGAAAATCACTCGAAGTTTTCATTAGTCAATCTCATTTTGGCTGATGAGATTAAATCAGCTGTAACTAAGGTTCTTTTATGAATGTATAGGCAGAACTGAAGGTAAACAGTATTGCTCACCAAGCCAAAAGCCCCAGAAGCACAGCCAGCTGGGCCAGTCAGGCACTGTGAAATAGGATTTCCTGAGAGCCACTCTTCCACTGAGGTGTCTGTACTATAGCTTTTGTCAGGATAGAAGCAATTACACTTTTTCATCTATTACCCAAGCCTTTACTAAAACCAGCAAATACCAATGTACATTGACAACTTCTACTGCACAACAAGTTTAAACTTTTCTATTGTCCTGGTTTTATCTGGGATAGAGTTCATTTCTTCCCAGTAGCTGGTACAGAGCTCTGTTTTGGGTTCAGTACTGGAACAATGTTGATAACACATTGATGTTTTGTTTGTTGCTCAGTTGTGCTTATCCTAAGTCAAGGACTGTGTCTCATGCTCTGCCAGTGAGGAAGTACGCAAAAAGCTGAGAAGGAGTACGGCTGGGACAGGTGATCCAAACTGGCCAAAAGGATTCCACACTATAAAAACCTAATGCCCAGAACATAAACTGGGGGAGTTACCCAGAAGGGGCTGATCAGTGTGTAGGGAAAGGGTCTGGCATGAATCAATGGGTGGTGAGCAACTGTGTTGTGCATCACTTGGGTTTTTTCTTTATATTATTATTATTACTATTATAATTATATTTTACTTTGCTTAAATTACCAATTTTTTCTTATCTTGACCTACAAGTTTTACTTTTGATTCTCTTTCCCATTTCACTGGGGTCAGGGGTAAAGGGGGTGGAAAGCAAGAAGCTGTGCAGTGCTTAGTTACCACCTGGGGTTAAACCACAGCATCTATGAGGAAAATGCTCCAGAATTTCAATCAATTATTGATTTGGGGAAAAAAGCAACAATACAAATGTTACTGGTCGATTTGTTCAAGTAGTGAGGCAACAGGAAGGTAATATCACAGAATATTCTGACTTGGAAGGGACCCACAAGGATCATCGAGCCCAACTCTAAGTGAATGGCTCAGACAGGGACTGAATTCACAACCTTGGCCTCATTAGCACCATTCCCCAACCGAGCTACTCTCATACAATATACTGCAGACAACATAACATGAGGAAAAAGGAAAAGAGCATGGGAGGGAAGAACACTAATATGGAATAGCAGGAATCACTCAGTCCATCCCTGAAACAAAGTGGGTGCACCAAGCTTATTCTTCAACTGCTACTATCCTTATCCTCAAGAAACCATCTCCCCCTTTCCTGAGAGTTGGCAGAGGAAGCCCATTTCTCAATTTGGGATCCCACCTTGAGATCAAACCTCTCCTATCTCAAATCTTCAGTTAATAGATAAATTTTATTCTGTCATCTTAGAGACCTACTGTCCTATCAGAGTGACCTGAACAACAACCATAACCCCTCGGTCTGGGAGACTTAAAACTGCTGGAAATTATTTTCCTCACTTCAAACATAATAAAGGTAATATAGAGTGGGCTATAAATTATTAAGGTCCAGCTGCACCTCCTGCATAGTATGCTAAAGAGTGAGTAATGCAACAGAGATCCCAGGCGACAAAGCTGGATGTCCCACAGCTTTCGCTTTTGTGCTAGAAACTGAAGTCAATTCAAACACAAAGCATAGTCCTTGAAGTTTTCAACACCACACTTAGAACTAAATAAGTAAACTCTATCTACAACGTCAACAAGTAGGAAATGCTTTATAACACTTGGCAATTTCCACGACGATTTGAAAGGCGTTTCCAACACCAACAATTTTCACTTTATTCTCCAAGCGGTTTAATGAGTACCACTGTGATCGTTCAGACAGCGATATGCCCTGATACAGGAAGCAAATTCCAGTTTGAAGTCCATGTAGTTCGTAGTAGTAAAAGGGCCTTTATCATCTTACTGTCACGTCCAAAGCCTCTATCCTGCCTTAAAAGTATCTGCTTCCTAGGCAAAGAGCTCGTCAGGGTCAGAATCGCTCTTCGTGTGACCCGCAGCAAGACCCTGCTGACCCGCTCCGGCACAAGAGCCCACGGCCGCCCGTGACCCGGCCGGCAGACCCGCATCCCCCTCGCCCCAAGCTCTGCCAGGGACGGCCTCACCGGCCCCGCCGCCGGCTCCTTTACCTGGTGAAGAACTCGGCGAAGCTGCTGCCGGCGCCGGCGATGCCCACCCGGTGCCGGGCCCTCTCCGCGGGCTCCTGCGGCGGCGAGGCCGGCTCGGCGGGCGCGGTCCCTCCGTGAGGCAGGTGCTCCGGGGCGCTGCGGCGGCGGCTCACCTCGTACGTGTTGCGGGAGTTCAGGTTCACGTCCGTGAAGCCGAGGGGCGCCGGGGGCAGGGCAGCGGGCTCTGCCCGGTCCCGGCAGGTCCGCGAGCCGGGGGCGGCGAGCACCCGGCTGCCGGCGTCGCCCCCCGGGCTGCGGGGCGGCGAGGGACTCTCGGCCGCCGCCCCCCCGCGCCGCTCCGCCTCGCTCCGCAGCCGGCAGCTCCTCAGCGGCTCTTCCAAGGCGGTTCCCAAGGGGACGCCTCCCGCCGGGCAGGGGAGGAAGCCCCCGTTCTGCAGTTTCGCTTCCTCCTCCTCCGGCTCCGGCTCATCCCGTCTTGCCCGAGGAGGTGGCGGCGGCGGCAGTTCCTGCGGCGGCAGCAGGAAGCCGACGTCCCCGTTGGTCATCCTCCCGCAGGGGCCCACGGCGCAGGCGGCTCCGTTTGCGGGCTTCTCCGGGCAGCGCTTCCCACTCGCCGCCGCGGCGGGGCCGAGCGCCGCCAGGTACCGCTGCAGCAGCCGCTCCTGCCCCGGCCCGCCGCTCCGCCGGCTCGAGCCCCGGCTCCCATCCCGCTCCCCGTCCTCCTCCTCCTCCGCCGCCTCTTCCTCCGCCGCCTCCTGCCGGCCCGCGGGAAACACGGCTGCGCCGCCCGGAGCTCCGGCATCGTCCGGCCCCACCATTTGCCGCCGCGGAGCCCCGGGGGCGCGGCGGGGGCCGGGGCGCGCGCCTTCCTCCGCACCGGCGGCGCCGCGAGCGCTGGCAGCCGGCGCCGCTCCGCGCGTCGGGCAGCGGCCTCGGCGGGGGGCGGGCGGGCCCGGCACACGCAGGCGCGCGGCGCCGGCGGCGGCCCTTCCCCCCGGAAAGTCACCATAGAGAGGCCGGGCAGGAAGCACCCGCTCGCTCGCCCTCCCGGCAGGGCCGCACCCGGAACCATAGAGATGCCACCCAGACGGGCCCTCGGCCGCCAGAGGCGCTGTGGCGGCCGCGCCGCTCCCCCGCTACCGTATTGCACCCAGAGGCTCGCGGCGCGCCGCATAGACCGCGTTCCGCCGATGTGCCGCGGCTGCGGAAAGCCCATCCCGGCCGCCTCTTCCCTCCGTCCGTGCCCCAGAGCCGCCCGGCCTGGGATTGAGCGAACTGTCCCGGCTGGCCGGCAGCCGGGCACACGCACTGCACACAGGCGGGCTCCGAGCGGCGCGGCGGAGGGGCCGGGGAGCCCCGGTACCGCTGCCCCCGCGGCGGCGGAGCTGTGGGCACGAGGGACGGGCTGGGCAGGGCAGCTTCGCTTTTTGGAGGAGACGGGACCTACCTGAGCTCTGGGGGAAACGGGGCGGGGAGAAAAGGGAAATGAGATCGGCACTTCGAAATCCTGGGGTGAATCCTCTCCTGAGCAAGGGGTGGGATGTCATAACTCCTCAGGTTAACGCTGGAGAGGCGGATGGACGGCATTTAAAGGTCCCATCAGCTATGTTTCCTACCACATTTCTCAGAGAAAAACCAAATTATTACAGTCCCTTCGGCCCGGCAGGAGAGCAAGGCCACAAATCACACTCAAAAGAAGAGGCAAAGGAGCTTCAAGTCCTCGGAAAAGCAGTAACAGCATAAGGTGCCATGCCTGCTCTTGTAGGCTACCCCTCATCCTGGACAAACACAAAAAACACCCCAACCCACAGATTACTTAGGCATTCCAACAGTAAATACTCACAGTTCGTAGCAAGGCAAGTGCCACTGTCCTGGGAATCCTTGGCCAAAGAAGTTCTCCATTTAATATCCCCACTTTAGAAGGTTCTCCAGCGTGGTGGAGGGCCTTGCTTTTAAAGGCAGGCAAGGGGAGCATGCCCAGGGAAAGGTGTGAACCCACCACGGGGAAGGAGCAGCCTCTCTTTAGCTTTTCTTTTTTTTTTTTTTCCCCTTAGAAATTGTGAGCATTTTTTTGGAAAGAAACGTTTAAACTGGGATTCTTCATCTAAATAAAAACTTGATGCATTTCATTGTATCGTGGTTTCTTAGCACTTTGCAATGTAAAGTCTGGGCTTTGCTCAAGTTAAAAAAATAGTGATTTTTTTTTAATTGTCATCTCGTAGCTGCATTTTTGAGGTCAGATGTGCAACACTGGTGTTATACATGCAACAAGGAAGTCTGATCTCACCCTTTTTGACTTGAGTAATTGGCTAATAGTTATGGTCTCAAATTTGATTTGACTATCTCGATAGCAAGCATGCAGCCTCATCCAGCTGCAGCTGTGCCATTTATGAAGGACTATTGACCTTAGCTGCTTGCAAAAATACCCAATAAATATCTCCAGGATTGCTTTTCCTTTGAATATGCCAGCTGAAATGCTTGTGGGAACACTTTGTATGCTTTTTGGTCAAAAGAAACCATTAACAAAGATGAACTAATTAAGCTTTTTTGTTAGCTAAAGCTTTCTAATTAAGGATTTGCTGTAACTAAGATGGTAGGCTTTTTGTTCTCCACTGTGATTCGGGTCATCTCAGACGCGTGGAGACTGATCACTGCCTGCTGAGTGAACACACATCCTGGGTGCTACAGAGGCTCTCTTGCTTTTAGCAGTGAGAAGTTCAGGTTTAAGGAAACACAGATCCAGAGAGTGGCTGTGCTCATTCTCAACAGTGTTCATTGTTTACCTGGGATGCTCTCTGGCAGAGTCACCCTTGAGCAGACCTCAGTGATTTCATTAATGCAGCAGCAGCAAAGCAGATGTTAAACAAGCTGAGCGAAATGGAGACTGGCCTGAGGGTGTAACACAGGGCTGGGTTGTGGTGCACTGATTTCAGTCAGAGCAGCAGGGGTAGCTGGTAGTTGTGCCAGAGGTTCCAAAGGATAGCACATTGTGTTGCACAAAATAAGACCATTTGGTTCATTGGATTTGCATTGATTTCCACCTCCAGGACTGCTGTGGTTTAATCCCAGACAGCAACTAAGGCCCACACAGCCATTCACTCAATCTCCCTGTGGGATGGAGGGGTGTAAAAATGAGGAAATCTATAGGTCGAGATAAAGACATTTTAACAGGTAAAGCAAAACCTGTGCACACAAGCAAAAC
Source organism: Fringilla coelebs (assembly GCF_963513975.1). NCBI lineage: Eukaryota > Metazoa > Chordata > Aves > Passeriformes > Fringillidae > Fringilla > Fringilla coelebs. The sequence continues at coordinate 20,661,629 of NC_140066.1, read as the reverse complement.
AAAGCAGGGAATTAATTCAGCGCTTCCCATCATCAGGCAAATGTTCAGCCAGTTCAGCTCAGTCTGATTTGAATGAGTAAGGATGAGCTGGTAGTTGCAGAATGTTGTGAACAATCCACAGGGAAGAAGTGGGACTAAATAGCAGATTATGAATGAGGAAACTGTAATTTATCATTTGTTCCCAAAGACTGAGAAACAATACTAGTCTGTTAAAAAACCCAAACAACAAACTGTGTAACTAAGAAGCCAATGCCCATCACTAACTTCTCATTATCAAAAGGACAACATAACAAGGATTCAAATATTAGTCTAACTCTTGTGCCAATCAATGCTGCTAACTGAAATACCAACTTAACAGGTACATCATAACCAATATGCAGCTGATGGTTTCTCAGAGCTTCTGTAATTAAAACATGGAATGGCTTCCTCAAATCAATGTATAGGAAGAGCTGTTCCCTAGGGCTCCCAAAACCTCAGATGTTCTTCTACTTGCAATATAGCTGTGATCTCTGGCAGTTCACTCCCAAGGCTTTCACTTCTTTGGAAATGCTGCTTTGGAAAGAACATCTTGCACCCCACTAACAGCAGTTTACACCTTTAATGCAAAGCCCTCTGGACAAGATCTCATTGCAGAGTGTAACTAACAATTAATTAAGTTGTTTGGCAGACTCCTGCACACTGAAAGCTTCTCCTTGGCACACTCCCAGTCCTGCTGCAGTCCTAGAATTAAATTACACTGCCTGTGGATTAAACACTCTGTATACCTGTATTAAGGCAGTTCAGTCTGTATGACTTTGCTTGTGTATGTTTATGCTTATGGTGGTTCAAACAGCGCCAGAAACACCCTGAGCACTGCTGTGGGCTAAGCTGTAGTTGTCATTGCTCTGTTAGGCACCAGGAACCTTTCCAGGTTATTGACAGCCACTGGAAGACTCTCTCTCCTTCCATGTAACCTCCATGTTTCCCAATGCCACACACGTCTAATTAGATGATATACCTGTATATAGACTTCTGTTTCCTTCTGGCTATCACCATCAAAATACAGAAAAGCCAAAGACTCCAATGTATCCAAATGCTCCTGGTTTAAATGTCATTAAATCCATATGGACAGAGAGTTACCTAGAAATCACCCGTATCTGAAACCAGATAAGGGTTAAAATAGAAACAAAAAGAAGTATTTATAACCACATCCAAATTAGATTTGTAATCACACAGGTTCTTAACAGTGTTGAAGATATTAATGAAAGAAATTGAAAATCCACTTCCGTTATGATCCAAAACTCTTTTGCTTTCCTCTTTCTATCCAGTTAACCAATTAGACACTTACTTACCTGATCCACAGTCTCTGTCCATGTCTGCCAGAAACGTCACAATGTGTTCACAGAGACTTCAAGTTTTCTCTTCCTTTTTGTACAAATTTACCTGTTGAGATGCACAAAAACGGGCAGAGAACAGACACAGATGAAGCAGAAGAAAAGGATCAAGTAAGTGTCAAAAGGCAACACAGGACCTCATGTTTCTCAGCCTGAGATTGTCACTTGCTGAGGCAGTAACTCTGTGTTGCTACGGGAGGCATATTTTTGGGATGAAGCGAAAAGGGGATCACTGTAGTGAGGAGGAGATCTGAGCCGATTTCTCCTGTCCCTGAGAACATTTTGGCCAGTTGTTCTCAACCTACCTCTTTTGGGTTTCTATAAGGGGTTTAAATGACCAAGAACAATTATTCTCTCATATATTTCATCCACTAATTTTGAATCACATATATTCAGTCTCAACTGGCTTTGAAGGTTTTAAAAACTTTCTGGTTTTTAGGCAGGATAGCAGCATGGTTCTTAGCCTATAGCAGTACCCATTTTTTTTTGAGAGTTCATTCAACTGCAGTGATTTTACTTTGCGCTTTTCCTACCAATGTATATGGTCAAGTGCAATAAGAGTGTTTACTTTTCTAACATCAATATGTTGTTGATAAACATTTGTTCTTTCTCCCCTATAGTGATAACAACAAATTCCCGTCTCTGTCTTGTGCTGTTTGCTTACTGTGTCATTAATACAGATAAAATCACTTCTATGGCTGATAAAGCAAAAGCAGGAAGAAAAGTAATACATGGGAATTATTATTTTTTTCCAAGTAATATTTGATTTATATTCTGAAATAAAAATTTTAAATAATGTAATACACATTGGGGAGTGCATGAAACTGAGTGTATTACAGTGAGGAGTCTGTCTTTTCATTCTCCAAACACATCCTCTTCATAAGGTAAGTTAACATTAAATATTTAGGAATAATCTAGTTGATCTGATTTTTATTTGCCCTGAACCTACAGATGCTATGTATGAATATACAGCATGACTCTAAAATGTTGCCAAGACGGAGTATCAGGACCTGGGTATCAGGACCTGGGTGCTTTTGAATTCTGTTTTTGATAAATTTAGTGGCAAGAGAAGTAGTCTAAGAAAAAAAGTCCACTAAGATGAAACTTGAAAGAGTCTTTCCTCCTAAACTCAAGTGAAGTTGAAAGGGGCTTAGGACTATTTGCAGATGAAAACTTTTAATTTGATTGTATTATAAATTATTTTCTTGAGATATGACCAGCATAGAAGCTTTCAAACCTTTCATAGAAAGTTGAAGAAATTGTTACAGAATGTACAAGAGCAAATGAGTGAACAGTTTTCAGTGACAATATTGGTATGAATTGGTCTTATGGATGAAAAATAACCTAATTTTTTTTTTCCGAGGTTTTTTTTTTTTTTGACATTACTATCCTAGCAATTCTATTGGTTTCACAGCACATGAAGCTGGAAGATACAGATAGAGGAATAAATAGATGGAAGCAAGAGCTGCCTACCTCAGTTTACAAAGCACTGCTTGTGAATGTTGAACCAGGTCTGAAATAATAGCAAAAAGGAGTTTATCCTTAAAAGAACAAGTCTCCCTTATCTTGGGCAAACAGAATAAGAGGGAGTGGTTGGAAAGTTGGAAAGGGTAAGGTTCAATTTACTGCAGTGTGTTTAAGCTGCACTTAACTGGCAGACAATCCCTCAGGAAATGATGCAGCCAGGCACAGCCAGTAGGAGTAGGACTAATCACAGGCAGTGCAAAGGGGGAGAAACTTTTAAAGTGTATTATTTATTAAGGACATTTGTTAATTATATTTGCTGAGAAATGTTTGTCTATTTGTACGAACCAATATGCAACATTTGGCATCATGGATGGACAGGAATGAGGGAAATGAGAAAAAAAAAGGCGTATATTTACTACACAGAAATATCACCTTCTAATTATGCAGCGTTGCATCCTACACATAGCCTGAGCTATTTTCCAGACAGCACTGAGGGCTTGTGTTGCTGAATTATTTTATAAAGTTTTTCATGTTATGCTTATCAGTGAAGTGTCCCAGTCCAACACTGCTGTAAATGCAGCTATTAGATGATGGCTGTGGCTGAACAGTGTGACAGTGGAATACTTCTCATTTTTCAGTTCCGAGGGCATTATGTACATTATACTTATTTTATCCTGACTCAGTCTTAAGAACCAATCATACACACTGCCTCCATTTCTCTGTATAATTGTTTCCATAGATGGAGCATCAAGGAAGAACTGAAAGAGACCTGTTCCCAGTCTAAACAGGGGTGTCTCCAGGAAAGTACCTGTCATGCAATCAAGCTGCAGCCAGTGCACCTGATATTTGGCATGTTCTACCACAGGAAAAGAAGCATATACTACAACAACAGCTTTTGTTTATCTGTTTTTTATTCAAACACAAATTTGCTCAGCCCTTGGTGGAGAAGGAACATGGAGCACTAGGTGGCAAAGTGTGTGAGCTGTTGGAGCTTCTGGAGCAAAGATTGTAACCAAGGGACCCCTTCAGGATGGGTTTGGTTTTGACCAGGGATAATTACCAAGTAGCTATTATTATCGTGATCTTTACTGTGAGCATTTTCTATGGCCTTTACCAGCATGAGGCCTGGGGAAACCCAGATTAATTTGCATATTAAGAACAAGAACTTGAATCTGAATTAATTTCCAAAGTAGTAGGTGTAGGCTGTGGAGCCTTATCTGTTGTGCCTGCAAGTCTGTAAGTATCCTTGAGTGTCAATGCCCAGCTACTTTACATGCTGTGGTCCAGCCATGAGCTTGCAGTAAGTGGGTAAATTAGGCTTGCCAGTATGTGCTCATACCCTAACTTAGGTAAGAGAAAATTTGTGCTGTCAAATGAGTGAGAGGAATCCAAAGATTGCTCTAAAATGTGTGTTGGATAGATTATAGGGATGTGAAATCTCCAGAGAAAGAAGAGTGAATACAGGGCTGTGAACTCTTCAAAGGGCTTTTATCTGCCTCCTGGCATCACTTCTGCCTTGCTTATTTTCTCTGTACTGAACCACTTCTAATCCTCAAACACAGGCTTTCCAAGCACCAAGCCTTACTAGTGGCAGTGGGAGGATCTTCCCTTCAGGAAGCAATTGTGCTCCATGCTCATGCAGTGTGACTGTGCAGTCCAAGCTGTTCTGGCAAGGGCTATGTGCACCCTTGTAACAAGATGAGGGACTGAAATGCCCCTTATGAAACACTGGAATTCAGCCTATCAAGTATCACATCTCCCAGGTGCTAGACAGCTTGCTCCTAGGCCCTGTTTCACTAAACCTCTGAAATAAAAGAACACAAAACAAAACGTAATGTTGTGGCTGTCTGAAATTCTGACCGCATACTAAAAATTGGCACCACTTCCCAAAGTTTATTATAATAACCCTCCCCCATTTGGACGAGATCTCAAAATTGAATTAACTATTTAATTAACCACTTTGGTATTACATTCATTTGACAAAGCAGAAATGCTGTCACTGGATCAATGTGGCTCAGCCTCCAGTCACTGCCTGTATGAGCGCACACAGCATCAGTGGCACTTGGCACTAACCTGCACACAGCTCCCAGGCACAGAGCAGACCCTGCCATTCCCCCCAGCCAGCTGTGGCACCACAGCACAGCTCATGACAAAGGCAGTGCCCTTCCAGGAGGCACCCTGAGGCTTGGGTTCAATTATCATGTCCTGTTTGAGCACTGAGTTTTACCCTGCCTCAGTTGTCCAGCCAGCATGTCAGTGAGCTAGACTGAGGAATGAGCTCCAAATGCAGTCAGAGTAAATTGTTAAAGGCTCAGTTTTAATTTCTGAATCAAGGCTCCTTTTAATCATATATGCTATAAAACATGTGAGCACTTAGTCTAGGATGAGGAAATTTTATAGGGGAAAAGTAAGACAAGGAGAATGAAAGGGGAAGGAGAAGGAAACTGATTTTGGTTTCTTATATAAATCTGTTCTTGGAGGGAGAGAGATTTTAATTGCAGTGATTGCATTTAAAAAACGTGCAGTATCATTATATGCATATTGCCCTTATATACATATTGCAATATGTCTTACATATATTCTCTGGATAAGTTTATATTTTTCACAGATGGAACAAGCTCGCAAATTTTCTGAAGTCACGAGAGGCTGATTTATCCATTCCATCAGTACTTCCCCCATTATTTTGCCCAGAACTTTCCTGTTCTATCCCAAGTAAGATAAATTCAAGAAATAGTTAAAATGAAAGCTTACAGCACTTGCAACTCACCTCACACACTTATTTTCACACAGTGTTGTGTTTTCCCCTGTGTTTTTCTTTCCTCCCTCTCCCATAAGCTTACACTTCACTCCTTCCAACCCAATATAGGAATAAAAGCAGGGCAATGCTTCTATTTCTGTCTTTGCCACTGACTCACCGTATAGTTTCTTAAGCATTTACATTTTCCACTTGGATCCTCTGGTATCTAAGAAAATGAATGTGTCTGTTGATGTTTTCTTCATGGTAAGAGCACTCACAATGTCTCTGTGCAGATTCTATTGTGTTTAGTAAGGGTTGAATCCACATTACAACCTTCCTATCAGTGAGGATATTAGTAGGGATTCTGACTTCAGCCTAGATGCCTACTTTAATTATAACAATCAGAGATGTATCTCTTGAGATTGGTCAGTCAGATTTCACTTCAACCAACAGCTACAAAATTTGGAGGTGAGGCACTCACAGATATACACGCAAAACAGCATCATCATATACACTCTCCTTTATAATGCATGCTAAAAAAGGAGCCAGAGATATTCACAGAGCATAATGTGATCCTGGGAACAGGAGATACACAGAGTTATTTTAATATGGAGAATGCTGGCTACCTTGTGCTACAGAGCCCTGCAGCACTACTGTCTGCTGAATATGCAAAAGCATTGCTCTTTCCTTTTCAGGGCTGTATTGCCTTAGATCCAGCTACTGTCCCACTTACAATCCTTCACAAATATATTCTGTCCTTTGGGGTCATTTTATTAATTGCTACATAAAAGTAAATGTATCAAGTCAAATTAGCAAGTGTGTAGATAATGCTTACAAACTAAGATTTAGTCCTTACTATTGGAATGAACATCAGAGACCTACTGTGGTTTGCAGATGTTGGCAAAAGCCACGTTATGTGGAAGTACAGATGGTTCCAAATAAGACAAAAGTGGAGTTGGCTCTTATATGCCAGCCTATGTTATTTTTACAGCTCCTACTGCTTTAACAAAGTATATATTTAATTGGCGAAGATTCTCCAGCAGTTGTTTGAATTATGAGTTAGTCTTACAGATAAACACATTAACAAGAAATGTATTCCAGTTTTCAGTATCATAGAAGGAATAACACAGTGGGCTGCTTAATGAAGACTGTGATGTCCAAGGCACAAAGAAAATACAATCTTAAAAAACAGGACCAAGTGTTAACAATCTGTTATGAAATGGTACAAGCCAACTAGTTTAGCTTAAATATGGTGATTTTTTTTTTACAGGGTAAGCTGCCAGCCATGCTGTTCAAGGTTTATTTTAAAAATTTCCACTCTCTCTACTAATTATCAGAAATATCGTAGGAATACAATGGAAATCAGATACTTACTGCTTGAAAATTATTTGTGTTGGAACTAGTGACTGGAGTAGTTTTAATTAAGGGGCAAAGAAATAAAAAAATACCTAATAAAATAAATACCTGATTCCCATGTCAATTAATTGCATTAATTGATATTTTCTATTCACGTCCTTATCTCCTTTTTCTCATGACAGGTTTACCATACAAATTCTTTGAAAATGAAGGATTATGCCCTATTTGCATTAGGATACTTTATTGAATGTAGGCTGTAAATATGTGCTGTAATTATATACATTTATATGACAATATGCATATTATTATAATAACAAATAGAAGAGTGTTGAAATACATCAGAAGACACTTTTGGCTGAAAAATAAAGAGGCAGGGTTTGGGTGCTGTGAACAACTTATTGCCAAAATGCATCAGATCCAAACTAGAGATCTTCGGTTTCTGTGCATTTGGTTTCATTGCATAAAATTTCAAACCAAAAACTAAACGGCACGATACTATTTTGGTGAAAACAGATTCTGACAGCCAGATCTGAGCGCATTCCCAGAGGGTGTAAACCGACACGAAGTGACATCCTGCTCTCTAACCAAGCTGAAATGTGATCGCGGTCTCCAAAAGGAGACGCTTAGAGAGCTCCAGGTCCTGCCTCGCCCCGGACACTCGGACAAGTACAGGTTGAGGACTGGCAAAGAGCTCTTCGCAGGGCGATGCTGCGGGGAAAGCTCCCCCCGCGCGGTTGGGAAGAGCGCTCCATCCCTTGCCGGGCGGCCCCCGCTCGGTCCGGCAGCGCGGGGGCCGCAGCCGCGGGCAGCGGGGCTGCTGCTGCCGCTCTGTCCCGGCGCTGCGGGCGGAACGCGCGGCTGCCCCGGCCCCGGCCCGGCCCCGCTCCGCCGCCGAGGGGCCGCCGCCGCCCGGAGCCCCCGCGGTGCCGCGGCGGGACGGCCCCTCCCTGCGGCCCCCGGGAGCGGCGGCGGCGAGCCGGGAGGCGGGAGGCGAGGCCCCGGCAGCCGGCGGGTGAGTAGCCCGGGACAGCCCGGGCCGCCGCGGGGCGCACCGAGGGCGGCGGGCAGAGATGCCCCCGCGGGCGGCCGCTCGCACAGCCGCGGGCGGCGCTGGCCGGGGGTGTTCCCGCCGCCGCCTCGGGCGCTGTCCCGCCGGCAGGAGCGGCCGGGGGGGCCGGGGCAGCGCCCCCGATGGGGAGCGCGGCGCTGGGGGGCGGCCCGTGGGTGCTGCGGGCGCTCACCGGGTGCCTGCTGGGCGCCCTGGTGCTGGGCACGCTGCTGGGCAATGCGCTCGTGTGCCTCGCCATCCTCCGCTTCCGCCACCTCCGCAACAAGGTCACCAACTGGTTCGTGCTGTCACTGGCCGTCTCGGACCTCTGCGTGGCCCTTTTGGTGATGCCCTGGAAGGCGGTCACTGAGGTGGCTGGCGGCTCCTGGCTCTTTGGCAGCCACTTTTGTGACACCTGGGTGGCCTTCGACATCATGTGCTCCACCGCCTCCATCCTCCACCTCTGCATCATCAGCCTGGACCGGTACTGGGCCATCGCCAGCCCCTTTCGTTATGAGCGCAGGATGACGCAGCGCCTCGCTTGTGCCATGATAGCCATGGCCTGGGCTCTCTCCATCCTCATCTCCTTCATCCCAGTGCAGCTACACTGGCACAAAGCAGAGGACAGTAGAGATCCAGGATCCTGGCGACTTGGGACGCCCCGCTGTGATGTCAGATTGAACCGCACCTATGCCATCACCTCCTCCCTTATCAGCTTCTACATCCCCGTGGCCATAATGATCATCACCTATACCAGGATCTACAGAATTGCCCAGGCCCAGATCCGCCGCATCTGCACCCTCGAGAGAGCAGGGGGGCAGTGGCCAGCTCACGGCAAGGAGCGCGCCTCCTCTTTGCGGAGTTCCTTGCACAAGGAGACCAGAGTGCTGCAGACCCTTTCTATCATAATGGGAGTCTTTGTTTGCTGCTGGCTGCCCTTCTTCCTGCTGAACTGCCTGCTGCCTTTCTGCCAGCCCAGCCTCGAGGAAGACCCTGAAGGGCAGTCACTCTGTATCGGCCAAACCACCTTCAATGTCTTCGTGTGGTTTGGCTGGGCCAACTCTTCAGTGAATCCAGTCATCTATGCTTTCAACGCAGACTTCAGGAGGGCTTTCAGCAATCTCTTGGGCTGCCGGTGCTGCTGCTGTGGCACACCTGAATCCCCTGTGGAGAGGGTCAACTTCAGCAATGAGCTGGTTTCCTATCACCGTGACACCACCTGCCAGAAGGAAGGAGCTGTCCCATCGTCAGTGCCTCCTGCTGCCATCACTGCCTGGGTGCAGCCCGTGCCCCATGCCATAAACCTCCAGGGAGAGCCCAGCAGTGAGGAGATGTCTATGGAGAAGAGGGATGTGGCTGCTCAGACACAGACTGCTCTTGGCAGCAGCCCCAGCAGTTGTCACGTGCCAGCTATTTTGCAATTGGATTGCAAGGCAAAGCCACCCCTGTAAACTGCTGCCCCCTGCACAGGACTTGGTCAGTGCGAGGGACCCCACTGCCTTGTCCCAGAGGGATGAGTGATTAATCACTTCTCATGCACACAGTGTCTCTTTGTAAGCTCCTCAGCAACAGAAGTCCCATGCCAGAGGGATGGCAAAATGCTGCTCTTACCACACAGGGGTGATAGGCATATGGAGTCCATTCCAAAAGCATATAGCAGCCACACATTTGCCTCTTCCCATGGCCACCTTCGCCCCTTACTCTCACAGTCATTAGACATCTCCCATGCATTTGTTCACCCCCATTCTACAGTCAGATTTGAGGTATATATTAAGAATAGTGAGCTAATTAGATCAAAGTAAAAAAATCTCATAGTTCAGGCAGCCAATCCCTTCAGAAAGTAGAAATATAGTATGATCCACAAAATAAAGAGTGACCAGATCATCTTTGTCAACCCATTTCACCGCTTGTAAATACGAAGATCAACAAAAGGCAGAGCAAATAGGTGTTGGATGGCTTGCAGGATATAGAAAACTGGGAAAACTATGATTGTTTCTATCTGTGTAGAAGGGTTCAGCAGGCATTAAGGCAATACAGTGGCATCTCATTGTCCTCTGTTTCTCTGTCCACTACTTAAAGGCTCTGCTGCTGACCATTTAATACAGTGCTCCACTCATCACCATCCTTGCCCCATTTTTAATGTCCCTCAGCTATGATGGAATCCCTTTGATTTTCAGGAAGATGATGAAGATGCAGCTGTCCAGAAAGAGACATAAAGAATGCTTACACTGCTGGAGCTTTCTTGGGCATATGTGGTACAAATGATACTTTTCAGAACAGTGATCTGTGCTGAAAGGACTACAGCAGAAAAGAGACTCTCCTCCCAGTGATCCTGCTCCCTGTGATTTTAAACCACGTGTAGTTCTTAAATCCCTGTGTGCATTTTCCCCATCATTAGTTCTTATGGGAAAATATGCTCGTGCTACCCTGCTCTTTTCAGGAATGTGTCCTTGGATAATATTTGCGTGTGCCTGCCATCTGTTCTTCATGGGCTACAGAGGCAGGACAAGAGGTAATGGGCTATAAGGAAGACCAAGGCAAGAATTTGTAAAAACTTTCTAAAAAGAAGGATAATTAAGCACTGGAATAGATTGCCTAGGTAAATTATGACATCTCTCTCAGTAAAATGACTGTAAGCTTCTGTCAGATATGACAGTGACAATGTTGATCCTGCCTTGGGGCAGAGGCACAGAGTAATGGTCTCTTGAGATAATCTCTAGTCCTGCTTCACTATGACAATGTGTCTCCTTAAGAAGTGTTGAGCTTAAGATGTTTGGCTATGGGTTTTTGGCATGCAACTATCCTTAGATATTTTCTTGAAGGCAAAAAAGGCACAGATAAGAACTTTGAGATGCCATTGGCACACTTCTTTTTTTTTTTAGTGATTATCCATGTTTCTGAACATTTAACAACTATCATTCAGCATGCCTAGTGTCTCCTCTGGAGAGCAACCCTGAAATAAATCTGGTGTTGCCTTAAAAAAGATACAAGGTGTTTTTTTGTTTTGATTCCCATTGATTAGTTTCTAGGTGATCATATATGAACTGTACATGGATTCAGATGTTAGAGATTCAATTAGTGAGTATTTTTCTCCATACATTTCTTTCTTCTTACACAAACCAGAAACACATAAGAATGTCAGTCTAACTCCTTAAAACAAACAAACAAACAAACAAATTTATATCTTCTAGCTCTAAGAGACATCTCATCCCACCCTCTCTGCACTAAAACCCATCCTGGGGAGATACTGATAAACCTGACAAGATACTACCCTGAAGTGTGATTCCCAGCTGCCTGCCACCCTTCTGTTTCTGTTGCACGAGCTTCAGCTGGCTCCATCCCTCAGAGAGGGAACTGTCCCTGCCCACACACCTTCCAGCTCATGGGCAGGCACTCCTCTGGCAGTTGAGGCCACACATGAAAATATAATGCACAGGGCATCATTTATTTTTTTTTAGTATGTGTACAGTATCATTATTAGTGATAAAAGATGTTAATTAATGGAAGAGAAAGATTTACCTTCTCCCAAGGTTTGCCCCACTATGGGAGCTGTCTTGCCCAGGAATTAGGCTAGATTTACTATTTAGAGTGATAATGAAAATGGTGAAGGGCAGAGTGGGTAGCAGAAATTAAGCAATGGATATATTTGAATACTGTTTCCTCTTAAGAACATTCAAAAATGCATGATAGCTTCAATCTATGAAACTGTGTTAAGAATGGAAAAAGCTATTTGTGTCAGTGCTTGTGGTCATAGTTTAAACATGCTTCATTAATAGGTCAGATTGTACCTGAAAATAAATGTACATTTTCCTGAAGCAAAACTCCTGATCTTCACTGCAGCTTTTTGAAGTGACAACTTGGAATTGTTTTTTGTAAGTGATGTTGGAAATAATTGTTTGTAGCTAACTGCTAATGGTTATTACTGATGTGCAGATCATACACATTGCAGTAGTTTACAGTAGTAAGGTCTGCTGCAGTAAGTGCAGTGTAATGATCAATACTGCAATAAATTTCAGAAATTTCATATTATAAACTCTTTGTTCTCATTTTCAGTAGCAAATCACTGAAGGTACTTCATATGAAACTACACCACATAGCTATTCAGACTACATCTGCTGTTGCTGATTTAATAACATGTAAATATTGACACTCTATGTAGTTTTATTTTCCCAGACTGGGATGTATTCTACACATCACCCACTTCTGTGAATAGTAAATGAGCAAGACTCATTTTTCCTAATAATTTTTTCAAATGATTAACTGTGATTTCTGACTGACATTTTTCTCATGACAGAGCAAGCTCCTGTGTTAGATTGCACAAGATTCAATTAATATTGTTAGGTTCAAGTGTGATAAGAGATACTAAAATTATTACAATAAACCTAGGCTTACTTCAGCAGAAATTAAGAGGCAAAACTATTTCCTATTTACACCATACCAGCCACTCAAAAGAAGTATCTTCAAAGCAAAAACTTGGCAGGGCTTTGTTATCTATGTCTGGGTCACAACTTTCTTGGTTTGGCAGGGCAAAATAAAGGTCTTTTTTTATTAAGTTAAAGGTATTTTTTTAGGGGGTTCTATGGCAATTCCTCAAACACACTCTCTATAACTCATATCACCAAATCCATATATCTACTCATGGATTCAGCACAGTGTGTGTGAGGTATTTCACTGACTAAAAGCAGTTCATTTCCATGCCTAATAGTACCACATCTACCATTCCATTAACATCACAGTGACCTAAAAATAGCTTCTAAATAGCCCTGGTGTCAAAACAGTGCAACCTCACAGATACCTCATCAAAACACTCTTATTAGCAAGTGCCTAAATGTCTGAATCAAAACACAGTTCAGTGCAGCAAAGTGCAAGTGGTGGGGTTTACAATGCATACCAAATGCCTCTCCTGTTCAAATAATTCCCACTGTCTTTCCTTCTGTCACTCTACAAAGTTCTCAACCACCTGCAGGCCTTGTTCCTTTATTATATATTTGAAATTCTTGTGGTCATACAAAAGCTCAAGTAGCAGAGTTTATGGTTATGTGCAACTTTAGCAAATGAAGAATCCAGTGGAAATATCAATGTAAGGGAAACAAGATCCTACCTCCATTGTGTGTATCACACCTCTGGTTTTTTTCTTACCCTTCTCATTAGTATCAGATGCCTTAACATTTCAGTTAAACTTTCTGTGAGAAACAGCTGACCTAGGTTGCAGAAAGAGAAACCTGTTACACAACTCAGTTGTCAGAAGCATCTGTTGCTGCTTTGCTTTTGCCAAAATCATGCCTCTTGTGTTGGATTTCAGATGAGGCACCTACGCACACCATATTGAGCACATTTCAATCACTTGAACATCAGTAAAAATTATTTTGTGAAAAAGTCTTTATTCTTCATAAACTGTTTTTTCCCCTTAACTTGGGAGGTTGAAGAGGCTTTCTGTATATTAACCACCATCAGTCCAGTGCCCCTGGGCTCTGATGTACCTGAGTGGTTCCATCACCATGGTTACAGACTCACACCACATAACTTCATCTCATTGAAATAGTTGGACTCACTTTCCTGAAACCTCTTGCCATTCCCACTGTAAGGAGGCACACAGTAGGATGCACCCTCCTGTGTGCCTCCTAATGGGCTATTCCTCAGATTTCTACTTCTCTTAAGAATCAATTTTCATTTACACCAAAGAAAGGTACCAAGATGTTAAAGGCCTGACTTTTTTTTTTCCTAGCATATTTGGCTTGAAAAAACTTACTCTAGTCCTGATCTGGTCTTGCTATTACTTCCCAGTCCTTACTTGTGTCTAATCATTGAAGGCATTTTAGAAAACCCAGAGCTTATGAATGAATTTCACAATTTTCTTAAGTTAGGTAGCTACATGATAGGAGAACTGCCAATCAGTGGAACTACTGACAGCAGTAAATGAAGTCTGGACCTGTACCCAGGATTTTTCATATGTGCATAGTATGACATTAATGAAGATGCTAGGGGAAAATGTAGGTTTATCTTCATCAACAAGAGGAGAATTTCATCTTGAGACAGTTTTAGTTTACTTTAGGTACTGAGAAAACATCTGTAAAATTCACAGAAACTGTTGCTGGGTTCCCTTTTTTCTTTAAAGAAAATTTTCATAGAGCTTCCTGCAGTTCAACATTTTAATAGAGTTTTAACTAATTAAATTCATCTTTGCTCCCACCCCCAGTGAGAACACATCACTTTATTTTACTCTTTTCGTATTTAAATCTGAATGGAGTCTGTATACACTAATTCATGGGCTCACATCTGCTGATGACTTTTGCATGAAATGTGAGCAAGTTGTCTGAGCTTCTATGACAGTCAGAGGAAATCTAGGCCAAAGAGTCAAATGTGTCTGGAGCAAATGTCCTGAATCAAGGGGAAATACCTTCTTCAGGGTGAGAGGAAAACCTGGCTAGACTGACTAGCTGATGGGGAAAAAGCCAGGGATGCAGGACAGTAAGAGAAAGGGAGTAAAAAAATCCAGTGAGCAAACAAACTAGTTATAATTTTTGGCTGTTGGTAATAAAGCTGAACCAGCTAGAGATTTTAAATAAATAAATGCATAAAATAAAACAGAGTATAGAATATTTACTAATGCCTAAGTCAATAGCATAATCAACAGACATAACATCATGACAAATGTTCTTGGTCCACATTTGCTAACAGAAGGAGAGAAATACATAAAAGAGCTGAGTTTCAAGAGATGAAACTGGAAATTAGGCATTGCCTCTTATGCCTTGGATTATAGCAGAATATTAGTACTGCCAAACCATATTGTGACAATAAATTAATGGATAATGGTGATTAATCACCCTGATTTTTGCTCTAAGAATGTTTATCTTTTAGTACCAGTGCACCCAGTCTATGAATTACAGTTTCACCAGACTGATCCTTCCTTGGTGTGCTACCAGCCTACAGTTTTTAAGCTCCTCAAGGGTTTGAAAACCCCAAACACGTGTCACCATCACAGGTAGCACACAGAGCAGCTGTTACTGGGAACAATAAGGCTTTGGGGACTCAGCAGTTCACTGCAGCCTTATTCAAAAAGGGGGTGGATTTTCACTGTACTGCCGACAGCTATGCTGCTGAAGTACAAAGTGCTCTGAAAGATGTTTGTAGTGGAGTTTGTAGTGGAACACATTCCTTGAAGTGTGTTCAAAAGTTACTATGATGATCCTTAGAGGCATCACCTCAGCACAGATAGGGCGAGTCCAGGGACAGGGAATAGAGATAAAACACAATGCCTTTTGTGCTGAGCTGATATCTGACAATGCATACTGATTTTATTTGCAGCACAGGTCACTGCACTCACTACTACCATCACTTTTGGTTCCAGATAATGCACAACAGTTGCTTATCTGAACGTGCACTACATTTAATTTTTTTTTTAATAGAAGCAGCATTTTATTTTGCTTCTGAATAACCCCCTTTGTAAATTTAAGCCTAACTTTCACTGGCAGGCAAGCTAGACAGGCACAAAATTTGAATTGTAAATGCTTTGTTGAGCTTCAACTGTTGTTCAGTATGCCTGACTTTATAAAGCTGAAACGTGTAATTTTGGGGTGGCACAAGCTGAGCTCAAACAATGCCTCAAGTCATATGCTTCCAAATATACATTCTGTCTTTAAGTGTTGCTACAACATTCCTGCTCCCCTGCAGTCCAGTCATGAGAGTCATTCCTGAGAAACATGCTGACATAAGATGAAGGAAATCTATATCCAGTAAAAAAAAACCCCAAAACCCCAAACCCTTGGATGTAGAATAGTAGTACAGGGTAAAACTTTCACATCATTTAATGCCATTGATTATTGACACTAATGTTTCTGCATTACTTAGAAAAATCATAACTTCCTTTCAAGAAATGCTCATTGCTGTCCCTGAGCCTCAGCTATAGGAGTGTTCCCAATGAAGCAGGCAGTTTTTAGCCTTATATGGTGACTTACTCTATAGGATTTTAGAGGCAGAAGACCCATCACTCTTGGCAAAGGTACCAGGTGTGGTAAGAAAGGAGAAGAGCCCTGCATGGCATATTGCTCCAGGAACAAAGGCTCTGTAACATCAGTCTAGTGACACAGATTACCATGGAAAACACAGGACCTTCAGCACCCCCAGGGGGTTCACTGGGGAGAGCTGGATGGGTTGGGCAGAAGGAGTCACTGAGATTTTGGTTGCTCTTGGGCTGAGCACCTAACATCACGCATGCAATCTTGTACCACAAACCAGATTTTCCCTGAATCTCAGTGTGCCTGCATGCAATCCCACTGCTCTATTGTGCCTGCTACCTGCATCTTCCAAGCACTGCAAGCAGCTCCTTCCCTGCAGGACAGGACACTGTGCTATTTGCTATGATTTTGTTACTGCCTGATCCACTGATTCTAAGGGTCTCATCATTATGCTCTTCTAATCAGTCAGGGTAGAGAAAAACTATTTTCCATTTCTAATAGAGCCTTTTAGGCCCAGAGATACCAGGATGCAGAAAAGAGAAAGCAACTTTACCTGCCTAACAGAAGAATAGACACAAACCTGACCATGTGGGATGTGGAAACTCAGTGGCCTGTGTAGTGACAAGGTAAATGCAAAGGAGCAAGAATATGATAGTCAACTGCCTTAAGTAATTTTTACTTTCTTACATTCTTAGTTCTTCTTTTTACAGGTGTTTTTCTTTGATTTTTTTTTGTTATGGTGTATGGTGTTTTCATTTATTTGGTATTTATGCAGAGTATAGTTCTACTTAAGAAACACAATATATCAAACTCATTTGAATTTTGCAATACAGGAGCCACCAATCGTACCCTGACAGAGTACATAAAGGCTCGCACAGCCTGTGCATTTCTGCCCCATAAAAATCACAATAATTTATAGGACAGGACCAACTTCACTTTTTGCTTGTATCTAATACACCAGCATTCTCCCCACTATTTTGGAACTTCAGATAAACCACAATGTAAAAATAAATATAATCCATTAAAAAATGGGGTTCCCGTAGAAAAACATCCACCTGACATTTTTCACAATTATCTCTCTTGATATTTAATTTTTGCTGTAATAGTCTACATATCAGGTCACACCATAGAAAACCAATCTTCAGCCTTCAGCAGGTAGCAAAAGAATTCAGTCCAAATAAACTGACTTTCTAGGCAAGTTAAACATCTGAACCTCCTCCAGTTTCAGGAGAGGTATTTTACCATGGAGATACACAGAAAGCACTGTGTATACTGCATTTTCATCAGTTAAAAAAAATTTACTATTTCTATTATCTTTTACAAAATTAAACTAGACATACAAGGACGGTTTATTGTTATAAGTTCTATAAATTTGCCATTTACGTTTTCTGGAATTTTAACTGGAATGTGGTAGTTCAGACCTTTTCTTTTAGAAATCTTTTTTTTTTTTAATTGTATTCCAACATTCAGCCTTTTTACTCAATTTATAAGACATTTAAAAGAGCTCGGTCTTCTGCTTACAGCTTGTCAAATAATTATGATTTCTTTCCTCATTAAAAAGCGCTACAATTACATTTTTTCAATTGAAACCTTCACAATTTACATTTTCAGGCTGCCTGCTCTCCTCGTGCTGTGCCTGCTCCTGCTGCTGCAATAACAACGTGCTCTGATACAAGCATCTGATACAAGTGTGCCCTGATAACATTTTAATCGATCATCTGCATCACTTTAGCTCCCCACGCCCTCCTGCTCCTTAGCTACTTTTGTCCCTTCAATTATGAAATAAGCCTTTCCTGGCATGTTGGTCACCTCCACCACACTGCAGCCAAGAAATAGCGTCAAGATGCATTTGTTGAGCTAATTTTAACACTTTATATTTCTTGAAATGTTCAGATTAAATGGGTTCCTCCAGTCCTTCTGTCTGTGCCTAAAATAAGGGGATGAGGACAAATCAAAGGGGAGCTCGCTTTCCTTCTGCAATATTTGGGGTTTCAGTTACATGTAGGTCTGTATGCATGTTGCTACAACAAAGGGTAATGTATCTCTCACTTCTTCAAACTGACCATAGGATGACCAGCCATAAGTTCTATGAAAGGAAATGGTCTTTTTGACATCCTAATGGAGTCCTCCGTGTAGTACTAGCTGAAATAAATTCCTTCTGTGATTTTCTTCACTATTATTTTGAACAAGCTTAAAGAACGGAAGAGGCAAAGCTCAAGTTCAGCCTTTCACAAGACTTAGAGCTTTGATCAGCTGATAGAAAAGCCTGGAGTTGTAGGGGGGTTCTAGCAGCTCCCATACCCAGCTCAACAAGGGGCATTGTCAACACTGAGGTCAGTCTGTTCATTGCACAGTGAAGAATGAAGGTAGGAAATAGTGGTCATGTGGTTTCTCTGCTAATGGAGACAACAATGACTCTTTGACAAACATTTGAGAAGCAGAAATGAAAAAGCTTTCCAAGTCTATTTATGAAGGTAAAGCATAAGCATGGCAACCTTCATATGGCTGATAGAGCAGCATCCTCACAGCAGAAAGCAGATTACAGAAGAGAACATTAAGAGGTGGCCTCTTAAATATGAAAATAGCAAGTAGTTATGCATCTCTAATCAGAAATGCAACAGTCTGAGTTGAGAATATACAAGTCAGCTAAAGAAAGGAATATATACATGGTGAGAGGAACAAAGCAGCTCCTGTGGAGCACAGGAATCACAACCAAAAACTCAATTCTCTGAGACTTCCTGACCTGGGTGGAGAACAAGGCAATGACTCAGACCAGCTCATGGAAATGCCTGCAGGGAATGCAAGATGGAAAAGATGGTGGATACGTGGAACATTTTCTGTTAAAGCAGATGAATTGAGGAGAAAATGTGTTCTGGGATGATTCTGAAGAAGTGCAATGTCCTGGCTTCCAAGAGAGTATTCATCAGCAGCACGATCTGTTGACTGAAGGATGGGCACATGGATAATTTCAAACCAATTCTTCATCATTAGAAATTTATTTATATATCACCACATCAATACTATGCAGTTTCTTTAACTTTTCTATCATTTTGCAAAAAGCTACCTCTTGAATGAAAGGTTGGGTTGAATTTCAGTGGCACTTGGTTGTTAGGGAATGAAAGAAACAACACAGAAACCTGTCAAAAACCTGGACAAAGGCATCAGTCTGACTGTAGAGAAGTGCTTAAATAGGATCTAAAGGTAATTGAGAAGGTCAGCCTACCTCCCTGTAGACACATTAAATATGATGTTATTCTCTTGAGCCCATACCAAGAAATTAGAAGATTGATAGCTCAAACAAGAAGGTTAAACACAGCTATGGTCTTGTGTATTTAAACCATTTCAGTTTATGCATCATAAACATTGTTTACACTACCAACTTCTCTGAAAGGAATTTATAGTGACAAGGCTGGAAAATGTGACTACTTTCCACTCGTAAAACAAAATTGTTTTGCAATCATTTGCAGTTGTTGCTGCAATCCTAGAAGCTAGAATAAGAGAAATGGATATAATTTTTCATAATGACTGGAATTTTTATAAAATAACAATGATTAATTCAACTGAATTTTTAAAGATCAAAGCCCTAACACAGCTTCCTGTGCGATATCTTCAAAGTCTGCAAAGTGGCCTCTAAACATAGGTTTTTCAGTTCAGAGTTAAAACCTAAAGGATAATATATTCATTGACCAATGAAAAGTGGGATTAAGGCTATGATCTGAACTTCTGAAATAAAAAGATGCATAAGGAAATAGCTTTAATCAGTGATTCATTTTTTACCATTTGCCTTCTCAGTTCTTTTCTTTGTTAGGTTAACAAGCCCCTTGTTTAAACCGCCTCATCATAAATCAAGTTTTCTAGGTCTGTGATACTCTGCTCTTATACAGACTCAGTTCAGTTGATCTTAATCTTTTTCTGAAGAATAATGCTTAAAGTGGATACAATGCTTGGCTTTAGCCCATGCCTTACTTCCTGTGTCTTATGGCTGCTATCTTTATTTTGGTGTTTGCCTTTTTTGCTATTGTATGACAGCTGTTGTCTCACACTCATTGTGGTCCCTGTAGCCTTTCATGCTTTCCTGCACACATCACTCCATCAGCATCCAGCATCTTGGCTTTGTGCAGGTGTTTCAGACCAGGATCTGGCACTGTCTCCACTGAGCTGAGCCTCATGCTTTAGGCTGGTCCTGTGAGTGTTCACATTAACTTGGTTCAGGATGGGGACTGAAGTCCAGGTCACATCCAGCATGGTACATCTGTAACTCCTCACGGTAGAACTCACATGGTAAAGCACACTCCTTATTTCATTTGCTCAGATGGACAGGCCATTAACTCCCCAGGGATTTGTTTCAGGCTCTCTGCAGAGGCAAGGGAAGCATCTCTGCCACACTGCACACTAATCATGTTTTCAGAGATAACTCCATAACCAGCAGCTTCTAGGGCTGTAAAGGTTATTCTGACATAGGGGGACAGTAGGGAAAGAGCAGTCAAAACCCAGCTACAACAGTAACACAGACTGACTAGATTTAAACTGCAAACACAAACACAAAGATACAGTGATTTTAGTAATGTAAGAAAGACCTTCCCCCCACTATATCCCAATCAAATCCAAGAGAGAAATTGCAGCTTGTGCAGAAAAATTCATATAAAAGCAATGAGCATCAAAGGCTAACACCTGATTTACTGCAAAAGAGAAGTCACAATCATGGAGGGAAATGGGTGTGTAAATATAGGAGCAGGAGAACATGGCAAAGAATGCTAAGAAAGGATTAGTTATTGTATTAGTTATTTCTCTAGCCTATTGTATGGGTAGGCTAGAGAAATTTCATTCAGGTTTATTTTCTTTCCTTAGTTCCTGAAGTTTAATGACTTGTATGAGATGTAAAGTAAATTGTCCAAAAAATATAACAGCAATGTGCTCATTAAAACACACAGTAATATTTTCCTCCAAAGCTGATGCACTTAGGATAGTCTCCTACAAAAATGATCTCAAACATATTAGACAACTCCATTTCACACTGCACAAGTGGCAGCAAGAATGTGAAAAATGGACAAATGGACAGAGATCTCAGTGTAATAATATATAACAATTACAGGTGGCCAGAACTTAAATTGAAAGCAACTCCAACGATTGGTGAACTAGTAAGCCAAGGCACATGATGTGCCTTGTGCTCACTGGAGCCATAGAAGATTTTAAAAGTCACAATGCAGTCCTTTATGATGCCTCATGGTCCCCACAGCCCTCAGTCAGAGGCCAAAATTCCTCCTCCAGCCCATGGGGAGTCCTCAGCACCCATGAAAGTGAAATACACAATGTGGCATGCAGAGAAAGGAGCCACACAGTTATGTATGTCATTCCAGGCAGTTTCCTCTTCTTGGTTGCAAACCCATTCCTATGTTTGGTTGCCCAAGACATTTTATTTCCTTCTCATGGTCCTCTCTCCTCTGCTGTTTCTCACCCACTCCAAACAACCAACCAGGGAGAGCTCTAACTGTGCAATGCAGTTAGGAAGTGGGAGAGCTACCTGAAAATGTTCCCTCTCCCCTGAATTAGAGAATCCCACCTCTTCTCCAGGAGTCTTTCTCTCAGACTCTGCAGAAGTCTTGTTTTTAGCACAGAAAGATCAATTAGTCAATATCAACTGCTCTTGTCATATCATAGAACGGTTTGGTTGTGAGGGACTTTTAAAGATCTCCTAGTTCAGCCCCTTCAACAAGCTGGGACATCTTCAACCAGATCAGATTGCTCAGAGCCCCATCCAGCCTGGCCTCAAATCTTTCCAGGGATGGCACATCTACAGCTTCCCAGGGAAACATGTTCCAGTGTCTCACTACACTCATTGTAAAAAATTCCTTTTTTATATCTATCTAAATCTGCTCTCTTTGAGTTTAAACTAATTATCCCTTGTCCTATCACAGCAGGCCCTGCTAAAACTTTGTCCCCATCTTTCTCCTTTTTGTCACAGAAGAAGTCTTCCAGCCCTCTGACTACTTTAATGGCCCTCCTCTAGACCCACTCCAACAGGTCCATTTCTGTGCTGTGCTGGGACCCCAGAGCTGGATGCAGTGTTCCAGCTGGGGTCTGGCAGAGCAGAGCAGGGGGGCAGAATCCCCTCCCTCACCCTGCTGGCCACACTGCTTTGGCTTTCTGGGCTGTCAGTGCACATTGCTGGGTCATATCCAGCCCCTCATCCATCAGCACTCCCAAGTCCTTCTGGGCAGGGCTGTTCTTGATCTGCTCATCCAATACTGCGAGGGCAGCAGGGAGCAGCTGGTGTAACTTGGGGGCCTGCCATCGTTGAGTGACAGGGTCAGAACAATGAAGAGTTTGGAACAGATGTGCAAACTACATCACCACCCGTAAAACAGAAGTACATGTGGGTTTTGAGATCCTAATTCTGAAAAGAGATTTCTGAAACTGGTGTCTGATATCCCATCCCCAAACATGCAGTAACATAAAGGTTATGTCTATGCTCTCTTGAGACTTCCAGCATTTTAAAAAACACACCCTATAGAGAGGACTCTTACCACATTTTAAAAAAATCATCCTAAATAATCCACACTGATATTCTACTTCCGAAACGAGAATCCCTTCTAACTCCATCAATGGCAAAGGAAAATAAATGGACTCCCATGCACCAGGCGCACACCCATCGTCCCTGCGGCCCCGGGGGATGCCCGCACAGGCGAGCTGCCGCAGCCCAGATCGGCTCCCTGACTCCCTCGCCACCTCGGAAGGGGGCCGAGGTTGCGGGATGGATTTGTGGTACCGGAGTGCCGCTCCCTCGAACAAAGCGCGAGTGCGTCCCGCGATTTCCCGCGAGCCGGTGCCGTCGGGGCACGTCGCTCCCGGCGTGTCCCCGCGCTGTCCCCCCGGGCGGCGGCCGGGGAGGGGCGTCGGCGGGGGCAGTCCCCGAGCATTGATAACCCCGTGCCGGGCCCGCCGCGGGCAGCCGGGGAGCGCCTGTCCCCGCACCGCCACGCAGCGCACAGCACACCGTGAGTGCCTCGGGACTGGGCGGAAAGCACCGGGGTGCGGGAAAGCCGGGTGCGGGGGAAAGGACGGGGTTGTCTGATGCCGCTCGCAGCCGTGATGCCGCAGCCGGCGAATGCGGGCGCCGGCTGCCGCTGTCCAGTTGCGGCTTCCCGGCCACCACGTGGGGTGGTCCCGGGACGGAGCTGACGGATGGACGGACAAGAACTAAAAGCCCCGGGGGTTAGGAGCCGGGAGGGATCAGCCCGCTCCACTCCCGGCTCGGGCTGGCGGGACCCCGGGGGCTCCGCTCCCGCCGGGGCAGCGCCCACCACGGTCCGTCCGTGTGTCCGCAGGGCGCGGGAGATGCGGCGGGAGGGAGGGCCCCGCGCCGGGACGCCCCGTCGCTGAGGCACGCCGAGGATGAGGCCGCCCCTGGCGCTGCTGGCCCTGGCCGCCCTGGGGGCCGCCGCCGGCGGCGCGGAGCGGGAGGCGGCGGAGGAGGCGCGAGCGGGGCGGTTCTCCACGCCCGAGCAGCAGCGGTGCCGCTGGGAGCTGCGCTCGGCGGCGGGGGCCAGCGAGCTGCGGCTGAGCTGCCGGGCGGCGGGCGGCGGGGCGGCGCGGAGCTGCGCCTACCGCGGGGAGCCGCGGCGCTGCCCGGCCTTCGGCGCCCGCAGCCGCCACTACTGGCGGCAGATCCTGTCCCGGCTGCGGCGGCGGCGGCACCCCTGCGCCCCGGGAGCGCCGCTCAGCGCCCGCCTCTGCGGCCCGGGCCGTGCCCCGCCCGAGGCGCAGCTGCGCCTGCTGCCCGACCCCCGCCCGGCCACGCCGGCCCCCGGCCCGGAGCCCTCCGAGGACCCGGCGCAGACCTACTGCGCCGAGCGGTGGCACTCGCTGTGCAGCTTCTTCGTCGGCTTCTGGGAGGGCTGAGCCCGGCTCCGCGCCCGGACGCTCCCGACCTCGCCTGCCCTCGGCCACCGCCGCCAATGCCCCCCCCCCGACTCTGTCCGCTCTCCTCTTCTACTCCCCAATAAAGCGGTAACAATTTTGTGACAAGAAGCTCGCGTAATTCTTTGTCTCGTCGAAGCCCTGTACCACCTGCAGCAGCACTGTTCCAGTGTGTAACTGACCCAGGTGAGAGCACCTAGGCACAGCTCGTGCATTCGAGTTTATTAACTTTTTTCAAGGGACATAAATACGAAGAGACAGATATTCTCTCCCCAAAATCAATTTCCGTGAGCCTAAAGTTTAAAGTTAGGCTGGTTACCCAAGTAGAAAACATTTCTGCCAGAATAAGAAACTTCTGAGACTTCACTGAACAGAAAGTCCTAGAAAAACCTTTCTTGCTGACAGAGATTTCACAAGCTGCATGACCCAGTCCTGTTTCCCACAGAACAGCTGGGCAGCTATCTCCAAACAAAAACTTGAACCGGGCTGGGTGAGAAACCAGCTGTGAAAAGAACTCAGAAGCATCTAGGTACAGGAACTGGATTTAGGAGATGAATGATGTTTCACCCAGCTAGTGGCATACTGTTGAAATAGGCAGGTTGTTTTAACAGGGAAAAGAGGGTTTTGAGTGGTACTTTATCCACACAAAATGGGTTACATTTTGGGAAGGAAAGCTAAGCTTCTCTCAGCTGTCTGGGGTCCTACACAGCCCTAGACATCTGCCTATGACCAGGAACAGCTGCAGACTCTTTCTGTAGGGTTTTAAGGATGGCTGTGAGAAGGCCACTAAGAAGTAATCAGGATCTTGCCAGTGCCTCTCACAAGGATCTGGACTGTTGCATGCAGCTCTTTGTGCTGAGACAATTTCCTTTACAGCAAATAGCTGGATAATGCTCTATGCAAGCACTATGCCAAAGCTTCATCATCACTAATGTGGCTTGGATGATTATTTTTTTAATGACTGCTCACTTTTCCTTCATGTGCCTGCCACCCAAGCAGCCACAGAGCTGGCTGCTGGCTAGTGCATTGCACAGTACCTTGCAATAATACCCAGCTTTGTTTTACTTCCATGGCCCCAGCACAGCAGCTTTGTGCAGTGCTGCTAGAGCTTGTATTTCTCACCATCAGATGCAAAGGTGGAACACCATGGCAACCAAGCTGATTACCCACATCACTCTGCATTTAAAAACCCAGCTAGGAACTCTGAACAAATTCATTGTTTACCCAAGAGGGAGAAGAAAGAAGAGGATCCCTTACTCTATGTTTAACCACAATATTTCCCTGAGTCTCCAAAATAGTTTGAATTGTTCCTTTTAGCACCGCTAACTAATAAAATACAACAACTCGAGAGACTGTATTAATTGCATTTACTGTGGTTAATAACACTAAAGCCTAGTGCTGAATAGTGAACAAATACTCAGTTTTTCTATTGACAAACTGATCTGCAGATCCCAAAGGCTGGGAAACCATAGTGAGATCCTCAGATTTGTTTTTAAGGGGGAAGATCGTGGCTTTTTGTTTCCTATCTCAACATTTTAATCCTCTCCCATGATTGGTAACAGCTGCCACCACCAGCTAAGGCAACCAAACCAGAAACACTTTGTAGCCAAGCTCTTCACTTCCAACAGAAACAATACATTTTAGTCTTGTGGCAGCTCCACAAGATGTACTCATTACACTTCCCACCCCTGGATTTTGTTCAGCTCCCCAGATCTGCCCACGCACCCACCCTTTACCTCTGCTCTCCCATTGCAGCTGTGACAGTCCTTCACCACTCCTCTGGGTCCCGCCTTGGCTGGCTCCTGTCATCACATCCTTCCTTTCTCAGCACCTCCTGACTGTCCTCAGCAAGGAGAGCCAGTGTGGCCAACCTGGCAGGCCCAAACCCTGGCTGTTTATCCCGTTGGCCTGATAAACTCTTGCCTCCCAGAGGAAGATGGTGCTGGGATCAATTTACCTTTCCCATATGCAGCTGCTGCTTGGGCTGTCATCACAAGGGTGCTGCCAGCTGACAGATCAGTACACTAGGTCTGTTTTCAAGGAAAAGCATAAGCTACCTTAAAAAAAACCCAAATGATTGACATTTTAGCCTCTGGAAATTAATTCTGGGGAGCTCTAACTCGGGAAGTTTTCAGAAGAAAAAAAAAATAAATTGTGTCATATTGCACACAACATTGTTTTATTTCCTCTGGCTGCTGAGGTCATCTCTGTATCTGGAGGTTCCAAGAGAACCTTGAAATCTGGCAATACCATTTCCTGATTTTCCTTTGGAGAAAAATCAGTGATGCTGAATCTGGGCATACAATTAGTGTGTCTGGCTGTAATTGCCAGTAGGGACGGACACAGAGCATTGGCCCCGGGCTGTCAGCACCTCAGGGAAACACGCAACCGCCTCAGTGAGAGAAGATAAATAAAGAATAAATTAAAAAATAAACAAATAACTATAGAATCTCTTTTAGATACATTTCAGAGCTCTGTCCTCGCTGCTGGCCCTTGCAGCCTGGACAGGCACAGGCACTCCTGTACCGGGGGCTCTGCTGCCTGCTGGGGCACGCACTGCACCGTCCCACACCAGCAGTTCCTACACCCACAGCAGAGCTGTCAGACCAGCTGGAGAAGCTTTCATGTTCATCTGCTAGAGGAAACCTAGGAATAATTGCTCCATATAAAATAAGACTTCTTAGGATTAAGTTGTGGTTAATTTTAGGCTCTAACATGATATTATTTTCTGGCATAAAATGAGAAAGTGTTTGATGGAAGCGTCATGGTAAAACACAGAACTAATTTCTTATTACACATTCATAAAGTACTAAAATATCAATTTAACAAAGGAAATCCATAGGACAAAATCTGGTCCAATTATAGATATCCAAATCCTAAGATACAAAATCGTATGTAATACCTACTTAAGCACACATTCTTAATTTAATAAAAAATGTCTTAAAGCATTTCATTCTCCATATTATTTACAGAGCCCATATTTAATCTGACTACTGGAGCCAGCAGATATTCTCTCATGAGTAAATTAAAGTCTTAGGTCCCAAAATGTCTATAGGGCTTGAATTCTTGGTTGAAAAAGAACAACAAAATCCTAATTAAAATAATTAGGTTTTTTCACACTGCAGTTTTAACTAGAAAATACATTAGATGTATCATCCTAGGAGTTAGTTTAGTGAAATTCGGGAGAAGAAAGTGTAGTGGCTAACCTTTTAAAGCTGTGTCTCTTTTCAATTTAAAAAAGGACTGTGCACTTCCCAAAGTCACGATCCTTAGCAACATCATGATTTGCACTAACAGGAATAAATATAGCCTCAACTCCATGTGTTTGCTGCTTCTTTTTTAATTTTAAGAGCAAAACCTTCCAAAATTATGAATCAATTTATCACCATTTTTTTTTTGATGGGAAAAGACTAACAAGACGGCCACACAAGACAGTATTATTTGTGTTGGTCGAGACAAGATGCTGAGGATTTCGAGCTGATCTTTTGTTTCTGCTCAAAGACAAATGGTATAAAATTTATATGCATGCTTCTGTCCTGACAGCAAAGGGCTTCAGTGCGACTCTCGCTGAGAGCTAATGGCTCTTGGGGATGCTGCTCTCTGAAGTCCCTGGGCATGAAACGGTCTCTCGCAATTCATCTCCCGTTAATAGCAGCTCCAAGACTACAGTGTCCCTTTTTTTTTTTTAAAGTTCTTTTATCCCTGGCTGAAGCTGCCTGTGTTCCCATTGGAGCCGAGGGAGTGTAGTGTGATGGTTTTCTCCCCTCCGCTCTATTCTCTCGCAGCTCTCAGCAGACGTCGGGGCAAGCTGGGGCCCTATGGCAAGCGGGCCCGATGTCATCCCACCCAGCAGGGGCCAATGAACGCCTGCAGCCCCGGCCGGCACAGACGGACACACGGACAGCATCCCAATGGCCTGGGGCTCTGCGCAGCTTTATGGGCCCGGCAGATGGCAGCGGGAACGGGACGGCTCCTTTCCATGGCCACCTCTGGGCCGGGAATTTTGTGGGGCCGTGGTCATGGAGGAAAACAGCAGCAGAAAACAAAAAGTAGTTTGGTTTAAGAAAGAAATTATTATAGACCCAAGGGAGATAAAGCTTCTGTTTGCATTTCTGCGAGACGAGGTAGCCCTGGGGCGGGTGCCAGCCATGTGCAGGGGGCACCTATGGGGAAAAGACAGGACTGGGACACCAAGGGGAGCCAGCTGGCCCTTTCTGCCAGCACGAGGCAGACCAAATCACCTGGCATTGCTTGCTTTCTTCCTTTTAATGTGCCCACGTGGTAAACGTGGCTCAGTAATAAAATAACATCACAAAATGACATGTATATGCCTAATGATACCCCAGTATAATCAGCCCCAGCTTGGTCTGCCTTTTAGATAGGTCCTCCTCACCTGCAATGGTTGTGCAGATGTTTCATTGCCTTCTTCACGCAGACTCTGATGCTCAGGTAGGTTTCCACCTCTGTAGTTCCTCTGCCCACAACCTGATGGAGTGGTGGGACTCTCAACAGTGCTAGTTCCTTTCAAAGTATTCCAACTAAGGTGCCAGTGTGGAGTAGGCTTCTTGTGGGAAATTTGGAGCTAACCCCTGAACAAGGTTAATGAAAATATTTCCATCACACATCAGTTGCAGTAGAAGTCATTTACACTTGAGAGGAAGTACCAGCTAATTTTAAATCAGTGGAAGTGTGAATAAAAAATTGGCATAGGTAACTCAGAAGATAAGACTGGAAAAGTCATAATTTCCTGAAAAATGATAGCTCATTTGTTTTTTTATTATTATAGTCTAGGTAAGGAGTAAGTACATATAAATATTCTTGGAAAATTTAAAACAGTAGTTTGTTGTATACCCTCTCTTTTCTAGGCACCTTAGGGATCCTGTTCAGCACAGGCTTGTGCTGTTAACCCAGTTATCCCACATGGGCACCCCAAGGCTGGGGAATATTGTGAGGGGTGTGTGGCCATTGTCACTCAACACACACAGCAAACTGAAGCCATCTCCAGTCTAGTGACAGGCACAAACTATATTTTACCAACACTGGATGATCACCATTTATAAATAAATATAAAATAAAAATAATTATTTAAAAAAAAAGTGGTCTGAAGTCTTGTGTGGGAGGGGGTGAAGGGACAGAGGTTTAAGGCTAACAGAGTTTTCAGCTACGTTTCTATTGGTAAATTAACCTTTCCAAAACCTTCCATAATTACTTGAGGCCGTGAAAGGTAGCTTCTGTCAGATCTTCTCTCTTTAACTCCTAGGGACAATTTTGTGGACTCTCACAGAAATGGATTATTATTCAACTTCATGTGTGTGTCTGCATGAGCTCACCACAGGGAAAAACATCCTTCCCTGAGCAAAACGGCTTTAACAGCTGCTGCTGCTCTTGAGTTGCATTAAGGTTCTAGCTGGAAGAAGTCAGCCCAAGCAGCGTGATTTCTGTTAGGTCTGTTAAGCCAACACAGCCATGCCACTGCCAGGACTGACTGGAAGAGCAGCAGGATGCAAAGGGAGAAAGCCCCCACTGCCTCCCAGTCTATTAAAATGAGCCACAAACACAATAGTGATGTGGTAAGTCAGGGCAGTATGCAAATGGCTGCATGTCCCAGAAACCCTAATCCTATCAAGAATGCAGAAGATGTTAATTTGACCATCTTTCACAGCTCATAAATCTATCTGTAGCAAAGCCAGGCTGGCAGATGTCATCCACTAGCGCTTCTTTGAGGCTGGCAGTCTCGGCATAGACGCCCGATCATGCTCAGTACAGACCGATGAAGAGCATTGTTTGTGCGGCCCGGGGGCAGCTTCTCACATTTCACTACAATAGAGGAAAACAGTGGGAAATGTGAATGACTGATTGGCAGAACTGGTGGTCTTGGTTGTCCTGCTTTCCACACACTGAGCTACAGATTTCACATGCATTTTTCATCAGCAGCAAGCAGATTAGTCTGCCTTGTTCTCAACAGTTAGTGGTGCATATTCCCCAACTTAAATTTTTGAATCCTATGTTATAAATATAAGCTGGACATAGTTCTTTTTCTCTCAGGCAGATACTCCTTATTTACTTCAAACTACTTAAAAGAGCAAACAGCTTTATTATGATGTGATCTTACTCCTAAGATTTGACATCTAGGATAGAAATATTCTATTTCAAAGCAAGCAAAAGTCTGTAAATAAAATATCTCTATAGCAATATACTCATTTTATCCTTCTTAAATACAAGCTTTGAAATTACCTGTTGCAATATAGCTTCTTTAATACCAGCCAGAATTAATCTAATTTTTACAGTGAGGGTGGTAAAATGGTAGCACAGGTTGCCCAGAGGGGGTCACCCATCCCTGGAAACATTCAAGTTGGATGGGGCTTTGAGCAACCTGATGACATAGTTGAAGATGTCCCTGCTCATTGCAGGGGTTAGGACTAGATGAGCTTTAAGGGTCCCTTCCCACCTAAACTGTTCCAGGATTTTGTAATAATTTGCTTTTAAAAGGTGTATATTGAGAGCACCACAGCAGATCTTTTTGTGTGAAGTTACCTGGGAGCAAGGTGCATGAACCTCACTTTTATGAACTGACATGTCTTTCAGCTTCTCAGTGGATATTGTGACTATCACAGAACTCCGTGTCAAATCAATTTATTACAGCATTGGGCTGAAAAAAGAAACAAGACAAAAATATAAAGAATGCTGTAGAGAAACAGGAATTTCCAGCAATGAAATTGGCACGTGACTGTCTGCTATTACAGGTACAGACATCCCCATGGAAACTGCTGTTCATTTAGTATGTGTGCATTCCTGTCACAAGATACCCACATCACCTCATTTTAGATCATGAGGCTGCAGCCCCACAGAACAGATTTCTCATGCTTGTTCTGAGGGTCTAGAGAGGGGCAGGCTCTGAACCGAGAAGCTGAGCTGCTTAATGCTGGCAGCTGTCTGCAACGGCTTAAGCTCCTTGTCTGCAACAAGGGAGAAGGTGCAGAAGGCAGCTACAGTTAAGTAATTCAGATGGGTCTAAAGAGACAGAATGCTGCAAAGAAGAAGAAACCCAAATGAAGTCAGTTTTAAAACTTAAGGACATAATGAATTTGCTTGGGAAATCCTGGTGGCATTTTACCATTAGAATTAGATACGACAGGGGAGAATGCATTGTGTCTGATGATGATGTGATTACTATTCCAACTCAATAATCTGAAATCACTATTGCTAAATTATGGTATAAATATAGTTCTGATTAATTTTCTGCACACTAACAGAATTAAGAGGCAAATGTGTGTTTACAGATATGAGATAATTCATTATGCTAAAACTAGTAGGTCAGTGAGTCCAAACCCACTATTTTAAGTAGGTTAAAGATGCTGAACCACAAACTCCACAAAGTACTGTAAATTCTGTCCAGTGGAGGAGACATATTAAACACTATTTTGTAGTTTGTTTCTTTTTTTAAAGGAAAACATGATATTTATTGATATTGCAATGAAACATCTGTAATATGTAACAATGCACCCTATCACACAATTATATCTAAGCTATTAATAGTACAAAGTCACACCATTATTCTTTCTTTTTTACAAAAAACTAAACACAGCTGAAACTTGATACATGAAATATTTAACTCATACATTTTGTTCAACTGCTTTACTGAACAGCTAGTATTTCTGAGAAAGGGAAGGGAAGTCTCAGAAGACATAGAGGAGGCATACCTAAACCCAAGAGTTTATGGACTATTTTATATGAGTCCTTGGCTTTTAAAATTTGCCTCAAGGTTGTCGTTATCTCTTGCAAAGTGTTGCCATGATTTCAGTATTTCTGCTGGACTGTGTCCCTACAGCTGACACATGGTACTCACATGAATAAAACTATCCAAAACTTTAAAGCACATCCCTGAATAAATCTATTTACACTAAGTGCCAAATTTTCCTTCTAACTGAAATATTCCACTTAACTGCTCCAGGTCTGAAACTACTATTATTTCTTTCTGCATTTTATAAATATCTGTTATTTTTATTAGTGCTTCCAAATTTATAATTGATTAAGAACACTTAATAGTAGGTGGTATTTCAGAAGTGCTTTGGAATATGGTTTAATATACAATTACATAATAAAGGTTTCCATATTTGTCCAGTCGTATCCATAATGGTTTATTCCCATTAGAATTCCCCCTGGGACTTATCTGCTCTGTGCTACTATTGAGAATTGCTTGAAATGAGCTAGCTCATCATTCTGCCTCTCCACCTCATTTTGAGTCTGATTATACAAATGCCAAGAGGCTTTTAAAGCTGCCCAAAATGCTTACATGGCATATATATCAAGGATGTTGGATAGAAGGTCCACTGTAAGTTTTTCATTTCAGAAATTCAGCAATCTGACACACTGACAAAAAAGAGCAGCATGTTTCTCTAATTTTTCCTCCTTATGAAGACATTTGGTGCCTTGTCACTCTAATTTAGTGTGGACTATTTCCTTGACCTTGTGGTGTATCACTGACCTGATTTTCTCTGTTAATGTAGCTGCCACCATTCTGAGATGCTCAGTCAATTACACCCACATTCCTGCTCCTGTCCTTTTTTTTAAACCTCATTTTTTTCTCAGGGTCTCTTTTGCACTTTCAGAAATCCATCTCTCTAGTAATGTGTTAAATGGTTCTCCATTCAGAGATTCACTCCCAATAGGAGAATGTTTTCTTAAAACCTATCATTTTGCAGTTTCTAGTGCATTTTCACATCCCTCATCTTCTGAAATAAGCTTTAACATTAGCCCATTTAGTTTGAAGTCAGATTTATTTCACTGTCTGATTACTTGGTTTAGAATCTTTGCATTAAATAACACCTTTGACACAATGTGCTTCAGGGGCCTCATGCTATTACTGGAACTATACTGTCAGTACAAATTGCACTTATTTAAGTGTTTTTTAAATTATTTATACTTCAGTAAAATACTTTCAAATAGGGAACCGTGATCAGTCATCATATGCAGGTTTATTTATTTAAAGATAACACTTTTGGACTGCTTAGTAGCTCACTCTATCATTAATTAAAACAATACTAAATGTGACTGCTGTCAGCCTCTAACTAAAAACTATTAGATACAATATCCCGCTCAGCTGGGTCATAAATATTATACAGACTAATTGATTTACTCTTACTTATTTTTGCAAGGAAATCTGTTTTTTCCTTTCATAGAATCACAGAATCAGTAAGATTGGAAAAAAGGCAGCTACAGTTAAGCCCTCAAAGATTAAGTCCAACCTATTTGCCTAATTTATTTACCTGCTTAATTTACTTACCAGCTTCTTTATGAGCTAGTAAGAAATTATATTTCTGTATACATCTACTGATCTATGATGCCCACAGCCCCACAAAATTGAATAGATTTCTTGTGAAGTAAGTAAGTATGAATGAATAAATTTACTGTGAAATAAGCTTCCAAATGCATTGCTGGCAAAGGTTACCCTTTTGAAGAGCAGCTGGACAGCACAAAGCCAGACACCTCTGGCCCTGACAAAAACAACTAGTTCCCAGTCCACTTCACTCTGCAAGGAAGTGTTCTTCTGGCTGTGTCACTGCACATGTCAGGAGCCACCCCAATCACCTTTGGAGCCACCCAGGAAGACCCCAGCTGAAACACACATAAATGACACAAATGAACCAGCTTTATCAAGATTGCAGATGGAGAGATGGATCTCACCTCCACTTCCCTCGAATTTCCTGGCTGCATTAAAATGCCCACCTTCCCATATACATCCTACCACTGTACAGAATCCAGATGGGTAATTTCATGTGACATACTTTGCTCTTATGCTGTCTACAGGGGGTTTTCAGCTTGTCTCTGATAAATCAATACTTCAAAACCAAAGTTTTGAAGATCTATTGTGCAGGGCATTTGCCTTTGGTATTTAAACCCTATTTCTTTTCTTGCACACACTTTTCCCCAGGTCTAACATTATTGTTTTGAATTGGCTGCAACTTTCACCTTCTAAAACATGTGTGCTATTCCCAAAAGGAGCCTTGTAATGTCCACACATCCCAATTGACATTTTTATGTCAAATGATAACTGGGAAGCTGATGTACCATGATTACTTTGGCCATTCCTAACAATTATATTTGCTATTCCTAACATGCCTTTTCAGTGTGTGTAGAATTTGCCTCTTTTTTCAGGTTATTATTTCTTCTATTCTCTCCCTCCTGTCTGTCTTCTCTCAGTTGCCAACCTTGCCCTTTTTAGGGCAGAACTTACCTTCAAACCAATCACCTACATGCTTTTTCTTTTGTGCTCTGCTCTGGCTGCCCATAGCTTTTTCTGATCTAGTGAGCCACGGGAGAAGGAAGAAACTCCTTGATACTCAGAAGCACCACTGCTTATGCTTGCTGCACTGGGACAAGAAGGACACACCTCCCTTTATGCCCTCCACCGTAGCACCACCTCCACCTCCTACTGCAACTTCAGCACAGCTCCAAGAACCAGAAAGGGGCAGGCCTCAGCCTCACTGCCAGGTCACTGAAGGCAAGAAAGCAGCCTTCAGCTCAATACCAATCAAGTCTCTATTTTTTTAAACTGGAAGGCAGAAGGAAAGCCACCCATAGGGCTGTTTCCAGTGAAAGAGAAAACACATTTTATTATATAAAGTTCAGGAGATGGGCCAAAGAAGGGGACATGGCTCCTAGGCTGCAGCACTCTCACTGACTATGATGTTCTGCAGGAAAATACACCTGCAAAACTTCTTTTAAATTTTTCTTTCAGAGACTGAGCAAGTGTGTCTGTATGCACAGATACACACACGGCTAATGAGCAAGTTCAGGGTAGAAAGGACAGTGGCAATTCCTTCATACACTTTGTCATTTGCATTCTAAATGTGTGCCAACATACCTCTGGAACATGCACTGCATGGGTAATCACCTTTTTCAATTATATAAGATAGAGTGTGGCTGAATTGTTTTTTGATTTCTAAGAACTAGAGTTTAACTTCTGAGTAAATTTTTTAAGAAAATATCCTAATATTTCCAATTTGCTTAGTTGTATGATTTCTTTTTATACTAATTATTTAATAAAACAAAAAATCTAATGCAGAATGGAAGGTTAATTTTTTACAACCCAGATAGGTGGAACTTTCAGAAGCAATTTTATCAGAAAGTTTGTTCCCAAGACCTTTTGAAGATTTTTATTACCACTGATCTTAGAAAACATTTGCTTTCCTGCCCTCTAGTGCTCACGTCTATTTAAGTCTTCTATACAAACCTGGTTTTGGAAACCTACCACCATATAAATTTTCCTATTGAAATAAAATTACTTACTTATTGCAATACTACCAGTGATCTAAACAGCTCCTTCTGTTGTTGCCCAGGTATGTATCACACCCATGCAGTTATCTGAAAGGTAAGACTCTTCACGTTACTTTTCATTTTACCAAACCAATATAAGCAAGTTTTTTTTTCTCAGTTCTGGACCATATAATGTAGTTTGAAGTGCACAAATTGTAGCTCCTGGGTTTATTACTGAAACATTTTCACTGCTAGCAAAAGCTGTTAGTTAGCCATATATCAAACTACAAGTTTTCACAGTATTTACAAGTTTTCATCCACATGAAAAGCTCTTCTACTTAATGTAATTAATTTTGCCTCCAGTGATGCAGTTTGTTACAGCATTGTGCATGCTTACATTTAAAACAATGGTTAACACACTACATCTGTAATTACTCCCAAGCTACCAGAAAACCAGTGAATTAAATTTATTTAGTGTTAAATGGATATGGAATGTCATACAGTACATGTAAAGACACTTCAAGATGAGTAAAGCAGAACTAATTGCACAAGGGATTAAAGGTTCACCTCAACAGTCAGTATTATCAAATCATTACAGCTTCCATCTTCAGAGTGCAAGGTATGTCATGCAAAAAAACAGCTCAAAAAATCCCCAAACAGACAAAACCAACATTGTGGTACCACTTAAAATGCTATCATACCACAATATTTTACAAGACATTGGGTGATCATTCATATAGAATGAAGCATTTTAGCAATAACAAAACAGTTTTAAACATAATTAACAGATTTTGCATGAACACAAATTCCAGCATTACTATACCTAAGGAACAGGCAACATGCTGGGAGAAAGTACCTAAAAATCAAAGCCTTTTTTATTCATAGCCAGTATTACCTTCTGCAAGAATTCTGCAATCTTATTCAGTTTCCTCACATAACTGGGTAAGGTTCAATACATTTTTACATAGAGCATAATCACATAACCACCACATCAGCAAGAGGATTTCATTATCTTGATCAGTTACTACATTTAAAACCATGGTAAGATAACATGCCCTGCAAACAAATTGTCTTCTGGGACAGTGTTCTGTATGTAGAAATATTAAACAACTAAAATATACTCCTACCCACTTTAACCCCAAGTAACTTATAATTTGTATTTACATATTTTTGAAATATGTAGGTAAAAACTGCAGATGGCAGAAAAGCAGAATACACACGAGAGCTATGACAGCGCTGACGGAGTGGGTGGGCGCAGCCAGGAACCCCCAAGGACACCTGGGCAGGGGCTGTACCTTTTGCACTCTTCCTCTGTCCAAGGGGCCTCACCAGGGCTACCAAAGGCAGCTGCTGCTGTGGCAGAGCTGCTCCTCCTCTCCCAGCTGGCTGAGCTGGGAGCAGAAGGTGCAGCCCCAGCAGTTCCACTCAGATGAAAGCAGACAAACACACTCCTACACACCTGCTTCAACCACAGCTTGAATGTTAATATGGACAAGACACAGGAGATGAGAGGATGGCTTTTACATTTCCACCTTGCAATGCTCATATTCTGAGGGCACCAACAGGTAGATTATTCTACCAAAAAAAGTATATAAAAAAGGCCAAGTTGTTTGCCCTCATATTAGGAATAAACTATTTAACTTCCTGGCTTAAATGTAAGCGAGAGAAACTCAAGAAAGAACTTCTTGAGGTTAATTTTCCATCTACATTCAAAGAAAATAATTTACTAAAACTGTAACTTGCAAGGTCTACTAGCCTTGAAGTGAGGATACAGGTTAACTATACCTGTAGTTAAATAAAAAACTTCGAAAGGCATTTTACAGAAATAAAATATGCAACTCTAGGAAGTAGGTGGAAAACCACTGTAGTATTTGTCTGGAACATTCTATTTTCATAGCTCATCATTCTCAGGAATGTATATTTCATAAATAAAAATACAGAACAAAAATTTGTGTATTCAATCTAAAGCTGGATATTTCTAAACCTCTTCAGATAAAATTTGCTTTCTCCCTCACAATTAAGTGATAAAACCTGAAAAAAAAAGACTTTTCAAATCTATCTTGCATGAGAAAACACAGATGAACAAACCAACATCTGGAAAGAACATTTTGTACAAGATTGCAGTTCTAAAACACTTATATTACAAAGCAATGTAAATAAATACCAGGCTAGTACAAAAGCTCTTATTTACAGTTTTACAAATGAAAACGTTTTCAGTGTAAATGCAGTGTTTTAAAGAACACAATATTAGTAAAATGAGTTCCTGTATAGACCATTACATTTTCTGCTAGGTTTGAATGCAGTATTGTATAAAACCATTGTTTCAAGTTAATTTCTGTTTATAATTTAGTACAGCCAAACCCCAGTTTATGCCTGGAATGGTATCTGTTAAAGTGCTGAAAAAGAGGACATTTCTGAAATTTTAGAAAAACATACTGTACATTATTAAAGCTTTATCAAGTCAAAACTGGTATATTTTGTTCACATTTGCTACCACACCACCTGGGAATGGGAAGTTTTTCAACAAAAACTTGTTATTATTGGGATGGCAGCCATTGATATCTTCGCATCCAAAGTCTGATGGTTTCCCATGAGTAACTTGTCTTAAGCTTCAGTGGTGGCTTCAGGTTTCATAATCTGGTAAGTAATCAAGTATTCTGGATAAGCCTGGAAGAGTGACACAAAAATTTTTTATTACTATTTGATTCTCTGGATGAATTAATAATGTCTGTTAAGGAGGAGAAAAAATTAATGCCAAAAGAAAAAAGGGCAAACCATAAAAGGTAAAAATCCCTGGATCATTCAGGAAACATGCATGTGCTTTCACCTGCAAGCACAGCTGGAGTTTGTTCTAAAACAAAAGCAAGCCCTAGCACCCACAAACCTGGGGAAAAAACCCCCAGTGCATGACATACCTTTGAAAAGACGAGTCTGTAAAACCAACCCAAAAGCTCTTTACCTGCTCTCCTCTGTAAATGACGTATTCTGCCAATGCCAATCCATTCACACTGGGCCGCCCGGTCACTGAGTGATGTCCTGGGGGAGAATGAGCCATTTTCATGGCACTGAACTGCAGGAAGGACTTGCCCAATGTTACACGACAGAAGAGCAACTGCCTGTGTTGAAAGGGAAAAAGGACCATGAATAGACAATGCTTATAACTTTGAACCTTGAAGCCCCTTCAGCCAGCTTTCATAGCTCATCAATTTCTCAGGTTCTATCTTGCTGAACAAAAGCTGCACTCACTTTGGAAAGCTCTAGCCAAAGGAAAGGGTTGGTAGTAATATGGAAAAATGTTTATCTTAAGTTACTGGAAACAGCATGCTTAACAATGTACTCAGAGACTGACACAACCTTTTCTTTGTCTGTTTCTTATGTATTTTCATTTTTCGTGCTTTTTAGGAAAAAGTTTTTTATCCCCTCCTCCATTACTCATCCTCACAACCTAATTCACAAGCGTTCTAATGCTAGATTTGTATCCAACAGCCAAGTCAACATCAAGGCCAAGACAAACTCCAGGTCAATGCAAATTAGCTCAGACTAGCATTTGTCAGTGTGTTATGCTGTTTTCACTATCAAAAGATTCAAACAGGGCTCTTATTTCTGTATACATGTACCTACTGCAATGACAATGGAATCCTGGCATTTTTATAGACCAAGGTTATGTACCACCTCACTCTGCTAAAACTTTTGCTTTTCTCACTCTTTGCAGAAGACAAACTAAAAACCCCTTCTCATTCAAAACTTAAAAAGCATGAAGAGACTCTGACATCCTCTCTAACTCTGGAAGATAATCCTCATTATTTGAGAATGCCAGAAAACAGTAAGTAACATGAAAAGGGGGAGAGACTCAAAGAAGGATACTGGAAGGATGACTTTATCCTTGTATACCAATGTAAAACAGGACACACAAAAACACTAAATATTCTTCTGGTTGAAATGACTGCCACCACCAAAACTGACTCCATGAACTAAGAGTTTATTCTGAACTGATGGTATAGGTAACAGGTGTTCTTGTTGAAAAGTGGATTCAAGAAATCAGTTAGTGGCAGAATACACAAATCCACATCTCTATTTCAGTGTGTGAAAAAGCAGTGATGTGAGTGCTGACTGTTACAAAATACATCCTCCTCAAAGAAATACTGCATCTGAATATCTCTGAATTTCTCCTTTCTCTGTAACAGACAATGAACTAGACTCTCACACTGCATCTTTCACATAAGCATCTAGCAGATCCTCTTCATTCTCTGGCTTCCTAAGCCTGAATTTTACACTAAGTTAAGGGCAAAGATGCACTTAAGATGGTTGAAGGCTCTTAAGGACTTTGTCAAGTTTTCTGAAAGTTTCTATTAGGTCCAGTGCCCAGCACACAGAGAGTACTGAGAAGGTCTGGTTAGCATGCAAACCCTTCCTCAGAGAGAGACTGCTGCACTGATTATCTAGGACACAATATGCAAAAGCAAAAACAGATTCTTTCAAGGGACTTACCTGTGGCAAACATAGCAAGATCTATCTTTGTGAATGGGACATCCAGTGCCACCTCCAATTCCATACACATACTGATTGCTTTTGGAAGAATTTTCAGCAAAATAAATCCCAGCTCCAAACATGCCGCCTATATAGGCATGTCTCTCATCAAAGCCTTTGTGAATGATTGCATTCACAAACGGGGAGCCTACAAGAAAGGAAGCAAAACACTGAAAATACAGTACACAGATTTTTGCATGTGGCACAATTCAATCACTTGTTCCCATTGTGTTGGGAACTACCTTAGCCTTCCTTTTGAACGTGCACTGTGAATTTTGCTCACCAGGACAAACTCTCTATTTGTGTACAGGAAGGACTTCGACTGGCTTTACCTTGCTAATGATAAGCTATCTTTGGAATGCTTAACAAAACTAACTTATCAACTTATAAAACCAAGAAAACAAAAAAAATCCCACCCCAAAACAATCCTTAACAGAATAACGTTTGACCTGTATTGATTTTGGTCATATAGCTGACAAAACAGACTCGAGGAGGCACACTATCTAATTTTCATTCATAATTGCTGAAATGTTTTCACTTATTTGAAGTCTTCTTTGAGGAGACAAGGAGATGCAAATTTCAGAAGAACAACACAGTACACTGTATCATCCCTTGTGAAATACACAAACATTTGCTCATAAAAAACTCATGTAAAACCTGGAATCTACTTCCACTGAGAAAATTTACATTGAGACAGTAGAAACCCTCTAATAAAGAGTGCTGCTGATGAAAAAAGTGCATTTCAAATTCTCACCATGAAACAGCATCCTTTCATTGGCATGGTTATGATTCTCTTCAGAGACCTCTTTTCTTCTGTGTGTGTATCTTTCCCATAGTTTTTTGTTGCACACTTTCTGAATCTGAAACAGTCAAAATGCCACCAAAAATCTCAGTTCACTTCACTGGACAGATAATCTATAGCCACTACACTACAGTACAGTTACACTGCCGCTGCAATGAGAATACTTTCCTTGGGACTCAATGAAACACCAATTGACTTACCCCGCACAAACTGACTGTTGCTTTATGGCAAGTAAGTAATAACTATATACTTAAGAATAAATTCATTTTACAGAGCTCCTTGTTAATAATCCTTAAACTAAATATGCTCTAATTTAAATTTAGCAAGCTCAGTCACAATTTTTCTTGATGCCAAATCACTAGTAAAAAGATCAATCAATAAATTAAGAAATGCCTTCCATGAAGATTTGTGAAGCACTTCTAAAAGAAAGTAAATGACATGCTCTCTGCAGAGGTAAGCTGGGCATTGCAAAGTCTTGTGCATGTAGATACAGCACAGCAATTCCACTGAAACTTCAGTTCAGAATAAAACTTAGTCGTACTTGCAAATCAAAATATTTATGATATTAATGAAAATTACCATTACTTCAGAGGGAAAACCACATAAATTCAAACCAAAATTCCATTAGATTATTTAAACTCATCTACTGCCTGTTTTTTTACACTTGTTTGATATTAAATCAAGCAAAAATAAAAGTTCAAAAGTTTTGCTTTTCCTTCTTCTGTTTCTTTCCTGCCATTATCCCTCTAAAGACACCCTCTTCTGTTTCTTATAAAACCTCTGCCCTTTTTCTTCAAAAATTCTCCAGTTTTCAGTGACATCTTTCTATGTCAATTTCTTCCTGACTATTAGCCCATAAATAGCTTTTCTGTATAAATTAAGTCTTTGAACTTCCCCGGAAAGTGATCTTCATCCTGTGCATGTCTCAAAATGGCACATCTTGTCACCTTACGGAACTCAAACAAGTGTAGAACATTTTACGGATATGTTACTTTTAGATAAAACTCCAAAAAACCCCAGGCACCTTTAAGATGTTGTATCTATTGAAGACTCCACCAGCATGGCCTCCATCTCTGTGCTCTCGGACAGTACTCTGCATCTGAAAATTGAGAATTTAAAGAGGATGACATTCTTTCAGAAGATATTCAACACGTTTCCTTTACACAAGTCCAGTAACGAAAATAATGAATCATGTATTAACATAATTAAAAATCATAAGAGAAATTTTTAGGTGACTGGTTGTTAAGTAATGCCAGATTTTGTGAATGCACATGAGTAGGTTTAATGATTAAAAAAAATCTGAATGTATTTTGACTGCTCCATGGTCTAGTTTTCAAACTGGAGAAGACTGTCACTAATCTCTTCAAAATTGTATTTGTTCAGAATTTTGCCTTGTGTTACAGCACTTTGAAAGGAAGTGATGTAAAACTGTCTACGACAAACAGGCAATCAGTTGGTAGCATAGAATTTATGTCATATTTAAGATATTTAATATATAGTACAGGTTTTAAAAATACTACAAGCAATAATAATGTAAGAAAGAAAAAAGTTACAGACATCATAACTGCACAGTGGTGCAGTCAAAGTTGGGAGTCTGAAGTATCCTTATGCAAGTTTTACTTAAAGGATAAGGTGAACTATCTAGCAGTACTTCCTTATCTGCTTCTTTAGCAGCAATAGCAAAAATACTGAGACACTACAAAGAATTTACCTCTTCTTCTACGGACTGAAATTCCTTGTCTTCGGTGGAAAGGTCTATGAGAATAGTTCCGCTAGCAGAAGTATTTAGAGTCAGGTATGGGTTTAGTCCTGTGAATGCAATAAAACACAGCAAAATCTATGTGAATGTAATAAAACACAGTCTCAGAAACCACAATTGTTTTCTCTGGTTTGTGGACACTGATCCTTCTCTCAGCAAGAATCATCATTTCAGAACTCTAGGCAGTGACACAGAGTCCACAAATACTGGTGGCAGCGGCATCACGAATGGGAAGAGCAACCTGAAGCACTAATTTAGTAGGAGTATTTTTCCCATGGTCATGCAGAAAGAACTGACAAAGAACTAAGTCTGTCAATCCAAAATGCTTGAGCCTGGTACTGAAAGCTTAAAAGATATTGAATGTTTAAAAGAAAACTTCTCTATCTTTCCAAATATGCAAAAAATTTTGAAATTTTACACAGAATCCAATGTCA
This sequence comes from Fringilla coelebs, assembly GCF_963513975.1. Lineage (NCBI taxonomy): Eukaryota > Metazoa > Chordata > Aves > Passeriformes > Fringillidae > Fringilla > Fringilla coelebs. The sequence goes on along the minus strand of NC_140066.1, from coordinate 20,618,998 downwards.
GTTTGCATTGGACAGACTGCAATCATAACTGGCAAGTAATGGGAGTGTAATTACTGGATATAAGATTATGAAGACAGTGTGTATCAGGTGTCTTTTCTGGCCGTGGTCTTTCCATACAACTAACAGGTGACCAGGATTAAATACACTGGGTCTGCCATGAGCTCTTTAAAAGGAAAAATCTGGGGAAAGTGGAAATTACAGATTCATGCACAGTCCAGAGCCTCATGTTAGCAGTGTGCAACTGGAATAGTGCTCAGGAGAAACAAAGTGGGAAGAACCAAAATAAAGCTCATCCACTACTAACCTCAAAACAATGGTTATACTTCAGGAAGAGATGCCATATGTACAAATACACATGTTCAAAAATACATCAAGCCTACTTAAAAGGCAAAGCATACAGTTAGTGGCTATGTAAACTTTGAACTCAAACAAGACATGAGGCCAAACACACACCTTAAAACTAACTTTTATCCAAATTACTCAATGAGTCTGTCCAGAAAGACCTGACAATTATGAGAAAATTATGCTGATTCACTTAAATATTTCATTATCAGGAAAAGAATTATCTTAGGGTTGGTTCTTAATGTTTTAAGGAGCAAAAAGTAATTTAGAGCTTAGGATGGTGAGTCATTACTATGGAGTGAAAATTTTAGAATGAGATGTCACAAATGGTGAATCAGGAAGGGAGAAAATCCTACCAATTCTACTTTATTTAATTTCTGTGAAAGACAGCAATATAACAATAAATGATATTTTAAGGAGTCAAAGAAGAAAAAAAGATTTGGAAGGTTTTATTTGCCTTCTCCACAGCCATAATTAAATGAAGCATACTGAATTCACAAATGCTGGGACTGTGCTGGTATCAACAGTCCTGCACAACTAAAGAGGCTTTAGCAGTAATTTCAACGCAAGCTAAAGCTGTTGAACAAAGCAATTAGGTTAACTTTGGTTCACTGAAAGCACACCAATTCTATTTTTAAAGGAAAGTGTAAGAATTTCATCTGGCTTTCTGAGTGAGCAGACAGCATTCTGTGGCAGGACCCAACAAACAGGACATATAACAGGCCTGAACTCGTCAACAGAATGCGCTCTGCTCTTCAGAGTGCTTTGATGCAGATAAATATTCCCTATCTCAAGGAGCTTGAGCATTTTGCATGAAGTCAACACTTTACCTAAGCAAACAAAAAAAAGTGACCACAGAGAAAAAAAATAAATCAGAGAACAGAAAGGCAAGATTCACAGTAATTCACAACATAAATAAAAGTACCCAAGTTTCCAGCCAGAAGACATTCTTACCATTTTCTAGATCAGGTTTTATTACGAATTCTTTTTAATGAGATAAAATTTGGAATAACATAAGTGATTAATAAAAACTGATTACGTAAAAGCAGTACTATGTGATAATTTAAAATAAGCATTTACCTTGCTGTCCAGAAATAAGTCTTTCAACTCCTTTGATGATTTTATGCCTATGACCATAAGCATTAATGCCAATTTCCTTCAATTCTTTGTGTCCCATTTCAACCAATACGTCCAATGTTATCTATAATGAAAGCAAGACCATGTTTTTTGTAGCAGAACAAATGCCAGTGACAGTGAAAATATACCTCACAACAGCTGTGAGAAAAAGCAAGTGTGAAAAAGAACAGGAACATTAGAGGCTTCAGTGTATTATTTTCATATTTTACTTTTACTCAACTGCTTTCTTCTAACCTTTTGTCTTAAGTAAACATGCTACAAACTAAAAATTGTAACTTGCATTGCTTGCAAGTGTTATGCATATGTTAATCTATATGCATATATTTTAAGATACATTTTTTAATATAGCAATTAAAAACCCAGTTACAGTCCTTTCCTTCATCCAACTCATTCTGACTGTCACTCATTGAAAATCTGTCTTATTACATTTACTAACCAGTCACTATTTATTCTATTGCTTTCTAGCCCAGACTATCTGGAAATAAATATAACCACTTACCTGTTCTCTCTCAAATATGTCAATTAGATGTTCAAGGCCAAGGTTCCGCACAAACTGATTAATGCTAAAATCTACACCTGAAACTGGGTAAGAAAAAAAACACAATGTACATTCATACCTGTATTGTAAAATGAGGCATACACATCTGTCTGTGGCAACAATGAGAGAGGCAGAAACTCCTGGTCTTTTGCAGATGTAGATTAAATATTAAATATCTATCTACTATCTATTAAATATCTATCTACTAACCAGTAGCAACTAATCTGCTCTTCTACCTCCCAAAGAGCAGTCTTTGCCACAGAACAAGGCAACCAGCCACCAGAAATGGACATTACTACAGAAAACATATTGACAAGTAAAATGTCATAGAAGTAACCTTTTTAAGATACTTGATCTAAGAACAGCCTCTTAAAAACTAGATAAACTTTGTAGTAAAATACTGCTTGGTATTTTCATTTCATTTCAAATTTCATTTGACTTCTCTTTTAAAACACAATTCACCATATTGGTTCTGTTCAGCAAAAAAAATATTTAAAGGCTCTGTAAGGGGAAAACAGTAAAATCTTGTACTGCAAGACTTTCAGACTTCTGTTGCTCATTAACGACATCATAAGGAATCTAACTATTGTGTATGCTATAATACCTCTATGAATGTATGGGGATCTTCACACCTTTGTGTTCTTTTCACCATTTGTTAAATGCTATTCACTCCTGAGAAAGCCTCACCTTCTTTTTTCTCCAGAACAGTAGCTCCCTCTGCACAGTTTGTACCAACAACAGAGGGAAGTTCAGAAAAACTACCAGACAAGTTGTCAAGACTACTTGCAGCAGACAGACTGGATGGACTGGATGGAACAGAAGAGAGTGAATCAGCTGCAGAACCCGTAGTCTGAGACACACTTATAACCTGAGGTTTGTAGCAAGTTGGTAAGGCAGAAGGAGGCATTGCTGCAGTCAGTAACGCACTGACATCATCTGCCTAAAGAGCAGAAAACAACTCATTAAAACAGAGGAACACTTTTGCAGAATGTTTTTTCCTAGAATGCACTATCATTCTATCAGATTTCTTAAGTACACTGCAAAATAATTTTACAGCACAGCTTACAAATGGCCTTTTCTGCCAAGAGCATACATGAAACTGTAAAATGTCTATACGTAAAAGCTGTAAAAAGGTAAAAAGACTTCAATATTTCTAGAAAAATGTAAGGCCAGTTAAACAGAATTAATTTGCTAAGAAAAATGAACAGAAGCTTCTTCTGGCAACCAGAATTTATGAAACAAAACAGTTTCTCTAAGTGTAGTTTTGGATTACATTATAATACTTAGAAAGAACACCCCTAAGAATTTAACAGACAGACAGTTTCTTACATTTATGCTGCTACAAGATTTGCTTATATTTTATTGTTACAATTTTTGTATTAGTCAAACTATAAGCCCTGAATTCAAAGCATCAAATTACAACCATTAATTCATTTTGTTAGCATTCTGAGTTATTTCATCCCCACTCCATACTGAAATAAGATGCCTAAAGAAATTATTTAAAGACAGTTTATAAAGCTCTATTGACTTCCCTTGCCAAGCAAATACAAACCCCACAGAAACCACAGTATTTTTAATTTTTGCAGAAGTGGCTGCATTACTGTTTTTTTAAGGAGAGTTTTAAATGAGGTGTCACAAATAAGTAAGTATGGATTTCCCAAGAGGAGCCCCATCACTTACAGTGACCAGGTCCAATGGCGTTTGTCCTTCTTGGTTTTTCAGAGTAGGATCAGCCCCATGTGCCAGTAACAAGGCACAAAGCTGAGTCCTTCCTTTCTGGGCTGCTTCATGAAGTGGTGTGAAAGCCCATTTGTCTGTAGCATTTACACATGCATTATATTTTATAAGTAAAGCTGCTACATCAACATGCTGAAAAGTAAAAACGCCTGTTAAATTCCAACGTACCACAGTGTACTAAAATCATTCAGAACTACTACTGCTATTTCTCTGTAATCAGTAATTCTGAATTTTCTTAGAATGCATTTAATTATGATTTTAGAAAGTATTAAAGCAAGGTGTTTTCTTCCTCACCTATGACATATCAGCAAAAAGTTAAGTAAGAATTGTTCTCTTGTGAAAAAAGGATAAAGTAAAACAAAACTCCAAATCCAGAGGAATCTGAAAGAAAAAAAGCCTGATTCTGAACTTCCATTTTGGAAAGTTCTCCAAATGTTTTGGTTAAAGACTTGATTTAAGGACAAAGATTCAGTAAGTTCATAAAAACAACTGCTGTCTCAACAGCATTGATATTAGTGAAAGTGAGATCTTCCTGACAGGTAAGGAAAGGCATTTTACAGAACACTTTTGGCCTGCTGGCTTTTTAGGCATTCATGGTCAAAAAACTGCATTTGTGACCTTACAAATTCGTGAGTCTTTACCTACAACATAAGCTGCGATCTAAATATTCACTCTGTCTTACAAATAAGATTACTCTATAACTCAATAGCAAAAGCATTCCACAGAGGCTCAAAATGCTGTCAATGAAATGTGCCATTTTTTAAAAAAATAAATAAAGTCTCGGAAAGTTTGAGATGTTTACCCCATAAGATGCTGCATTATGCAGAGGAATCAAGCCTCCTTTATCCTGTGCATTCACATCTGCTCCATGCTGCAACAGGTATTCTGCAACCTCCAAATTATTGTAACCAGCTGGAATTGCAGAAGGACAGAATGAAGAGAATTAAAACATCACCCCCAACAGGCTGTGGAGAAGTTAATAATTAAATTATTTGAAAGTAAATTAAATTGTCAGTCCCAGTGAAGACAGTGCAATACCTATTACAAAGGACAGCATTACTCTAAGAGTATTTGGTTTTAAAACCTGTCAACAAACCATAAAAGATCATCTCTGGCTAGACAGAACAGGAAAATAATTAAACAGCATTTGAAAGGCAACCTAAAATTAATATGCATAAGAATCTAATTTTTTTAAAGAAAAGGTACTGAATCCTCCAGCTTGAGACTATACTATAAACTTGTGTAGACACAGAAAGTTCAGCCACAGTAATTAGTAACCAATCAAATGAGTTAATTAGAGCACTGACCTGCTAAATGTAGTGGTGTAGAATGCCGTCCTTGTGTGTCCCGACAATTGACGTTGTCAGGTGAACAGAGCTTTTTTACTCGGGCCAAACAACCTTTCTTTGCAGCATCTAGGAGAGCTGCATCTCCTCTAAGCAGGTCTTGAATATCAGTATCACCATCTTTAACAAGGTCTAGAGGAGTATTTCCATCCCTGTTTTTCTTTGTAGGGTCAGCTCCATGCTGTGCACACCAAAAACAGGTGGTAAGTATGTCAGTAGAATAAATATGCTGCATCTTAGGCATCTAATGCCTTGTTGAGCAAATATGCTCACATATACTGGAATCCTGCAGAGAGCCTTCCGTTTACTGTGTGAAAAAGGACATCACGGGTACTAACAGTATCCCTGTTACTGAAAACATTTAACTACAACAATTTAGAAGCCACATATCAATTTCTGAAACGTAAATAGACTTTGAAAGTGAACAAGAAAGAAATTTACCTCCCTCCAGCACATGCAATACCTGTAACAGGAGTTTGCAAATCTCGTATTTTCCTTTTGCTGCAGCTTCATGCAAGGGAGTGAATTTCCACAAGTCAGCTACATTGACAACGGCACCATGTTTAACCAACAGCTCTGCAACTTCATAGTGACCATATGAGCAGGCGTTATGTAAAGGGACAAGTCCTCTGGAAACAATTAAAAGAAGAGAAAAACTCTCTTTAAAAACAGGATATTTTTTCAACAACGATATAAACTTAAAACACAATGCATCTTTGACCACATCAAACCATAACAAAATATTTCCCTACCCCCCCAACAGTCTAATACAGTAGGAATACCTATTGCAGTAAAAACTTCATCAGCAGGGCACTAAAGAGAAGTAAAAGCACAGGGCCAGAGAAATTCTCAATGCTCTAATCTTATGCAAAATGCTTTTAGATATTCTTAGTATCTTCATTCTAACCAAAGCTTCCATGAAAATAAAAAAACCAGAATGCTTATCAGCTAGCAATATTCAAAAGCTGATAGGTATGACCAATTTCAATTGCCAAGAAAATACATATTCAAGCATTTACCCCTTATCTTTTGCATGTACATCAGCTCCATGCTGAAGAAGATACTCCACAACAGATACTCTGTTGTATCCAGCTGCAAAATGAAGTGGTGTAGACTGACGTCCTTCAATATCTCTGCAGTTCACACTCTGGACTGTACACAGCTTCTGTGAATTTCCCCAAACAAAACATGTCACTATGTATAGTGTTGACATCTCTAATTTAGTAATAGAATATTGTTATACACATCTAATTTTGCATAACTGTTTTCAATACAAAACCATGGTTTTTACAGTCTTTACTTTCTACCTATTTTGTCCTGAGGAAAAAAAATCCACCTGCCCCCAAATCCACATCTCTGACTTTAATAAATGCTTTTTATATAAGGCATCTGGAGGTGATGAATATTGATGAATATTGTGTACTCTGCAATCTGTAATAATTGTGTAATACAAAGCTTTTAGGACTGATCATAATTTTAAAGCGCTCAGTGAAGGATTGTTCAATTGCTTGCTTTGAGAAATTATACACTGAGATATAATTCTGTGCTACTTTGGCTGGGGTGGAGTTAATTTTCTTCACAGTGGCTGGTGCGGGGCTGTGTTTTGGATTTGTGCTGGACAGGGCTGATAACAGAGATGTTGTTGTCATTGCTAAGCAGGGCTCGCACAGAGCCAAGGCCTTTTTGTGCTGCCATGCTGGCCAGGAGGCTGGGGGGAGACACAGCCAGGACAGGTGATCCCAACTGACCAAAGGACTGTTCCAGACCAGATGGCATCATGCTCAGTTCATAACGTGGGGGAACAAGGAGGAAGGGGGGAACATTTGTAGTGATGGAGTCCCAAGTCACTGTTATCCAAGATGAGGCCCTGCTCTCCTGGGGATGGCTGAACACTTGCCAGCCCATGGGAAGTAGTGAAATAACTCCTTGTTCTGCTTTGCCTGCCTGTGTGGCTTTTGCTTTCTCTATTAAACTGCCTTAATCTCAGCTCATGACTTTTCCAGCTTTTACCCTTCTGATTCTCCCCTGATCCTGCTGGGGGGAAATTGACAAGCATCTGTTTGGGGCTTGGACGCTGGCTGAGGTTAAACCACAACAAATTCCCTCTTATTTTTAAGCAGAGGTTTAAGCTTACTTTTACGGTATCCACATCTCCAGCCTTTGCAGCCTCCAGCAACTGTCGATCTGCATCAGAATTACCTAATGGGATACCTTCTGCAAAATAAATGAGATTGCATGACAGGTAAGCGTAGGCAGTTGAAGAAATTCATTAAGACAGGAAATAACTTGAGTTTTTTAAAAGGGAAATCCTTGAAATGAAGTTAACCAATTACTGACAAGTTTTGTCTCTGTTTACTATCTACAACTATAGCTGCTAGAGCTAATGGTGTTTGGGAAGTTAACTTCAGCAACGTACTTGCTGTATATTTTGGAATATTCTGGAACCAACAAATCATTCTTATTTCACTTTCAGAATTAGACCAGATCAAGTTTATGTATGTATAATAATGTCCAAACCTTACTCTTGAAAATCCACCTACACTGTTGTCTCCAGTCACAAATGCAAATCAAGCATTTTTTGTTTTAGAAACTCATTTTCTACTTTCAAGATTCCCCCCACCCTATGTCAGGATTTTAATAAAATTATTCCAAGTGACTACAGCCCAAAATCTTCATATCTAATTATCCAGACAGCAAATGATATTGTTAAGTAGGGAGTAAAACATCACCTAGTATGGTCTTTCACAGAACATTTTTTTTGTTGACTAGTCTTCACTATTATTTGGCTGCACTTGGAACAGCAAGTAAAACGAAGCACCTCAGTGGATGTTGAATAACTCAGCATACCTTGTAGTAGCTGTTGCACACTTTCAGTCCCCATTTGTAAGGCTGTAAAGCCCTGCAGAGACACGATGGAAGGATCACATCCAGAACTCAGCAGCAACCTGCACGTCTGAAGATGACCACAATGTGCTGCTCTATGAAGAGAGGTCTGGCCAAGATTATCTAATGCATTAACCTAAAAAATAACACAGACAAGAAATACCACCATCAAGTTAGTATTAAGATGTTTTCACTGCTGACTGGGAAGATTTCACAAGTAGTATCCTTACTTTAATAAAAAGAACATATTTAGTATATTCCCAAATGTGATGACATTTCAAACAAAAACAAATCATAAAGTAGCCCCCTTTTAGAGGCACAGGAATAATCCAGTGCATTTTTACCACAAACAGGAGTAATTCACTATTTTGCTCCTTGCAGTACTAACTTCAGGGCAAACATGTAGAACAGCTTCTACCTTGCATTGGCTTATTGTGGCTTCTCAGACTGAGGACTTCCTATCTGTTGGCTCAGTCAAAGTGTATCCAACAATTTAAAATTTCGCACCCAAACCGTATTTTTATTCCCTACTCTTCCTCTGGTTTTAGAAATTTCACATAGTCAGGCTACAATCAAATTTCCACGAGAGAGATTCAACTCTCAATCTTGGAGGGTTCAAGCACTACAGAGTCTTTCCACATTTTCTTTTTGTGAAAGTTTGAACATTGTGTTATGAATTAACATTTTGCCTTAATTTTACTTTTTACTGCATACAACATTATGTAAAGTCTATCTGTCACACAGTTCAGTTTAGCTTCTTGCTGTTCATATACACCTCCCACTTTTTTTCCTCATGTATTCCATTATTCCTCCTGGATAATGAAGCACTGAATAAGAGACTTAAAAAGTTTTCCATTCCCAGAGAGACCTACGCCTGCACTTCTTAAAAATACAACCACACCAGTGATGATTCTGTAATGTATAGGGCTGTACAGATGGATTGATGGCCTGTAGCTGAAGTCTACAAATCTAGAACCTTCCAAAACAAACTATTTTACAAAAACTTCCACTCTCATGGTGTGAAAACCTGTATAGTACATGAATGTCAACAAAAGTATGATACTCATACCTTAGCTTCATGTTTCACAACTACTTCAACAACATCATTATGAGCTTTTTCTGATGCCACATGCAGAGGAGTCAAGAAGCTAAAAAAAAAAAAAAGAATAATTAAAAATGTATTTTTCAAAATCTTCTAAACAAACAGTTAAGAGCATTCATTTGGAACCACTCACTCTTTTGTTTTTTCATTGATATTGGCTCCTTTCCTCAGCAACAATTCACATACTTGTTTCCTCTTAGGATATGGAGATGCAGCAGCACAGTGCTGTAAACATGAAAAAGTTTACAATTAACAACCAACTAGCAATATCCAGGTTTTACTACCTGCTGATCAGCTGGCAGTTAGGAGCTGGTGACATACAAATACAACAGAAAAAAAAGTCCAAAAACTTAATGCTTATTAAGTTGAAAGATTCCACATGGGCTTTTGGATTTACTCTGGTATTTTCAAGAACTCCCCTTTCTAATAACTGCTGGAAACCATCAAAACAAAGCTAACATACATAGCCTGATGTTGCTTAAAATAAGACTATTCTACAAAACCCAGTCATTCAGACAATCTAAACAGGCCTAAATAATTTATGTTAGTCTTAACATTAACTTTAAGAACAAAATATCAATAAGTGTTATTTGCTTTACTAGACACTGGGTATTCCAGGTTGGTCTGAATTACAGCACTAGACATGCAATAGTTATCGCTAAACTATTACCTAGTGTGCTTAGGTTAGCCACAATATAGACAAAACCATTAACAAATCCTGAGATATTACCAATGCTGTCTCATGTGTCTGAGGATGCTTGAAGTTCACTGTTTCCAAAGAAAGATGTTTCTTTATTCGAGCTACATCCGATTCTCTTGCAGCCTGCAGCAGTGAGTGACCTTTGAATTCATCTTAAAAACAAAGAATTACATAGCAGAAGGTTACACTCCTTGGCTCAAGAAGGATAAAGAGAATTGCTTCTTTCAGTTAAAAAAAAGAAATTAATTGTATTCAGTAGACCATGGAGCACACATTTCCAAGTCTGACTCAAGCTGTTACATCAATTGACAGAACCTGTGAGTTAAGTCAAAACACTACACAACTTTGTTTTGTTTCTAAACCAAAGCCAGACACATCCAAACTGGCTGCACAAGATCTATTTCACTCACCACTCTGTAGGTTCTGTTGTTCACACAGGTACTAACTCAGGAATATAAAAATCTCTACTTCTGACCTATTTTTGGAAAACCATTTCTAGATGCTTTTATGAAGCCTAGTGCAGTATTTACTGACAATTTTTGTAAATATCTCAGAAAGTTTTGGTTTGACCACTCAAGGACAGAATCTGAGGTTACTCTTTTCACTCTTTAAGTTTGCTGCACAAAAATCAATGCCCTTCAACAATTGTTTTGAACTTTCAGTGAGTGTGGCACACTCAAACATATTCAACATTCTAAACAGTTATTCTATTCTTCAAACAAAATAATGTGGAATAAAAATTAATATTTCAACAATCTTGATGCAATGACAGGAACAAGTATGGCAAAGTGTATTGGCAAGGTCACGAGGGAAAGCATTTAACAGGGGAAAAGCTACAAGACCCATCACAACTACTTGACTATAAAACCAACAGTAAAATTATTTTAAATGCCTACATTCAGAAAAAATAGCAGTTTCAAATCATAAACAGTGAAATATACTGTGTAACATTGCACAATTACTGTTAAAGTGTAAGCATTTTCCAAATCTGCTTCCTGGCAGGTCACTGTCTAGGGAATCTAATTACACATTACAAGCTGTAACTGCAGAACTGATCCCACTTGATACTCACATGCTAATCGTTCTTTTAATTGGGGCGTTGGAGCCAAATCAATGGTGCTTTTGTTGTGACAGTTCAAGAGTGTTGGGTCAGCACCATAACTTAACAAAAGAGAACATACTTCCACCCTGTTCTTAGAAGCTGCTTCATGCAGAGGGGTGAATTGCCACAGATCCATTGCATTCACACATGCTCCATGCTTGAAAGGGAAGGGGGTAAAAAAAGATGCAATCAAAACCAGGACGTTAGAAAAAGACTATGTTATTAGTTTTAATACAGTAGACTGTTAAAATAAAAATCAATGCTTATATACAAACTGTTTCCAAGACGCCAATTTTCAATCTAACACAACAATTCAGCACATTGTGGTTTTTAATCACCTGGTGTCCCACAGGTACATTCAAAGAAGACAAAGGCTTTTCAGTTTTTTTTTTTTCAGAAAGGAAAGGAGCTCTGCTACAGGTCAAATCAGAGAAATATTCACATTCTCTAAATCACCTGTGAACAAACTCTGGTTCTTTGCAGCTCTAGAAAATGTCTAGAGTGACCAGCTGCACTAAGATAAATACATGTTCTGTGAATAACCCCCAAGATATGAATGCCACAGTATCTCAGCTGAGATGGGCACTCAATTTTAATTCAAAACACTTAAGTACAAGATTCTACAAGTAATACTCCTGGATGAGTAATGTATGTGTAATCCTCCAGTAACATTTTGATTGTACTTCAAGTTCAGTCTGTAAGCAAGTACATGCTCTTTCCCATTGCTTCTCTTAAAGATGTATAGCTTGGCAAAAAGTAATTTAGAATTCTCTAGAGCAGAAATCCAATATGGAATACAACTCTAGCTAAATCGTTAAAACACAGAGTAGTGTAGAGGCAAAAGCTCATTTGTGGGATTGTGTCTAGTACCACCACTGTAAAAATTCACTTTACAACTGGCCCCTGAAGTAAAAAAATCATGACTCTATACTTACTGCAATGTAAGCTTATCTCAATAGGGTTTTTTTACTTAATTTTTTGCTCAACAAATAAAAAGATATATGGAATTAGTGGGGGGCGGAAACACACATAGCAGAATGAGAGCTATTCCCTGAGCAGCCAAATGTCTGGAGTTAGATAACAGAACACTCTCAGTTGTTATAACAATCTTGATTTGCTGAGGCAGCTGAGAATAGGCACAGCTCAAAACTCCTTTGGAGGAGTACACATTATACGGCAACCCACATCTTCAAGCCACTAGTTTAATGTGGCTTATCTTACTTATCTTCACAACTAACATAATCCAGATACATTGCTTCAGTTCCAAGAGTTCCCTTTCCTTAGGAAAACTGACCGGTTTCTCTTTCTTTGGGGTAAAGGATACAATTCAGGGCCATAACTGATGCTGTAAAGTTAATTTCCTCAAAAGACTGACTGTTCCTTAATTTTAAACATCACTTATTGCTTTGTCTTCTAAAATATTCTTCTACTGTCAAACTCAAAACATCACTCAGTTTTTAGCTTTTAGCCTTTTTTTTTTTTTTTTTTTTTTTTTGGTGAGTGTAGAAAGATTGAGATAAGCAGTACTTACTTGGTGGTATGAAAATATTCAACTTTGGAGCAGAGAGAGTTAAAAAACAGAAAGCACATTTATAAAGAAAAAGCTTCCTTGCAAGCAGAAGATTCTGTAGCTCCAGCTTAATAATCATTAACATGTAGAGCAAAAGCAATTTATCATTCTTTGAGTTTTGTAAATCTACGTACAAAATAAAAAAATATGCAACTTATATTAGTCTATTATAAACTGTTCTTATTTAATAATATGCAATTTGATCTCTTCAAAGACCAACCTTTACTAGAAGCTCTGTTACTTCGTAATGACCATAGGAACAGGCATTGTGAAGTGGCACCAGATCTCTACATAGAAGAAAAAGGAGAAGGATGATTACTTTAGTATGCACATATATTAACTTCAAATGCACCTAACACATTGCAGCTGGTACTATGCTTCATGTTGAACATTTTACAAAAATATGACAAATGTTCAAATGAAGCTATGAGGAAATAAGATGCTGAAGAAGAAACCAGAAAATCCCATCAGCATTTATCAGAACCGTAAACATCTAAAATAATCAGAAGATGAGAAGTGAATTGCATTGTCTCACTGCAGATGAAATGGTTCCACTCAGACTTGGAACCCTAAGGAGGAAGAACTATCTGCAGGGGATGTTCAGGAGCAACCCTAATTATATCCTTTTTCACAAGAACAATGCTGTAGTATCTTCCCCTGTGAAAACGAATCAACTTGCATTTTTATCGCAACAGAAACGTTAAAGGAGACAGAACAGTCTAAAGTTGGAAATTCTTCATGGTTTTAAAACAGTATTACTACTCTTTGCTTCACCTCAATTTTTAATGGATTTTGTTTATTCTGAGCAAAGGGAAAAAGGAACCTACCCTTTATCCTTAGCGTGTACATCAGCTCCATGCTGCAGTAAGAGCTGGACTATTTTTACACGGTTATACCCAGCTGCTAAATGTAATGGAGTAGACTGAAACAAGAGAATGTAGAATATATCAGTAATACGTAATCAAGGTTGAGTTTCTATTTCTTTTTCCACAACTTGTTAACAGTACTAAATGTTGAAGTCCTTCAAGACTAACAAGCTTAAAAAAAATCCCAGAGTACTTGAATCAGATATTTGATAACTGTGTTCATTGTTCACTGACTACTCTTGAAGTCAACATAAACACAAATCCCAAATTTACTCTATCACTAATACAAAGGCCATTTTTGGCTTTTTAGCCTACCATAGCTATAAATACTTTGCTGGCAAAACGATGTCCTTGTGAGAGGGGAAGTAGAAAGACTGTTAGCAACAATGACTGTTAAACTATGAAGAAGGCTCTCTGCCAATCAGTGGAGTAAGTTTAAAAATTATCAAGAGGGATTGTTATCCACATTTGTGAATGCAGTGAGCAGGGTGTGGGGGAAATTTAATCTCTTCTTAACTCTCACCCTCCAGAGAGGACAGATAACTAACTGCTCTATGATCTTTTCTAGCAAATGCATTCAAGCATCAGAAGCACTAAAGGCAGAGCTACAAATTAGTGAGGAGGAATCTTATCCTCTGCATTTACAAACCCATCCACTGAACCAGATTTCTACAGTTCCTAGAGGATGAGCCTCATAACCAGAAGAGAAAACAGAGATGTATCAGTGGTTTGGAGATCCCAGTATCTTACCACAAAGCCTCACAAAGGGGAAGTAACTAAATCAAAACTTGGGTAATGAGTACAAATACTTTGTGAGAATAATGATGCCAAAAAGTGATACTCAAAACCCTGAATGTTCTGTAGTCTAGAGGCTGAACACAGAAGACTCGGGATTTTTCAGAATGGAGATTCTGAACATTTTTATGTCTTTCTTTACCATTACTTACAGCAAAGAGCAGCTTGCTCCTGAATCAGGAGCAGCAACTTGCCTAAGAATGCATGTCAAATAAAGCACCTGTGTTTCTCCCTGACAGGGACAAAAATTTATGCAAAGGCCTCACTTCTTTATCACTGCAGATATGAAGGTCAAGCAGAAGCTTCAACTGGGAAGGAGTTTAACATTTTTAAAATCCGGCCAAACAATAACCGGATCAGGTAAGAGATAACTACTTTTAAATCAAGTTTTAAACAAAAATACCTTTCTGCCATCACTTGCATGACAGTTAACATTTAATGGTGTAAGAAGAGACATCATCTTTTCCTCATTTCCACTCCTGAAAAACAAGACATGAAATGAGCAGAAATACTCTTATCCCAATTTTTAGCAGCTTATTCTGGTTTTATATTTTTCACTGTGGTAACGTTTAACAGATCTGAAGCAAAACATTCCCCTCTGCATTGTCAGCATTAAAGAGAAAACAAAAATGCATTTATGCAACTACTTTCGTAGCTTCATTCACAGCAAACAGACAAAGCTTAGCATCTAGATGGAATGCAAGCTCCAAAGACTACGTATCTCTATATGAATGACACAAAATTCTGCAAATATAACTAATTCCAGTTATTTTCCAAACATACATACCTGGCACTTTCTAGGAGTTCATCTTTCTTGTATTCACCTATAAGACAAAAGGGCTTTCTTTAGCTGTCAAATAAATATATGTGAAGTTCACTATTTATCCTCCTCTTCTAAAATTTTAGAGAACGTAAGTGCTAGAAGTACTTACAAATACTCTTTTCAGCTGTTAAAGGGAGCTTTTAAAAAAGAGGAAGGGTGAGTATTTACACAGGCAGGTAGTGAGAGGAAAAAGGGAAATGTGCTCAAACTAGAAGAAGAGAGATTTAGATTAAATGTTAGGAGGAAATTCTTTACTCAGAGGGTAGTGAGGCACTGGAACAGGCTGTCCAGAAAAGTCATGGATTCCCTGCCCCTGGATGTGTTTGATGCCATGCTGGATGGGGTCTGGGCAACCTGCTCTAGTCAATGCTCCTGCCAATGACAGGGAGTTGGAATGACATAATCTTTAGGGTCCCTTCCAACCTAAGCCATTCTATGACTCTAAAAATTTGACAGTTCATTATTGAACTAGTATGATAAACTATCCAGAACACATGCCATGACTGAGATGATGAAAGCCATATGGGAATTCTATTTAGATTTATAAACCAGACACAAGTTAAAGTAGTATCAAAAAGAGAAGCTCCAAACTACTGTGTTACATCAGTTCAACTGTTACTAGTCATAAAGAAATCTAAAGATTATCACTTACCAGTCAGCACTGCTTTTGCAGATGGGTCTGCTAAATCCAAAGCTGTTCTTCCATCTGTGTTCCGGATGGTTGGTTCAGCACCGTGCTGCAACAGTACTACAAAAATGCCAAAGTTTTCCATGAGAAAACAATTCTACAAGACAAGGTTTATAAGACATATCATTACTGTAATCTGCAAACAACAAAAGAAACATTCTAATTTCCTTTTTCAAATTTTTAATGTCAGCATTCTGCAATGTCATCTGTGACCCGTGTATCTGATGAAACACGTCTAGACGCATTTTAAGAGAAAAAAGCAGATCAGAAAGAGAACAACCACAAGACTGACAAGGGACAATTTCAGATGAAAGCGTGTGACTGACCCACCACAAAAACTCAGCAGCTATTTTCCATCAGCTCCAGAGCATGCTGCCCCAAATCCTGTGTTTCCCTAGCCTGCAGACAGCAGTGGCAGGCTGTGCATGCTGCACTCAGGCCAGACAGGTAATGTTATCTGTACAGCTCTCTAGAGATTTACAGCTCTCTTAAAGCAAATGACAGCAAACCACACAATCAAGAAATGTTTCTTGACTACGTGTCTAACTTTCTACCTCTTCCTTAAAGAGCTCCTCTTAAGAACTGTGTAGGTAAAACAGGTAGTCAGTATAATTGAAGTTTTCCCATCCTTAACTAATTTAACACAGCTGCTACACATAAGACAGAATGAATCCATTATTAAGATCACTTTTGTTCTTCCCACTGCACTGTGATCAGAAGCAGAAGGCAGCATAAGAGTCTAGGCTGAAATAGAAGAGAATTTAGCTCCATCATGTCACTTTAAAGCAGTTTCCCCATGATGAACCATTATAGGTAGACTATTATAAAAAAAATCCAAAAACCTGTATCTTGTAACAGTGACAAATGAAGTAAAGTTTATTAAAGATGTTTACTTTTAACCCTTGTATCAGCCATAGCTGATAATGAAAATGAAAATGGTCTTAAAAGGGTTCTTGATTTTTCACAGTGAAAACAAGTGAGTCAGTCACAGGAAGAGTGGGAGAAAATTACCAATGCAGACATCTGTCTTCCCCTTAATGGCAGCTTCATGAAGGGGAGTGTAATTCCAATTATCTCGAGCATTAGGATCTGCACCGTGCCGCAAGAGCAGATTGACAACTTCAGCATGGCCAAAGGAGCAGGCGTTGTGAAGAGGAATAAGGCCTCCATCATCTCGTGCATGGACATTGGCACCACTTTGAAGTAAATATTCAACTACATCCTTCCGACCAAAACCTGGAAAAGGGAGAAACGGCTTCAGGGTGGGGTAAGAGAAATCTCTGCTCCAGATGTGCAGATCAAACCAACAAACTTCAGTAACATCAACCACCTAAAGACAATCACAAGTGGCATGGTTTACTAAAGAAGCATTTACATACTAATGATGTTTCTGGAACTTGTAAAAATTAGATTAAATTCAGCAGAAAAATAATATTAAAGATTACAGAAACAATATCTTGATAGCGTTCCCTCAAATTTTAGCTGAATCCTGCATACTTATATAATGGCAAATGAACTAGGACATCAAACTGCATCTATATCTGCTCTACTATCTCCCTCCACATGAGGCCAGAACGCTTTAGGAGTTCTACTTGTAGCCATTATACCCATCTGGTTATGCTCCAAAGGCCACCTCAAAGGTTCCATGAATGTCTCTGTAGGTCTCGCAACTATTAAGGCAGGTAAGAGCCATATTTTAGTATAGTCTTCTGCCAAGTACCTTCTGGGAAATAATTCTTGTGTGCAGGACTTGGCCTTCATTTAAATACCTGAGTTATGATATTTCCTGAACAGATCAAGATCTGGATGAAGTCTTGAGCTTGTCCCTCAGAGACAATAACCATGAAGTTGCCAACACCACTGATATCCAGACTGCAGTGAATTTAAACTTTGCTACAGACCACCCACAGAATGTCCACAGTAGGTTTAAGTCCTCACAACCATAACCAAGAAATGATGTATATCCCTGATAACAACACAGTATTTCAGTGACAAAGGCACCAAAGAATACAAATATCAGCATTTCAGTTATAACTGAACTTTCAGTCTTAGCTTAGTTGTGACTGAACCTTTTCACAGCATGTTCTTCAATAAACCTGACTTCAGTAAATCCCTCTTATAGAGCAAGAAGCACTTTCACCACCTGGAGCTCTTCCACTGCCATTATTAAGCAATTTCTGGATCCCACTTGCTAAGAGAAGGTCTTGTAGACAAGCTGTATATGCCAGAGAGAGAGGCCTGGACAAGTACTCAGAAATACTTTAGTTAAATTCTCACTTTACTCTTCTTCCCTCAAAAGTCTGCTAAGGAATCACATTCACCACAGATTCTTCATTATTGTAACAATCATTCTATGTCAAACTTTTGAATCACAGCATGAACTCCAAGGTGTTTTCCAGTAACAGTCATAAGGCTATACTGGTGATGTGCTTCCTCAAAATACAATACTAATGATACAAATCTTAGCTTACTAGCACCTTGCTTAGGACAGAACCACAGACCCTACAGCAAATTCACTTTTGAGTCTCACCATGCCATTTACCCACCATGCCTGTCCTAACAGAGAACAGTAGCTCACCATACTTGGGATGAGCATTGGATCAGACACATGGTCTGTGCTAAACCAATTTATCTGAAAAGGCACAGTAAGTCATATTCACTGCACATGCAAGCATATTTCTGCTGCCAAAAAAAATATTAGTAGCTATGCCCATGCAGTCTTATTGTCTATATTACATTATATGCATCATGTTTCTCATTCTTCAATATGTTCAGCTATTCTAAGTATTAAAAATACCGTTATTTTTCTTAAATGTGTCCTGGTATTTTTCTTGTTTCATCAAGCTTTCAAAAAATTCTGTTTATAGTTTGAATATATACTCAAAATGTACTAAATTATTTTGAGAAACTACTCGAAAGAGGCCTTCACATGTGCCGGAGTCCTGCAAACACATAATCAAAACTGTTGTTTGAAGATGGACTGCTTGGTATTTTCTTCTGAGTATGAAAAAATGTTCTCCAGGACTGCTGCAATTATATTACAAAAGACTCTGATCAAATTCTTAATTACATATCTGGCAGCTAAACCACTCATTCTTCTTCCACAGAAAGCATGCCTACCCCTCAAAGTATTGATGTAAAGCCACGTTTTTACAGGTAAAATTTCTCACCAAGAATCAGCATCATAATTAAAAATCAGCTGTAATAAAGCTTATTAAAGGCATAGAGAATTCCCTCAGATCGCTCTGTTTAATACAGAGGTTCAATCAGATACAATTCATGAGCAATCCACAGCTTCTCTCAGCAAAGCCTGTATCTGTAAAGTACCTTTAGCACAGCAACACTCCCGTATCTGTCGATTAAATTAACTAATTTGTATCACAGCAATTTTTTAAACTTCTCTCCAGCACTGAGTGCACAGCACGGATTCCTTACTTCCTTGGGGAAGCATCTGTACAAAAGGGCACCATATATGGAAGGGGAATTATTTTCCCATTACTTTCTAAAGGATGCATGAGTACAGAGGAAGTGGCCAAACTGCACAATGGTCTCTGCCTCTGCTGTTTTTCCTGAGAGTGGAAAGCAGAGGCAGCTTTTGCTATCACGGGAAGGCAGTCATGGCCTACTCTGACAGTTCCTCTTCGCCATTAGCTGGCTGCAGTAAAAACTATTTTAACACTTAAAAAAACCTCCAATATTGTAATTCATAAGATGTAGGTGTTTTCTTTAGCTCTTGGGCTTTAATCAAGAGACCACCTAAATGGGATCACACCTTTCAACTGTGCAAGGTAATGGTCTTATCAGCACAAACTCTTTGTTTTAATTGCTAACAAGAAAGGCTGGCTATTCAGGACCTCGAGCTGACACTCTTCTACCACCTGCGACAGCTGAGCAGCTCACTGCCCTTGTTCCCTGGAAAGTTACAAATTTTTAGCTGACAATTTGCAATTATTAATCACAGCAGAAAAGCACAACTGCGCATAATTTAAAAAAGGTACTTATTTACAATCACCGTGGGTTATGATTGACATTCGGCTACTTCTGATGGGATAAAAAGCTAACAGAAAGAACTTAGCTCAAATTCTTCTCCCCTACCCTGGGTGTTCATATTTTTTATGAAATTCAGATTGCAGGAAGGGCACTTTGGTACCTGCGAAGTCCTTAAAACCTAGTGATACTCTGACACACACTGTGATGAAAAAGACTGACTTGAGGAAGTAGATGCAATTTATGATGGGAGAGGATAGAGCCTCTTTTATTGTGAAAGATGGTGGGCTCTTGACTAAACCTTCAGGATAACTTAACTATCACACACACAGCTGTGTACTACAAAATCCAAACAGCAACTTCCAGCAAAACTCCAATATGTACTGCTTCTGGTAATGACACATTTCTAGGAAGAGCTTGAACCTTTTTTTCTTTTACATCCTTTACTTCAAAATCTGCCTTTACAAACTGACACATGGAAAAAGAGGAATTGGGTTTATTTTTTAAAAAAATTGTTAAGTAAGATCTGGGCAAAGACGTAAAAAATAGAAGCCAAGTTTAGACCCAGAATGCCACTAAAAAAGGAAAAAAGGGTCACAAAACATGATGACATGGTGTGTTTCAGCTCCAACTCCTCCATAAAAGAAGTCTTGAAACTGAATGAAACTAGTCAGAGAAGTTTTGTAATGCATTTTCTAAGAACACCCAGACAACTAGGATAAACAAAGCCAGAATAAAAGAATTTTGCTTTTACTTCCTGGAATGTGACTCTTTCAGAGGCAAAGACAAAAGAAGTGAGTATTATTCTGAGTGTGAATAATAGGGGAAAGGCAAAACCAAACAAAACCAGTCAGGCCCAAGCCCAAGAGCTACTTATGTCCACCCTTCACACAGAACCTATTGCAGGTGGGCTGACAACAGCAGAGTTAGACCTGAGGCCAAATCACACAAGAGAAATCAGAGACCTCGGAGAAATCACACAAGTGTTTTCTGTCCCATGTTAACCAGAAACTCTCAGCATCTCCTACATGCGGCTGAGAGGAGCAATTAATTTCTCTATAGCAAGTCGGAAGAAGACTCGGGATGACAACAGTGTGTCCCATTTACACACCAACCTGTTTAACTTCAGAAATCTAGCAACTACATGAACCTATAGCTATGCATTTTTAAAGAAAAATCTTTCTACAAATCAGGACTTATTTAAAGTCAAGACAGATCACCCCTGTTCAGAGAGATAAACCAGATCATTATAGTGAATGAGAAACATCTTAGACAAAAAAAAAAAACCCCTAAACTAATCAAAAGCAAATAAATAAATAAAAACTACTCCTCACTTCTCCAAAATGCTCTAAAAAATATAAAAATACACAGTTGTTTAGAAGTTCAGAGTTTATAAGTGGACAGGCAGGATTGCTGCATATAAAAAAATAGCTACAAAAATTGTTTTCCTCTGACAGGATATTTTGTCTCCTGAGCTCTCTTGCCGACTAAGCTTCTTGAATTTATTAAACACTGCTGTCCTGAGGAGACTTTCAAGAACCTAGACCTAAGTCTGAGTCAAGCTTTCTTAACATGAAGAAAGGACATCTGAAGCAGAAACCTTTACCACGACAATCTAATAAAGAAACAAACATCTTTGTTATTGTCCATATTGATTAGCTGAAAAGAAGCTGCTGTTTTCTGCAGCCTGCCAGCCCCGGAGTCCTACATCTAAGGCTGTAATTAAACCAAAACAACCAACATGAAAACAACAGTCACAGTCAGGTCTTTGTCTGAAAAGGTGGGATACAATCTTCTGGCCAGCTGCCAGTGAAAGCAGTTGTCCTGTGACGTCAGCTGTTTGCTTACTTACGTCCTGAATTAACAAAGTCCATTTGTCAAAGATAAGAACGCAAAAAGCTTAGAAACGGTGTTATCTGACAAACACCTTCACGCGTTCAATTCTAAAAATGCACAGGCCCGCTGAAATCCATGAGAACTATACGCGGGCCATGTCTCCCTGTCAGAGCTCACGTGTCACAACACGAACAGCAGAAACCCCACTCCAGATGTGTCCTCAAAGCCAGATGAAATGTGATTAAAAAAAAAGAAAAAAAAGGAAAAGGAAATAAGCGAGCAGACGCAGCTGTACCGCTCCGCGACCCCCTCCGCGTGGGTGACACCGGTTCGGTCCCGGGGCAGGGCAGGGCCGCGGGGCGGGGGCGATGCTCAGGGGCCGGCGGAGCGCTTGGACCCGGGCGCTGCGCCCGGCCCGAGCGGCGAGGCCCGAGCGGCCCGGCGCTGCCCCGCGGCCCGGCGCCCCGGGGAGGCGGCGCTGCCGCCCGGCTCCCCCTGCCCCGGTACCTGCGGCGAAGTGCAGCGGGCTGGACTTCCTGCCCGCCGTGTCCCGGCTGTTCACGTTCTCGGGCCGCACCAGCCGCTTGACCCGCTCCACGTCCCCGTTCCTGCAGGCCTCGAACAGCTCCCGGGCCGGCTCAGCCCCCGCCGCGCCGCAGCCCGGCGCCTCGGCCAGGGCGGCCGCGCCGCCCGCGCACCTTCGCCCCGCCATGGCCGGGCCGGGCCCCGCGCAGCCCCCGCCGCCCCTCACGGCCCAGGGGGCTCCGCACGCGCTCCCGGGCGGGCGCTGCGCCCGGCGGAGGGATCCGGGCACCGCCGGCCTCGTGCGCAGGCGCGCGCGGCGGGAGCCTCCCAGCGCCGGGCCGCGGTGCTGCGGCGCAGGCCGGGAGCGGAGCCCGCCGCGCTCCCCTCACGGGGGGCACCGCTCCCCCCGGCTGCCGTCACTGCCCTCTGCTCCTTCGGAAGGGATGGTGAGGAGCAGGAAAAAAAAAATACAGCACCAGAAGAACAAATGTGTCTTTGGTGCTTTCAGTAGTTAAACGTAGGGATTTTTCTGTTCAGGGATTTTTCCCCCCGCGAAGTGTGCAAGACTGCATTTTGGTGTCAATGGCTTCGTGATCCTTGCACAGTTGCTTATATAGGAAAATACTGTGAGTCCGAGGAAGTTCAGAGCTTGCGTAATAACTATGAAATGGAAATTAAACAACACAAATGACATAGTTCTCTTTATTAATCTCGAAACACAGACATTAAAAAGCCTGTTAGTTGACTTTGCCAGTCCGAGGTTTTGGAAGAGAACGGGAAGTGTCCACTCCCTCCCCCCGCCCCCGCAGTCAGCCTCATCGGCTTGGTGGGGAGCCCTGAGCCTAGATGGGTCTGACTAGAAGAGAATTCAGATGATAATTCTGAAATGTGGTTTTTTTCACCCACAGCATATTAAAACACTTTGAAAAAAGTAGTTGAATAGGGTCAGTACCTTCCTGTTGCAAATGCAGAGATGAGTACCTCCTAAGTCAATTCACCTTGAAGACTTCTGTCACGTTAGGAAATTAAATTACTTACAAGGAAAAAGATCTAGCACATTTGTACAGTCTAGTCACTTCCATTCTGTCAAACATCCCTGTCCCTGAAAAAAGGCAGTTACATCCAAATTTTCTCTCCCTGGTCCATGCTAATGCCTAAACTGCACCCAGGAATTTTTGGGGGAGACTACAAGCTGTACCAGTCTGTCACCAGGCTAGTGACAGAGCAAGGTCTGATGCTTGTGTCATTGTGTGTTCAGTTTGGTAATTTACACACAGCCACAGCAGCAGAGTGACAGAAGAATGCAGCCAGCACAGGGCAGAAACCACAAGCTTTGACAAACGTGATGCCTCAGTCATGTGTGTTTTCTGTAATCCCACTGCTTTTCTCTGTGCCTCCATTGAAATTTGAAGCTGTGCTCAGCAGGCAGGGAATAGCCAGAGTCCCACACATACATAACTCATCCACTGCTTTGCATGGGGCCATAATGTTCCCAAATAAACTGTCATCAACTGTGCCTCATAGGCCTTCTCAGACATTCCCAGCTTCTCCAAAGTGTGCATGATGAGAGCTTCCCTTCCTGCCTGCAGGCATCACAGACTGAAAACAAGAACTGCAATGCTGCCATTTGTATCTTTTTTTATCACCATTAGCATAGCTTGGAAAACTATACAAGCTTTTGAGTTCATAAACCTTTCTCTGGGCCTGCAGCAGAAGCAGCAAATGCTTGAACTTGACTGCTTTCATTTCAAAATTAAAGAAGGGACTTTGTATCTAGAAATCTGTGGAAGTGCAAATGCCTGTGTAAATCCAAACACATCCTGCTCCTCAGTCTTCTAAGTAATTTTAAATCCAGAACAATATTTTACTGTTCTGCTGGAGCACGATTATAAAGAGCATGGCCTGAAATAAACTCTACATTCTCTCCACATCACTATACCCAAAAGGTACCATTATTCTAAATTATCTGCAGCCCGATTGCCTTTTCCAGCATGTCTTTGTGATAGCTTGACTGTGAAACTACAGCAAGTCTTTATGAATGGAAACAATTTTTAAAAATTACACTGTAAGAGCAGGATTCAATTAGCCTTAAATTCAAGGAGGCAAAGACTCTCAGTGTATTTTAGGACTGGTGTGTTAATGGCCTTCACAGTGACTTTTGAAATTCACCATACATACTCCCCCTTTTATATGTTATTTATATGTTTATTTATTTTATGAGAAAATAATCTGTAAAATTAAATATTTTCCTTCCTTCTTCTGTACAATAGCATGGTTAGAAAACCATAGCTGAAATAGATACCAAATCCCACCCAATCCAGGTGGTAGGGGCTTTTCTAGAGGCAGCAGGGGGTTTGCAACCACCTGTTACTAACCCAACCTGAGAGGCTCAGCCATGAACAGCTTAGAAACATTTCGCTGTTATTCCTTTTAGTGTAATTTGTGATATAACAATGGCCTCTACCTTTGAAGTGTATTTATTCTGGTGGCATGACCTCACAAAACAGAAACATTAAGTATTTTGGAAGTGTGCTCAGTCTGCTTAGAAGCGTGCTTGGTTGGTCACTAGAGGGCAGGAAAGGAAAGGAGATAAAAAGGAAGGAAAAAACAGAAAAAAAATGAGAGAAAAAAAAGAAAAAAAGAAGAAAAATAAAAATTAATAGAGAAAGGTATAGAAAAAGAGAAGAGGGATTTTTGGGCATGGAAAGACTAGAGCAGCCTTAAAAATCAATTATTTTCATTTCTGCTTAGGAGATTAAGGTTTACTTATGGGGAGAGACACTGTTCATGTCAATCTGCAAGGCAGTCCATCAGATTTAGGATTTTCGACTGTCAGCCCTTCATGTTATGAGGATTTTCCAGTTTTTTCTAATTGGTCCCTGCAGTTCTTTGCCTTGCTCTTGGAAGCAAAGTAAAATGCTGGAAATAAATACAACATTTCAAGAGTTCAGAAATTTAGCTGATTTGAAAAGGAGAATGATTTCAAATTTATTCCATTTGAAGTATTTCCAGCTGAGACTTGGAAAAAAAGCCCAAACCAGGAATAATTAATGTGTACATCAGGAAATAATAAAACATTCCTATTAAAAAAAGGTTTATTTTGGAGAGAAACAGAAGTGATCTGTTATTACTATATTTTTATAACTATAAATAGAAACTTTCTCGGTGCAAGCTTCTTTTTCTAAATGAAAAGATCAATTTAAGAAATACAGGCTCACTGCAAAATCAAAGCAATACAGGCTGTACATCAGTGAGTATGTGTAATACTGGATCTTTAAAGAAACTTCCTCCCTTTCCCTTCTTATTTCATCCATCAAGTACTTTGGCTATGTCTCTCAGACAAGCAGGAACTGGTTCTTTTTTTTCTGCCAATTACTCACATGTAGTTAGTGGTGTTTTATATGCAACACCTTGATTTTACCAGCAGTTGGGGGTAAAGTGTAATAATTCTAAAATGTTGTTCTGGAATAACGAAGGGATTAAAAAGAAAAAAAAGGTGAGATGGTGAAATGTTGAGAGACTGAGCTTTTCAGAGAGGAGCAAGCACAAAGCCAAGTGGTCCCTCTAGGAGATGGGGATACACTGTCAGTTGTTAACAAGCTGTAATGGCAGGCCATTTAGTTATCAAAATACTCTATCTGTGTATGCAGCAACCAAGATAATTGTTCAGCAGCTTCATGACCAGCTGTGGGGACAGGGTTAGAGCAGATCATTTTTAGTGCTAGGGAGAAGCTTGTGTTCTGGACACCAGCAGCACAGATAAGTGCACAAGAGTTCATGGAAACTAGATTGCACAGAAAAAAGAAACCTTTGGTCCAGGATGCCTGTGATTTGTTTAAAATTGTTCCAGTTTTCTGTCAAAAACTGCTAGACAGAAACATGTCTAGAGGGCTTAAATGGAGCTCTTGTCTCTTTTTCTGTAGTGCCTGGAACATTCTGGGATGACAGAGGGCTTTTTTAAAAGCGTAGGCTCCTTGCATGCATAGCAGAATTACACAGGGTGCCAGCATGAGAACATGGCAGAGGCCTGGGAAGTTGTGATTTTTTTATTGGGAAGAAACCACAAGCAGCAGAGGAGCAGTAGGGCCAAAAATCAGCATTGACTGGGGATGCCAGCAAAACAGATTAATCTGTACCTCAATAGGTATATTAACATGAAAATGCTAAAAGCAATTGAAGGGAAACCAGAATATCTGTACAACCGTGAAATTAATTTTTTCTGGAGCCAATCAAAAGAAAAATAAATAGTGGGCTAATTAGGTTAAAATCTGTGTAGAACTGACTGAGATAGTAACAGGGAAAGAGCAATTTTCTTGAGAAATCATCCTAAGGAAGAATATTCAGAATACTTAGAAGGAGCAACCAACAAGTAGTGAGAGACTCTCCATGCATTTAAATGGCAATTCAAGTGACATTTTATTAACAAATTTCAGTATTTGTTTTCTGTCTCAATTAAAAGCAAAAACATAAAAAAGGCTCTGTGGAGGTTGAGACATCTTCACAATCTGTCCTGGGCCTTTAACAGAAGTGCCCACGTCCTCCAATAAGGACAAAGCAGGCAGGTTTCTCAGTGTTTTACTCTTAATTGCCCTCTGAAGCACTGTTCCTCTTTCCACTGATGGCATAAGAAGCATATACTTTTAATTTGGATAGCTGAATTGGTTGCCTATAGAATGTACATACCATCCAGAGCAGGCAGTGTGTAGGAAAGCAAAGAAGAAACTAAACGTAATGTTTTTTTTAAGGAAGCAGTAGTGTACCACTCCAAATAGTTGCACATAGATTGTCAAGTTGTTATTTCAGGCCAGATCTTTGAGAGGCAATTTCTCAACAATTCAAATGATGGCTTCTTGGAACAGCTAGTTCCACAGTCCAGGGAAAAAATAGGAAAATGAACAGGCTATTCTTGACTTCAGCCTAACAAAAAGTTACTTAGTTTAAGAAGTTTTTATAGTTTCACCATGAAGGAGTAATTGTTAAATCCAGTGAATTTCCGTATTTCTAATGGAAGGCTCCTGCTGAAAACTAGTCCATAGCGGTGATTCAGAAGAGGAATTGTGATGAGAAGAAGGAATGTCATTACAGTGATATTGAAATCAGACATTAAACCATTAACATCCCAAGACTTACTGTGAAGAATACATTTATGCAGATTTTTAACTGAGTGACAGAAAGTAGGAAACATGTTCAAATGGTTGTTGGTGTCACACTCTGATGGTCAGAAATCTTCAGTAAAAGCCTATAAAAATCAATACAATTTTTTATTTTTAAAAGGAGGATTATGAGAAGTGAACACATTTATGTATATGTCCTACTAAGCAGAAGCTATCACAGAGCTAAACCAGCATTACAACTAGAAACTTCTCCTTTAGGAGGATTTTTCCCACACCTTAAAATTCATCATAACCAGTAATGTCTCAACAAGGGTGGAGTAGATTTTGTGAGGGATATTCTTTGAGGAAAAAAGCGCTCCCTTAAGACAATTCTTATGTTCCTGCAAGCAAAGTTTAAAATCTTCATCCAAAGATATTTTTGTCTTTAACAGAAAAATCTCATAATACTCAGATATTTAGCAGATGAAGATATTTACCTTCCTACCTGAATGCAGAGTAGACAGCCACTCTGCAAATAAGTGGCTAATCTTGACTTAAGGGATGTCTATTTAATTTATTTGTTCCATGAGTCAGTTGAAGACAGAATCCCTTTATCAGACCTCTGAGATCAAAAAAGCAACAGAACTGCTGGTTACACCTTATATTTATCGAAGGCTTGAGTCTAACAAGAGTTAGAAAACATTGAGTAGTCAGAACGTTCTAAAATAACTGTACACTTGAACAGTGTTGAAAGCAAATTAAATTGCAAAAAAAAGTTAAAAGCCCTTAATCTGGCAACATTTTAAGACTATTACACAGTACTTTATTTTTGTATGTATTACTTAATTAAATATGTGAAAGAAAAAGAATCTTGCCCCAGTTCCACTGATCCTTTACAAAAGGCAATTCTTTACCAATGAATTTTACACTGGAGTTTATGAAAACATTTTAAAAGTAAAATGTCTTCAGCATCATTCTCTCTCTCCCAAACACACACAAAACCCATAAGTAAAGTGATTTTTATGTAGAATAGTAAATTTGTTGGCTTTGTTTATTGTCAGTATTATACATTTAAAGGATGGGAAAACATTAGTAAATTAAGCATTGTTGGTTTCCTGTTGGTTTCCATCATAGTTCAGGGACATAAATGCATGGCAACATACCATTCATTTATGTGTATACACAGCTTTTCTCTGGATTTTTTTTTTAGCAAGAGAGAGAAAATTTTAAGCACTTTATTCAGGCAGTTTATTCTAGGATTATTTCTGTGATCTACTTTTTTTAATTCTCTAATTATTATAAGCAATGAAGATTTCTTCTATATAGTTTATATGAAGCCCTATAGCAGTAATTAATGTCTTTATTTATCCATGGAAAATAATTTTTTCATTAAGTCTAGAAAATTACTGATGTTCTTCTTTTATCAAACATGCCTCGATTGTTGAAATGTTGCCTTATGGTGACTCTCAAGATCATGGATACACTGTGATGTAATCTGACTGCCTAAAAATAGTAAATGGTGCTAAATTTCACCTGGGAATGTGATTATTTAGCACGGCACTGTGTACTTGGCCACTACAGCCAATGCCTAATACCTGATAAATTCCTCTTTAAATGGCAATACTTTTAGTGTATAAGGTAATGCTGTGTAGTGAAGATTTTAGATATCTGGGAAATATATTTTAAAGTTTTCCTTTTTATATTTTAGAGATTACTGAATACATTTCTTTATAATTAAAAAGTAGGTCATTTTTACTTTACATAATTACACAAATGCTAACTATTGCAGCTAAGGTGAAGTTACACAAGATTTCATTTCAACAGCAAGGTTACTAAATATATCTTATGTTCTGTCTCTCTGGAATGGTTCCAGGAGCATGAATGGTCATCCTCCTCGCTATCCTTTTCAATTCTTTGCCTCATCTGGCCAGGCCCTTTGGTCTTCAAGATGAGAAATACTTAACTGAGTTTTGCCTACACTTCCCCAGAAAATGCCCAGTGGGAGCCGATTTTTCTTCCCAATCTGCCTCATTACTTGAACACCTTCAAGACTGGAAACAGAACAGCTGAGTGGAAGGTTAGACTGGTGTGGAGAAGTGGGCATGATGGAGATCTTAAAACCTTAAAGACATTTGAAATGTTATCTCTGCATACAATATTTGTGCACACAAATCAAGGTCCCATAGGCATCTAATAGTGAAATAGCATTTTTCATGTTAGGTTACCAACTGGTTTTCTTCAGAAATAATTTTGCTGATGGTCCTTTCTCTGCTGTCTGGACAGTTCAAGGAGCACAGCTACTGCTGTCTTCCTCTACACTGTCCTTGCATGGAAACTATCCAGCGTGGGCCAGAATAGCCCTTGCAATCTAGATGACAGGACCCAGATGTTCTTGTGGCCCTCTTAGCTTGTAAACAGAAGCTCTCTGCAACAGATAAACATTGGATACAAGTTGGTCTAATTTGTATTTGATCCAAGATAAATGGTATTCCTGGAAAAAATATAGGGAATGCATGCTAGTTACCAGGGTTCTTAAATGGTAGGCAAACAGATTATCATTTGAGTCAGTTTGACATAATGAGCAAACTCTGCTGTGCCTTCAGAAGGGTGCAGAGCACTGTAGAACTGATAAGAGCACATGCACTAATGGCTCAGGGGTTTTCTTCTCCATTCAGGCACTTTACACTGTAACAGTATTTGATAATGCTATTAGGAATATCAGTTTCCCTTTTCATAGCTACATCGGGAGAGCTAAAAGCAGTCTGTGCTGTAGCAAAGATCTGAGAACCCCACAGTACAGATTTACCACAACTACTGATACATGCCCGTGTTCATTTTATCCAAGACAGAAAAACCACAGTAAGAAACATCAGGGAATCCTCCAATTTAGCCAAAAGAGCTTTTAGCAAAACAAACTTGGAATAAAATAAAACTGTACTTTTTCTGAGCAATTCTCACTTAGCACCTACTCAGGTAACACAGAGAGGGAAGTTCTGGGAAGTTGGATTTACCTTATAGAGAGTGTGAAGTAGAAACTGTCTTTTGCATCTAACAGCACAGTAACATTATCTTCTGGGGAGAACTGGTCTGCTTTTAGCAGAGATTTCACAGAGTCCTGTAGGTGTAGCCCACCTTGGCTAAGAGCTGAATTAGTTATTTTTTTCCCCACGTGGCCTAGTTCTGTCTAGCAAAATATTGGAATATATGGAGTAGTCAAATTGACTTACATAGAGAGCTTTGATAATTAAGCTAGTCAACTGCCAGTCCCTTTAGGATAGGAAAAGGATCTGAACGCTTTGCCTCTGCACTGGCAGAAGAGTGGGAGAGAAAGAAATAAATCTACCATAGATTCCCTTAGCTAACATTCCTCAGCACTGTGTTATTTATTTCTGGAAAGATTTATAATGTACTTTGATGCTGAGCTCATAACATTCTTAAAAGGAATATTTAATAAATCCCTGAAGAGAAGAACCAGAAATCAGAACATTATGCTTCAGTATAATAAGAAATGAAACAAGTATTCATGCTACTTATATTGTTCAAAAAAGCTATGGGAAACCATAGTGGTTAAGTCTAAATTATGCATTAATGGCCACCCTGAGACCACTCTCTAAGGCAACATCCTTGTCCAGCAGATGCTGACTTGGAGGCTTGGGTTAAGACATGGTATGAGCTGGTGCCTTGCACTGCACAGGGCCACAAAGGCTGCAGGCTGCAAGGAACTTGTGAGGCAGCAGGATGGATGGAGGATGGGCAGGGAGTGCAAGCACTGCTGTGTGAAGTATGCACCACTTTGCTCTCCTTGCAAAACAGCATTTGTACAGCTATCTTGTCTTTTTTATTGAGGCGATTACCCAGTTGGGATGGTAGAAGAGTTCACTGTAGGTGTGGTAAGAGTTAATTCAAGGATGAAAAAGGAGTGAAGTAAAAGCAGATGCTCTGCAAAGTGATATTAAAATCACCTAAATAGTTCTGTTGGCAGAACGGAGTAGTCATAGCCTGGCTATTATTATTAGTCTGATCAGAAAGGATGAAATTCAAGCTATGCTCCCACACAGGCCAAGCTCACAGAGTTGCTCAAGATTGATATCTGTATGTATGGATAGAAGTCAGCTTGGCACAGCACTGAAGTTCCTCCTTTAGGAAAGCAACCTAAGGAGTCAGATTTAACCTTTAGTTACTGACTGACTTTGGAAATACACTTTTTCTTGACAAGGAAACAAGGAATCCAAGATAGCGTGTTTGTATTTTGAAATTGCCTGGTTACTGATTCTTTTTAATTTCTAAGTTACGCTTTGTCCAAATACTTTAGACAGAAGATTTATTGGCAGTTCGTTTTTTTTTTCAGGCAAACTGCCAGTGTCCTAGTTTAAACCCCTGCTTCTGCTCTAACTGTTCCCAGCACAAATGTGAAAGCTTAGGTGACATTATACTCTTTGGACAGGGGTTCCAAATTCAAACTGTGACAAGGCTTAATATAGCTCCTGTGTGGGGCTATAATTGGGAGGAATTCTACAAAGCAGCTGGGCATGTGGTTACTGTGAGTAATGGCAAAGTCTGATGGCCTTTTTAATTCTGATGCCAAGCACCCTGATAAATCTTAGAACATGGTGCCATTTGGAAACCCTGCCTTCTGTCCATTGTTTAGGGAAGAGGAAGTTGAATGAACAGAAACCATCATAAACATAATGTGAATTATGTGTCAAAAAGTTTCAAACCAGAAATTTAAAATCAGTAAAAGACCTTGATTTTTTAGGCTAAAACGGTACCTTTGTTATGCTAAAAACTGAATTAGAAATATGGCTAACAAATTAAATTGTAATTCTGCACACAGGATATTTTGTACCCCATTCTTTTGCGAAACGCCATAGCACTTAAAATTACTAAATGGAACTATTTACATAAATGTTAACCAAGAATCCCAAACAATAAAAAAATCCATATTAAAAAAGTCTAAGAATTTTTTGACTTTTGGGAGGTGAGGGGGAAATATTTTTGCCAGTGACTGACAATTATCTGCTCTTTGTGGCTACTTAATAGGAAAAAATTACATTCCTGCTCTTGTAGGAAAAAGTATGTTTACAAAAAAAGCCCCCAACAGTAACAGCCTTTACAGGGACTAGTCCCAGAGAAGATCTTCCACAGTTCCTGGGTACCTTGATCGGTGTTTACATTGTCTTTCAAATCAGGCATCTTTAAACAACTTTTTAACTAGCAAATTTTCTGTCAGCTATTGGAAGGTTTTAAGTTATCAAGTGATTAAGAAGGAAAAATATGAAAGAGATAGTGGAATTTGTTTTTCTGTTTGAAGCTTAGCTTGGACCAGTTCTGTTGTGCTGTGTACAAAACCAACTTCACGTGGACATGGACACTCCAGGCTAAATTTGGAAGGAATTCAAAGCAGGCCACAGTGACCTGCAGGGATTTATTTGAATGTTCTTTTCCTTTGCTGTGTACCTTTTATTATCTTATGTCAGTCCTCCAAGTTTATCTATGTGAAACGAACACTCTCCTATTTTTAAACTGCCTCTGAATAAGGTGAAGAGCCTTTCCTTTAAGATATATGTGAATAGTTGTGCATTTGTGCTACCAAACTGGCACGTGTTTGCAGCAGACCCACTGACACGCTAACCTTGTTTTTGCACCTGGTGTGTTAGCATATGGTAAGTCTAATTCACTGATTCTGTGAGGCACCACTTTGGAGCTCACAGGCTGTGCACCTTGGAAGCTGCCTCAGCTGCAACTGAGAACAAGACTGCTCTTAGTCATTTTTCAGGACAAAGGAGTTCAAGTCCTGCTCTGTCTTCAGCAAACACCTGACATGACCCTAAATTTCTAAGGAAGACTCACTGAATCAATTCTTGACTGTTTTCTGTCAGCTACAAGTGGGAGGAGGCAAGGATGAATCTGATCCCTTCCCCTTGTGTCCTCTGGGCAAGAATGACACACTGTGTCCCTGTAATAGTCCCTCCAGTAACCTGGGTTGCCCCAGTCCAGGGATGAGTTTTCCACTGTGAAGAGTTTGTTTTGCAGATATGTGAGCCCAGCCCCAAGACTGGCACACAGGGCTGTTAGACACTCGTGACTATCATAGCTCCTCTAACTGCAGGGATGAAAAAAAAGAGGTAGGAGGAGAAATGGGATGTCAGGAAAACGTGCTTCTTAAAATGTCACGTGTCATTTTAGCTGTCACCTTTTCCTAAATTTCGTGCTGCATCACTTGAGGCAGAAGGTGAAGGAAACAGAGCAAAGGGAGGGCAGTGGCCAGCACCTCCTCTGAATTAGAGACTTTGTGCATAGCACTGCTCAAAGACACTAAAGGATTTTGTTTGTGTTTTTTTTTCCTAAAGTAACATCCAAGACTGAATTTCTGCCAGAGTAATGTGCCCACAAAACAGTTACCTGCGGTGAAAATACAGAATTTATGAAGGCTTGAAATTTCCCTTCATATTTAGACAATGTATCTAAATTATTTTTGCTTGGGTCGTTCTTGGCACATGTTACATTTAAATTATGACATTTGTGTCATAGGACTGACATGAACTGGCAGAACTCCCTTCTGGGTCCCCTTTGAAGAAAATGCATGACCCCATAAAAATAGGCCTCTGTCATAGCATCTGCTCAAGAGACAGAAGAAAGCCTCTAGATACAGAGCCTCTAGCCCAATTTTTTTTCCTAGGCTGACATCCATTTTTTTATCATTATTTCCTCCTGCTCTCTGCTGCCTACTCCAAATTTAGTAGGTAATTCCAGATATTCCTATTCAAAAGTGTCCCCTGGCAGGAAGTCAGTGCCCTGTTTTTCAGATTGAAAAAGAGAAAGCAAGCTAAGCATTTTCTCAGGATGTACGCTTTTATCTCTCTCACCCACTCTAAATCCATGCATACACTTTTGGCATCAGCCATCCTATCATCAGCCCTCTGAGCCTGGCTACCAACGGCAAATTTAAGGTGGTTGAGTAGTCAATTATCTGCAGGAGTGAAGTCTCAGTGGGTAATTAAACTCATCTACTCAAAAGACTTAGAAAGGAAGAACACGGGATTTAGATTTGATACTATATGTCAGCAATGGAGTCACAATACATTTTGGTAGTAGTTAAAGAACTGTGTGACATAGCAGCACCTCAAAGATGCTGTTCTGTGGTACTTTGGCTACCATAGAAGTTGTTGGAATGTCTGGTTTATCTGTAAGTCATGTTTCCTTCCTGCTATAAAGTCTTGCTCTAATTCAGATCTTCGACTATCTAACTCTTTTGATAAGGTTTGGAAACATCATCATTCCACTGTTAAACTTCCATCAATATGAATCTGCAGGGAAAGAAGGTTTGCTCAGCTGGTCTGCTGAACCACTCCTTCTTCCATAAACAGACAATATAGACAGATGAAATAAATGTTAGGCAACACTTCATGAAACTGTAGACTTTCCATGGCATTCATTTTAAGCGTTACAGCAGATTTGAGTTGGTTTTTGCCATTTGATCTGTTTATAGTATACTGAAGTACAGAAACCCATGTATTCAAAGGAACCCCATGCTCTGCTAAATTTGCGCAAACTACTGTGGCTGTGGGAATGATGCACAGTGAAGGTGTAATTGTCCCTGAACTCGGAACACACCCCACTGAATGTGTTTCTAAGCATCATCTGGCCCCATCAAGAAAAGCCTGGCAGGAGTTTCAAGTGGGGGTTCCCATCCTTGTTATTAGTTGCATTGTAAGGGTTACACACTGTGTGTGGTAACGTTGCTCTGGGAAGGATCTTCAGGAGTATAATTACTCTTTAAAATTCATATGGATAAAGAAGAGAAATGATCCTGAGAACAGAGACCCATGAAAGCAAGAGACTATCTCTGTTGACTTCGCTGAGAAGGTATCATTAGAAATATCAGCCAGAAAATCAGGGCAGAGAGTTTTTATATTTATGTGGTAGATGTTATTCATACTTCACACCAGTCTGATGTGCTTACACTGGAGTAGGTTTCATGCAGTTTCATTAGGGACAGCTGTTTTTTATCAACTTTGCATCCAACTCTAATAGTTTATACAGTTTAAACGAAATAGAGATGAATGTCTTCTTTTGATAAAAATGGTAGAAAGAACATTTTGCTAGCTTCAGCAAACCGATGTAAAAGTAAAAACCATAAATGTCAGAGTCCAGGAAGCTCCCTGTCTTGGACAGAATGACTTTTTCCTGCAAGAAGGATTAATTTGCCTTTATTTTTGTATATGGTATCATAAAAAACAGGGCACAAACAGAAGCCTGGAGTAAAAAGCCATAGTGTGCTATCAACTATACTATGTATTTTTAAAGTTACATATGCTGTGCATATGAAAACATAGAAGACAAAACAAGTTTGTTGAAAACATAGAGGACAAAACAAGTACTATATCACTTGCAAAACTTATAAAAAGGGATGGTAGAAATAAGATATACCAGAAGAGACATTAAATGATCCTGACTCTAAGGCTGGTCTAGACCTTTTGATTTAGAACAAGATCAGTGACAGAAAGCACAGCCCATCTCCTTTGCACAGCATCTAGAAAGATGATTTGACAATAGCCAAGAATACGTTGAGACTTGTGAAGCTTTAGGATGTAGTATGTGAATCAGCATTCTTGGTTTTTGGATGAACAGATAATGAATCATCACTTCTCTTCCTCTATCTGTACTTACATTGTGTTACATAAAAGGGCCAGGTTTACTATTTTATTTTCTGGTATTATACCTGCAGGGCATGCATAACCTGATTTTGAAACTAGCAGCCCTGATAATAGGGTGTACTTTCTAAAACAGAGACATTCCATTGACCAACACCCCATCCTGCTTTCAACATTGCTGTGCTATGACTAGCAGAGAAGTTTCTCCTTAAATGCCTTCTTTGTGGGATATTCAAACACAGACTGTATAAATTATGAATATGGCTATTATCTTGAGAAGCCAAATGTGTAATATATGACAGCAGTAATGAAATCAATGCATATTTTCTTTGCTGTTTTATACAGAATGAGAGTTTATTTTCTTTCATGCTTACTGTCTTTATTACTGAAAGAAAAAAAAAAAAAAGCTACCAAGGGAGCAACTTATCTTTCTCTTGGGGTACAGAGAAATTAAAAAAGTTAGTAATTTAAATGGGATGGGAAAAGATTTATTGTGTAAATATTTTACTTTGCTCCATTCCCCCACTTGCTCCCAAAGGACAGAACCACAACTTCCTCTCCCATAATAGCTAGTTGATATGGCCAGGCCCTGGCTTGGTGACAGCCAGCTCCTGTCCTATGAAGAGGCTGAAAACTGCTTTGGCTGGACTCATCTCTCTGAGCCTCTCCTGTTAGAGCTATGCACCTTCCCATGTATAAATATATAATGCACAGAAACATATGGGTGTATAAAAAAGGATCAAGTACTTCAGGATGGGTTTTCCCTAACCTAGAAGAAGGACACGAATGTCATGCCGCCAATGCCACGTGTTATTTTGTGTCCCATCTCATTCCCTGTGAAGGGATCCTTAATAGAAACCTTTGCAGAAGGCAAAGAGAAAGGTTGGCCTTGTTTTGTTTTTTAAATGCTATGTTTCCAAGAAGCATTCTGTTGAATATTTATTCCTTTTAACATCAGAACTTTGTTAAAAAGAAAAATCTCTAACTACCTCTGGGTTAAGACAAGATTTTTGCTTTCACCTAGTCTGGGAATAAAACCAGAATTCCAAGACACTCAGTGATTTCTCTTCAGATGAAAGCCTTCAATCCTCATACCCTTAAAGTGTACATTATGGCTAGGAAATGCATGTCAGTGTCACCAAGGGGAGATCCATGCCTTTGCAGGAGAGTGAAGGGTAGATGAAGTTAGGGCATGAGCTGTGTTTTGCTCAATGAGCTAAGTCCATCCCAGTGCCAAAGTGGACAAAAAGAGCTAGCTGGGAAGGATGTAGAGGGGTTAGGTTCGCACTAAGAGCAGTGGAAGGTCACCAGCATGGTTAGTGGCCTGGAATGTGCTGCAGAAGGTGAGACTGAGGTAGCTGACTTTGCTTAACTTGCAAAAGAAAAGCTAAGTTAGAGTGGGTCAGACTGCAACCTCCCAGTACTGAGGAAATCCAGAGAAGATGGAGCCAGACTTTCCCATGAGAAGTAGAGCAAAAGGAAAAGAGGGAGCAGTCATATGTTGCAGAAAAGGAATTCCAGACAGATAAATAGAAAAAATTAATAGAGCTGTTAGCACTGGCACAGGTTGTCTAGAGAGGCTGCGTCCTTGAAGTTGTTAAAAGCTCAGCTGGACGAGCAGTCTGAGCAGCCAGATCTAACTTTGAAGCTATTCTTGCTTTGAGGAGGAGACTGGATTGTGTGACCTCAAAAGGCCTCTTGCAACCTCCACTATTCTGTGACTGCAATTCTCCAGGGAAGCATGCAAGATTATTCTCACTGATTAAAACCATTTTAAATCTCGCAAAACTTCCTGTAAGCATTATTGCATGTATGGAGCAGCACGTTTTGACAGTAAACCATCTGTGTTCTGGGAAGCAGCATCTAAGAATAACCCAAAGAAACCAATTTATTGCAAATATATTATTTAGGCCACAATCTTTCTACAGTCAGGACCATAAACTAGTTCCCCTTCCACTGCAGGATGAAAAAGGACTGATGAAGTTACAGCACTTGGATTGAAGAGCTTAATTCTTTCCAGCAAATCTAAAAATGAAGTGAATGTCTGCATGAAATTTGACCCCTGTGAAACTGGGGAAATATACATTCATATATATATGTATGCTGCATCCAGAGAGGCATAACTAGGTCACATCCTGGGGAACTCAGATTTTTAGTCTGAAGTGGTTAGAAATTAAACTAAATCTGGAAGAGAAAAGATTCATTCATTCATCCATCTCTTAGTATGCCATAGGGGAGTTTTTTCCCCCGCACAGAAAATCCAAGAAAAACTTGGCACAAAATTTCACTGTGCTGATTTCCAAGCCCCATTCTTCCCTTGTGATACACAAGCCAAAAGGACCTTGTAAGAGAACCTAAAATAGAGAAATGGATCATGTCTCTTGGGTGGCAGAACAAGAGAAGGAGTGTTACTCAGACCCTTCAAGGGCTTCTAAACACTCTGTGTGAACATCTTGCAGCTCTTAGTTGGGCTGCTGTCAGATATAGCAATGCTTATTCAGAATGAAGGTTTTAGTCAACATGAATTTTATGGGAATGCTAATCATATTGAATAATCACATGGCTCCTGCAAGTCTGTAGGGAATTGTACACATGTACATAAAAAAAATCACATTTTTCCTTGAGAGATTGCAAAGAACAAGAACACTGCCCACATAGCTGATGGAAGTGTCTGCTGAACCAACATTTGCTTCTTCACACAACATTAAGCATAAACCAAATTGCACAAAGCAGCATTTCACTTACTGTTTTCTTTGGAAAAGACTATTCATCAGCAGAGGTAATTCCTTTGCCTGGGCCTAGGAGAAAAAAAGAGAGAATAAACAATGATTATCTATACACACTAACATGATTTATATTTATAAAATGTTTGTCCACAGATTATCAAGGTTCAACCATCTCAGGTGTGTAGTTAAAATAAAACCCACAAAAGAGAGAAAAAGAATATTGTAATATTGAAATACTGCATTTATTTCAGACCTCTAGGACAGCTTTTGCATTCTCAAAAGTTAATCTGGTCTGTATTTATAAACCAGATTTGTACTCATGTATAAAATATATGTACATGTTTTGTTTTCTGCACTCTTGTAAAACACTTCATGGAAAGTTCAGATTATTCCAAGAATGAATACCTACATTTATGCTCTTCCTTCCTTTGGTTTTCTTTCCTTTTTCACTTTACATCACAGCAATTAATAAATAATGTGGCATTGGCTTTATTTCATTTACTACATACGAGCAAAGACTTCTAAAAGACCGGGTTTTGCATAAGATCAGCCTAAGGAATTTTGCTCAAAATATCCTGAATTTGATATAATCACATGACATCAAACATTTGAGCAGCCTGAGGTGTTTTCTTGCTTCTGTATGTCACTTTTTTCAGAAAGCAACACACTTCTCTGCCACTATACATTTTCAAAGTGATGACTCATCTACAATTGACTAATCTATCATTAATCAGCTTTAACAAGATTAGACATTTTAAATCAATTTCTTAATTCTAATTCAGTCCAAAGCTTCCAGTTTTAAGGAATTTAAATGCCTTTGAATTTAACCTCAGAAAGTTCCAAGAGTGGCAAGAATTTGCACTATTGACTGAAACAGAATGAGACCTAGAACCCCTATGAATGCCCAAAGAATTAGACCCATGCCCTGTTGCTGTAAGAAAACAAAAACCTCATCCATCTTTGCATGTACATTTAGCTGTATGTTGCTTACCCTGCTCTCTAGAGGATGGTTGTGGCAGTATTGCAGTGAGGGCAGGGCAATATTTCTTCCCAGACTTTCTCTGGTTTGCCTATTAGCAAGTGATTACAAGGTAATTACTTACACTTCCTTACTTAAATGACAATTTACAGATATTTCAGTGAGGGCTTCCCAACAGCTGTAGCATGTTGGATCTGGTTGAAACCAGCCCCCCCCCCCCCCCCCCCCCCCCCCCATGAGAAATGGGCTAATAACAATGCTAAAAATATCAAAAATTTATGTCTTTCTTGTATGGACTGTACCAGTGCTGAAGAAATTCCTAAAACAATAACAGAGTTTCCCAGGACTAGTTTCCTTGGTATATATTTGCAACCATTAGTAATTTTCAAAGTTCACCAAAGGGTTCTGAGGAGCAAGTAAAGACTATAGCCTTCTATTAAGACTTAATAAAACTTCTGCTTACTGTATTTCATCAGATAAACTATTAAAAATAATTTTAAATTTTCAAAGGCTTACAGGCTCAACTGACTTGCTATGTATTTGAAAAATCACTATTTGCCTCACAGTCACATTCATAGAAAACTGAAACTGAACTTCATAGATAATACACATTTACGAATATTAGTCTTAGTAGCAGAGAACAAATATTGAACAGAACAGCTCAAGACAAAGAAAAAAAATGCTGCTGTTGACCTTGTGTGACAGAATTGTCCCTATTACCCCAGGTGTTCTTTGAAGTCATTAAAGCTCTGTCTCTTTCACAGGTGTTGTGTGATGCTGCAGGAACATGCCAGCCAAAATAAGGTGGACATACTCTGTTTTCTAATGACACCAGAATAGTGCCACTGGCCTAGCAATTTGTTTTAGTTTCAAGCCCAAAACCAAATCAAAACCTTCCCTCTCAATTGCATACTGTAACTGCATTAAGCCAGCATTGCTCTCCCTTGCAAACAGCAAGGATTTCTCAAGAGATGCATTACTATGCAAGAGAAATGGACATATGTTTTTCTTTCTGGACTTTTTTACCTATAAATGCCGTCATGACTTTACTTTGCTCTGAGGAAATATTTGCCTATCTTTGCTTCAAAAGGCTTTAATTAAATGCTAATAGCTCCTCTACTCTTTCTATATCCTCCACTGCAATGTATTTCCTTTCTTCCCTCCTGAAGTTGTGGGGGAGGATAGCAAAGAAGCAGAGCGACCTGAAAGTAATAAAGTCAGAGTAAACACAAAATCCTTGCTTAATTACACAGTCTCAGAACAGAGGCTGAAAAACAGCAGTTCTTTCATTCACATAAAATGACAAGAACCAGCAAAGAGATGACCAGAGCAGCCCATTGCAGTATGATAGCTGACAGGAAGGCACAATCCCTCATTATCTGTTCCCAGAACTGCTGATTGAAAGGTCATGGGTAGTTCAGGTGAGGTGAAGAATGGCAAGACCCGGAGGACCATCTGCATATAAAAGCAGTCACTGTGGAGCTAATACCATATATTTGTCTTTGAACAGAACAGCGTGAACCCAATTGCCAGTTTGTCACTGAGCAACCTCAATGAACTCCTTGAAAGCGAGCCTGTGCCTTCCATTGCACCTGGACCATCTAGGCTGCAAAGTGTTTTTAAAAATGTACACTTAATGTTTAGTGAAACTATGCTAGCTATGATAAAACTGTGTTTTCTATAGCTAATGTGTTGCAATTAACTTATTAGATCTAACGTGCCACTTTTTCAGGAAAAGACAAAGAACTAGTCTGGGTGATCGATTTGGGTTTCCTTCTTACAGAAGTGGTTGGAGGTACAGCCCCCTGTGATGGGGCTTGATTTTATAATCAGCTGTGCTTTTTCCAGTTACATATTTCTGCCACTGTGCTCCTACCAGTGTCAGAAAAGTTGACATGCCACAAAGTGCTGTCAAATGCACAGTAAGACAGTGCTCCCATTTTAGCAGCACTGTTTGAAAGGTAAGACAGACAGATCTACATTTTAAGATGCCAAACCAAAGTATCTGGAAACCTGAGTCCTCTATAAAAAGCACAGCTAGGGAACCATCACTGACAGGACAAACTGGTGGGCTAACTCAGATAACCCTGTGAGTTTGCCTCAATGCAGGGATGCCTCCCCGGGTGAGGAAAGAGTTACCCTGGCTCTGCACAATGCTCTCTGCTTGTATTGGCAACCAGGAACTGGGACACCAGTCCACGGCCATGAATGTGCTCCAGATTACCAATTAGGCACAAAGTTACTGTATCCAGTCTGTATTTACTGACTTGGGCAATGTTCTGCCTGTGAAAGGCTCTGGATCTCACTACTAGCTTTTTGCTAAACATATCACTTTAAACAATCTTTCAAGATGTTTTCCAAGTTGGGCAAAACAGGTATTTTACACAGCAAGAGCAAAATATTTTATAGCACCGACAGTGCAATGAGCTACTACATAGCAACAGAAATATGTGTAGGAAAGCCTTGAGGCAGCTCCTTTTTTACAGGATTCAAGCAGCTCTTATTTAGTGTCTGCAGATAGTGGGATAGAGCAGCCCCAGCTGC
This sequence comes from Fringilla coelebs, assembly GCF_963513975.1. NCBI lineage: Eukaryota > Metazoa > Chordata > Aves > Passeriformes > Fringillidae > Fringilla > Fringilla coelebs. The sequence goes on along the minus strand of NC_140066.1, from coordinate 20,577,025 downwards.
TGCACGTGATCCCTGATAACACAGCAGCCCAGCTAAGCTGTGTGTGGGGGAAGATCCATGGACAAAGATTCAAGTAGCACAGGCAAACAAACTCCAGATAAACTTATTTACTTATTTTTTATACTGGGTAAATAGAAGAGATTTGGTAAGTGCCAGCTGTGTGTCCAGTCCTCCCTTATACCCATGGGTATGTTTGGCCTGGCTTATTGCAGGTGTGGGGCTGGGGCTGAAAGTCTTTGTAGGTCCTCCGCAAGAAAAATAAATTTGGTAGTAGTAAGGCTACTAGCAAGGCTTCCAAAACACAGATGCTGTTTTCTATCACTTTCTGTAGACAAACAATGAGAAAATATCATCTGCCTTTGATAGGGAGCCAGCAGTCACCAAAAGTTAAAAGAAGAGAAAGGAGAGGAAGAGCAATGTGAGCAGCAGGGATGCAAGTTGAGAAGTGGAGGACCAGGGAAGGTTGTCCTGAGTAACTGGCTCCAGGGAACAGAGCAGAACCTTCCAAAGCCTTGTCTGCATTGCCAGTTACTGCTTCAGGCTTCGTCTGGGTGACACTTAATGCCATGTACTGTCATGAAAGGCAGGAACTTCAGTCATCAAGGGGCAGAACTAAGAAACTGAAGTTCTACTGTCTTATGAATACTCTCATTATAAGTAGAGGCAGCTACTGATCCACGTGCCATGCATCTGTCATCAGAAGCCTCTAGCCTTTCCTGTTTGCTGCCTCTGCTTATATGTAGCTTGAATCCAAGATAGAAGTGTCCTTGTCATCATCTGCTATGCTCACACCCTGTCTTCTAATAAATCCTCACATGTAAGCAGTAGAGCTTTTAACTTCTTTTGCTCACAAATCATGAACAGAAAAATCCTTTACTGTTTGTTCATCACTGTAAGACCCCTTTGCTTCATGTAGAACATAGGACTTCCTGCTGTTCATTTGTATGTGGTCTCATCTACTGGTAAAATGATGAACTCAGAAAATCACAGTTCACAGACTCCCTATCACATCTTGTAGGTTACTGCAAGTCATCTACCACCCTTGGGAAAGAGCAGATGAGCAGCAAGAATGTGGCAGTGGAACTGTTGATCCACAGAAGACCCAGAAAGAAAGTTAGCAACTGGGACATGGTCTTTGAAGACCTTCTTCAGTAGGATTACTCAGCCTGCAGAAGACAGCACGCTGCTATGTCGGCTGTCCACAGCCTCTGCATGGGCTTGTCTGCCACGGGGCCCCTGGCAGGTGGGACACCAGCAGTGCCACAGTATTGCTATGGCTAATGCTGAGGGGGCTGCATTCCAGCACTTCTTGTCCCTCTCCTCTGGAAAAAGGCAGAGGATAAAATGTGGGGCCTATAGCAGGGCCCGTCATCCTCAGACAGCGCACAGATCACCAGGTGTGCGAGGTGAAAAGCTATCGGCACCATTCACATTAAAAGTGCAAAAGTACTTTTTCACTGAGGACAAAGGCAGTTAGATTCTAGGATGATGGATTTCTGGCCCTGGGAACATTACCTTACAACTCATGTTCCAATGTAGCAGAGAAGTCTACAATTTAACACGGGTTTTGTTCCGCGGGGCAAGGTCCTTTGAAGCAGCCCCACGGCGGCACGTGTACCGGTACCGCAGGGCACAGAGGATCCCCGTTCGCTCCGTGCCTGCTGCACGGCCGCGTGCTACAGCCAGCCCTGCCCGGACCCTGCGTGCCCGCAGCTGCTGCCGCCCCTCCCGGAGCACGAGGGAGCAGGGGCAGCTCCGGGCACGGACAGGGAAGGGGCACCGGGGGCGCGTCCGGCCGGCAGCCCCCGGGCACGCGGCGGCCCCGCCGGCAGCGGCGGCCGCGCCCCCGCACGGCCCCGCCGGGGCCGCCCCTTGGCCGCGGGCCGCGCCCGGCCCCATAAAGGCGGCGGAGCGGCGGGCGCGGCCCCGAGCGGCGGTGGCGGCCCCAGCACTGCAGCGCACCAGGTAAGCGCCGCCCGGGCCCCGCTGCCCGCCCGGCCGTGCCCGCGGCTCCCGCCGGGCGCTGCCCCCGCTGCTGCCCGAGCGCCCGCCCTGCGCCGGCAGCGCCCGCTGCCCCTCCAGCGCCCGGCAGCTGCTCCGATGGTGGCGTGGGGTTTGCATGCTTGGCGCTTGTTTGCTATTTCGGTGTTGCGTGGGCTTTTTTCCTTTTTCTGTTTCTTTTTTTTTTTTCCCTGATACTGCAAAAGCTCGGGTCACCAAAGTTGCAGAGAGAGTATTTCTGAAGCCTTAGTTCTATTCCTAATAAAGCAAAGCAAAGGTTGATTAATTTGATTCGGGTACTCTCCTCCTACTGCTTATTATGGTAAATACTCCACAATAAAAAAAAGCAAGAAGAGGCCATTGCAGCTTCTGCTTTAGTTTTGGCAGGGCTCTGGAATACCAGTGGGAACTCTGGGAAGCAGAAAGCCATTTATTTAAGTGACAAAGCAAATGCCTTTCCGTGACTCAACAAAACTCTGCATTTTCTGCAAGGACTGCATCCATCTCAGCAGGGATGTGCTACAGTTGAAGCCCCTTTTTAGAAATATTCAAGCTGTCTGGCATTGCATGGGCCATGGCCTTGCACAGTAATGTTGATATCTATCATCTAAGAGGGAGGGTTATGAGTAACTCTTTACAAAAAACCCTGTAGCATTCTTACTGAAAGTAGACTTTCAGCATAGTCTTTCGGGATCAAAAGTTGTTTTAAAGTCAATTCTTGAAGCCTAATGAGGTGAAAAAATAGTACTTCCTTCTCTTCTCCCACTTTTTTCCCCTTCTTCACTCAGCAGTTAACATTAGCAGTGCAAAGAGCCCTGTTACTTAGACCTGGGTTCACAGCTCATAAAAATATTGCTAAAGGTGCTTTAGTGTTTTTATTCAACCAAACAAGTTCCTAAAAAGATCAACTGACAGTTGTTCAGAGCCACAGAATGATGGTTCTGCATAAAGATATGTAGAATCCCATCTGATGCTCTGATGGGATAGGCAACTTGCTTAATATAGTGCTGTCTGTGCTCAGAGATGAAGCAGCTGATCCAGCTTGTTGGAATTTTAAGACCTCGCTCAGGGCCTCTAAGAGGGAAGTTCAAGTGGATGAGCACTTCTACTTTAACTGGATCTGTTTTACTCTTTACTAGAATGTTCTTTTCTGTATTTTCAAGAAAATATGTTCAATTAGCTTTCACTAAAACCTGTTTTTCAGAGGTTTGGATAAAGAAAGGACAGTAGATTTGAATTGAAGAAGTTTAGGATTGGCAAGAAATGACTGACTAGTTTCACCCTGGTTCCTTAGGTAGGACTGTCAGTTTTGATTTAGGCTGCATTGTTTAAAACTGTGCAGCGATGAGCCCGTGAATAATGAAGAGAATGATGAAGTAAACATGCATTCTTGAGAAGCTTCTTATCTGATGTAATAAATGATGACATCCTGTGTTTCTTCTCCATTCAGAATGATACAGATCTTGGACCCAAGACCCTTGCCCAGCTCCAGCATGCCTGTGGATATGGCCATGCGAATTTGCATAGCCCATTCTCCACCACTGAAGAGCTTGCTCAGCCCCCTCGAGGACTGCCAAAGAAACAGCTTTGTGAACAGACTCAAACCTCTCAGGCCGTGCCTTCATGTGAAATGTGACTCAGAAGATGAGAAGAGCGACTGGAACCACTCGCCGGCCCGAGCCAAGAAGCGCGTTGTGTTTGCGGACACCAAGGGGCTGTCCCTGACGGTGATCCACACCTTCTCCGAGTTCCAGGAGCCCCCTGTGTGGGATCTGCAGTTTGACCTCTTAGGCATTGAGGACATAACATCTGACTTAAAACTCCATGAGGAGAAAAACTTGATTCTGGGTTTCCCTCAGCCCTCCGCTGACTACCTGGACTTCAGGAACCGTCTGCAGACAAACCTGGTCTGCCTGGAGACCTGCACCCTGCAAGAGAAGGTCCTGTCAGGCACTGTGAAAGTAAAAAATGTCAGCTTTGAAAAAAAGGTTCAGGTTCGTATTACTTTTGATACATGGAAGACCTACAAAGATGTTGAGTGTGTGTACATGAACAATGTTTACAGTGATTTTGAAAATGATACCTTCTCATTTGCCATTGATTTTCCTCCTGCCATTTCCTCTGAAGAGAAGATAGAGTTTTGCATTTCTTACCAAAGTGGAGAACATACCTTCTGGGACAATAATGAGGGGCAGAATTACAAAATCGTACATGCAGAGTGGAAGCCTAATGGAGTTCGGATACCATCTGCCAAGGAAGCCTATGTAGATCTTCAGACTTCAAGGAGAGGCCAAGAGAGAGAACCTGACCAGCTGGGCAGTCCAAGGTTGTCCAGTGGCCTGTTTCCCCAGTGGCAGAGCTTGGGTCAGATTGAAAGTTCTTTACCATATTGGTGATCCAGTATGGACCACCACACTGGGGAAGAATCCTTCCATTTGGCAACAGAACAGTGCTAGATTTCTGGTTCACATGTGGCATGGTGAAACCACCTGGCAGGTTTTGTTTGCTGTCTGAAAAAATCCAAGTTCATTAGACTGTGGGACTTGTTAAACCATATTATGCTCCTGAAGTTCTTAGCCAAACTTTATCCTTGGAAGGAAAGAAAACCAAGGTGCAAATCATGTGTATGCTACATACTATAGGAGTAGCTTGCCTGTATCTCAAGTATGTGCTGCTTTCTTCCTGCTGTCAGCTCTCCTGGGTCACTAGGAGAGAGACTTGTGAAGTAGTATGGAAGTATGGTGTCTCAGCAAGCTGTGGTAACTGTGTGCGAGTATGTGTGTGCACAGGGGTGGAAACAGAATGTCACAACTCATTTTGCACCTCTCAGGAGTGCAGTGGATGCTGTCAGGAGGCTTGCTGTGATCCTCTGTGTGCTTGTGGCAAAGGCAGGTAGGGGTGCATGGCAAAGATTTGTGGCTTCAATATACATGTTAAGAAACTTGGAGAGGATAATGGACAAGTGGGAAATGGGGAAGAGGTAGGATGTGCTACATAACGTGGAGATGTGCAATGTTCTGATTACTTCTTTCCAAAGCTGTTTTTCTTAATCTCAGAGAAAGATCTATGGGATAAAAAGAAGACTAAAGAAAATGATGCAAAGTGAATAGTAGAAGTGACCACTGCTTTAAGAAGTCATCTCTGTCCTTACTGTCTTTGTGAAGCCTTGCATTTGATAACAAATGTAACCTTGACTTCACCATCCTACTTATTTAGCAGGCAGATGGTTGCCTTTCAATGTTAAAAGAATAATGTGCCTTTGAAAAAATTTTAAAGCCACCCTAATATGACAAAAATAGGGTTAGGCAACAAAACAAAGTGATTTGTGAATTTCCTACTCTATAGCGTCCTTAGGTGATTCCACTGATCACCAGATCTAATCTTAGAGCATCTGATGGTTGAGTATCTTGCTCTTAATTGCAACATTAGCCATGACTTTTCACAAGTAACAGAGGCAAGGTCCTTCATATTGAAGACAGTGAATGAGCTGCACTTTGTGAGAGCTAATTTCTTTAAAAGAGCAGAGTTGTTTTTCCAAGACTGAACATAGGCTTGCACATAGAAAACTGTTCTGGTTTACCTCATTTTTATAAGTTTATTTGTTTTTAGACTTTAGTAAACTAATATATATTTTGTATCTGTATGCTTATAATTTAGCTTTCTGAGCTGTCAAACTTAATATGTTATCTGGGTTTCATGCAAGACTTGTGTGAGAAATTGTCCAGTACATGCTCAGCAGGTGTGAATGCTGGCACACCTTTTAGCTATACAGAAATGGTGTTAACATCAAAACATAAATCACATTTTTGTCCACGGCTAAGAAGTATAATAGCCTGAGTGTGAAGCTACTTGCAGTGCAGCGAGATGTTAAGTACTAAGGTGAAATAAGCCTCCTCCACTAATTGCACTTTTCCTTATGTAACCTTTGCTGTTGTGTGTAAACTAGTAATTTTAAGAATAAATTTTATTTTGATACATCTGGTTCTCACTGTGTCAGCTTAATCTATCTATTTTCTCAGCTTCTGTAAAACAAACTTAGCTGTGATACAAGGTACAACCAGTTTGTTCTGTGCCATGGGATCTGCTAAAGCTGGCTGTGGTATGGCATCTCAGATCAGAAACTGGCACCACCCTGAAAATGAAATCCAACCTCTTCACTAAATGAGAGTATTCACCTTGCAAGTTGTATCATTTTAAGAAACACTGCATCTCTCTAAATTTACCTGGAGTATTTTCGTTTGACAGATTTAGTCAAGGATCTTGCTGTGCTGTGGGCAAGTCTGGCAGGAGCGCATCACAGTCTGGGGGCCAGACTGACCTGCTGAGCTAGAGCATATGTGATGTGTGGATGGGTGAATCTGCAGAGCAGCACTTAATGTTTGCTGGCTTGGTTTCACCTGAACTCGGCTAGCTGTGCTGCCTCCTCAGCTCTGCTGCTGTCCGGGGCAGTGGGAGGTGGTACCCAGGAATTCACGGAGCTGCCACCAGTCCCAAAGGACTCGCTGTGAAATAAAGTGTCTGCTGTGAGGCAGCCATGCCCTGCTGAGGCTGCAGCGTGGCCTCACGGGCACTGAGAATGCAGAGGAGGGTGAGGGTGGTTTCCAAGGGCCCTCGTGCCCTGGGCTGGGGGCAGAGGGCATCCCTACTTCCTCCATGGCCGTGGGCAGCTGGACAGAGGATTTCTTAGTACGTCAGCTCACTGACGAGATGCAGTTTAGTTCTGTCTGCTGCACACAAAGTCGAGGGTTTCCAGCAAGAAACCTAGCTTTAATTGTGAAAAAGCAATTCCCAAAAGGCAGAAGACATGAAGCTAACAGCAAATGGCTGACCTAAGGAATTAATTTAGTGCTTCCACATGGCTGGACACAGAGCCCACCTACCAATCTCAAACTCAGTTACTAAGTACACTGGGTCTTAGTGGGCAGGAGCTCTTATGTACTGGACCACCCTGCTCTAGGAAAAAAAAAGGAACTAAAAAACTAAGTGACTTGAAGGCTGCTCTGCCACAATGTGAAATTTGGCTTCAACTACCACAAAGCTCCGGGGTGAAGCAGAAGCCCTCTAGCATCAGGAAAAGAAGCATTTATCCTCCAGCCAGCCCAACTGCCCTGCTCCTGACTGAGACATAAATCACTTAAAAATACCAGAAGACAGATTCCTTTGACCAAGCCTTGGCTTTAAGCCAGCTGCTTTGCAAAGATGCCTTGCAAGGTCCTACTTGCCCAGCAGAGAGGCAATGTGGTACGGCAGCCTTGCTCAGCAGCTTCAAAGCCCTCCCTCAGCTGAAAGGAGAAATCCTTTGCCCTTTCTCCACTCCCTACCAAAGCAACACAGTTTCATTCTTTCCTCTTTTAAAACAGCTCATGTTTCACGCTAAAGCTTGCATCCATCAGAAAGGTAACAGGCTCCTGGAGAAAAGTATTAGCAACACTCAGGTATATTAACTGAGAAAAATACTAGGCTTCCAAATCTTTTTATCACTCAAAAAACCATCACCATTGGAAAATTGTCTAGCATCTTAGATGCTGCCTTTTCAGTTCCAAAACCTGAAGGTGTAAAGCAGATGTAGTCCTTGAAAAAAAAAGCTTGTAACCTGTGGCGTTGTCTCATTCTCTTAGGAAGTCACTTTTTCAGCTGCACTGTAGGTCTGTATTTCCACCACTAATGTGACAGCAGTGAGTAACTGGATTCACTCCTATACCTTTGCAGTGTCTGACTTTCAGTTATAGTCTATGGGTGGCACAGTGCTTACAGACTTTATTCTTTAAACACAAGTGTTTTAAGTTGGGTTCCTAATAGCTGTGCTCACTTTTGAGAAGATAGATCTAATTTTGCCATGCAAAATTAAATTAAATTTTGCTGGTGTTTTATATTAACAAAGATCTATCACCCTGGAAGATCAGTGTCTGAACATTTCCTGAGAACATAATTAGAATTTTCATGGGCAATTAGTGAATGTCTTTTTCTGTAGTCAAATATAGCTAAGCAAATCACCACAATTTATATGGTAAATCTGGTATATTAATGGTAATGTGGTAGACTTTACAGTGCTAAATATGCTTAAAGCAACAACTCCCATCTCTCTCAGACACTTCTGAAGTTTAAAATGAAATGTAATCAAGAATAAAATAATTCTGTGAGGCTAAAAATAAAGGAAAGTAAGAATGTGCTTAATCCTCTTGAGAGGTCTCTGCTCCTGTTTCAAGAACCACCTGTACTTCAGCTTGTCCTGGCTGGTACTCCCTTCACCCATTCTTACAGCCCTTCAGTGGTGGTGGCTTCCAAATATTCTTTCCTCATTTTAAGAGTCTCCTCAGGTTCTAGCCTGATTAAAACAAAGCTCTTAGCTTCTTGTTTTATTCTGCATAGGCAAGAAAAAACATCTATTTCTTTCTTTTTACGATAGCCTGTAATGGCTTGAGAGTAAAGAACAGCTCTCCCCCCTCTCACCACATCCCTTCTCTGGCTATGTAAAACTTCATTTCATTAAAATCAACATTTTGACTTTCTATCCTTGTTTGGGAAGAACCTGTTACAGCTTTGTGTTTTCCTTAAAGCAGAAATATCACTCTTGACTAGTCTGGCAAAAGCCTCATGGTGTGGTCTTCAACCTCACCAGTGAAGACTCAGCACAGCTCAGTACCCATTTTTCATTGCTCAGCTGGCTTCATCTATCTCATTCAGCAAGGCCTGGGGAATGTACAGCTCACTGCAGTGCTCGAGAGCTGTCTGTGGAGATCATGCCAGCTGGGCAGATTGAATCACTGATGCACTCACTGACCATTTATCCTAACTGGTATCCTGACCATGATTCTAATGGCATTTCCTCCATTAAAACCGTTAGTCTTTTTCCTGTCCCTCCTCCCTATATCACAAGGGTGCCACACAAAGAGATTGGTCTGCAATTTACTATATTGTAAACAGAAATAAATGGGGAAGAATTAAATAAAAGTATTTGCCTCAAAGGTGTTATTGGGGAAAAACATCTGCTATCTCTCATATTTCAGGCCCTTGTAATGTTTTATATGCTTCAATCCTTACTTTCAGGAACAACATGGAACTGGCTGTTGCTACAGACTTGGTGGCAATTAGAGTGAAAGGGCAATTCCCCTTGCTTGCAAAAATGGGAAAACAAAACAAAAACCTCCACACAGCAAAACTCCAGCCCTAAATAGTTCCCTCATTCCTGAATCACACACACAGCAGTAGTTAACCATGAAGTCAAATCTATGAAATTGTTATACCAAAAGCAACTATCTCAATATTTTATTTTTCAAAAAATGTTTCTTATTGATAATCCCTGTGACAAAACAACATTTTAACAGACAAATTCAGAGTATGCAGCAACCATCATTACCTGAAATCAGCAGAAGGTCAGGGTGAGGGTTTTCTTGTGTGTGTTCTTTTGGTTTTGTTTGTTTCTATTTTTTTTTAAGTGCTTTTCTTCACAAAGCTTCGTCTTTTTCTCCTGCCTTCCCACTCACAAATCCCCTCCACTTTTCCTTGCCTGGAGCTAAATCAATATTGAACCAGGAGACACATAAATTCTCAAAGCATCCAGCCTTACTTAGGCCTAAAAGTGAATGGCATTTATAGAGATATAGCAACCCTCAAATACAAACCCACACCAACAAAGTGAAAAACCAAACTCCCAGTTCTTGTTCTTAGTTTAAAGCTAATTACACACTACAGGTCTATCAGGTGAGGCACCAAGAATGTTATGGCACAGCACAGACATCTTTGATTTGGCTTGGAGCACCACAGCAGATCCACTGACCCCAGGAAATAGACCTGTCCATAAACTCAGAGCTCAGCCACAACCATTAGCAGCCACCCCTCTTCTACCCATCAGAAACTCAGGTCACACACTGATACAGCACAGAAACCCACAGGGCCTGCAGAGCTGGATGGGGAGAGTTAAAGGTGATTTTTGTGTTCAGGTGACACAGTCATATGTCAGATATTGATACCCTTCAAACTCTCCATCTAGTAAAGACAAGTAATGGAAGACCTCATAATATTTTTTGCTCCACTTTTTTATTTTCTTGGAACACTCACATTCTTCCATAGTCCAAACCAGCCCATGGTCTCTGTGTCTGCAACTATCACCTCAGCAGCTGCGCCACCAAAAGCATTTCCCTTTGCTCTGCATTGGGAAGTCAGGAAAAATTAACTTCCAAACCACACTCCCCAGCCCTAGAGTTTCTTTACCTTTTTATCAGGCTGTAAAATCCTCCTTTTCTTACTGCTGTAATCTTCTGAAAGACCATGGTTGTCTGAATTTCTGGAAAATTCCACTTTCGGAGGTCTGTCATGATTTTTGTTCAGGAAGGACACCAGGCAGGATTTAATCCCAGTGCAAAGGAATTGTCTGCTGGTGCAAAAGTGACCCCAGCAACTGAGATAGGTGGGGTTAGGATCAGTCATAGCTCCAAAGGACAGGAACCAAGAGCCACTTCCAGTGGCAGGAGATGGAAATGATCCTTTAGGCATAGCTGCTATCGCTGAAGGAAATTTCCTGCAAGCTTGATGTCATCCTGGGGGTGGTGGGTGAGTGCTGCATTGGCAGCACCTGGGAAAATGGGCAAAACAGGTGCTGCTTGTATGGCACACCTTGTAGTTATTTGCTAAATAACAGAATTACATTCCTCTTCCTCCAAATCAAACTTTTATCATGCTGAAGAAAACCAAAAGGAGTGTTTCACAGGCCCCTGTCTCTGCATCCTAGGTGTACTGGGATCAGTTGCCCAACTTTGTGCATTGAATCATGGTGAAGTCAAGTCACCAACAGAAAGCAGCTGGGGCTGTGCTGAATGCAGTGCATACCCTGCTGGAGTAAGAGCTGTGGTACTTGAGCATCTCTACTCATCTGCAAGAGAGCAATCAGGCACTACATTACATGATAAGAGTCTGCTCCTCTATTGCAAAATCCATGAGCAGCTGAATACTGAAGAATTCAACTCCAATATTCATTTTACCTAGTAATTAGAAAAAAACCCAGTATTTTTTATTTTGGTGAACTGAAAATGTCAATTATTGTATTATTATTCTCAAGATCAGTAACATAAATAACATTGCATTTTATTCTATACAGTGAAAAAAATATGCTACCTCAAATATAAAATGTCATACAAATGCTACAGGTGTACATCCTGGGCATGTGCAATTTAAGGTGTCATGTAGCTACTCATGCATTGTACTGTGTACTATTTATTTTGTTTTGACCCAGGAAAAGCAAATGCTACAGCCTCAAGCAGCTGACTGACAGAGAAGGTTGTGCTGGATTTCTCCGATCACGTTTCAGTCATTTTTCAGAAGGGGGGAAAAAAAAGAGGGATGAAAAGTGTTTCTGAGATCACATCCTGCTAGCTATTTATTAGAACTCCCATCTTTACTCCTACCAGCTCCAGGAGAATGCCCAGGGCAGGGTCATGGTGGCTGTGAAGTCAGTCACCCTGTAGTCTTTCTTCTCTCTTGTGGTAGTGTGGGAAAGAGTTACTTTCTGTCAGCATGGCAGTGATGAAGAATGACAGAATCAAAGAGAGGTGATTCTGTCACAGAGTCAAAAAGAGAAGTCTGTGAAGTCATTTTGTATAGTCAGTCACCTTTCCTGGACTAAAAGCTCCTTAGAGAAGGAAAATTTTACCCCTTAGGACCTATGGTTCAGAGGTGTGTACTAATGCCTTCTTCAGCCACTGGTGAACGATTGCACTGCCTTTACAAGGAATAATTAGGCAATATATTAGACATATATTTAGAGTTAATTATCTTGTTAGGGCAGCAAGAGCAGAGTGAATTCCAAATGCAAAATAAAGGCCCCCCTTCCTTCCATATGGATTATATTAGCCTCTCTGGTGTTTGCTTATTCCTCTTGGGAGCCTTTTCAAAGATTTCTCAGCTCTGAGATTTAATGCCTGGCATTGCTGACGTGCAGAATTAAAAATGTAAAGCGTATTTACTGCCTTCTGTTTTTAGATTAGCAACAGAGAAAATGGCCCTTGACCTGCACATAAAGCCAGAAGGGCCCAAGGGACACAGCTGCAGTGTGAGCAGAGTGGTGAGAAGAAGCCCATTGCAGGCAGCCCGGGGGGGCAGAAATCCCTGTGGAGCTACAGGAGCAACTGGAGGAGAGGGAAGTCATGGAGAAAAGCCCTATCAAATGTTCATGGCTGGCATGGGGATCTGTTGAAGTGTTATTTCAGGAGACAAGAGAAGAGTGGTTTTGTCTGTAGGCCAGGGAAAGGATTGTGCTGCAGCTTTTCTCATATCTGCAGTTAGCGATCAAGTGGTTTGAGGGAAGAGTAAAACCCCACGATTTTCACTGGATGTACAGAACTAAAAATCTTTAATTAAAACAACAAAGAGAATAAGAAGAGTGTTTTTTCCACTTTCAGTGGAACATTATTAACAGTTCTAGTGTTTGCTTTTTGAAGTGGCCTACAGATAGTTTCCAGACATCATTCTACCTATTTTCCAATTTGTCTTGTTTACAGAATATTTTTTAAACCCTGAAGGCATAACTATTAAATCAGTACTTACAAAAAAGTTTCTCATTACATTTTTGAAGTATTTTCTCAGAAAACAGGGTTACCACACCACCCTTGCATGACTAGAAACTAGAATAAATTCCTAGTATTTTAACTCTATTTTTATACTGTTCTTTTGGTAAATAGAGCAGTGTCATTCACAGGTACATAGCTTGAGACTTAGGTGCCAGAGGCTTATTTGCCACAGCTTTAAAATAATCTTGGGACAGTGGTGGGTTTCTTTCATCTATGGTTTCAATTTTTGTCAGAGCAATTTTCTGCCTTTCCTGGTCTGAGTCACAAGTTTGTGAGAACAGAAAGCATCTCCTGAAGTAAATTTACATAGGGGTTTATTTGTGTGCCTTTCTAGAGACAGCGCCCAGTGCTTTGGGATGTGTTCTTTCTCAGCTGAAGTTCTGGCCCCCTGCAAATAACCTTTCATGTTACTATGAATTTGCTGGGTTTGTGACTACCCTGGTGAGGGAGAAGTGTCAGTAGGGCAGTTCCTCTGAAACTCATGCCAGTCCTGCTGGAAGTGACTTTGGCTCCTTATGTTCAAGCACCTTTTGTTCTCCAAAGGGCATTCCTTTTCAACACCATGAGCCCACATGATTTCTTGGACAGTTCGGATTTTCCTTGGCATAATGGTGCAAATTAAGTGCCTCTGGCCTTCAGTAAAATTGGGATATGTGTGACTGCCTCTCAAACTGGCAAGAAGCACAAAAGTGAAGAAGGACAGCTCGTGGACTGAAGTCCCTGGATGTTTTCCACCATCCGGCCATAGCTCCTCACTTCCCACGCTGGCTGCCAAGCAGAGCCAAGTCAGCTCCAGACACAGGGGGAAGGGGAAGGCTCAGCAACTGAGGGCTGGGTTGCAGCTCAGTGCTTCTAGAGGAAATATTCCTCTGCTCTAAGGAGATGCTAAAATAGCTGTACTGCCAGCATCTGCTTCCTCTTAGACACCTATTTTACTCCTACATTTGACAGATGGACCAGTGAAGGGGAGATGAGTGCCGAGAGCCTCCTGCTAATTTCACTGATTTGGAAACAAAACTGAGAAATACATGTATTTTTATCTCTCACTTCTTTCAAAGGCCTTCTACTCCTTCATTCAGCAAGGCCGGAGCTACAAATCAAACGTGGATTTTGTTTAGCAAGGAGTGGAGTAGAAGATGGAGGTGTGGCTGATCTAAACCATTTCACCTGTTTCTGCAGGCCTGAATATTTAAAACACAATTTAAAAATATATTCTTGGTGCAAAGATTCCTTCTGAAGTAGAAGGAGCTATTTTTCAGTATCCAGCTGAATTTCCAACTCTATTCTGAACATGCAGTAAACAGTTAAGATTTTTCTTGGATAGCTCTCAGTTCTGTAGGTCAGGTGACACAATAATTCTATTGTGCTTGCCCCTGTTCTTGGGCTTCCTGCAGTTTTTCCTGTCATACACCCTCGACTCCCAAACTTGCTGTGGATCTATTCTCACCTCCTGCCCTGCCTGAAATTCACAGGCTGTGTGTGCTAGAGTGAGTCAGCAGTAATTACACTTCATCTGTAGGAAAGGCAGCGGAGAAGGAGTCGGAGGTGATTCAGCGGAACACATTATTGGCAGTATTGCTCTGGAAATCACCACACCTGAGTCCTCAGGTTGAGGGCTTCACAGTCATAGATCATTGTGTAACAGACAGCCATCCTAAAGGCTTTCTGCAGCAGTGTGAAATTTGCTATCCCATTATACTTAGACTGCCAATCGAAGCACCATGGCAGGGCAGGGATAGCGCCTAAGTGCTGTGAGCAATTTCCCATTTGTTCTCCGTGTCAAACGTTCCCACAAAACACAGCCCTGGAGCTGGAAGTCATTTGAGTCTGATGAGTCAGAGCACACAGTATTATTCTGGCACAATGGAGGCACTAGCAATTAAACCTTATTCTCCAGTTGTTCTGCCCTTTTAATCACTGCCAGTTCTCATGTGTTTCTGGCTTATTGGTTGCTTTGAAGGAGATGGAAGTGGACAGCTGATCAGGTATCACAGAGATGTGCCATACTGATGTCAGTCTAACTGCAGAGTCAAAATCTACTGTCTGATCAAAAATGATTGGATTTTTATAATGAATCCACCATGGGATTACGTTGCCACATTCATTAAAACAAGAGCAAAACAGCACTGCATACCAATATTATAAAAGGAACCAGCAGTTAATTGTGTGATTGGCTTAGTTAATTTTTGTTATAAATACAGTAATTAGCTGTGTAAACCAAAGTCAAAGTAATTTCTGCCAAAATGTAACTATTTCTATTTTTTTTAACACTGTATGGCTGGGAATAGCTCTTTATGAGGCTGAGGGTGAGCCCTCACTGGACTGGGCTGCACAGAGCAGGCTGCTCTGTGGGACGTGTAAGTCTGCAGGTTCCTCCCCAGCCCTGCCAGCACTCTAACCCTGGGTGTGGTGTCTTCCTTTCTGGTCTCCCCTTCCAACCAGAGCCTAGGAATTGCATGAGAATTTGTACAAGACAAATCAATAAAGGATCAACACAAGAACAAGAAACTCCTAGTTTGTGGCTTAAGAAATACAGCGCTTAGCATATTTTTCCTATAAGTATTTTGCAGCAATGACATGCTGTCCTTGCAGTGCTTTATAAGGCCAAGGCAAGATTATCTTTCCTTATCTCCTAAATATGTATAATACCCTGAACAGCATTTGCAAATGCTAATAAAGACAGTGTATTTTATGGATGCTCTAATTTTACAAAACCACGTTTTATTATTTGCTTATTTAATATATTCTCCAAATATTCTCCTTAAGACTGGCAGTATTTTGAACACATGTCAGAACTGTAAGTACTCGGTGTTTAATGTCAACAGAAGAGACTGTGTGAAGGCCAAGTAGGGAAAGATGTGAGTGGAATGAGAGCACTGTGGCCATGCAGGGGGGGTCACATTCAAGAGCAGATGTGAAAGCTGCTAAGCCTATTACTGAATCTAAAACATGCAACAATTTTTCCTTAAATTCAGAACTGAGACTTCTCTTCCTAAGGGGAATAAAGGCATTTCAGGAATAATTCTGTAAAGGCTACAAGGTTATGGAAACCATTGAAGTCAGCCAATATGAAAGTGTGTGTTAAGTCTTGCTCCTTTCAATAACTTCCTTCACGTTTTACTAAATTGTACTTCAAAATTTTTTCATAATTCACTGCTGCCAAATGCTTTGATGCTTTTGGTTTTCCCTTTTTCCTAAAAGCCTGAATTAAAACCTACCCATCTCCTTCCAAGATTCCCATTTCTGTCAAATAAAAGAAACAGAAAGAGGGATATAAAGATAGCAGAGAGAGACTGAGATTCAATGGAAATAGGATTTTGGTAGCTTGGCTCTGATAGCTCCATCATTTCCTCCCTCTTTACAGGCACTGAACCACAAATGAGCCCCTTGCAAGCACAGGGCTACTGAGCTTCTGCTCAGCACTTTTCCTTCCTGCAGGACTCTGACAGCACTGCAGGCACCCAGTGCTGTAAGGAGCATCCACAGGCACAGAGCCAGTCAATGCCCTCATCACCAGCTCAGTGCTGGCCCTTCACTGAGACCACATGGAATTCAGATGGCAACAATAATTCAGATGCCTCAAAATAATTCAAACTTGCCTCATGGAGCACAGGCTCAGGGAGCTCCTGCAGCCACTGGTGTCTAAAACTCTCATTTTTAGATTGTCATTAGCTACCTCAACACCACTACAGGACATCCAGTTTGATTCCATTTCAAATCTGAGAAAACTAATAAATATTTTCAAGAGGCATCTCCTGCTCACAAGCTAATGTTCCCTTTGGATCTAAGTGAAAATGCCTGGAAACAGCATTTTCAGGGTATTGCACTATGTGTTATAGTAAAAAAGCTTCCTTGCATGCAATTAAAAAAATTAATATATCTTGACTAATTTATTTTAGTCTACTGTTTGAAGTATTACCTGGCTTGCCCTGCCATATGAATACTTAAGTATTTTTAAATTGCCATTGGATAAAATGCACAAGCAATTCCTGAAGATGTTCAGGGGAAATATATTCCTCCACTTATCCACAACAGGAGGAAAATGAGGAAAATGGTAGAATCCCTCTCTCAAATTCATACAGTATTTGCCTTTTCCAGAAAAAAAAAAAAAAACCAGACCAGATTTCTTTATATGGTTTTGCAGAGTTCCTATACAGTTCTTAGCTATGAAAAGTTACATTTTTTCCAAGTATTAATTGAGCATTTAACAGTGGCTAGAAACAGTCAACACTGAAGCATGCATCTGAGCTGTAGATAAATACCTTGTTTAAATGTAGTCAAGATACCACAAAATATTTTCCCTAATAGGAAATAAAACACAGTCATCAGTTCTAATTTCAGTGATGCTGATATAGCAAAACATGTATTCATCAATTCACTTTATCAGAGAGTACTATAAGGACATGACTACCACATTTCCAAGGAGATCCCACAACAGATCACATTTAAACAATGTTTCAGCTTCATTTTCAAAGAACAGTATTTTCTTTTTGACTTAAAAATGAGACATGATCTGAAATGTACATACCCTTACTCAAGCTGTGGATTAATGAGGCCCTGTCTCCAGCTGATGCCTCTGTTATGGACCTCATAAGAGAAAGTGTTTTATGCTCACCTGAAGCACAGCTTTGCCTACTTTTGGTTAAAGCTCTTCTTTTTAGAGAGCTGATGGCAGAGGTGAGCTCACTCAGCCTGTTCTTATTGCCTCATTTACATATTTTTTATATCATGATTCTCTATCTAGATTATCCCACCTCACCCTTTTTCTGAATAATTGAGCAGTGGGTATACAGCAGAATTGGGTAATGGAGAAGAACTTTTAACTTACAGCAGAGTCAGAAGACAGATGTATTTATAGCCTTAAATATCTGAAAAATGAAGGGTATGAGGCCTCTTTGTCTGCCCTCTGGACTCCATGTGCTTTTGGGATCTAGCAGTCATATAATATCTCTGAGAACCTGGAACTAAGTGAACCTTAAAAAAAACCACAAGAGCAATTTAAGAGGTGAGGAGAAATGCCAGAAGTGTCAGTGGTAGGTATCCT
Source organism: Fringilla coelebs (assembly GCF_963513975.1). Lineage (NCBI taxonomy): Eukaryota > Metazoa > Chordata > Aves > Passeriformes > Fringillidae > Fringilla > Fringilla coelebs. The sequence continues at coordinate 20,559,418 of NC_140066.1, read as the reverse complement.
GTCCGACCCCCAGCCTACCAGCCATGCTCAGTGGGAGGCTTTCCTTGCTGGAGCTGCATTAAAAACACTTTGTCCTGGACCTGACTTCTGTGAGAAGTACTCCACATGCCCATGCCAGAGCTTGGCCCCAAGCTTACATTCCTACTGTCAGAAGGTACTCTTATGCTCAACACAACTTGATTTCAACCTGCAAACCACAGACAGTTTTAAAGTAAAACAGGGGAGATTTAGACTAAATATAAGAAAGAAATTTTTATGATGAGAGTGGTGAAACACTGTATCAGGTTCCACAGAGGGGGTGGTTGTCACTCTCCCCAGAGGCATTAAAGAGATGTGTTGTTAAGGGACATGTCTAGTGGAGGACTAGACAGTGTCATGGTTATGGTTGGACTCAATGACCTTAATGGTAATTTCCAACCTAAATGATTCTGTGATTACTCCTGAAATCCACTGTAGACAGCGAGTCCTGATTGCCCCTTATGCTTCCCTCCCCTTCTAAAAAATTCCCCTGCATATACCTCAGCTCAGGGCACACAAGTCCAAACTCTTCCTCCACTCCTTTGGATGCTAGAAAACAAACAAACAAAAAAAGAATTTCAAAAACAGTGTTTCTTTTAATAAGGGAGAGAGTTCATGTGAAAGCAATATGCTATGCTGTAAGAAACTCATTTTCTCTACAGAAAATGAAGAAAGGACCAGTGAGACAGTGGCACTCAAGAAGTGCTTTTTTAAAATCCTGTGCTAGCCTCATTGCTTCCTGAGAAACATCTTTCTGGGTAGTTCTCTGAAGAATTCATTATTCCACCCAGTGACTTCAATTTATTCCATATAAAGCAGTTATATTTGGAAAAGTTGCAGTCAAAACCATATGATGCCATCACTGATTTATGTGCATAGCAGCAACAATGAGTAATAAAGTTAAAAAGCAATAAGAGAGGTCTAGCAGATGGGCAAAGCATAAAAATAAATGTTCTGTTAAAAATGCAGATTCAGCAAACCACCAAGCCCAGCAGATTCTTGGGAATTGGCTTTATTTGGGTTAACTAAGTAAATTTGCTCAGAATGTTGTTACACTATCATAATATTAAGGCACAGAGCATAGCCAAGGACAGTGGAACATAATCTGGATATCAGATGAGGATATCAGAGAGAAAAGGCAGAACATACTGTAGCTCAGTTGCACTTTGCCCCCATCACATAAACTTATAAATCCTTCTAGAAGAGCTGCCCTTTCCCACAATCCACGCCACTAAAACTAGATGCAGCAGTGGTATTTGTGTACACAAAGCCCTCAGCTACTGTTCCCCACATCAAGCCTTCCCATTTTGTATGAAATTGCTTTTATTTCAGGAAACTAGGCTCAAACTCAGGGAAGAATGTACAATAATGCAAGTGTATAAAATACTGAACCATCGAAACGGGACAGGTCAATTTGGCAAAGAAATTCTCATTAACAAGGTTTTGGGTCAACTGGGTTCCTGTTTCCTGCATCAGGATAGGAAATATTAGTTTAATAATACTTTTGTATTGGGGAATGTGGCTTCATTATCACTGGGGAATCCAGTGCCATTGCCTGTAGTGCCTTGGGAGAAGATTCTGAAACTCAGCAACTCCCTTACTTCCCATATCCAAGAGCTTTGAACATGCTCCCAGACGGCTAACCCCTCCTTTTGATCAGAAAATGACAGTCACAGGCTTTACTCTGTGATAATGAAAGATGATTTTTAAGTGGACAGCCCTGCTGCACAATCCATTGCAATCAGGAAGTTAAATGGAAAGATGATGAGGAGCATGGTTTTCTTGTATACACAGCTTCTGTACAGAACTAACATTTAATTATATCTTTTTATGCTAAAAAGTTCTGAAAGTAGCTTCCAACTGTAATTATAACCTGAGGATGGTAGAACATATTTCCAGAGATAATCATCTCTTCTGGGCAGATAATGAGATTTACATGGCCTGAGACCAAGATAGAAGTTTAGAATCACTTAGAGAAATAATTTCTAGCATGATGATTTCTCAACAACTCAAAATCAATCCAGCTGTAGGGTGCATTTGCCCTGCCATCCTCCACTGCCTGTATGTTTCCTGCCTTGTGCTGGACCTGTGGAATCAGACAGTGGCAGGAGCAGGACACTGTGAAACTCATCTGCAAACCAGGCTCTTTCTCAGCTTTCTCAGTTTTAGTTACAGCAGTGCTTTTGAGCCATGTACAATGCCAGCAGTTCTTTGAATGCTATAAATGAATAACCTGGTTTGTGCTGCAGCAGCAGCAGCTCAGGAGGATGGGAGCTGCAGCGTGCTCACCCCAGCCCTGTGTGATCCCTGGTGCCCAGAACTTGCAGCCTGGAGCCCTGTGCCCACCAAGGGACTCCCAGCCTGGGCAGAAACCCTCTGCACGACTGGGAGCAGGGCTGGAGGACCTGCCTTCTTGCTGCCAGCTATAATCTCTGGCCCTGAGCAAACTTCCCAACCTGAAAACTCACAATGAATAGAGTGTTATAGAAAAATATGCCATGAAACTCATATAAGGAGGTTTAACCAGAAAGAAAGGCTGAATACTGTATGAAAGAGGAAATTTTGGTCACAGGAGACTGTAGAGCACTTTTCTCAAATATGCATTTGTTGGCTATGGCTGCCTCAGTCCATCAATTCAACATTTTCTAAATTAGGAGGGATTTATATAAACAGAGCACGGTCTCTAAGGTGCTGTTTATGCTCTGTCTGGTATAAATATTTATGGTCATTCTAAAATTAGTGATTTTTCTAAAGTGTGCTTTTGTTTAATACAGCTCCTGAAAGTCTCTCTGGTAAATATGCAGTTTTGTTTTTTAGGAGAGCAACAGAGGCAACAGAGAAACCCGCTGAAAATACTGCTACAAAGGTGGCTAATCAATGGAGGGTCGTTCTCAGCTGTGAGCTGCAGACTCTGCTGTCTGAGAAGAATTCCCTCCTACACACTTTTCCCCAGGGCATGCAGTCCTTTTCCCACGTGCCAGGCAAACCTACCCATGCCCCGCAGGAATATATATATAGGAACAGGGGGCTGGGAGGAAGTGCTGGAGCTGCTGCCTCCTGCAATAGAACACGTGTGATCACACGGAGTGCATCTGCTTACTCAGATCTGGTGTCAGAATGATAATTCATGTCCTCTCTGCAGAAGTAAAAATAAACTGGGTTCAGGCTGAGTTCAACAATCTAAGGTTGCATATTAGCAGTTGTCAATCTTCCTGGGAGGTGAGGCATTTTTCAAGTTCCCACTAAGAGGAAAGAAACCAGATAAAAGCCTGGTGCATGATGAGGGGCACGGTGCTCACAGTGACGTGACTCATACTCATTGGTCGTGACTTCAGTGGGCTTTTGTGAGCCATGACTACAGCATCTTTGAGCAGGATTTCCTTGAGTCACTGGCCTGTCTATTACAGATCTATAGATCTGTGGAACCTGAGCAAGCTCACAGAATAGACTGTTCCTGTTCGTGTACTGCATTATGAATTGTAAAGTGCAACTGTGGGTAGACTGTCAGCTCATTTCTATCTTAATCTCTCTTTTGAATAACAAAGCTGTATTAAAAAGTTGTAACTATCTCATTGCCAGATCTTGCAAGTAAAGTCTGCTCTTAGTAAAGAATCACCAAATGAGATTAATAAATGACTGAAAATTATTATGAACTTCCAAATTCAGTCATTCAAACAGTGTCCCTTCTTCCTCTGCTTCTTTCCATTCTCACTATTCTCCCTTGTTACAGAGCTAGGAACATGGATTTCAGAACAAGAGTTAAGCAAGTTTGCTATGGTCCTCCACTTGAACCACTTCAGCAAATCTCAAACACAGAAAAAATTTGAATTCATTTATGACAATTTACCAGGAAGATGGAAAACTGGCAAACTGTAAAGAGGACAATCCACTGCTATAATTCAATCTGCACAAGCTGACAAGATGAATGATTAATGTACTTTTGCAATTGGGAATAAATTTTTCCAAACTCAGAGAAGACAGGCAGTAGACATTGAAAGGGAAAGAAATGGGTTCTACAAAGAATTTGAGGTCACAGAGAATAATTAACTGAACATTGTATTGCTGTTGATAAATACCTGATAATTGTGGTGAGAAGAAAAGAAGAATGAGTCAGACTCTTCTCTGCAGTGACAGGACTGTGACAGGACCAGAGGCAATGGACAAAACCTAAAACACAGAAAATTCCCCTTAAACATAAGAGAACACTTTTTCACTGGGGTGCAGTGAAACACTGAAACAGGTTACCCAGGGAGAGTCTGGAGTATTCACCCTTGAAGATATTCAAAGCTGGAGCAGGCAGACAGCCCTGGACACCAGCCCTGGCTGCAGCTGCTCTGAGCAGAGGACTTGGACTTGACAGCTCCCAGAGGTCCCTGCCAACATCCACCTCTTGTGATTCTTCTGTACCTACACAGAGATCAGAAATATGAGAATTGAAAGACCAGAAACTTATCCGTGGGACAAGATTCAAGAAACAGGAGCTGATAATAAATGCTTCAAGTTAATTGCGAAGTTTTGACCATTTGATTTGCTGGAGCAATTTGCTAAGGACTATTGTGGACATTCCAACAATAAATACCAACTTTAAAATCAAATTAGATTTTATTCTAAATATAGTGATGGGACAAGGTGGGTGGCTTTAAACAGGAAGAGGGTCTTTTAGTTAATGATTTATTCTATATAAAGTATATTCTTATACTTCATAAAACACATTCCTGAATGGGACCTATGTCCCAGTGAATTTAAGTATCTTGGTGCATCTTTCAGGTCCTGATTTTTATTACAGTCCTTTGGCCTCAGAAAATGGAAAAAATGCAGAATATATTCTTTTGCATAGCCTTGTAACCAGGTAGAAAAACCCTCCAGTGGGAAGACCAGTGGACAAGCTTTTTGAACACCATAAATATATTTTTAAAGAAATAAAAACATCTTTGAAAACGAAAATATAGCAAAAGAAAACTGTATATAAACATATTTCTCCCTGGATTGCCCTGAAGGATTGGTCTTTGCAGGGAGAAAGTATTGGTGTATCTCTTAAGCTGAGGTTTTAAAAAGTCTTTAAGAAAAAATCTCCCAAAGTACAGCTGTAACCATGATGCCCAACTTTGGTAATACTTGTAAACTTGTGGAAGATGTGCCTACTTCCTTCTGACTACAGAGGATGGTCAGGATGATGGGCACAGAACTGGAGCTCACAAAGACCTTTTGTATTCCAAGCTAGCTCAGAATATGGGAGCACGTGCACCTGAGCAGCACAATTTCTAGCTCACTGTGTCACTGGGACAGCTGCCAGTGCATGCAGCGTGTGGCCTCAGTTCAAACATTTATCTTGTAGATAGCTCCCTGCTTGGGTCTGTGCAGCCTCTTTCTCCAGCTACAGTGCGCTGCAAATGTTCAGGTTACAGCACCCATTTTGCTGCATGTCCAGCTTCTGTGAAAAGCAGAAAATCCTTCCCATCCTTCCCTTTGACTGTGGCAATTTTCAGAAGGGAAGGTGGTTCAGCTTGTCAGCATTTTCTGCAGAATGGCTGGGTAGTGCCAGCCTGGGCTCCACACTGGCATGAGGCAGACCAAGAGGGAGCTGGGGGCTGTTTTTCACAGCCTTCTGTCAGGCAGCCAGACCAAATCCCTTCCGACACAAAGAGGGCATTTTTAGAATAACTAATGTTCAGACAGTGACAAGCTAGATGTGTTTCAGAAAATTGATGCTCGAGAAGGAAGATTGGAGAAATCAGGGAAAGAGGATTCTCAGCTTTACAGAGCCATATTTAATATGTGCTAAATCTTTTAAAATGAAAAGAAGTAAAAGTAAGTTGGCTAAAACCACCAAGTATGTTTGACCTTTCTTTCCTATAATCAAAATCTTAGAGTTGAGCTGAGGCTTCCCTCATATGAATAGAAGAGACCTTGCTCCCTCTGGTATGTTACCCCTTTCTAGATATAGGGAAGATGCCATTTGTAATCTACGTGTTTCCAGCCTCTCACCCTAACCAAGAGACCTGCCCACGAGATGGGACTGCATGGCAGATCCACCTCCCCACAGAAAGCAAAGCTGTGCATTGCCAATGCCTTGGAGCACTGTGGAACAGCCCTCTGAATCTGCAACAACCAGGGCTCAGAAATGCCCGAGGCATCTCACCAGCCTTCCCCTCTACCCTTCAGCTCAGCTTTGTTTAACAGAAAACCAAAGATGTCACGGCCACACAAAGAGAAATATGAAGAATGTTTCTCACAGTTCCAATTGCAGGGATCCCTCCCTCCCCAGCCCCCAAGCAGAAGTGCCTGGAGAGGCTGCAGCTGCCCTGGCGCAAGAGTGCAGAAAGGGCACAGCTCGCTCCCTCACGTGAGCAAATTTCTAAATACCCACTGTGAGTAAATTAAATATCAACATCATTTGCTGGGACTGGTGCTTTGTTTAAGTGATTTGTCCACAGAGTGCATTTTGTAAAAGAAATGCAAATAAGCACTGCCATTTCTTTTTTAATCTGAATCTGATGAGGGGCAGAGTCTGTGCCAGTTTCCTGGGCTGCTGAACAGTGGGTCACCTGCCCAGCACAGAGTAAAAAGAGTACCTCACAACTTGTACAAAATGATTGTTGTTGTTCTTCTTCTAAAAGAACACCATTCCTTCCTTCCAACCTCCTTCCTTTGAGGAGTGGAGAGGAGATGAAAGAGAAAAAGAATTGCTAACTTATAAGGTTTGCTGTTTTTTTCGAAATGCACCAGCATCTCACAATCCATTGAAGATGAAACCATTCAAATTTGTACTAAAAAAGTTGCATTTAAGTCCTAGGGGAGATGAAATTTTTTGATCAGCCTCCATGTGTTTACTAATGTGCAGATGTCTAAAAATATGTATTTACCAATCAGAGGTTACCCAAGTTTAACAGATCAGACAGAAACTGCAATGTTTGTTAAAATTTAACAGTCTTCTTCTAGCTTGTGTGGCTGCACACTCTGAAGCCATGGCCAGAATCAAGTAGGAGTTCTCTGGGACTCACCTGATTTGGGCACAGTTAGAGGGTAACCTTTGAAGAACTGCCAATACAAATGATCCTTCCTGATAACGTCTGCCTTGAGCATGATGAAATGGCTCTTGGATCCAATTCACCTTTCAAGTTAAAAAAAAAACACAAAAAGGATCAACAAAAATCCCATGGGATTTCAATGAAAAGTTTACCCTAATGATAGGTCTAGATTAGACCTAAAATAGGATTGCCAAAGCACTTTTCATGCTTTACTAAATAAAGATATTTACTCTATAAGGATGCTCATTAATAAATGTCTGATGGGCTGATTTGGAGACTTCGTCATGGGACAGAACAATCAACAGTAGAGTCTCTTCTCATTTAGTTTGCAGGTGCTGCTGAAATCAGAACACTGCCCCAGCTCTTCTAGGATGAATTTAGAGCAAAGAAGGTTGTTTGCAAAAACAGTCAGTTTTGCTTGCTGGAGCTGGGATGTAAAGGCACTGGTATTCTCATTCCCTCTTCTCCCTCCTTCTCCAATACAGTGGCACAATTTCTTAGTATGCAGCTTATGCTGAAAGTGCCACAGAGCCCAGATGTGGACAACTACATCTATGCAATAGAGAATTTTAGTCCACACAGCTTCCAAAGTATCTTTTTGGTAATACTTTGACAAATGGGAACCTGAATGTGCCCTGTACATACTTTGCTTTGCATCTGGGAAGGTACATATTTTTGGTCCATTATTCTTATTGCTTCTTCCAATATGCAGATTTAAGAAGGTTTTGTCTGAAAGTCAATAAAACCATTTATCTTCAATTGTGGCAGGATTTCCTAGAATTCTGAAGGCTGATCCTCCTGCTTCAGGAAAAGGAGCAAGGTCAGGCACTTGGCAGTTCTCCTGTGTGCCCTGCGTGCTTCCTCCCCATCCCCACCCTGACCTACTTTGGATAATCCTGAGGCACGTCACCATTGCCTTGGGCTTTGTTTTTTCAAAAACACCACCTCAGATTGTCCTTCAAAAAATGACCCCCTGACAGTTTCTCTTTAATGCCTGTATTTTAAGAGGTTACTTGTTTCCACTGTGAATGTCACTATTCACCCCATCTATACTTTGACATAGATCTCTCCTGCTATCCTATTAGCAAAGTATTATCACATTTAAATCAAATTATCAGTACTTCAAAAGACAATCAGCAGTGAAAGCTCTTCTATGGTTTTAGAGGCTGGAAATAAGTGTCACCGGTTCAACTTTATGTTTATTTTTTTATAATTAGGTGTTGACTTTATTCCCAGGACTGAGAGCATGAACTTCTATAGCTCAGCCCAGGTCCCTAGGCATCACCAAAATGTTACAGGGATCTCAGAAGCCCTGCAGCAAATTTCAGACTCTCTTAGAGATGCCATGGAGCAAACTTCCAGCAGAATGAAGAACCTCTGCCTAATGAAAATTAACAGCTACCACCAAATTGTGTTAACGCATACATAGTGCTTCAATTCCACCTGCCTGGTTCAAAAAAACTTGGATTTTAGGACATGACACTCAAAAGGCTGATGTAGGCATGTAAGTAGGTGGTAATAAAGCTCTAAGGTTTTGTTGTGATCTCTGCAACAGAAAGCAGAGATGATTTGTCTGGTTATGGGAGAAATACAACACCTGACAAAATCTTGTGCCATATATGAACTGCAGGAAATAGTTCTGAAATGTGAGAACCTTCTTTTTCTTAATATATTTTAGAATACATTCTCCCACTAAATCTTCCATAAACACACAGGACAACTCTGCTGCAGCACAATTTCTTGTCTCTGCGCTTTTTGTATCAATGCCCTTTCCTGGATTCTGCTCTCAGCTCAAAGAGATGGGTTGTTTCTGCGTTTAGCAAACAAAAATGCAAGTACTCTGAAGTTTAATAAACTAAATTCATGTCATGAACTAGAGGCCTTCTCTTCCTCTCCTGCCTTCTCAAGCAAGCTTTTCAACTGGCCTCTATGCAAGTGTTTAAACTTCTTTAAAAGCAATACAGTAAAAAAATTAAATCAAAGTGGCTTTCACTTTCTCTTAATACCTACTAGCTATTACATATAGAAATACCCTGGGACTAATTTTCTGACAGGAAGTTCTATTGTCATTTCAGTCCCCTAAGAATATTTAAAGTTTTTTCAGTCTAAGAACAGTAAAGAAAACCCCAGAAACAGGTTTTGTTTAGGAAAAGTATTTGTATGTTGCTTAAAACATTCATACCAAGTGTAGGAAAATAAAAAAATCCTCCCAGCTGATATATTAAAATTATTTTGCTATGACCCATGAGGTAAGGTGCTAGAGTTTTCCAGAAAGCTAGCATGTGGACCAGTAGATTCATTTTCTGGATAGAGAAAACAAAAACTCCCCTGCAGACAGTTGGAGTGCTGCCTGGTGTTGCAGACAACCTCGCTCACGTGATGCAGCCCCACAGCTCTCCTCCACTGACACTGCAACCAAAACCAACTCTGGGTAGTTACACTAAATTAAATCACACTAAATAAAACTTTTCTATTATGTTTAAGCAATGAACATTTATATCCCAGAGCTAGACAGCTGTGATATGAACTCAGACACAGAGAGGATCCACACCACCACAAACACAGACACTTCAAGTGATACTGCTCTGGTTCTGGCTCTATTAAACCCTCCTTAGGGAATTCTGTGACTACAAAGAGGGAATTGGTGTGCCAAACTGTGCAGACCTGACCACACCTCCCTAGGTGAAGGGCTGTTGTGGTAAGGAAGTGGTGGCAGGCAAAATGCAACTTGGTAAAAAGGAACAAGGGCAGCGCTCTAGCGCCCAGGCACCTTGCTTTCAGGAATCACAAAAGTTGAGGCTGACTGCAAGTTTGTGGCATTATTATGCTGTCTCTCACAGACTCAGGAAGACACCCTACTTGCCCTCTGCATGAAGAAACAAAACAGTCCTGAGATTAGTTGTTTTTTGCTACAACCAACATATCATATCTAGAGACATAGGCTGCACTTTCTTACTCTGCCAATGCAATGCTGATAGTCCTGGAGACTATTGTCCTGAGGAAAACTTTCTTGGGAAATATGAACACCCTTCTGCTTAAATATGGTGAAGATTTTGGTAAATAATGATTCCATGCATAAATGAAGTCTGATGTTTTAATAATGCTTTTAAAGAAGATGAATATGGATCAATCTTGGGGGAAGGTGATCAAGAACATATTTCTTGTGAGTGAAGGTGGGCTGCTCTAATACTTGTCAGCATAATTCTTTATTGATGCTATCAGCTTTCAACAACTGACTAGAAGTCGTGGGTTTAGCACCCCTAAGCATAAAAGCATCAGTGCCACACTCTTTCAAGAAATTGCAAAGGATACCCAGAAACACAAAGTTTTTCTTAGGCTGTGATGACATTATTGGGAGTAGGCTGAGCTAGATGCAGAGAAACATGAAACAACCATATAAAGGCAAAGAAAGTCTGTTGTAATCACTGGCTGAGTTAAATCTGTATTTGTAAGAAGCATGTCAACTCAGCCAACAGAAGCTGGCAGCTATGTGTGTGCAGCTAGTTTTTCCAAAGGAAGGCCAAAGCAAAACTAGACTCTTTATTCTGGCATCAAGACAGTCTCACCCCAGCTGAAATCTCAGCTCTGTTTGTTCTAAGTTTAGCATTATCTTAATTCTACTCAGTGTGTTATTATTCCCTTCAGATACACAGACATTCTTGAAACAAATAATAATCTCCATCCAGAAGGAATGTTTTCGGGGAAGGTTAGTTCTGGTGAGGTCACCTGACCAGTCAGCAAGCAGAAAGGCAGCCACAGTCTGCTGTCCTTCAGTATCAGGAGCTTTTGTAAGACCCTGCACTGCTCTCACTTTTTTATATGGAAAAACTGAAGCATAGGGAGATCATCTGGTTTACTGTAGGGTCCATAATTACCAAAATTGTTGCACCCTCATTTGAGAAAATTGACAACATACCATAATTCCCAGGTAAAGGCTATTGGTTTTCAAACCAGAGCAGTAACAAAGCACACCAATGTTTGCAAAAATCATGTCACACACAAACCATGCAGCTCAGGAAATAAGTTGGCTGTACTAAACCCAAAAAGCAAAATCATCACATTAACCTTATCAGAGAGAGGTCTGTGGCTGCCTCCAGTTACGCAGGCATTATCTGGAGGAGCTGACTGGGATCTGCAATGAAATGGGAAGAGCATCACTGGAGCCTTGGAAAGAGCTGTGGAGAGTGAGTGGAACATTGCTGTGGTTGGGCTGAGTTCTTGGGAAAGGGACAGAGCTAAAGGGACCCCCGTGCTCTGCTGAAGGTGGGTGGGTGCTGCTGTGTGCAGGCTGCAGGTGGTGGAGGTGACACCTGCCCCAGGAGCCGTGGCTCTGCTCACCAGACAAACGGGCTGGGCAGGCCTGTGGGATGCTGGTGACTCTGCCTAAACCTGGGTGAGCATCAGCTGGGGTCACAGCAGGAACAGCTTGGTGCCCCCAGGCTTGACCAGGACTGCTCCTGCACCTCCTGGCTGGCAGACAGGGATAGTGTGGAGCCAAGCAAGCTCTGCCCAGAGCCAGGCTCCATGGCCAATGTGCCTTGTCTGCTCCCCATGCCCGGCAGGGTTGCACCTGGGTGCCAGCTGCTGCCTGCCCTGGATCACACAAAAGCTCTGATACAGAGCCAGGTGCTCTGCACAGAAGCCCTTTCCAGATCTCTGGAGCTTCAGGCCAGTTCCTTCATCACAAACCCCCTTCATTTTCCATCACTTGTACTTACTCTCCAAGGTGTATGACTGTCTGTGAGAAGAAAAAAGAACAGGAAAAATATCAAAAGAAACCTAAAAATTGTAATTACTTCATGGAAAAATCTCACAGAATACAAAAATGAAGCCTGAATCTTATAGAAAGAGTCCCACAGAAATTATAAAGTGAAGTCTAAAGAATTTTATCAAGAATTATTACTTGTTCTTTTCATCTAAACCTGTATTCAGGCTAGAGATTTCTGCAGCAAGCCTTAAAAGTCCACTTATAAAGCAATACATTATCATTTGGACTTTACATAATGATTTCCAGAGGAATAATTCCTTCTGCAAATCAGCAATTTCATATTTGATTGAGAGTTCACCTTGAACATTCATTATCGTTGTTCTAAGTGAACAGTTTTACAAAACATTCTTTTGGTACCTTGCAAAGGCACTTCAGTGAAGAACTGCAAGACAGGAAAGATAATTACCTTTGGGTCTTTATATGGCTACCTATTAATGGGAATGAATGTTGTCATCTAAGTTCCCACAGACATATTTATGCCTCACAGCAGGAAATGAGTTACATCCAGAGCTAGATTTGTATCTTTATTCATAAAATGCCAGCTGTGATGAAAGTATTAGGGACATTAGTAACCAACTGCCAGTCCCAACATACCAGTGGATGTAACAGCCTACTAACTATTCCTAGGTGGAAATTAAAGGGCCTGCTAGGTTGACATAACCACAGAGTGTCTAGCTGCTGGAAAGAAGGACTTTGGTACCTCAGTGGTTCACAAGAGACTCATCTCCCAGAGAAGGCAGACACACAAAATGTATCAGAGCCTGAGTTTAAAATATGATATAATTTGTAAATTGTATTATCCAGACTTATCATGCATGTATCAGCTTTGAATTTAATCTCAGCATTAGCTGACTATTCCCCAGAGATGTACCTTGCCAAGAAGATGTACTTTCATTGCTTTCCTATTTGATTTTTATAATACTAATCCTGAGGCAAGCTTGAAAAAGCAGAACAGTGATTAAATCCCCATCTGGTTTTGCAGAAAGTTTGTGGAGGTTGGAAAAGGGCTTAGGAAAGGATAATTTACAACAGATACATAACTTTCAGATCAGATTTAGCAACATGACCGGCCTTAGGGAAACAGGACAGGCCTTGCTACTGTAATCCTTGCAGACATTGCTGTATTCATGACCTTACAATTGGCATGAGATGCTGCCTCTTGCCATCAGCTGCTCAAGATGCTGATGCTCTGCCCCCAGCAGCAAATTGCCACCAGAGGGGTGAGCAGGCTCCCATGATATGCTGTGGCTCATGTGGCAGATGAGCCATTTCCATTTAGTAGTTTTGGTGGGGCTTTTTGTTTGGTTGGTTGGTTTTTGGTTTTTGTTTGTTGCTTTGCTTTGTTTTGTTTCCTAGCACCTGAGAGGTGAGTTGGCTTTTGTAATCTTCTGAATCCTGTGATCACTTGCTGTCTTACTGATCTGGTAACAACACAGGACTTGGGAATGCATGGGGGAAGAAAGGGTACTTTACCTTGCCTGCCATTTGCCTTTTCCTCTGCCTGCTCATGTTCAGAAGTCTGACCACAGCAGAAAGAACTGTGTGAGGAGTGGGCTCAGCCAAATACACTTTGCTCATGGAGGCTCAGAGGCAGCTGCTGTCACAGACAAGGCCTAGTGCAAACCTAAATTCACAAAGTCAGAAATTTTGGGTAAAATGAACATAAACTCTGGTTTCTTTTGCTTCATTCCCCATCTCTTTGCAAGCTGCTGTGCTCACCTTTAAGAGAAGTGTCTGCGATGAGACATGACAGTGAGAGTATTGGAAAGGTGCTCAAGAATAGTCTGAAATACCATTTTGACTTGCCTGAAGCATGCCTGTGATTGCCAAGTCATGCTAACACACTACCCCAGAGCCTCGTTACTGAGAGGGCAGGCTGCTAGCTTTGGCACAAGAAGATTTTCCTTCAGTTGCAAATCCAGTCCAGCTCACAAACAGGCTTTGTCTCCATCCTTGAGAAGCAATGTTGGGTCCTTTCCCTGTGGACTGTTACCAGAAGACCTGAAAGAGCATAAACAAGGGAAATTATCTCCTTCTCAAAATCAGCAATTTCACCCTTGAAGAAGAGAGAGCTCACCTTTAACAAAGCTAAATTAAATAAAGGTAAATTACACTATAGTTCCACTTGAACAGCTCTGTGAAACAGTAGGACTGGGACTGAAGGCAGAGCCCTGTAAGGAGAAAGCTCCTGCTGATGAAACCCACCCAGTGGCAGGGCCAGAGCCCACAAACGCAGCTTTGGAGAGCGAGTGCCAGACACCAGGTTACTCTAAGTAGTCTGATGTCCACAATGCACAAAGGCCATGCACAAATCCCAGCATTAAGTGAAAACTCTACTGTGCTTCAAGAATGCATTATTGAATTTAAAAGGTAGAGATAATTGGGTGGTGAATTGGAATTAGATAAAGAAAACATTTAACAATGGTTAAAAAATGTATAGCGCAAGACTGTGTATGCTCCTGCAGAGGAAATTCTTCCAGGGTTTTTAAGAACAGATTTTTTTTTTTTTTAAACATCCTATAGTGTCAGCACTCTTTTGGGCAAACACTCCATCACACTGAAGTGAGGATTTATGTGGAGATTAGGCCTTAGAGGCAGATTTCTGCCTAGTGTGAACTTGCACCTTTAGGATGGAGGATGGCTCTGCTTGTTTGAATAGATGTCTTTCTGCTAATACTCTGAATCACAGCCCTTGGTGCTGACAGTATACATGACTCCAGCAAGCTCTCCACATGAACTCCATGCCAACCTATCAACAGCAGTTCTTGCCTTGGACTGACTCAAAGTTCTTCAACATCTCATCTATTGAAACAGAGGGCAAAACAGCAACAGATCAAGTGAGTATAGGACAACCACCCAACTATTTCAGAATAAATAAAAAAAACCAGTTAGACTGGAAGAGTAATCTTTTTGTTGTTGTCTTAGAAGTATTTCCAAAATGTGACTGTGATGAAGTTAAAGGTCATGAGCTGAGACAAACAAACCCATGTTGAGACACCAACACAAACACCTACCTGCAGAAATTGCAGAAGTTAAACATTCTGGACAATGATTTATTTTATTCATTCACCCTCATAATTCCAAACTAAACATTCAAAAATGGTCAACAGTTTTGCAAGAGTGTTTGTAAGGAAGGCACTGCCTGCAGATCAGTGCCAGATCTGTACCCCCTGCAGTAGCCACATCCTCAGGGCAACTGCACCCAGTGATGCAGAGTCCTGGAAGGGAATGGATGGTCAAACTCACCTCAGGCACAACTTCATCTAGACCAGTGGAGTTATACTGGAATGTGAGTGGGCACAGTTAAGCCCAAACACAGAATTTGAGCAGCTAATTTATGATACTATTAATTCTCAAATTAACAGGATGCATGTAAAAATGTCAAAATGTATGCTGCATAAATACTCATGGGAAACAGACACAAAAGTGCTCAGGCTGTTTTTCTTTTTTCTTCATAGTATATTCAGAGCCACAGTGTTCCTGCAGTCGATTATGGTCTCTCCCACAGATTGGAGAGTTATAAGCCCATTTCAATCTACTTTCCTCGTCTTAACAAAAATCAGTTCACTAAAAAATTGAGAGGTTCCTTGAGAAATATGCATAATATTCAGTGCAATAGTACTTCAAGGCAGAGGGGAAAACCTACAGGAATGCTATTTACCTGAAAACAAACACCTCCTCAATTAAAACTGAAAGTATTTGTGTTTCAAGGATTTATAAGAAGTGACTTAATAATAAGGCAATTTAGGAAAATACAGAGGGAATAACAGCTTTCTGTGGTTTTGGTGTGCTCTATGCTTTATATAAACATTCACCAAACATACAAGTTTGATAAAGGGGAGAAGTATTAGAAAATAAAGACTGAAATATGCCTTTTCATTGTGCAGACTGCAATTCTATGCACAAAGTTAGGATTTCCATAAATAAGGAAAGAATCATGAAGTTGTTAAGTTTGGGGAACATATTTTGTAAACCACTGAGTATATAAATAGTTGTATTAAAGTCTTTGCCAATCAAGTTGTCAAACTGAAATTCCTACAGTCAAAACTTGAGTTCTGTAATGACAGCATTTTTACAAGTTGGCAAGTATGGGATTCATCCAAAGCCTTCTGAAATCAGTGAACATTTTCATGGGCTTGAATAAGTACTTTAACAGGATATGCTCCATAATGCAAATGACACTGCATTCTCAACACCTATCTCTGCAGAACTGCTCAAAGCTTTATAATAAAAATGGATTATTTTCAGCTTAGAAATTTTCAGCATATTAAAAATTCAAAGTCTTATTGAAGCTCCAAATGCATATTTTCCAAAACAGTATTTTTCAAAGCTTTCTGTTTCTCATTTACCCAGATGAAAAAGACCCCAGCTAGTGAGTAGAACAGAGAACCAAAAGTCATAAAATCCAGGTTGGGTTCAAATCTAAACATGATTTTGTGCAACAGTCGAAACAGTTCAGTGGTGGAGTTTCAAAGTGCCATAGGCATGCTCTCCTCTAGCACTTGAAATGCACAGATTTTTCTACTAACAAAATCTGCTAAAAACAATTAAACTTCTTTTTTCAATTATCTGCAATTCAGTAGAGAGTTTTGCAGAAGAAATGGCCTAGAAAACATTCATAAATTTTCACTGGCTGGTATGGTTCTTGCAAATACCCATTAAAAATCGTATATACAAATCCCCCCATATGTTATAGAAGTGGAAATTTTAGGATGCCTTACAGAATTACTATGCAGTGTGGGATGTGGACTTGAATATTAAAAGGCAACAGGAAGAATTGGTGATAAGGCCTCTTTCACACAAGAAAGCAAACTGGCATGAGGAAATAAATCCCACACCTGATGTGAAGGGCAAATGATGGGATGCAGAGGTTCCCTGCCTGCTCCACTTAGTGGCTATTGAGCTCACAACCTGACCCAACACCAGAGCTCCCCGGAGAGAAGGCAGTTCCTCCAGAGAAAAGAATCCTTTCAGTGCTTCAGAATCCAGGCTTGTTCAGAGGTTTATGAAGGCTTGAAGGCCAAATGCAGCCTAGAGACTGTAGTGCTGATATAAGGATAAAAACATGCAATTTTCAGAGTTCGATAATAAAAAAAGAAGTTAGTTCTCTATAATAACTGGACAATTTTCCAGGATGGCTTTCACAGTATTCTCTGTATTTTCAGCTGATAAAGTATTCCTGGCTTGTTACTTTTGCACATTGCTCCGGAAAATTGCACACTGAGACATGAAGAAGAATGGTAATTTAGTTTTCAGACTTACCAGACTTCCCAGAATACTTTCCCATTCGTCCATGGTTCACACCTGGCTTGTGAGTAGGAGTGAGGGTTTCAGGCATGACTCCTGAGCATGATTAATATTTGGCTCAGCTAACAAACCATAAGATTTACAGGAAACAAAGATTATTATCAAATCACACAATCATACAATGGCTTTGGTTGAAAAGGACCTTAAAAATCATCTAGTTCCACACTCCTTGACATGGGCAGGGACCTTCCACTAGACCAGGTTACTCATAGCCCCATCTAACCCAGTCTTGGACATCTTCAGGGATGGGGAGCCCACAACATCTCTGGGTATCCCATTCCAGTATCCCACCACCTTCACAGTGAAGAATTTCTCCGCAGTATCTAATCTAACCTTCCCTCACTCAGCCTAAGGCCAATTCCTCTTGTCCTGTCACCTCATACCTTCGTCAAAGGTCCCTCTCCAGCTGCCTTGTAGCCCCTCAGGTACTTTAAGTCTTCCTGGCACCCTCTCTTCTCCAGGCTGAACCACCGCAACTCTCTCAGCCTGTCTTCATAGGAAAGGTGCTCCAGACTTGAGATCAACTTAGTGGCCCTTCTCTGCACTCACTCCAACAGGTCAATGTCCTTCTTGTGGTGAGACCCTCACACCTGGACAAAGTACTCCAGGTGGGGTTCCAAGATAAATCAAAATAAAAGTGCAGTGGGGACTATTTAATTTTCCTGAGGTGACGAAGTAAAAGACCGTGGTTCCCACTGAAGCAGAAATGAAGCTTTTTTTCCACTTGGAGATGTTTAACAAGAGCAACTGCAGAAGTTAAAAGCTCACGCAGCACTCACGACGGTGGGAGAACCCTGTTCTCTGTGAGTGACTCAGTGTGCTCACCTGGAGGAGGAGAGGACCAGCCTCCTTCTGCCTGATTCAAACCACAGATTTAGGAACTCAGGGGTTACCAACAACAAAAATCCAAGTCCTGCCTTCAGAATGCCAATTTCCCTCCTCATTGGTAAATGCTCTGACCACCTGAGTGTTGAATGGGACAGATAGAAAAGCACTGCACCTTCCTCACTTTGTAAATCAAATATTTCTCCCCACAAAGTTCATCTGTTGAAATTAGCCATTAAATTTATCAGCAATTGTGGATTAAATGAAAACCTCTAGCTTTCTAGAGGTTTTCCTCTGAATGCACAAGAAATAATTACTATAGGTTTGAATAGCTGCAAGTATGAAAAAGCCTGTAGCTGTACTTTATGGATGCTCTATTTATAAAATGTAAGTTCTGATGTACATTGTGTATCTATCTGTTTTTATCTTACTGCAAAAATCAGACACCTTTGCTACAAAAGTAAGTCACTGGTGAAATAAGCACTTACACTACTGGCTAGTGGTAATGGGGAAGGTCAGGAGCAGTTACAAAGTAGAACATTGCCCTAGAGTTACCCCGGTGTTTTATTACCTTCAGCCAAAGCCAGCCTGTGCCCTGCTTATGGGCAGTCTGGGAACCCCACCAATAAATGCACTGAAACAAAATCCAAATCCAAAAAACCTGCCCTTACATACATAAAAATGAACAAATCTTTTCTCTTTATATGCAAGTTGCCAACATGTGGTTTGGTATTTTCTGTGGTTCTGTCTTCACATTCTGCCTATGCTAAAATAGTGAGGAAGATGTGAAAGGCTGTTACCCAGTTTTACATGTTATAATGGATATATAATGCCCAGCATGTTAAGATAATATCAGACTACTTTATTTAACTGCTTTGGGCCAGTAATATTCAATAATTGTGATGAAACTCTGATCTTAACAATAAATTTCTACAATCTTTTTATATCACTGCTTTTAGGTTTGATAAGCTATCTCAAAAATTCTTTGCTATTACCACTAAAAAGTTTTAAGATGGTGTTTGGTGCAGATGTTTTGCCTTTTAATCTGCAATAATTGAGACAAATGAAGCAATGATATCAATGTTGCACATTTCCAAAACTGTCTTGATTTAAAAAACTCAAGAAAAGTCACCAACCAGCTGGTTGATAACTTGGTAGTAGTACCTGATCCATCCAAAACACAAGCATCTCCTGCTTCCTGGTTTTCTCCTTTGACCCTTGACCTGAAAAGAAACTGAGGTTCGAATTGAGTGAAGTAATAACAGTGATACCTATATGAACCTAATTAGGGAAGAATGCTAATGGCAGAAATTTAGCACTCCAGGGTTTTGCATTTAGGGTATTTTACAGGACAGCTCTGCAGTCACATACTACAAAGCATGAGCAAATGAAACCTAAAAAAGCTTTTAGATGGTGGGGTTTTCTTAATAATTATTTTCTTCAAAATAAATGGCTACTATTTGACCTACTAATCCTATCAATTTGGTAACAAGCCTACATTTCAAATTTATTTGCTCACCTCCACTTACCGATTTCTAGCAAAACCTGTTGGAAAAAGATTGAGAAATCATGAATGGAATAGAGAGCCATGATACCCAGGGAGCTTCAGCTGTGATCTAGCCTTCATTGACTGAGTGACACAAACAAGTGGCAATGACTTCTGAGTGAAAAACTGGGAAGCATTCAGAGCTGAGGGGAAGGGCTGAAGCTGGCTTGCTGCACTGCCAAACCCTGCTGCAGCCTCTCTGCTGGCTCAGCAAACTAGGTCTCCCACCAGCACTGATCAGGATGGCTTAAAAACGGGTCCCTCTAGACAGACTTGAGACAGATACTGTAAAACTTCAGCTTTCTACACGTTGTTGAAAAGGCTGGGATGTCATATGGTCTTGGCTTCTTTCTTACTTCCTAAGTGGGTCTCATTTGCTCAATTCTGACATTCAAAGCAGGAGAAACCCACTACTAATAGAAATTAGGTAAACATGGGCTACAACAAGGTCAGTAGAAAAGTACACATCCCCAAGGTAATTCAAATAATAAGCTAGTGGCAACAAAAAGGAAGAGCAGATTGAGTTATAATGACTGATCTGAAGCTTGTCGTGTTATCCCTCAGGGATTTTTGTTCCAGGATATCTTCAGTACGTAGTGTCTGTCTAGCTCCTCAAAAATGAGAGAACAGCACAGCAATTCTCTCCACTTCCCTCTGCCACCTTGAACCCATTGTTTTTAATCTGCCTTTCTTTTTCTTCTTAAGAGGCAGAGACACATTTACAAGTTGCACCCAAGAGACAAAAGTCATTATCCTTTTGCAGCTGCTTTATCTATGTGTTCTTCCTCAATATTAGAATCACTTTGAGTTATGAAGATGTGCTGCAAATAGAGGATTGACATTGCATCTAGCTAGGAAAAGGACAGACAAGCCAAATAACTCATGAGTGCAAGTGACAACTCTGTTCTAAAATGCCTGCTAAATTTCCCTAAATTACCCAGTGTTTTGAGAAAATACAAAATAAAATCCGATACCTAGTGAAGAAAAAAACCAAAAACCTAGAAAAAATGGTCAGAAATAGCCAATGGGATTGTTTTTAATCCAGGAAAATTCAAAGTGAAAGCCTCTATTTCTTTATCATTCTACAATTACATATCTACTGTATTATGAATGACAGCAGATCTTGAACATGGTGAAAGGCAGCAGAACTATACAAAGAATGCAAATTGTTGCTATAAGTAATGACAGGAGAAATTAATCAAGGATTGGTTATGCTGCGTGAAATAGCAATTTCATCTTCCCAGTACACCTACAAGTATGAAAATGCTAACTGAATGTATGATTAAGCATAGCAGCTGTGCTTATGTCACATAGAATTAATAAGCCCTACTAATAAAACCAGCAACAAATAAATTGAGAAGAAATTCAAGGGCAAAAGATAAACTGAGACTACCTTTACACCATAAAATAGAAAAGCCTTGATGCGTCAAGGTGCCCTGAAGAGGGAAGAGAAACACAGAAAGGTCATTTTTTCTTTTGATCAATGATGTGAAAAATTATGCAAGCAATTACACCTTCAGATCCTCTCCTGCAGTGTACCCACTGCCAACAGTTACAGATGAAAACCATACACAACTACAGCTACCACATGAGCATGTAAGCAGAGACATAAAAAAATGCCAGTACTATCACTTTCCCGTAGAAACTTATTCCTAACACATCTCCCATGTTTTTGTTACATGCCTACAGCAGTTTACACAAAAACAACCAGGGAATGAGGAACAGAAGACACAGCTGTTGATGTTGCATCAACACCTCTGATTATAAGATGGTGTTTTATGTTTAAAATCCAGTATAGGAAAATCGAACAGTTTCTAAACTAACTTCATTGAGATTTTAGTTCTGTACCTGAAAGCTCTTGGCCAACATTATAGACTGCTGAGGAAACTGACTTCCCTTTTTGAAATGAAGAATGAATGGGTATTTAATTGTCAGTATAAGAAGTACATAAGAAAACACCCCCTGTAAGGGTTTGAAACCCATCACCAGCAGAAACTGGGCCAGCCATGTGCTGGGGGACGATCAATAGGAAGAAAGCAAACATCCCCCTGGTAATTCAAACACAGCTTGGTTGTAACACCCCAGGAGATTTCAGCCCCTATCTGGCAACTAACAAAGCAATTAACTTCTAGCAAAAAACAATTATTAACTTGGAATCCTTTTCACATATTTGCTGTAACTTCCAGTAGCACATGCTACTGAAAAGAGAGTTTTCACCTTCCAGAATGTGCCATTTGATCTAACAGCTTAATGTATTTCAACCAATGTGCAAAAATATGATATTGAATAGATTCTGGATCCTAAAGTAAAACCACCCAAACCAAAATGCAATGAGCTTGTTAATATGCAACAGGAACAAATGTCTGTTATTACTTCAAAACTTTCAGTTTGAATGAATACTGCTTTCAATGTTTGGGAAAGCTTTTCTTTCATGATAAAAATTGCCAGAAATGTTGGAATTTCAAAAGAAAAATGATGAACACTTTCTTGATATTAGTACAATCAGACAATGCAATAAGCAGTACACATAGGTACATGTGGAAAAATGTGTACTGTACTCAAAGTTTAGCTTTATCTAACACAGTTATTGAATTACAGAAAGTATTTTCAGCTCTTAAGCTCTCTAAGATATTCTACCCTAGAAAAATTTAACCCAATCAGCTAAGGAAATAATATTAGACTTCTCCAACTATAAAGCAATTTCATCAAAATACTAAGGAAGTAAATTTCTTCTATTCTGCTACTGTGCTCATCTCTATTTCACACAGGTCACATTTATCTGCTAGGGTTAAATATATTTTCTATTAATAAAGGATAAAGAATTAATATGCATTTAATATACAAAACATGTCTTGTCAGGGTGTTCAAGTATCTGAGCAAGATACTTTCCATCTTGGAAACAGAAAGAGCTGGGAAAAGACCCCTCTTTAAAGTAGTTGAGCAAGATGACAAAATTAAGTTCCTTCTCTGCTCAGTGTGGCACATTACCACTAATCAAGGCCAACTATGAAAAGCCCCAAGCAGTACACAGACTTTGGAAATCAGGAATGTGAGGTTCATAAATTCACCAGAAGACAACCAAAATCAAGATCCACATATTTGAGTTCAAACCCCATGGCTTTCAAAAATGACTGCGCATTAGCTACTTTATATCCAGCTGGATTGATTTTTCCAGAGGACAAAACACAGTTCTTGACTTTCACAGTATTGCTACTGAAACTAAACAAATAGCAAAACAAATTCATGTTCTAGTTCTCTGCTAGAGCAGAGATTGAATGTACACTGAGTAAACTCACCCTTGACAAGAGGCTTGAATTCCATAAGGTAGCTACAAATAAATAGTTCTGTTCTGGTAATGCCAGTGGAGGCTGGATTGTTATTATCCATAGTATGGCAACAGCCAGAGATCCTGGTGAGAAGGTAACTAATGACCCTCTGAGAACAGATTCATCTCTCTTGGTTTATAGAAATCATGTTATAGAATTAAAGCAGCAAATAAACAAGAAGCCCTTAAATTAAACCTGAACATCATATATCTAGAAAATCTAGAATGACTCTTATGGGAAGAAAATACTGCATCAAAAAGTATGTCTCATTCACTACAGGTACCAAACATTAAATTGATGCCAAAAAGAAAAATAGAAAATGAAGCCTTGCTGTAGTAGAACACAAAACACACAAGACATTCATTGATATATCCTTTCATTATGCATAAAGGTATTACTTAACTCTTATTAACTCTAGTACTGCATGAGAGTCCAGAACTGAACTGAGTTTGCCCAACTTATCCGAACCTCTCCCACCTTTCCAGAGTCTAATGAGCAACTGCATCACCAGATCATCAGAAAAAAAATCTCTCCATCTTCCATGACCTGTTGTGTTTTACATAAAGGCACTGGGGTTCAAAGAGTTCAGTAAGAATTTAATTAACAATTTGAAAGGTGCAGATCACTGGGGGCCATTTTTGCTCATTAATTTAACAACAAAACCTACTTCACTATTAATTAGAACATCTCTAACACAAGAGAAACAGCTGTGGCAGTCCAGGCCACCTCATTATTTTCTTATACACATGAATATTTAAAAGTGCAAAGAACTTCAACAACACATAGCCCAGTACAGACCCTCAAAAAAACCCAACCAACCAACAAAAAACAAACAAACAAACAAAAAATCCCCAAAAAAACCCAAACAAAAAAAAACCCCAAAACAAAAACCAAAAATAACCCATAGAAACCCCCCAAAAGCAAAGCAAAGCAAAACAAAACCAAACCCCCGAAAAAGAATCCAAAATTACTTGACCCAAACAAATTCATTAGAAGAACACCAGGGGCTCTAGAAGAAAAAAAATATTATTGTCTGACAGTCAGGACATGAAACCAGAGGCTTTGAGGGACCTTTCAGATATTTTCATTTTTTAAAGAAGGAGCTCTGAAAGAATATTTAATACCTCAGCTGTGAAGATTAACAATGGATATAACATTTGCTTCTGGAGCAAGCCAACCAGTAACGACACCAACTGCTTCTACCGAGAAGGAATCTCACCACTTCTGGCCAAAAAATCAAAAGGAAATAGAGCATTTCAATTTTAAGCGCCTTCTGATCCCTAGCTGAAACAAGACAAGGCAAGCCAGGCTTTCTAATCTCTTTCCAAATATCAGTCTTGAGGCTACTGACTGGTGAGAGATCAGGTATAACCAACCCCCTGTCTGTGGTTTTGGCAGAGTCTTTCATTAGTCCCAAAACCACATTAGGAACTCTCACTGAAAAGAGAGGACACTTTCAAAACCCAGCACTAGATTCAAGAAGCTGCTTCTCCTTTCTCCATCTTTGTTTGCTATAAGTCAATTTATATTTGCTGACTTAGCAAATTTGAGATTAACTGTGATATAAATTTTTAAGACATCGCTTTGTTCTTCATTATGTGCATTTATTATATCTACTGTTAGCTAAGAGGAAAGTCTGACCTCTAATTAAATTGCTTCAATCTTCATCTTTGCTGCCATCTGTAGGTAACTTGAGTGGTACAAAGGTAACATTTCTGTGACCAGGACCTGTGTCCATGAGAAAGCACAATGTTCTTGTTACCTGTCCGTCCTGACTCTGTTCAAATTAGCCAGAAAAACATACAGCAGCTTGTGGCTTTGCACCTCCTAGTAATCTTGAAAGTGAGGTAGTTAAAAAAAAGGAGAATTAAGTTAGAATCACAGTATCATAGAATGGGATGGGTTGGAAGGGGCTTTGAAGATCACATCGCTCCAACCCTCCCGGCCATTCACCAGATCAGGTTCCTCAGGGCTCCATCCAGCCTGGCCTTGAATACTTCCAGGGATGGGGCATCCACAGCTTCTCTGAACAACCTGTTCCAGTGCCTCAGCATCCTCTGAATAAAGAGCTTCATTCTAGCATCTCATCTAAACCTGCCCTCTTTCAGTTTAAAACCATTTCTCCTTGTCCTGCTGCCATCTCCCCATATAAAAAGTTCCTCTCCCCTCCTTTTCATGAGCCCCCTTCAGGTACTGGAAGGCTGGAACTGATGTCCCCAATGCCTTCTCTTCTCCACAACATGTCCTCCATGGAACAATCCCAGCTGTTGGACCCATGATGAGGATCCATGCTATTTTACAGCATTATTACACCACAGGATGCACCAGAACACCTGTAATTTTGACTGTAAATATGAAATTTAAGTCTTGATGTACGTCTGGTTGTTGGAACTTAGTTTCTTCTCAGTGAGCCATGCAATGTTTTAGCAGAACTGTTATGGTAAAGAAAACTTCTCAAGAGAAAAATAAACCAAAAGCAGAGAGGTTGATCATAATTTTATACCCATTATGACCAATTTTGGAAATCTGAAATTATACAAGTGAGGTCAGCATTTGAAATATTTGATTTAATGACTGGACAATTTTGATACATAAAAATAGATACTTAGTAGTGAACAAGTTAATACAAACAAGATTTCTTTTGTACAGTACAAAACAATGATGGAGATAAAAAAAGATTTGCTGGGTTACAGGGCAAGACACAAGAACAACAAAACACCATTGAATAAATTTTTTTAAAATTATCAGAGGCTTATTTCATAAATACAGTGTAATGCTTTCATTTAACAAATACAAAATTTACTATTTAATTTATCAACATCAGGAAATATATAAAATGTCTTTGAATGACAATCTGATTTAAAAACTGATGCAAATACAATAGCATTTTTAGAATTCTGAGGTAATATTACACATTATCTCAAAAAAAGCTTCAATAAATAAAACTGAACAGAAGGCAAAGTGCAATTCCGTGAAAAGGAGAAAAGATAAAGCTTTTATTTTAACAATAGTAGATAAATAGTTATTAAAAGCAGGTTTAAGCCTTAAAAAAATATTTTGGCTAATTTGCCATGTTTTCAGATAAACTGTATAGCTATTTATTCATAAGCCAACCTTTCATGAATCCAATTCTACAAAGAGAAGAAAGGTAGCAGGTCTTTGTTTCCAGGTTTCCTACTTACATCCACATTCAGGTGTTAGAAATTTAACATTGCTTGCAGCTATCTAGTTCATTCAGTGCAACAGTGAAAGCTTAATTTTTTTCTCAACATCTGAAATCCTGCAAGTTAAAATTCATTTTAAAATCTCCATTTGGGAGATACAATGAAAAAATGCAGAATTTTTCAGTGCTGCTTTTAGCACGCTTCGTGCTAACCTAGCACAGTTCCAGGCTAAAGCCAATGGAAATTTTATTACTGGTTTCAATGACAGCACTATAAATACAGTGTCAAATATTCTAAAATATCCTAATATTTATCTCTGCCTTAATAAAACAGTAAAATTACCAGTAACTTTTTTTAGGAGAAATAAAAAAATAAAATTTACACTTAGCTATTGAAGAATATCCAGAACAGCTTTGAAAGCATGAATTAGATAATGTGTTAATCCTTCGTTAAATCTGTTGATTGTATGTAAATAATACAGAGAAAGAAAGAAGACTAATATAGTATTTGAGTACAGACACTACAAGATAGATATGCATCCATGCCCCAGCAGATGTCAATGGGGAAAGCTGACAAATTAGATGCCAAAGTGTCTCAAATGATCTGGGCCTTATTCAGCTGAAAGAAAAATCTACAGAACACACAGTAGCTGTTCATATTTAAAACTACTATACTGCATGCTGACAAAGTCTTTCCATTTAATGAATAAAACCCAGACTTACAATTATTTCAGTATTTTAGAACCATTTTTCCCCAGCTGCTAATTTACTAATTCAGAGCAGACAGACCAAGAATTCTCTTCACAGAGTTTGTGCAGTGAAAAACACAAAACATTTTTAAATGCTGGTCTCCAAGTTAATGAAAGTTGCAACATTCTTCAGAAATGTTATTGTGTTCACTTCTGTCACAGCTTATTTAAGACTTCCAACAAAGTTGCTGCAAAAAAATGGTACCATAGTACACTTTATCAGTTTTCCACGGGTTGTGGATATAATTCTCTTCCTAAAGCATTTCACCAGATGTGGAATTTTTAAAAAAAATCTAGTTTTGTTTACTATAATGCTACAGAAGATCTGGCTAGTTTGCTGTTAAGAATGAACATACAAATTCCTTAATACTTGCAGCTTGAACTTGAATCCCCTCAAGCTGAAAAAATACCTTTTAACACTCTTGTACAGTCAAGTGTAAAAGCTGAATATACAACATCTAAAACCTCTTATTAATAAAAAATAATCTTTTAGCAGTAAATGGCACTATCAAAACCCTATTTCTTCACAGGCAGTTATTTACATACTTCTTAGACAGCTGGTTTCACCAAGCAGGAAAACCAGAAAATAAAACTACATACATTTTATAAAGACTAAAATTCCTATTTGCATTTGTGGGGAAAAAAAAAAAGGCTACATGCTGATGTTGTACTTTTTCTGCCACTGGGATTAACCAATAGAGAAATAGTCTGTATATTTTCTCCCAGTGGGATACCTTGATGTAAAGGAATTATGATTAATAATAAAGTGCAATAAGAAAAACCTAACACTTGGGAATTGTCTTAGTTGGGTTTTGTTTATCAAACAGATGAGCTTTTTGTACAAAGAAAGCTACTTCTGTGACAAAGCAAGCAGCAAATGTATTGCCATTCAGGAAAAAAAACCAAACACTTCATATTTAATTTAAAAAAATTATCTAAATGCGATAAAACTGGCACAGTATCAAGAGACATAACAATGAAAAGCTTAAAGGCACAATCAGAAGAGAGTGAATGCTACATAAAAATGCTGTTCTTGGAGTATTTTATCTCATTCCAGACCAAAGCCCTCTGCATTTGAAATTCCAATTATTAACTTTTGCCTCAGTTCCTTCTTGTTCTTGTAAGGAGGGAGACAAAGCTGGTTGAAGCAGGTATGTGCCACAGGTAACCTAAAATAATTTAAAAACACCCAGCAAAACACATTTAAGAACAATGTCATAGAACCAGAATGCTGCCAATTGCCCATACATTTTCAGTTAAACATTTCTTAAGTAAGAAATCCTATAAAAGAACATTTATCCCAATCTTGGTTCAAGTTCTGTTGAATGCAAGTAACACCACTGCTGGTCAAAAGTACTTCAGATGAGTTTGTTTGCCTGCAACTCCCTCCTCCCTCTTTATTTATTTTTTTTTCCAAGTTGGAAACATCTCCTTCCAGATTCTGGAAACTCCAGGTACCACACAACCTCTCTAAACACAAAATCTGGGTACAGTAAGAATCCACAACATGGAAAAGGAAGGTGGGTCCTGCAGTAGGTACAGACACCAAGAAGAAGCAGTTGTGTGTCTGTGAGGATACAGAACTCAGGGTTCAGCCTGGTAAAACAGGTCCTTACAGACTTCAGTGGGGAGCTCTGAAGAATTGACTCAAATGCTGGAAAAACAACAGTTGACAAATTCTGGTCTCAGCTATACCAACACTTCCAGCTCCAAGTTTTTTCTGAGAGAGAGCTTGAATATATGTATTGCAGATATGGCTAAGGAAGGCCTGACTGAAACACTGGAAACTTTGTTTCTCACTAGAATGGATTAATCTGACGAGCCACAGGTAATGAAAAGCTACAGGAACTTCTTGGCATTTAAACTGTCAAGGTCACACTTGAGGATATATCTGATAACTTGGGGGGGAGACAGGAGAAAGGCAATGAGCTGCAGCTCAACCTGCCATTTGGAAAACACACTGAAAAATGTACTACAGTTGGACACACATATTTTATTATGTGACTCAAAAGCCCTCCAGGTCTCTTTTAATTTCATCCCTCAGTCTTTTGAACGGCAACAACTTGGCCTTTGATCACTGGCAAACATGCTCAAAAGGAGATGGAACCCCCAGATCTGGAAGCCTGAGTTACTTTTCCCATCCCTGATTAAATGATCAGCGAAGATCTGCTAATTGGACTGGAGTCATGGCTTAAGAATTTGGAAAGTTGAGAAGTTTTTATTAAAATTGCCAATTCTTATTGCTATGACATTCTTTGATCCTATTGTGTGAGCAATATGATGACGGTGTCTACATTTATCCCTGTGCAGGCAATCTGACAGCAGCAATTATCTTGCAAAACATGGACCTAGAGCAGTTTAAAATGCAGACTATTTTGAAACACATTTTCTCATTTTTAAGAAAAAGAACAATTAAAGAAGGAACATAAAGAGTGATTCAATGTTGACTGATTTTTCTTCATTTTTCATCTGATCTTCATGTTCCTTTAATGTTACTGGAACCAGTTATTACCTCATTGAGAAAAGCATTAGAAATATCACAGTAATGAGATAAATTAAATTTAAAACAACTTCAAAATTTATTATGTTTATGCCTTTAGATCAGCTCTTCACAGAAAACTCAGCAGAATTCAGACTTTGAAAAATACAGCTCCATTTAAATATTTTGATCACTCTAATTGTTTGAGAAATCTAGGTAAAGCCATTAATTATTGCTTCACAAAGAGCTTCAGAGCAAGTTTTTCTATACAGCTTTCAAATTATTTAAACTGACTTTTCCCTGTCTTAGGAATTAAAAAAAATACTAAATGGCTTGCTATAAATAATGACATCAAACTCAAAAAATTCAGAAAAATTAATGGTAGTTCAGCTGTCATGTTAGGAATGATAAAAATAAGTACTTTATTTGAATTGAAAACATGTAAATAATCTCTATAAATAATTAACAGCCTCAAATGTAAACACTGACTGGAAAAACAATTTCCTTGTTTTTAAAATTCATGCAATCAATAAATGGGTATGACATTTTGAAGGCAAATTAAAGGAGTCCATGCAGTTTCTTCCTTGCACAATCACTTGCTCTTCTGTAAAAAGACATTCAAGAGCAAAAAGGGCTCTCAGGAAAAAATGTAATGACAAAAATTTAAAAAATCCAAAACACGACTTACCAATTAGTGGATGTTTCACTCCTTGAAATCTTGAAATTCAGATCAGCCATTCCTCCCACAGGTACCCTATCACTTCCTGTAGCAAAATGTAGCAGCTTCTTTTGAAGATCCAGAGAAAATCCAAGTACTACATCCCAAAAGTATCTATGCTCAGGGCAGAGGGAGAAGAAAAAGTTGCAAGATGCAACATCATAAAAAAAATAGTATGAAGATGATAATATAACTACAAGTAATACAGGATGATTATCACTTACTGAGAGTTTAATTAATATAATCTATAGGACATCAGCAGTACTCCAGTATACAAGGTTAAATTCCCAAGGAATTGACAAGTACAATATTGTATTGATTTTGGAATGATGTCTTGCCAAATGATCTATACAAACTTATCTATACAAATAAAAATGCCTTCTGTTCACTAATATAAGTGTCCTTGGTATCAAAGAGAATTGAGTAAAAGAAGTATTTTTAGAAGATACTGAGATTTCAAATGCAGGATTTGGAGCTTTTCTTTTCAAACTATTCCACTTCAATCTGTTCATAATCTTTTAAGGCCATTAAGGTTCTAATTCTTCCTAGTTATGACAATTTCGTAGTGTCTCTGTCTTATTTAGAAATAGGTTTCTAAAACTTCAGTCATTCTCAGGTTATCCTTGAAGAGATTACTGCTGTAAGACTAACATTTCATGACATTTTAAACTCATGAAGTAGAATAAAACCCCAGGCCTACCGTATAGTCAGATCAGTTTTTTGGTAGCCCTCATATTGGGTACTTCTCTGTAAAGCAGACATGTCCAGTTCAGGACTGCCACAGACGAGAATTTCAACTTCCTCTGGACGAAGTAGCTGCCAAAAATCAAGGACAAAATATTTCATTTTTTAAAAAAGATGAGAAATTATGCTAATAGAATAATTTTTATTTTGTCATTACAGAAAAATTAACAGAATAGCATTCAACATAACTTGGATACATACTGATTTTAGAAAAATTAATTGCTCATCACTTTGAAGAATCTCTTACTGCCATATATAGTAGAAAGTTAATTACAGGATAACACAATATTCCAGCATATTATGTTCTTAATTTCTTCATCATTCTTACATTTATTACACTGACTTGCCTATGATGTGATCAGACTACAAATGGGTCAGGAAGAAAATTAAGTTTATACATATGGAAATCTGAGGGAGAGTCCTGATGTCAATTTTGATTTCAACTTCCATTTCATTTGCACTGACAATTCCAGCATGTGTAGCTGAGCAGCAGAGGCTGACAGAACTTAACTCTCAGTTGTACACACTCCTGTGCAAAGCAAATACTTCTAACAATAAGCCATGCTTAATATCCACTAAACTTACACCTGCAAAATCCACTTATTCATTTACTACATCATCATCAAGTTCCATGGAAGTATGCCATGGCATTTCAATGGGTTATCATGGTCCTTCCAGAACATTCCCTGTGTTTGGGCACACCTCACTTTGCTGCAAGGTGTCACAGCTGGAATTTAGAAAATCCCTGACAAATTGAAACTCTCTCTTCTTTCTCAGTGCAGAAGGGATGTTGTAAATTAAAAAAGTCATTTCAACAGCCAAACAGGACTGAAAATAGAAGAATGTTTAATCTCAACGTCCCTGAGTGTTCTTCCTGCAAAAAGGAAGATATGTTTTCAGAGGAGGAGCACTCAGGAGCACTCAGACACAGTTGTTCTGCAGTTCCTAAATGTGGAGAATACACAGAAACCTTGTAAACATTCGCTGGGGAGCCTGTGATGTGTCTGTAAATACATAGTGATAAACCTGTCTTCTGAAGCTTTATTTATTGCTTTTCAATGAAACACTACAGAGAATAGTTGATTATCTGATTAATTTCTTCTACTTATGTTGGATTAATCAAGTCTATAGATCAGTCAAGATTCTTTCCAAATCTTAAAATCATCCAGTGCAATTTAATTTAGATAACTCACTGTCAAATACTTGAAACAGAAGTGAAGAGTTATGTTTCACTTATTCTTACCAGTAATGCATATGAAGCACAGACACTATGAAATCCATAATAGAAAGCAGCAAATTGTTTGTAGATCGATCTATTGAGAAGAAAATCAACATAGAGCTGCACATATTCTAAAAAAAAAAAATTATTTTGTTACATTACAATAATTTTAATCAATAACTCTGCCCTCTAAAATTGTAGTAAATATGAAAAATGAATGCATTTAGTTTTAGATACCATTAAATTGGTAGGCATACCAGAAAGAACTACAGCCATTTCATTTTCACACTCTGTTTATGAAAGCATAGGTTTATAGAAAGGAGAAAAAGGACAAACTTAAATCTGCAAAGTATATGTGGTTCATATATGTCAAATTACCTTTCCTATTTCGATTTGTGACTGGAATTTTATCTCCATTTGGCTTTAAGTTGTAAGATTTTATAACACCAAATTCTTCCTGAAAAACCTACAGAAAAAGAGGAGCCAAGGTCAGCACTGGAAAATAAATTAGTATACTTACAAATGACAAAGCTTATATTGTGTCATGTATTCCCTTCCTCTCTTCAGCACTTGCTGTAATTCTGAGGGTTGTGAGATTTTTACAAGTTAAATAGTACAGTTTTCAACAAATTGCTCAGAAAATTAGTATTCCAAGAACAAAAATTGACCCTGTTACATAGTGGCATGTCAAACTGACCTGTAGGCTCTGGAGCCATAGAGCTTTTCATACAAA
This sequence comes from Fringilla coelebs, assembly GCF_963513975.1. NCBI lineage: Eukaryota > Metazoa > Chordata > Aves > Passeriformes > Fringillidae > Fringilla > Fringilla coelebs. The sequence goes on along the minus strand of NC_140066.1, from coordinate 20,526,795 downwards.
AGAATAGCACAGGAGCAGCAAACGCAATTAAGAAGGTACTTGCTCTGCTGTAGCTCCCCTAGGAACTGAGTACCACCAACATGAAATTTCATTAACTCATATGTGTGTTCTGAAACAATGAGTAACTGAAAAAGACTTTCCTGACTGAAATAGCAGTTACAACACACAGGTCAGGCAAAACTGTAAAAACCAGAACAGGCTATTGCTAAAGTGAGATTTCTTGGACAAAGTGCATAAAATAACCAAGTAAACTGTGACTATCTTCTGGGTTAGACAGAAAAGCAAAGAGCTGGCAGTGCACCAGCAGCTGGCCAAGTGACCCTGGTGGCGAGCACTGGGATCACCTACACTGTCAGGAACAACAGCTTGGAGTGTCACCACGGAGCCAAGTGCTGAACACGCAGCGGTGCTGGGCAGCGCGGCTCCTGGAGCCAGCTCTGATCCCGAGCAGTTCTATTCCAAACAGTCAATAAACCACTCCACTGCCATTCTAACATTGGGAAAAATCACTGAACGAGCTGAGAACCACTTAGGGTTGTGCATGTAATGACCTGAAAGGTTGAATAAAAATCCTCTTCAACATTGCCTTCATAGGACAGAAGTTCACTTAGTCCATGCGCCAATTCCTACAATATGAGTAAAAAACTCTTTAGTAAATCTACAAAACTAAGTGATGCATTTTGCAAGGATATGTCAGAAGCATTGTTTTATACAGAAAGTATCTTGGAAGAAGCTGTATTTTTAAAATGCATGCTATGCTAGAACACACAGAGATCTTCTGTTTCCATCAGAAGAAGATGTTATCAGCCTGTGCTGAAAAAAAGCTGTTTTCAAACAGTTTATAACGCAAGCATTAAATATTAATAAATTAGGTTTTATATCAGTAATTTTGCCTCTTAGAAAATGCAATACTTACAGGCATAATCTGAAACAGGTCATCTAATGTGACACCACAGATGCCTACAAGTGTGTTATGATCACAGGGAACAATGGGAGGACTCAATAATTTCTTGTAACAGCAAGGTGGGAAACGAATATCCAAGGTGATACTGTTATATACAGCAAGTCCCATAAGCTATATATGTCAAAAGTTAAGGGCAAATCCGACACATCATTATTATAGATAAAATATTTTTCCCAAGCTACAAAAATACTAAGATTCATGTTCAACAAACAGAAGGAAAGTAAATTATTTCATTGTTTCTGGACTGACAATTTAAATTTAAGTTCTTCATCACAATTAAGCAGTGGTTAGCATGGTCAAATGATGCAAATTGACAGAATACTTGAGAATCTTCTTCAATATATTCTATACAAGCATTTCTACAATAAATTTTTCCAAAGTATTGTTATGAAAAAGAGAAAGACAAATATGTATTTTCTAGTGAGAGATCAATAAAGCAATGTTTCTTTTAAATAAATCTAAAAGCATTAAGACATACCTGCACTGGTACAACAGCTCATCCATTAGCACATTTATGTGCATCCCATGAAACAAATTTGAAACTATCCCAATTCAGCTTCTCACAAGAATAGAACAGATCTGTTAGAAAAGACCTACAACCACCATCTGATCCAACTGCAATCAGTTAATGGACACTATTACATCATCTCAGTAGAGTGATAAGCATAAACTATCATAAATTGTTTGTCCAAGATCTTCCTTTATAAGCACAACAGTGCTCAAAATAGCATGTGGCTTCCATTTTGTACTAAAAAAGGCAAAAAGCCACATACTGCTCAATGGGGACTTGAATGAACTATCAATGGACAGAGGCACGTTGATGATTACTGAAAGAAACTCGGAGGCTTAAAATTACAACTTACACACAAAAAAATTGTATGTTTATTATTGACTTTGCATTTTCTGACTGTAAAATGTACCATGTACCCCCACACACCATTTTCTTCCTATTTTTAGTTCCCTTGCTTGAACAATATTTAAAAAAAATACAATTAAAATGGAACATAGGTGTAAAAACAACCTTTGAAGGAGTTTGAGCCAGTGCCTTATTTCATCCCCACACCAGCTCATCAAAAGTCGTTCGGAACGTTCTAGCAGACATGAAAGGATACAGCTCCAACCAGTCGGAATTCTGAGTAGTTGTCACATTTAAAGCTGCTGAACCAATGGCACTGCGAGTCCTTGTGGTAGGTGAACATGCCTGGAGAATGGCAATGTGACCCTTAAAAAGGCACTGAGCTTTGTAAGAACTCGTACAAAGCCTCCTGTCTCTTACCCCTGCACCCCTGGAATGCTCCTGGCGTGCCCACACCCCCGTGCTTGTTCTCAGGACCCTGCTCCCACCCACGGCAGGAGCCTGCAGGCAGGTGCTTGGGAAGGAGCACCAAGGGCAGTGCCAAGCCTGAAGGAGGCTCAAGCCCACCAGCCCTGCTTGGTGCTGCCGCAACACGTTCTTCAGGGCCTCCAGCTGTGAATATTTTGCATATTGCCTAAGCAATCTCTTTTTTCATTGCACTCCAGCATCAGTACTGCCATAAATATTAAATGTCTAACCAAAAATTTTGTTACTGCGATGTAAACTCCCTTCCTCTTTTTCTAGATCAATAGCGGATGACAATCCCAAAAAATGCTGGCATGAATCCCATGAAACAAATACCATAACTTTAGCTTCTTAGAGTAGAAAACTGTAAATGGTTTATGTTATACACACACTACCACCAAAGGGATATGTTTCATATTTTCTGTCAAAAAATTGTACCAGAAAAGTTAAAAAAGCCCCAAACCACACGTACCTTAAAAAAGCCACTCATGGGTCTAAATGACAAGCTAGATCCTACTGAAATCATGACTATAGATGAGTTTGACTGCTATTTGCATTGGATACAGAACATTCTGTTTTAAAGAGTGACAGAAAGTAAAAACCTACATAATAAAAGCAGATAACAGCTCTAAAATGCCTAGGAAGTACTGCTCAGAGAAGTAAGAAACACTCCACATAAGCATGCTCTAATGCAGAAGTAAACTGGATAAAATGTGATGGCCTTTTTGAATTTGCTGGGATTGAATGGGCCAAGCTTATTGTCGTTGCCATGGTGTGCACAAATCAAAGCACCGACTAGTTCTAAGCACATCTCGTATGCAATAGCTCACTGTATCTATGTTTGAAAAAAAATTTGGTGAAAAATAATATTTAATTAAAAAAATAAATAACCCAAAGTCCTTTTGGGAAAAAAAAAAAAAAGGAATGACAATCCAACTTTTCTCAGGGACATCTAGTTCTTATGATAAATCACAGGCAAAAAGCTGCCTTCCCATTTTTCCCCCCACTCTCCTGAACAATTTATCTTTTGAACTCCAGCTCAAAAAGGTGCTTATCACAAAAGGTTTAGACACTGCCATTAGACATTGCCAGAAGCAACAGAACAGCTGCATGTCAGGCAGAGTAAGGCTCCCATGTTAAAAGATTATAAAGATGTTGAAACAAAATTGGTTTTGAATCCCATTTGTTAATTGTCCACACCAAGATAAAAAAAGCATTGCAAAACACACAAGCAGACAGCTGACTTAATTACGAGTTTTTAAATTCCAGGAGTTAAACCTGAAGAATCAGTTAACCTGGAAAGGGTCATAACAGTGATATTTTCCCTTCCAAGCTTCTGACATGTTATTTTCATCTTAAACATTAAAGACAGTAGAGGATACAGTCCCTTTCCAAGGGACAAGAATATTTCTGAACTCCTCCCACACTTGGCTGATAGTCGTAACAATGAAAGAATTTGCACTTTAAAGTAAGGAAGCCTGCCAGAGATAGTGAAAAAATAAATTACTGACTGTTTCCAAACTCATCAATTACCAAGCTCTGCTGACAGCTTTTTTACTAACGAAACTGTCAAACTTACAGAATGCTTTCTGCAGGATAAATTGTTTCCTGTTAAGGTTGCTATCACCAACGTCATGTCTTCACACAGACCCCATTTTACTGGAAAAGGACTACAGGCAAACAATCTCAGCAGATATGACGACATATTTATGACTTAAAATTCTGTACCTTTAGAATTAGTCCTAATAACAATAAAGGACAATGATTTTAAGGGACATGAACACTTCCAGGCAGAGACAGGCAAGCTCAATGACTATCAGGTGCTATGCTCAAGTCCCTGGAAATCAATTTAAAAGCCATCCTGGCAACACCTTGATGCACTAAGTCATCAGTAATGTATCCATTAGAGGAAAGTTCATTAGAGCGGTGAATAAAACACACCCAGAGCCATCTGCATCACTATAAAACAAGTGGATGTAACTGCTTTTTATGACTGCTCATTCATGTCTAACTATCTCCTGTTTAATCAAAAAGCCTGACTTTTTTTCCCCTTGGGCATGAAATGCCCTTATAGGCTCACAAGTCCTGGTAACAGCAGAGTCAGGCTTTTCCATTCAGGCTCACACCTGCTATACTGTCTCTGCTCCTGACTGAAGGACCTTTCTTTTCTGAGATTACCCCAGACCCCTTTAAGAATACAGACCACACAGATACCACAAACAGAACATATGACAACAAAGATTCAACTAAACTCTACCTATCCTAGTCACAAAAATAGTACTAAAATGAGCAGGCACTCTCAGTATAACTATCAGCACCAAAAAAATCCCCATTGATACACGGGAGGCCAAGGTTGGCAGTTTGCCAGAACTGAGCATAGTAACAGCACCCAACTGTAGCTGCTGACAAAACCCAGAAAAACTCCCCCCCTAAACTAGCAATAGGACAACCCAGGGCAGAAAGACAAAATGCAGCATGTGAAAAAATAGGGAAGGATGGTAAATGATAAACCAATACATTTGGCCTTATGTCCACTTGAATATTTGCTAAACCATTGAGTTGTTTTGGGCTGAGATAATTTCCTTCATAGCTGATAGCTAAGCTATTAGAAAGTTTATGTTTTGGATTTCTGCTGAAAAGAGTTTATAATGCAAAGACTTTTCCATTATTGCTGAGCAGTGCTTACACAGAATCAGAACAAATTCTCACAATCTGCTTAGGAATTATGAGGACTCACCATAATCTGGGTGAAAAATCTGCCTAATCAAAAGCAGAAACCATTCCTTTGTCAGGCCACCCATATCAAGACCAGCTTCTCCTACAAATGTGACTTTCAACTTCTTTTTCAGATCCGCCTTCTTCCTTGCTAGCTATTGTGAAATAGGTAAGGCAGAAGAAAAAAACCATTTAACATATTATTCCTACCACTAGCCATAGAGAACATGTCTCAGCCTCTGCTCTACTGCTCTCGCTTCTCTGAAACCATTAATCTGCATAATTTTCTACTGATAGGTCAAAACTATATTAAAACAATGAGAAAGACAATTATGACTACTTGACATCATCAACTATTTTGCACATGTTGTCACTCTCTGGGCTTGAAAAGAAAAGAAGATAGGTAATGTACAAACAGGCTTAAAAAGCAATTAGATATAATGAATTGAGTTTGTCTGGAATATTTCAGACCTCCATAATTTTTTACCTTTTACAGAAGATGCGCTACCAGGAGGAAATGACAAGTTAAAAAAGTACTTAGACATAATTTGGAAATATTTAGAAACAGGGAAGGAAGCCAACGCTTTCAATATTTGGACACCATTCGGTTCTGTGTAAGATGCCTGCCAGCAAGTATCAGCTGCTTTTCAGATCTGTTTTTTAGACAATGGTAACAAGCACTTTTCATTGCTTTGTTCTAAGAGATAGCATTTCATGCAGGTACACAAAAAATCTGCTAAGAATTAGATTACAGCCTTTTACAATTAACAGTGATCTTTCAGACTGAGTCTCTATACAAGCTTCCTTTAAACCATTAATTACTGTCCAGCTCCAGAGAGACTGTTTAAACCAGCTGAGAATATGCATGTGCTAAAATAATCTCCATGTTGTTAATTGCTCAAGTAAATTCCTATTACATAAATTTTATAACTATAGGTATTTGCATTATTTGAAACAAGCTGTTTATTAGCTGAAGTGATTTTCCTTAGCAAATTTTTTAAACTTGAAATACAAGTAAGACATCTTCACTCTCCACCTGCCGTTCCCCATAAATTTGAAAATATGAATATAATACATTTGAACTCATCTCTGAGATGGGTAAAAGAAAACACTGGAAATAAACAGGAGAATATTTTGACTATAAAAACTTTTGAATTTGCTCTTGGTTATTTTAGCATGGCTAAAAAAATGACAATGCCTGAGAGAAAGCAATATTACCAATTATATTTCTTTTATCTTAGGAGAAAAGGCCAAAAATAGACAGGTTTTAATATAAGAAAATAAAGTTTAAACTTACATTTTATGACATGAGTAATCAGAATTTGTTTGATGCTGTTTTCACTACCTGAATTTATTTTTCACTATCATCAGGCTGTTCTCAGTGTTGAGAAAGAGAGGAAACTAAATTTCACTAAATAATGTTAATTAGCAAGGTTCAGGGGATACTGAAGAATTGCCTACTTTAAGCGACACATCCGTTTCATTTATAAAAAAGGAAAAATTACATTGAAGAATGTGAGGAGTTAGTTAAAAGACCCAAATTATTCTTATAGGATAGAGAAAGGAAATAATAAAAATATTCAAAGAATTAGAACAGAACAACCTCATTAGTGATTAGTCACATACTATTCATGCTGCTATCATGGAATCAAGTCCTACAGAAATTTATAATCGTGCACTGTATTTTTAACAGAAAAATTACAAATACAAATACAGATCATGTGCAAGCATGTATGTTTGTTATGAGTTTAGCCACAGAGCAGTATGAGCACAGGAAATTAATTTAAAAATGTCTCACCCAATCTGTTCTGCAGCACTACAATTTTGACAGTAATTAAATTATCTTTATTTAGTGTTGTGTAGTTATATTCCTGATCTCTTAGTGCAAGAGATTTAAACATGACTTATCAAATTGAAATCTAACAATAGCTACAGCAACACACAATTTAATTTGATGTTTTTGTTACCTCATCAAGTGAATCACTAACAAGGTGTGTCCTCCTCACTTTCACATTCAGGAATAACATATTCATGTCAGGCTTCTGTCTGCGAGAGACTTTATCCACAAGGCTTTGCTATTTGAATGAAAAAGAAACATCACACATGCAGTGTCTTCAGTTGAAGAAGGTGTCACACTTGTTAACTGTAAAAAGGTCTCAGTATGGTGTATTGAAGACATTTCCCTGACACTGTAACTGCTTCAGGCTTTTCCAGGAGAGGAAAAGAAATTTCTTTCCTACTGCAGATACCTTCTACACTACATTTGAACTAAAGTCTTGGGAGGTTGAACAAGAAGGTGGCACTTCCCAAATTGTTAAAAATATGCCCATAAGATTCTGGAAACTGGCTTATGCTTTGATTAGTTATTCACGAGGTGTATCCTGCAAGATAGGAATGGATAGGTGGTGGTGCCGCCACACAGGGCACTGAGGAAAAGAGTATCACCTATCACCTGTAGAAAACTACTACTGAGGGAGGCAGACAATGCCTCTTTCCACACAGAAGAGGCTGCTCAGAAGCAGCACCTCTTCCATGACCTGAAAGGATACAGTTGAATCTTGGTCTTCCATGACAACACACCTTCACAGAATAAAATACAAAACAGTTCAAAATTCTCATAGAATTTTTCTTCCTTAATCATCGTGTTAATTTCACATGCTAGCATGTTATGCTGGTTTCTCAAAAGAGGAAGTTAGTCAATACTAGAAGTTATTCTCTAAAACACTGCTCTCTATAAGGATCCTGAAACCAAGTACACAAAACCAAAAAAAAATACTCAGAGAACCCAGCATGGACATCTGTAGACTATTCATAGTAAAATGGCTTAAGTTCTTTTTCAGGGCAGTCAGAAATACTAGAAGTTGTAAAGACAGGTGTAATATCAGTCTAACAAATACTCATAAAGTACCAATGGATGAGACACAAACATTTATCATTCAGGGACTTACCCGTGCAATACTTATCATTTGTTGTTCTGAGTCCCTTTGAATAATAACTTTTTTTGCTGCTATAGAAATAATAAATGGGTACTGACAGAAAGAAAACCTAACAAGAGAAAAGAAAATTAAATATTTTCTTTCTAGCATACTATTTTCATTTTAAGAATATAGGAGTGAACTATCATTCAGTAAGTAATTCCTCCACAATAATTTGCAAATAGCTGCTGTTTTTTTCACTTTGTATATAGTGATACTTGACTCACTGGAACAAACTGTTATTTGAAAATACAGCTAGAAACTGAAATTAGTAATACTTATCTTTTCTCATTTTGGATTTTTGTGGTTTGTTTTGTTTAGTTGTTTTTTTTCCTTCTCAAGTAGAACATCAGGTATCAGACAGAAGAGTAGCCTGAAAAACCTGATTCAGTGGAGCAAATTATGGTCTCCAAGTTTTCCCCAACTGCTTCCGAAGGCAAGGGAAATGCCTATGAATGTACTGGAGGCTAAAATATGTCTGTAGTAAGACAGTCAGAAGTCTATGCCAATAATTATTAAACTTACTTTACTATCATCCATATTTTACATATTTTCTCTAGTTTGCAAAGGCAGATATTTATTTCAGAGAATCTCACATCCACACAGTAGCAAGTAAGTATTAGCTATGTTTTTACAATAAAATAATACAACATTTAACGTGGATCTACACAGATCCATATAAAAGGTGTGCATATCATATACAGACACTATATACTACATTTAATATAGATATACATAGCATAGATACAATGCTTTGAAGTACAACTCAACAAGAAACAATCAGTAATTTCTCTTACCTGTGAGAATTCCCATAGCATTGCCAGTTGTGATATTCTTCCATAAGATCAATATGATCAAGTGTAGAATTATAGAAATCCGTATATGAAATAATAGGAGGGCTAATCAGACTATTTGCAGCATCTGCAAAGAAAACACAAAAGTCTTTCAATATAATGCCTAGGTTCAGCACAGCTCATTTCTTGGCATCATGAGCGGCAGTGATCTCAAAAACTTTAAGCCAAGTTTAAAATAATACAAAAAATTTCTAACTTAGTTACAGAACTTAGCTCAGTCTTAGCTACAGAACTACAGCTACAACATAACACTACACAACATCACATAAATTGCTGTAGAAAACAATAAATCCCTAGTTCAGCCCATTTATGATAAGGGAACCTCAGTTTGACTCTGGTTTCCTTACTGACACACACTAAATTAAGGTTTTATGGATAAAGGGTGATATGTTCTGGTGAAATTGATGAAAAAGCAGTTTGATAAATGAAAGTGTTTAAGAAATCCATATAATTTCAAGCAGCTGTGGCTAGAAAATCTACATTTTTTCCAGTATACCATCTAGACCTGCACATAGATTAAGTACTTGACCAAAGGAAGAAAGCCAATTCACATTTAAGCTATCTCATGATAGAACAGCATTCATAAAATGTTAAACAGCTAGTAAGTTTTCTCCATCCTTCAGCATAATAGAATTTTCTCCATCCTTCAGTCAGACACAAAGTAGTATCTTTTGGTTGACTAAATAGCTCTTTTTCCAGAATTAAGGAACAAACAACTCTTTCATAGATGACTATAAACACATCTTGGGTTTAGATACAGGAGTGCTAACGTGCCTAACTCTGGACAGGCAGGACAGTGCCGAATACTTTTAAGTAGAAGTTTTAAGTTGACAGTGAAAACATCTTAATTCCAATTTTAATTTTCATGTGGTGGTTTTGTCTTCTCCTAAAACAGAGTAAGTGCTCTAATCACCACTCAGCAGCAGTTAAGAAGGTTTACATTTGCATTAGTCAAATTTGCTGTGCTCTATGTTGAACTGAGCAGGGATTGATTTTTTAAGCTGTAGCTTTGGACGTAAGAGGCCCATGCATTGCCTAACTTCCTTCAGACGAGAAATAGTTCTGGGGGGGAGGTGAGTTACAGAAAAAATTCTGGCAGCTACAAGTTTAAGACAGTTTCTTTTATAAATTGAAGGGAAACCTTAACCATTGGTTACTTCTGTGGATTTCTGCTTGAACAATCTTCAGTTGTTGTCACGGGAAAACTCTGCATAGCAATTATCCTCTACTGGAAAGCAAGTAGGAAGACTTACCAACAGAGGACTCTTGCTTACTACATTTCAGCATTTTATTGTAGTTTGTACTGTGCTACCATCATTATCAGTCTTCCCCAGAAGAGGAGCAGTAAAAACTCTCCTCTCCCAACATGTGTGTGCATGTGTATAAAACAAACGCTATATACACACAAATATACATATAAAAACATATACATGCCCACACAGTTCAAGAAAAATACCTACTAAATAAAGCCAGGACTTTTGTTGCTGATGGAATCCACCAGGTGCATTTCACCATAGGTGGAAACTCTTCAGGTTTTGCAGGAAACAGCCGTAAAGAAATAAATTGCAGTAACCTGTCCACCACCTGCTTGAACCTCTTCTGTGAAATCCTAAAACAAACACGGTGCACTTACACTGGAGTTTGTTATCAAATTTCAATGCTTTTAAAGAAATTCCCTCATTAAAATTTTAAAATTCTATTTTAATTGTTTAATTTTTTAAAAAATGCTTTTGTCCTGTACATAAAAACAAAATTCTAAACGTACAGTTTGAAAAAGCATGCTTTTAAATATTGACAAATGGTAATTCTCTTCAGTGCACCCCTAACAATGCTCTTTAAGTCTGTGGAAAAATAAAAACAAGAGCAATAGAATAATTATCTGTTCTTGACTATTAGTGAACAAAATATAAAAATCTTATCAATTTCATTCCACATTCTGAATACTTAGGAACTCTGATTTATTTTGAAATACATGGTCCTTTTAAATAAAAAGTGGTATACACTTCATATGCTTGTGCCATGTGCACATTTTAAATTACATGCTGCACCACTTCCATAATAGCACAACAATACACATACATGTGTAGACATGTGAAAATAGCCTTTTCTAAACAAGAGCTCTCCTATTTTAATGGTTTCCATTTCTAACACATGCTTTAAGTCTAAAAACATTGATATGTCTATTGCATCCTTAACTAAAAGTGGAAACCTCATTTGCAGTTCCAATGAAGTAATATTTTACCTCAATTTCAAGCAAATCTGGACATAGTGAGGGGGAGGGAAATTGAATTACCACCCTTACAGAGAAGAAAATCCTTAATTAAGATTTCCTAGGAGAATTGGAAATTGCAAATGGGGCCAAACATTGCTTTTACCTCACACAGAACTTTTTGCTCAGTCAGTACATGGAAGGCAATCTGCATACAAACTTAGGAGCTGCTCTTTGGGCGGTTACCTCCATATGACTTTTTTAGTGAGGTGCTATTAGAGTTATTTCAATTAATTACAAATCTAATGCCCTAACCACACTCTCCCACCACCTCTTTTGCACTAGGAAGCCAGGCTTCTAGCTCCGTTGTGGTTTCTGTATATTACAGCAACATTACAATATCTTTTACAATTTATGTGAGATTAAACTTTATTTAAACAAAGATCATAAAGATGCTTGTTTTAATAATACCATGTAAATATATAACTAAAAATTTACACACAAATTATTTTGCATATGTTATCAAAAATAACTCTGATAAGTAATTTTGTGATTAAGGCATTTTTGCAGAAGTATAATAATTTTTATACATTATGTACATTTTGCATCTATAAATCAGTATCACTTCGGGGACTATGTCCACGTATATTTGAAAGCAACAAAACCAATCTCTTTAGTCAATTAAATTAACTTTCATATAATTTATAAAACAGTCAACATCAATGGAAATACAGAACAATTGTAATCCTAGAAATGGAATTTGTAATGTGGGGGTTTGGTTTTTTTTTTTACTTTTTAGACCAGTGCACTAGGAAATGATGGTCAGCTTCTGTTAAGGCTGCTATCTGTCTTAGCAAGTGAGCATAGATGACATAAGTAGAAGTGTTACTAAATTGAGGATTCTGAAAAAGATTAAAAAAAGTGTTAGGTTAATAAACTGCATAAAGGGAAAAAAGTCATTAGGATTTTTTCTTATGTTTGTTGTTGCCAGTACAATTACACAAGAAAGTAGTTCACCAAACAGCTGTGACAGTGGTAAAACTATGGGAAAAAACAACTCACAACTTCTAGCCAAATAAAAAATACACAACTTCTGTATTGTAAAAGTATGATTTTTTTTGTCCCAAAAGAAAGCCCACAGGTAGCCCATAGGCAGTACTCAAAATTCTGGATTATTCTTTACATTGTAACACAAACTACACTCCTCTAAGTGATGAGGTTTTCATATCAGTAATACAAATTCCTATACCTCCTGTCTATCCCATCAAAATCCAAACTAATTTTCCCTCTATTCCATATGTTCACATATTCCCTTATTTTAGCAAGAGACATTCTTTTAAATTCACAGCTAGTATATACTACCCCAGAGAAGAAAACTATTGTATCAGTAAATTAAATTGCCATTTGATATTCCCAAATAACAGCAAAAACTGCTCGTTATGTGCAGAGATGTTAGGTACACTAGCAAAATATAAAGGGGAAATCTGACACAAATACAAGCCAACTATAGCAACAAAGGCAAGAGGTGACCACAGACAGAAATCAGACATTGTAACCAGTCAGACAGACTGGATAAAATAAAACACTGGAGAAAGTCACAGCAATATCAGAAAGTGCATATATTGAAGCCTTCTGAGTTACAGTATCCTAATACAGCAAATCTGGGAATCAGGACAACATAAGAACAAATAAATAGGTAAAATATTTATTCTTCCAGCCCAGGAAATGAAAGCAAACAATTACTTGTCTATTAGTGCATCGTTTTAAGCTATGCAACCTTTCCCCATCAACTGTCTTCCATTAGGCTCCCATTCCCATCATGCATTACACTTTTTCCATATTTTAGCACATTCTTACAACAGGAAATTGGATGGGAAGCATCTCAAACTATCTTGTTTGCACAGTATACTGGTTTATAGATTTTAAGTTAAGTAGTCACATACTTACATAAAAATACTGTATTTTTCTTACCTGTAAAAGTATACAATATGCTCTAAGATCATCCTTTGTTCGCGGCCTATGAACGAATGAAATTATAAACAGAACCATATGGATCCATAATTTACAGACATTAAGAGTCATGAAATCATGGACGATTTTATTTTGCTTTGCTAATATGTATAGAATACCATCTTATTTTGCTTTGCTAATATGTATAGAATACCATATTAAAGAACCTTCACTGCTCTCAAAAACTGAAAAGGTCATTTACAGATTCTGACAATTGTCTAAAAGTAGCAGGCCATTTATTATCTGTCTTCTTAAACATGACAGAAGGCAAAAAAAAGGTCAGAACTGAAGAGTCAGAGGTGGGAATTCAGCATTATTGTCTATCTCAAGTGACACCATAAAGGAGTTTATTTGCTTCTCTTGGATATTTCCTGCAAGAATTCTCCATACACTTCTACCACTGCAGCCTCTGTACTCCTTCATGTTTCTCAAGGCTTTTACATAACCACAAATACATGCAGCAACAGCACAAAAAAGCAGTGTAGGTTGGAGAAAGGGGCACCCAAGACCTGAGTCACATGTGAGCTACAACAAGCCACTGTCTCTTGCTCTACCTTTTAATAAATTACACTATGCATTCTCACTTCTATTACTTCATGCTAAGATGCTGTCATCTCCAAAAACCCTCCTGCTTTTTGGCTATCCCCTTCTGCATCTTGTACTGCTCTTTCTGTGGTGCTGCCTCACACAAACAGCATTGTGAAGCAAACTGTGGATCAGGGAACTGTCCTAGTTGCTGTTGGGGGATAGACAGTAAGTTTTAACCTATTTAAATTCCTAAATTCATCTCACAATTAAGAAGTCCAAAGAAATGCCCTGGCAACAAGCAGCTGAGATTTAATGATGAAATGCATGGCTGGGTATGGATCTGTCTCTCAGAGGTTCAAGGCCACCTTACAGTTTTCAAGATGTATTTCAGCAGATTTGCTAAAAAGAATTAAGTTCTTAGGTATCAAATAAGTTGCATCACATTTTCTTTCTTTGCCTAAAACAATAAAGATAAAACATATAGCAGATTTAAGTGCTGGTGCAGCACTGATGCAAACATTTATTATAATTACCCGGTCCATTCTTGCAGTAGACCATTAATTATTCCTTTTAGGACTGACTTCTGAACATCTTGCGGCTATGAAGAAAGGAGAGGAAAAACAATATCTGGAGTAATTACACATACTCAATACAAGGTATTGTACACACAAGCAGGTTTGCTATGCTTGTATTTCAAGACAGCTAAGAAATCTTTTGTGTTATGATGCTGAGCTCCTAAGTATCTTCCTCACAGATGTACTAGGTGAGTGTCAGGTTGTGCCAATGGTGCCTTTCAACATTTATACCCTGTAAATATAGTTTCTAAACTACTCCTGTCCTTTGTATACTAGGCAGAGGACCTACATTTTACTATTCCCATCCCCACATTTTCTTTATTTCTCACCATGCAGTCCCATTACAGCCATGTAATATCTCTAAAATATGCAGTCTTTAAGAACTATCACAATATAAACTATGCTTTACTAGAAGGAAAATTTTCCTCCTCTTTTACTAGAGAAGCTGTCAGGATTCTATGACAATTCTCATGGGATCATCTGAAGTATGTTTTGAGAGATTCTTCAGAAATCATGCCTATCTGGGAAAAACTTCTGGTATAAATGATATAAAACATGAATTCTTTTTCTCTACTTACAGTATTTAATAAGGCATCATAGACAACATTCACAAATTTTGCATCGATTCCAGAGTCCTCAATGGTATTAAATGGAGAATTGGTATCTTTCTGTAAGTTGGATAATACATGAAGCATTTTGAATATTTTATAGCTATCTTTGAAAATGTAAGTTTAACAGCAAGCACAGGAAAACATGTTCAGATATAAGTATTTCCTTTATCAAACCGTAAGAATATAAGTTTCCTTAATTTGTATGCTAAAGACAGAGCTAAACAACAGTAATCCTGCACATATTTATGCTGTCATTCTATTTTAAAAATGTAAGAGGATTTCAAATAATGAATTACACTGAACTTTCATCTTTGCTGTTGATCCATTACCAGACAAAGGCAAGAAAATTTTAAGCATTCGATATTTATTAAATAAGTAAAGGTCACAGATTATTTTGTCCAGGCTCAAATCCTACTATCCATATTAAATATCATAAGCACATTTTGCCACATAATAGGCAGGAAATAATAATTTAGCATGAATTTAGAAAGACAAATATAACAGCTCCCTAGGAAAACCAAGTATGACACCATAACACATGAACAGCTACAACAGAGCCAATACCACATCTTTTTTTAGGGGTGGGGAATTTCTGTTTCCAGATTTGTCTGGGCCTCTGCATTAGCATGGATGTTTTAAAACTGTAATTTGTGTAGAAAGCACCTACACAAATTATCTCAAACGATCTTGTTTGCACAGTAACAAGATAACAAACTACATACTGGAGTTTTAAAGATCCACAAACTTTAAATAAAATTGCTTAACTGGAATCAATAAATCAATGCAATAACAGATTGTCTACAAAAGGCAGGTGAGATAATGAAAAAATTATCTGAGTGGCCTTGAATACCTGGCTGAAAGCCTTTAACAGATATTTTTGGAAACATTTTGAAGATACAAAGCACTAATTACTAAATAGTATTAGGAAATATTTTCTACCTTAAATGCAGCATTTATCTCCAAGAAAGAATCAAATGTTGTAGAATAAAAATTATGTACAGCTTTCCAATCTCCCGATGCCTTCGACTTTTCCATATCATCCCTAGAGAAAATATATTCAAATACTGGTAATGGTTTGATCTTGCCAGCCACTTAGACCTTAAAATGCACTGTAACTTTAAGCTTTCTCACTAAGCACACTTAGAAGACAGACAAGTATAATATCAGTATGTTTCTAACCTCTTCCTTGTCATTTAAAGATCGTGGTATTATAAGAGAACAAAAGCATAGTTTGTGTTTGATACACCTGAGCAATGTCTTTTATTCAAAATGTTAATTCACAATGTCACAGTTCAGTGTGTTAGGACAAATAATTAGCAGAACAGAATTAAGCTGCAGCTACACTGACATGATAAAGTTTCTCAGAGTATGATGGCTCTTAAACTACTCAAATTCACTAGAATTTCTTAAAATGTTCTTTCTTTTAAAATTTTTCAAATAGAAGTTAATCTTAGGCGCAGGTGGTCAATCTTAGACACAAGTGGTCAATGGTGACAGTCAATGTGGCTTTACTAAGGGCATATTGTGCCTGACAAATTTGGTGGCCTTCTACAACAGGGATAGAGTGCTGGTGGATGATGGAAGAATGATGTCATCTACCTGGACTTGGGCAAGGCCTTCCTCTGGAAGCTGCTTCCTCCCACTTTGCTGCAGGCTGTGCAAGAAATCCTCAGCATGGGGAAATCCAAACCCAGCTCAGTGCAGAGAGCAGCTGCCAGATCCAACTGAGAAGGACCTAGCCCTGCCTGGAGGATGGCAACCATGGGAGAGGGGAAATGGAGAAGTGGTGGGGGCTCACAGCTGGGGATTCAAATGGACGGGACAAGGGCTAATGGCTTTAACCTGCAGGAGGGCTGATTTAGATCACATATAAGGAAGAAGTTTTTACAAACACTGCCACAGGTTTTCTAGAGGAAATAGTCAATAGATACAAAAAATCTGAATATGGAAAAAAATTCAGCTCTTTGGATCACCTGAATACCAGGAAAGGATCACCTCTTTGCAAATTTTCCTTTACACCTCTTTTTCTTTCCCACCAAATACACATCAAATAATCGAAAAGTGTTCCTTTTCCTCCCTAGAAGCACAAAATTTCAAACATGGAAGAGAGAAATAATTGCCAGCATAACCAAAACACCTAAGACTGCACGGGCTTTGCCAGTGTACAATAAGCCATACATATTCTTTTCCAAAACTAAACATTCACTGCATTTCTAATTCTGAAGTATATGTTTTGCCATTTTCTGTGTGGTACAACATTTCAACCCAGAAAAAATATCTTGATGGTTTTCACAGTAACAGAATTATCAAACCCACCATCATAACCAGACTAACTCCTTGGCAGTCTTGCAGAAACTCTTTCCTCATTTGAAATTAACAAAATCAAATTAATGAATTAGGTCAAAATGAAAAGAATTCCAAAGAGAGGAAGAAAGCACATTTCTAGGAACACCAGTATAACTTACTGAAAATCTTTCACAGTTTTGGTTCGAATTGGAAGGGAAGGTTCAGGAGGAATTGGTGCTTTCAGTTCTTGGGGTAATGTATCCAAGGACATGCGCTGCTTTTGCCGTACATCCAGGCAAAGAGATGGTAGGTCCTTCCCTTAAAAGAAAGGTAAAGAAGAGCAAATACAATGCATCTAACACAAATAAACTGGCACTAAGGAAAAAACCAAACACCAAGTGTTTGATTCTAACTCTGTAAAAAAAAGTATTTTTCTTACCATGTGCACATGCAGACATGATGGAAAATTTGGCTAACAAAAATAGCAGTGTTGCCAATAACTGTATTTCCAATATAGATTGTAAATTTTCAATATACAAACTGCAACACTGGTGCTCCTTACAGCTAAGAAAAATCTCATGCATGACCATACCAAAGTCCAACTATTGTATAAGGACAATACTTCAGTCAATTTTTCTACACTGCGATATAGAATTGTAGCTACAGATGACTGTGAAACATCTACAGCTTCCATACAGAATCTCTCCAAAAATTAAATGGCAAAGGCAAATTTTTTTGTCTTACAGAGAATTAGTAGTGAAACAGAAGCATCTTTGAACGCTTCTTTTTAACATATTTGGCTACCTATTCTAGTACAATTGGTAGTGCTTTGCCAAGGTCTTTCTATTCTACTCCTTCCTTTCTATTTGATCTGAGAATATTTGATTACATTAGCATGGCAAGACTTGGCAACAGCTACAGTGAGAGGAGAGATGAGGCTGCCTCTGTGTCCGACACAGCTCCAAAACACACCCACCACAGGCCAAAGCTGAGCCCAGCAGTGACACTGGTAGCACCCCTGTGACAATATATTTAAAACTGCACAGCAGCTGAGAGAGAGGAGGGATTAAAAAAAAAAGGAAGGAAAAAAAAAGGAAGAAACTAGAAACTACCCTACAGACACCCACATGAGTGGAAAAGAAAGAGAAGGAAGGAGGAGGTGAGCCAGGATCTGGAGCAGAGATTTCCCTGCAGCCAGTGGAGAGCCCATGCCTGATCAGGCTGCTGGCAGAATTGGAGAGAAGTTGAGAACAAGGGAAGGTGTGGTAAGCAGGGAAGGGGAAGGTGTTTTGAGTTTTGTTTCTTTTTAGTTTAACTGGCAATAAATTAATACCCTCAAGTCTGTTCTGCCTATGACGATAATCAGAAAGTGTACTCCCAGTCTTTATCGCAATCCATGAGCTTTTTCATCTTATTTTCTCCCCATGTCCTGTTGAGGAGGGGAAGCCACAGAGCTGCTTGGTGGGTGTCTGGCAGTCAGCCAAGGTAAGCCCACCCAAAACATGAAAAAGTATTTCCACTGCATTTACAACCCTCATTTTGACAGTGTCTTCACAAACATCCTCAAACACTCTTACACTCTGATTTATGCTGCTCATTTTTAAAAGCATTTACATGAATTATGACATATGTTTGGGATAAAAGACACTATATAAAATAAAAGTGTCCTCAAAAGTCATACATATTTAATGAAAATCCTCTATGAATTGTATAAGACCCCTCTAAGCCTTTCTGAAGATAGGTTTTTTTTTTTAATTAACTAAACATCAAAGTAGTATCACTACACTGCTGCCTACTCCATTTATCACAGCAGGGAAACAGATGCTAAAACAGTCCCATGAATCCAAAAGCAGATTTTTTTCTCTCATGCTCATGACAGAGTCATTGTCCATGTGACTTAACTCAGCCACCATTCATGAGATGACAGATCAGAGCTGTCCTCAATCCACTGAGGACGGCATCAATTCCTGATATGGAAACTTGTCCATTCTCACAGATGGAATTTTAGCTATTTTAAGATAAAAGTAGTAATTGAAAAAAACAAAGCTGACATACAGATAATAAATTAATCCAAGCCAAGGTGCCAAACAATCCAACCATGCATATGTTCTGCTATTGAATATCATTCTCCGAAAGCAGGATGGACTGATTTTAAAGAATCTAAGAATTTGTCTTATTTTTATACTCTGAGAACAACAAGTTTTTTGATTTAACTTTCATTCTGTCTTCTCAATTTTACATGGATTAAACATTGAGTTCTAACCAGCTGAACACACTGAAATCAGGAAAATATTCTTTCCACATCTGTAGAAGAGACATCTGCTGGCAGACAACACTTCTCAATTCAGTAAATTGAGGCTGTATGTGCTAAGCCGGTAACTTGCACCCTGTCAGCAATGCAAATTTCTTTGAAATATATGCAGTTTAATTTACATGTACTAAAAATGATTTTTAATAGTATCTTTAACACATATGGTCAACTTCAGTATGTTTTGTCATCATTCAAGTTTATTTGTACATAGATTTATTTGCTCTTCTGCCTGTAAAGAATACTAATTAAGATCCATCACTAGAGTTTCATAGAGCAGAAAAGGGAAATTTTAGGTATTGAGTTGATAAACAGCGATAATACAATATTGCAAGACAAGAAAAAACAGTAATTTCTGGCTTCTTGCCCAGTTACATCAAGTAAAGATTCAGCTGTGCATGACTGCTTAAGGAATGATCAAAAACTTTGGTGAAGAAAATCTCCTTGATACAAAGCAGAAAGTGTTGCAGTATAGTTAATAGGACTAATAAAAGATTATTTTAGTAATAATCGCATGCTGCAAGTTATAAACCACCTTTTTCTGTACAATTTTGAAACTGACAATACTTGTCAACAGTTTTGTTTCAAAGTTACACCACTGAGATCTCTCAGTGCAGTAGTCTCTTTCTTGCCTCAAACTGACTGAGTGTTCTAAAGACTTAGTGAACCACAGCACAATAAGCTTGAAGGGGACTTGCTCAGAGACAAGATCAATACAAACCTGACAAATGTTTGTACAGTCTTTTATGAAAAGTCCCAAATTACTTAATTCCTAACCCAAAAGCCTAATAAAAATTCCAGGCATAACCACAATATCATCTCATCTAGACTTCATTACTCTAGCCTACCATACTTAATACAGAGCTACCCTTTCTATCTTTTCATCAAGTATTGTTACCTCACCAGAGTACAACAACCTTCCTTCTCACATACATAGCCATTCAGAACTTAGTAATTGCTTCTTGTGCATTTTACTTTTTGCCATCACTGCCTTCATCTTCACTGAAAAACACCATCTCTCAGCAACTGCCTGCCTTATTATAAAAGTCTAATGCTTGCCTCATTCCCACCATCCTTCAGAGAGCAATAAAATAATTATATCCAAAGTTCTGACAATGTCTAGAGACACTGCCTGATTGCAGCTAGACAAAGAATATCTGCAGATAAACTGCTGAATCAGTACCTTTCTTTAAAATTTCAGACAGTTATTCCATCCATCAAATCTATTTGTTTTTTCTTATCCAACTTGTCTCTATGACACAACCTCCACTGAGAATGGGCTATCATATATCTCACTGCCTGTACAATGTACAACACAGCACAGTTTAATAAAATTTTGATTTCCAGATTTTATGGCACTACCAAAATACAAATACTGGCAGAAAACTGAGCACTTTCTAAACTTGGTAACTAAGTAACAGGTCTGTTTTTCTCTTACCGTTTTTGATGTTGGGTATAACAAGTTGCGTAGGCGAATTTCTGTTTCCGATGCCTTCTTTCTTTTGGTTGATAGTTGTGATGAAATTGCTGAAAGTGGAAAACTGATTTTTGGCTCCTTCCTCCAACCCCTGTAATTAAGATGACAGTATGCTCTACAGGGCTAATACATTACAGCTATAGTAATCTTTCTAGTGAGGTTTTTACACAGAATTCTTAAATCTTTTAAATCAGACTGGTAATAACTGAATAAAAGATAAGTAATGATTCTGCAAGTTTGTTTCAAATTGATTCAGAAGAGGTACCATAAAATTCCTTTCAATTACATTTAAAAACTCAAGTAATAATTTGCAGGATATGAAGATATCCTTGGATTTCCGCGAGGAAAACACAATACAATAAGGATGCTGTCAATAATAGTCTAACTTTCTGCATCCTAATGTCTACTGTTGTATTTCTCACGACATCCAGCTCAGTTTAAACACAACAAAGTGTCACATATTCCTTTTTCCAAATAGCCCTAATATATTCAAGTAGTTTAGACAAATTTCCCAAGACTTAAAATGTGGGGCCAAAAATTCTAACCTCTAAAAAAAGTTCAACACTGACAACTTGGGTAAAACTCCCTAATGATTCAAAATGGTCAGCATCTGCTGCCACTGAAGAAAGGCTTACCAACAAAATTTGGCTAACAAAGTGGCAGAAGACTCCCTGCTTGAGCACCTGTACATGCTGTCACCAAGGAGCCTGCACAAGTCTCTGCTATGAAGTGTTGAGCACTAATGTGTTTTAACAGCAAACAGAAGTGAAATCACACGTCAGACTTCCAAAGGATTGAGCCAGTCTGGTGGCTCATCAGCACTGGGTCCTATTAGATATATTACTACAGAATTTGCAAAGCACAGCTGGGGTTGAGAGGCTTGCCCAAAATGACAGAAATCTCATGATAAATATTTTAATTTTCATCTCAAGTCATCAAGTGATATCAGGAGAAGGTAGATCAACTCAAAAAAATATACATACACTTCCTGCACATCATGATTTTCAACCTCATGCTAACCTAAAGACTAATTTTCCTGATATCTGGCATCTGTGCTCTCAGTTAGAAAAATGTTTCCACACAAACCAAAACTTTAATTCTTCAAATGAGAATATACGTTCTCATGTAATGTCCTATCAAAATTTTTGAACCAGTACATTTCCCTCTTCCCTTAACAGAAATACATTTAGACTAAGACATGCAGTCAGAGTCCTAAGAAAAGCATTTCACTTCCACCACAACATCCTGAAAAAACACCAGAAGGGCAATAATACAGCCCATAAACCTACCACACCACAGTGTACGCAAGCTGGTACACTGCCAGAAATCTTAAATAACTGTGGCATATACAGCCATTTTTCCATGGCTCATAACTCACTAAATTGTACATTTGAGCAATCATCAGGACTTCTGGCTTTAAAAATATCAGACTTCAATTTCTAAAATTTGTATTTTTACCAAATTTCAATTTCTAGTTCCAAATTCCTTATATGCAACAAATATTCCAAAATAAAATGTAATTACCAGCGTAATTTTCAGATTAACATTTCATTTTAGTCTATAACTTTTGAGATATCATTAAGATGATTCTTAAAAATCATCTGGTACATGACTGGAGTAAAACAGACCCTGGACAAACATTAGTGACTGAAAAAGAACTTTTAAACAACTCCAGATCTGAGGTTAATCTGCTCTGTCACAAAATGTGTGCTCCAGGCAGAAAAGCTCAGAAGCACAGACTAGTCCAATCACAATTGACAAGGAATAGATAGCAGAGATAATCGAAAAAAGGAGTTTTTGTTAAATAAATTATTGTGACAGCCTTTTTGACTGACTTAACTTTCTAGGTTTTACTCCAGCCATGTCAGTGAAGTACTACAGGTGAACAGTTTCTTAAAAACTTTCTCCTTACTGCCATCTCCTTCAGCAGAGATCATAAACAAAATCTGCATCCCCTCTTTAACTCCATCATCCTGTTTCAAGTAAGTTCCAACAATATTAGACAAACACAGGGACAAAGGCTTTATTGGGAGGCCCTGGAGGGAAACTTCATGCTCATTAATGAGAAACTCTGACAAACCCCTGAGGGAGTAATGTAGGACAAGTGCATAGCACCATGTCATACTTAAAAATTTTGCATGAGGTCACTGAGCTTTTAGAGCCTAAGACTCTTACAAGCACTGCCACCAGAAAGCTGAACATCCACCATTCCCCACCCACCCACCAAAAGGAATGAGTATGCCAGGAGGGAGTAAGAGGACCAAAGTAATCTTTAGTCCTGTTTTAAGATCATAGTAATAACCCACAACTCTGCTGGCTTCTTAGTGGAAGTTTTCCAAAGCACTAAGCCCTCCGTAAGACCGGAGAGTTACTAGCATCATACTTTATAAAACTGTATTTTTCATTATTGAAGTTAAATGAAATGGTGAAAACGAGTCAAAACGTTTTGAAGAGCACATACAGACTCAGACAAGACAAAAGATCATCTACAGGAGCTTCTGGAAAATCCTGTGTTAGCCCTAACACTGCTTACTCAAGACCCTTATGTATATGGCAAGCAAAGACTACTGAGGATGAAAAGATTTTCTTCCCTGTGCAAGATGTGGAGGACACTCAGATTGCTCAAAGGCATCTGATAGTGCAACAGGCTGCACTAGATGCAGGATTTTCCCTTCCACTTGTAGCTTGAAAGGTGCAACTTTGGACTGTTTTTCCTTTACAGAAGTCTCTAATTGTTCCTGTTTATTAGGGAGCAAATTACTTAGCTTTCCACAAGTTTCTTTCCAGAATTTGAATGCTGACACCCAAACTATCACCTCTTTGGTCATAGTCTATGACATCTCTCCACAAAACTCTCTCTTTACCCCCCCTGTAACATGCTACTGAACCCCAATTAGGCTCTTGGTAAATTCAAACCCTGCCCTGCACCGGACACACAACCACACCCAGCCAGGTGAGAACTCCGCTGCAGGTCCCCTCAGACAGCTTCTGCCTGTGGCCAACACTTCACAGAGGTACATGATGGATGTCCAGCTACAAAGAAGTTCTCCTGATTCTTTAAGGTAGCTGGAATTCTACATGGCCATCCAGGCGCACACATTTTTCATTAGCTGAGATAAGCCTGACACATTTTAGGGCAGCACTTGTATCTTTATTCTAAGGGACTGGCTTTTACTATTAAAAGTCTAAGGTGGAGATAGTCAAAGGTAGAAAAAACTCCTGGGTAGAAAAATATTCAAAGGTAGAAAAAACTCGTCCATTACAGATTCCTCCCACCAAATCGGTATTTGAATCACAAGAATAAACATATTTTTGCACATCCTGACAGATTTACAAAGCTGAAAGTCTTTCAGAAGATTGGAACGTTTAGGCAAAACACAATTGGCAGAATTGCTCCAAGGAGTTCCCATACAATTACTCAGTTTAACATCAAAATTATTTCCTGACAGTCATAAATATTACATGTGCAATCTTTTAAATTCAAAGTATGAATTTAAATAAATGATAATTTAAATGATAATTTCTAATAAATCCAATGCCTATCAGAACTGCTGAACTGAAATCTCCTAAGTGTATTACTACAGAATTAGTAACATTTTTGTTCTGTTGTTGGACTGAAGTAACCTACCACAAATTCTAATGTTAAGCTATGTAAGATATCCAACTCATGTCAGGAAAATTTTGTTATAATTAAAAACCTGAAAAAAGATTTCTGAAAGGAAGTTATTCTGGCAAATATCCTTCCCCCATTTTTTTCTCTGCATTAATTCATTCATCATTTCATCAAAATGTTCTGTGATCTTTCCTTGAACACAAAATCCGGGAAAGATTTTGAAAGAAAAAGTTAAAAATACAGAAGTATTCCCCAGCTACCTCTCTCGCCATTAAGTATATTAGAGCTGAAACTCTCCACCCCCGAGAACCCTTAATGAACATTCACAATGCTGCAAACCCTCAGTCATGACTAACCCGACAGAGCAGACCGTTGTAAAATGTTAACTATAAGTGGATGGAGAATTTATAGCTTCATTATGTCATTGCTTACAGATGCACTTGTTATTTTTAAGAAACTTGAATGAAAGCCTCTCAACGGAAAGGAACATGAAAGAAAATGAAGACGACGATTCCCCCCTTCCCTTTCTCCTCCCAAATGAAGCGGCAAACACAGCAAACGAACACGGAGCGGCACAGGCGGGCCCGCGGGCGGCTGCCCGGGCGCCGACGGGACCTACCCCGGCAGCCGCGGTGGACGCCGACGGGACGGGCGGCAATTTTTCTCCCTCCTTTTCCTTTTCTTTTTCCTTTTCCTTCTCCCCTTCTCCTTCTTCTTCCTCCTCCTCGCCACCCTCCTCGGCTGACGGGGCCGCGGCGCTGCCCTGGCTCAGCTCCGCTCCCGGCGGATGCCCCTCGCCGGGGCCGGGGGGCAGCTCGGCGGCAGCCGGCGGGCTCTGCAGCGACATGGTCCCGCTCCCGGCAGCCTCTCAGCGCCGTCGGCACCCGCGACCCCGCGCCCTCCTCTTCTTCTCCCTCCGAGGAGCCCCCGCGGGCACCCTCAGCTCCGCCGCTCCGCTCGGCCGCCGCGGCACTGCAGCAGCCGCGCTGCTCCCGGGCGCCCAGACACCCCCGCACGGCGGGGCGGAGCGCAGCGCAGCGCAGCCCGGCCGCCCCCGCCGCGGCCCCGGCGAGCAGGGGGAGCGCGGGACGCGGCGCAGCGGGGGCGCCGCCGGAGCCGCTGCCCGGGAGCGCCCTCGGCCGCCGCGCCACCTACAGACCGCGGGCAGCAGGAGGGGCCGCCGCCGCCGCCATGCTGCTCATGGGCGGCTCGTGGAAACGCGCCTGGCGGCCGGGGCGCGGCGCGGGGGAGGCGGAGGACACGGCGGCGGAAACTCCGCGGCGCAGGAACCGGCGCGAGGCTGCGGCTGGCCCCGGCGCAGCCGCCCTGGCAAGGGCCGGGCCGGGTATGGGGCGCTGACGGGACCCGGGAGTGGCGACGAGGAAATAGACGAATAATAAACAAACATAAACATAAATATATAATATGTATATAAATATACAGAAGGGCCCTCGGGGCGGATCCCGCTAGGCACCGCCGCGCCTCCATCACGCCAGGTGGTGCCGGGTGCTGCTCTGCCGGCACAGGCCGTGCTGGCAGTGGCACCTCTCACACCCCCCTGGGGCCATGCTGGCAGTGGCACCTCTCACACTGTCCTGGAGCCATGCACGCAGTGGCACCTCTCACACTGTCCTGGGGGCCATGCTGGCAGTGGCACCTCTCACACTGTCCTGGGCCCATGCTGGCAGTGGCACCTCTCACACTGTCCTGGAGCCATGCACGCAGTGGCACCTCTCACACTGTCCTGGGGGCCATACTGGCAGTGGCACCTCTCACACCGTCCTGGAGCCATGCACGCAGTGGCACCTCTCACACTGTCCTGGAGCCATGCACGCAGTGGCACCTCTCACACTGTCCTGGGGGCCATGCACGCAGTGGCACCTCTCACACTGTCCTGGGGGCCATGCTGGCAGTGGCACCTCTCACACTGTCCTGGGGGCCATGCTGGCAGTGGCACCTCTCACACTGTCCTGGGGGCCATGCTGGCAGTGGCACCTCTCACACTGTCCTGGGGGCCATGCTGGCAGTGGCACCTCTCACACTGTCCTGGGGGCCATGCTGGCAGTGGCACCTCTCACACTGTCCTGGGGGCCATGCTGGCAGTGGCACCTCTCACACTGTCCTGGGGGCCATGCTGGCAGTGGCACCTCTCACACTGTCCTGGAGCCATGCACGCAGTGGCACCTCTCACACTGTCCGGGGGCCGTGCTGGCAGTGGCACCTCTCACACGGCGCTATCGTCCCAAGGCACGTTCCTCGCCGCTTCGGGTTACGCTCCAACGAGAAAATACACAAATCGTCGAATCATTAAAGTTGAAAAAGCCCTTCGAGATGATCAAGTCCAACCTTCGACCAGATAACGCCCACTATACCCTATCGCGGAGTCGAAGCCTTATTGCGAAGGACTGCACCGTATCATGAGGAATGAACGTGTAACCAGCGTGTGAGCGCGGTCCCGTCTCTGATGGCGAAGCCAGAGCGGCGCCAGGGCTGTGCAGCGGCGGGTCCTGGCCCTCCCTTCGGACAGGGCTGTGCAGCGGCGGCTCCTGGCCCTCCCTTCGGACAGGGCTGTGCAGCGGTGGGTCCTGCTGTCCCTTCGGACAGGGCTCGGGCAGCGGTGGGTCCTGCTGTCCCTTCGGACAGGACTCGGGCAGCGGTGGCTCCTGGCCCTCCCTTCGGACAGGGCTCGGGCAGCGGTGGCTCCTGGCCCTCCCTTCAGACAGGGCTGTGCAGCGGTGGCTCCTGGCCCTCCCTTCGGACAGGGCTGTGCAGCGGTGGGTCCTGGCCCTCCCTTCGGACAGGGCTGTGCAGCGGCGGCTCCTGGCCCTCCCTTCGGACAGGGCTGTGCAGCGGCGGCTCCTGGCCCTCCCTTCGGACAGGGCTGTGCAGCGGCGGCTCCTGGCCCTCCCTTCGGACCGGGCTGTGCAGCGGTGGCTCCTGGCCCTCCCTTCGGACCGGGCTGTGCAGCGGTGGCTCCTGGCCCTCCCTTCGGACAGGGCTGTGCAGCGGTGGCTCCTGGCCCTCCCTTCAGACAGGGCTGTGCAGCGGCGGCTCCTGGCCCTCCCTTCGGACAGGGCTCGGGCAGCCGGAGGCGGTACCGCTGTCGGAGCCTCAGGGCAGCTCCCTGGCTGTGCTGGAGCCTTGCCGTAAGTGTGTGAAGAAATGCCATTTTCAGAAGAGGTGCCGTGTTGAACTGCTTGCAAGACAACATCTAGACCAGATGTCACACCTACTGGTACTGACCTGCCACTTGGCTTGGTTTGTGAAGCTGCAGGAGCCCTGCTGCGTGAGAGGGGGCCAAAGTTTTGTACACCGACCTACATCCAGATTAAGCTCTTCAAACCACTAGTTGCCAGACGAAACAAGTTTCCTTCAGACCACTCTAATTTTGTGTCTGAAGAAGAGTTTTTCTCCCAGCTTCAGGAACAGAGTGTGAATAGCATTACAGACCACGTGAAACAAATCTTCAAAATTGTTTTTCAGGTGGAGGAACACCATGTGATGGTTTTTCTGAGCATTGGCACTACATAAGCAGCTCCTGCAGGAGCTGTGGGAAATATTTCTGTAAGAGTCATAAAAGCAATGGCACAATAGGTACTGCAGTGTTAATCTAACACATTGAAAAATGCTTTTCCTTTCTGAAGGAACTGCCAGACCTGGAGTTTTTTTAGGTTTCATTAAGAAATGGCTTTGTCTCCTTACCAAGTTAAATATGAGATCTGGATTTCCAAGAACTTAATTCTCCTCACTGTGTTTACTTCCCAGTGACTTTCAGCAGTTTGCATGAATAAGCGGCCTGTTGCACTTAAAACAAAGCCCCCCAAACACTCACTCATCTTTTTCCTTTCCATGCCAAGAAACAACATAATGATAGTAATTTCAACAGCTTCAGTACAAGTAGCTTTGCACCCAGTGGCAGTCCCCAGCTAGAAATAAATGGCACAACTGTTTTGTGGAGCTGTGCCAGCTTGAAACATGGAAGGACTTGCTCCATTGAGCCTACAAAGAAAGCGAAATAAAGAAAACAATATATGTAGAAAGGCAAGTATAGAAACAAATTAATATATTTTTCAGTTCCATTGAGCTATAAAGGCCTGATTTTTGACAGTGTCAAAAACACTGAAATAGTTTTCTATCAAGATTATCTCACGAAAAAGCTAATGTAAGACATCAAAAGACATTAACTTCTATTGTCCATGCTCTCCTGTGCTATTTGAAGCTCAAGTGCTCTATTGAACTAAACTAATTCAGGTGAATATTTTGACTCATGACAATTATGAAGGCACAAAAATTTCTTCCTATTTTTGTAAGAGTGCGAAATGACCATATACTGAACTGGCCAACACATTTTCTTGCTTTTAACTAATGTAGCATACATCTGGTGCCCAGGGTTTGAAACTAAAAGTATTTCAATATCATTCACAGATCCGCAAGGGAGTCAAAGATATAACCACAGCTGGGAAAGACATATCTAAACAGGCTCTCAGTTTTCTAGCATGGATGGATGCTAGCTGGGAGCAGCAGTGCTGCATGTAATGAGGTGATGCATGTAGACCCTGCAGTAATTTGTTGGCAGAGTGATGAACTGGGGTAGTGGGCAATGGAACAGTAAGGAAACATTATAAAGACATTCTAGCAGTAAGATTTGTGGGATATACCACATACACAATTTTCAAAACGAAATAGAAGTATGCAACTGCCATTCTACAGACGTCATGAATTTGTTGGCCAGGTGGCCTGGGAGCCTTGACAAAGGGCCAAGTACACTCAATGCCTGTATTTCAAAGGACACTTTCCTTGATTTTTTACATCTCTTGTAAGCTGCTTAAAAATCTTAAATCACACGGTGCCAGCTACTTCACTGAATTTTTTGGTGAAAGGGGCCAAGGTAAAGTTCAACTGAATACTGTTGCTCATGCCCAAGTACACGTTGGCTGTGTCTACAGTTCTTTCTGTTCCTGGAGGAGTTTGCAGTCTCACTCGACCCCATGCTGGCACACCATGCTGCTGGCTCAGATAAACATATGCACATTGCAGTATCACCCCTGAATAGCTGTGGGGGGACACAGTCAGCGTGTGACCCTGAACAGATTTTCTTGTACTTCTGGAAGAACAGTCCTGCCTTAGCAGGATCTTGACCTTTTAAACTGGAATAAGACCTTCTTGATACCTTATTTTAAAATATATATTCACAAATATATCTCTTCTATCCAATGAGTTTGAGTTGTCAGGAAGGGGGAAAAGCCACTGGCACATCTCTGTGCAATGACGTGGCCAGGCACAGACCGCCACTAGGAATGACAGATGGAACCAGACCAAATGCTAACATTTGTTCACAAATGATTACTAAATGCTTACAAGTAATAGATACACTCACAGAGACTGGCATTTGGGAGTGAGACACAAATATGAAAGTTAAAAAGAGCTAAATTCCCTAAATTACCTAGTATCATCATGCCAAATACTGATTGGATCTCACTTTTTTCTCTGCAGTTGGAAGACAAATTCAGCTATAGTCAAAATAGCCCCTGGTTTAATTCAGGAACATTAGGGGATAGGTTTGGGCTGTTACAGGATTTTCCCTGTTCCTCAAATGGTTTACTAGTGTTTGCCATCAAATGGCGTCAAACATCTCTGTGCAAACTGGTATTTCAGGAATTGAAATGACGTGTGTCCTTCAGAAAAGGTGGGCTGAATTTTCCTCTTCATTTGCTGATGTACTCCCATCACACTGTACTGTGTCTCTCTTCTGGAATAGTACTATTTGCTTCTCTTTATACCTTTTGAAGATCTCATACACTTCCCAGTACAAAATATTTGGGCTATTTAAGAGATGTGTCCTTTGTAAGATGGACCCTGAGTGGGCACAAGGGGAAGCACAGGATGTCTGAAACATCAAAAGAGGAAGCAAAGGCTGGAGACAGCGCATTTCCTCTCCATGGGAGTAGGAGAGAAAGACATGGCTGGGAGTTTTCCAACACAACAGGTTTTCAGCAAAACATTCTGTTTCAACAGAAAGATCTGATTCATTGAAATGGAAATGTTTTACAAAGAAGCATCTTTCTCAGTGACCCGTTAGCAGAGCTCAGGCAAGATGCCACTGAAATCCACCTGTTACTCTGCCAACTGCAGTTAGAGAGCTCACCACACTTGCCATGTGAATCGCAAAAATTGGAGACCCTGTAGCTTCTGGACTCCCTGGCCTGCTAGCTCCCAAGCTGTGGTACCCTCCTGTGCCACCTGCCCATATCGTCCTTTAGGGGAGATGGAAGTGCATGTGACTGTTCTGAGACTGCACATCCTCAGAGCTTGTGAGGGACGATCCCAGTCTTGCCCAGCCTCCCCTTTTTGCAGCCACCTGTTTCTCTTGAAGTTGGACTTCAAGAGAAATTTGAGAAATTTTGCCCAAAAGAGTCCAAATGATTGTGAATCCATCTGCCATTGCTAACAAGCTAGTCCATTTATATTTGTTATTCTTGCTCCAAATTTGAAAATATGACAACCTTGAGCTTGGCTTACTGTTTTCGTTCCTGTATCACATGCCTTCATTTGCAAGAGAGAAAAGCTCCTTTTATTCTGAAAGCACATAAGCAAGGTGCACTCAAACCCTCCTAAGCTAAGTCCATGTTATTTCCCTTATGACTAACATTAGATGAATCTATTGCTCTCATTTACCCTTTGGCTATCCCCCAGTACTTGAACAGTCTCATTTAAAAAATAAAATTATAAACGTTTATAAAAAAATGGTGCAAGGAACTTGGATAATCATCTGAAGCTCTTAAATGCTTGGGTTATCTTGGCAGACAATTATCTCTTTTTGGCATACGGTAAATGTTTGATTGAAGGTACATCATCAGCTGGGATGCATCCAGCTTGGGCATTCCTCGTACAGAGAAGGAAGAGGTAATCAGAAATTCTGTCTTATTGGCATCATTATATTTTCACTTTGAGTTCCTTGTCATCACTGACTGGTGAAGTATAACAGCTGTTCCAGCCAAATGAAAAAGGCTTATGGACTCTGGTGCCTAAGCTATATATTATCTTCTAGGTAAGTGATTAGCTCACTTTTGTCTGCCTGAATAAGGCGAATATTACATTACCTCTTGCCATGGAACAGGGCCTTTGGGTCAAAAGAAATCATTAGCCTCTCTTTTAGAAATGCAATGACTTTTTCAGAGGGAGCTTATCTGTGATGATGCAGTTTATGCAAACATTGGAAGAAAGATATGGCAAGAGAAAAACTCACCAAGTGATGAGCATTCACTTAGTGACCTCTCAGCTTTACACAGGTTTCCATTTCTTCTCTCTAGAAAGCCTGTGGTGGTTATTCAATCTAAATTTCAGTTAATTTCACTTGTACAGAATGTAGCAGTAGCATGGTCTTCTCCAAGGTATAGCAAGGGACAGCCATTAAGGCTGGGAGATAGCCTACTACTTTTGTCACATCTGATCTGGAATTTATTTTTAAATGAGATAGAGGTAGATGCTAGGCACAGAATTTTGCCCAACTTCTATTCAAACTGGAAATAAGAAACAAATATGCCATGCTAAAGAAGGTTCAAATGAGGTGGCAGTAATAATGTTTAATTCAGAATGTAGCTTCTGTGCTTTTGTCATGTGACCTATAAAATTGTAAAGCGCGGTTAGAATTAACATTTGTTTAGCATGGCTTTGTAAATCTCCTCTTACTTAGTGGTTAACAAACGAGTCTGATTTCTTGAAAAAGACAGCGTTCTTGAACTGAAGTGACAGCGAGAGATACAACTGAAATAATTTCAATACGCTCATCCTCTTTGCCTGGGAGGAGCTGGAGGAGCAGAGGGCGCAGGGGAGCGAGCGGAGGCTGCCGGCAGAGGCGGCGGCAGCGGGGCTGCAGCTCCCTCCAGCGCCCGCTCAGCGGCTCTTCCTGGGGAGGGGCCTCGTGGGAAACCATCGCACCCGGGGTTCCTGGCGCTTGGAAATTACTTATTAGCTCGCAGACATGTCTGACAGGGTGGAAGTACCTAGATTTCGAGCTTTAAAGGTAACAAATATGGGATAAGATCATGTATACAGTGATTTGCGTGAGTATCCTTGAAATTGTATGGGCAAATGGCATAGACAGTATTAACCCGATGTGTTGGTTTAGGCAGGATTGAGAGCTGCATGCTTGCAGACTGTCAAGACTTCCACATTTTTAATGCCTGTGGTATTTCCTTTGAGATGTCTAAATGGAATGGGTACAGTGCCTGCTTCTTCCAGTGTCTTGGTTAGCTAACTCTAAATTGCCTTTCCTATTAATGGCTAACTTCCACAAATAGAAGGGATGTCTGAATTTGTGGAGGTCTTGAGACTCCCAAGGAAGAAGGGCCTCTGGCACACATTTTATGATGCTAGCTAGAATCAGAGGGCTGGGGAAGATGCTGCCCTACCACTGAATGGTGCAGTCCTTGCTGATGAATCTGCAGCCTTCCTGCCACACTTCTCAGGCTGGTCTGTGAGATAAATCACCTCTGCTTTTCATCTCTGGCTACAACCCTAGGGGAATCCAAAGTAGAGGGTGAGCCTCTACAAGTGTTAGTGGTGCTTTTCCTGCAGCAGAGCAAGCCTTGAGGACAGCTGTCCCAAAATCTGGTTCCTCATGTGCAGGAGGAAGTCTGTTTTGGATCCAGCCGCAGAATTGTAGCACAGGCAGAATTGTAGCACAGGCACTGATGTGCCCCAGCTCAGCACCTGGCCAAGCAGAGCCTGTTGGGTGCTATGCCAGCCTGGCTTTCCTAGGCTCAGACTGCTCTCTTCCCTGCTTCACTTTCCCATCTTCCCTACTCAGGGCAAGTTGCTTGAGAAAGCCAGTTTTTTTCTAAAAGTGTAAGAGGGCTCTCTCCCCTGTCTCCTGTAAACACCATCAGTTTCAAACCCAAATCTTTCACCTTCCCAAGATTTTCTTAACTTTCCCCCACTGCTATTAGTTGCAAATTTCCCATTAGGCACTGCTATAGACCCAGTGGCTGCTTTCCAGCGATTTCCCTAGAGTAGAGACAAGGAACACCCTGCAGTGCTATGCCACGGCCACAAAATCACAGAAGGGAGAGAAAAACTCCCAACAAGACCCCTCACTGTTCTGTAGTGTCACTACAGGCCCGTCACACATAGAGACTGAAATGTTCATACCTCTGACGAGCACACCTGAGGTTTCACAGCAGGTTTGGGCAGAAGCAGCAGCTTTAGGACATTTCTTCAGGCAGTGTGGGCCCAGACACCAGAAGCTCCCTGTGTGCCAGCAAGAGGCAGCAATTGACACAACTCATGATTTTCCAGAAGCACCAGAAGTGCTCACAGGTGGGTGCCAAGGGCATCCCTGTGCTGTGTGATGTGGATGCCACTCAAACACCCTGCACCACTGGCACGTGGCTACAGGCAGCACTCAGTGGATGTTGCATGAGTGCATTCACCAAGGGCCTGTAAAAAAACCCACAAATGTAAATAAATAAGATCAAGATGTGTTTTATGGATACTGTCTCGCTTGTTTCACATAAATACTTGTACTCACTCAAAACTTGCTTCTTCTTAAACAGCATCTATTCTAGTAAAACCTCCTTGTCTGCCAAAAAGCACAAAAAACTCTCCATGGTTTGTGTGGGATAAAAGGAGCAATGCAAACACAACTAATGTAATGGTGACTAAATTTACCTAATGAATGAACAAATAATGCTGTTTTGCTTCTCTCACCTGCAGAGGAAATGTGCACCAAGTGGTTCATAATCCATCCTCTGTCCTTGCCCCACAAAGTATACCTGTGTTAAGAAAACTCCACCACAGTGCTTTACTGTAGAAACATTATAAAAGTAAAGAATTGGTCTAGATCATGGGGTTAATATATGTGAATTTCTCCTTCAATCTTTCAAGAAATCTTTTCCCTTAAAAATTTTCCTGCACTTATTCTCCTTAAAGCATAAATATTTTGATATTTCTTGCAAAAGCCTCCACCTTCAGTGGAGTTCCTGAGCACACACAGTAAGGCAGTAGAGAATCCTGGAGTTACAAAATAAAAAATATAAACAAGAGATAATAAACAGCTGTACCAGTTCCCTGTTTAAGTTATAATACTTGTTGAAAATACACTGGAGCAGGAGCAGGACCCCCTCTCTCTGAGAAGCAGCAGAAACAATGTGTGATGAACTGACCATAACTCCCATACCCTGACTCCCCTGCTCCACTCCTGGGGAGGGGGTGCAGCTGGGAAGGAGGGAGGGGTGGGGGAGGGTATTTGGAAGGTCTTATTTTATTTCTCATTGTCCTGCTGTGATTCTGTTAGTAATAAATTCAATTAATATCTCTAATTTGCATCTGTTTTGCCCATGACAGCATTTGATGAGTGATCTCCCTCTGTTCTTATCCTCAACTCACGAACCCTTTTTTATATTTTCTCTCCCCTGTCCAGCTGTGGAGGAGAGTGATAGAGAGGCTTTGGTGGGTGTCTGGCATCCAGCCAGGTTCCACCCAATACACAGTCTCCCACATTTTCAGCTGATATTGCAGGATTTACTGTTATTGAGTATAAAGGTGTCTGGTTTGCTGGAGAGCATTGCAGGAGTACAGGCTCCTTCCCAAGACAGTGATACCAAATTATAATGTCATTTGTATTTATCCAAGTAGTTCTATTTATAATAACCTTTCAGGTGACCCAATTGTGCACTTGGTAAAGCATGTCTAAAGAAGATTAGTTTCTATCTTTCAGAGTATGAAGTAGTGTACTATATAAATACTGGAGCTTAGCTACTGTCTGTTTGGAATGTCAGTTAGGATCAGGTAGTGTTTATGTGCTCTTGCGATTTAGCAGTTTTTATTCAGGATTTCTCAAATTTGCATCAAGCTGAAACTTGGCATGTAAGCTGTCAGCACAGATGCTAGTTTTATTCCAAAAATAGAGTAAGTTGAAGCTTTTAAAGGTGTCAAGTGGCTTATTTATGCAGTGGTTGCAGATCCTTTAGTTTTCTGTCTCTTTCAACTCTACAGAAGCTTGCTCTGTAACCTTCCTCCAGCATTACTGCATTCTCCAGCATTACAGTCCTGAGCAGTGGGGAATTAGAAGATAAGTGATCACACTAGAGTGATAATCCAAGGATGGCATGCCCTGGAAACGGGTGTGAATAATGGTAATTTTTGGTGAAACAGAACTACCTTCACAGAGTTACCATAAACAAAAGTAACTGAGAAAACATCTGAAATGCTGCCCAAAATGCTGACATACTGCTTGATAGTACAATGAAAGGACAGGCAAAATCCCCAGCACTGTGAAAGTTTCCTAACACTCCCATTTAGGAAAGGAGGGACCTTCTTTCAGGGATCACTGAAACCTCCTCCTCCAGGAATCATTGCTGGGTACAGCTCTACCTCCACCATGGTATTTATTATGTGTATTAAAGTCTAAGGCATAATGACTCAGAAAATTTGTAGTAGTATGGATCACTTATGTTCAGTGATCTACAGCGCAGTTTGAGGGTAACAAACTGCCTCTCATAGAATAAATCAATCCAAATATATATAACCACATATATATAACCATCTGTGCAGCCAAAGAAATGCCCTCTGCCATAAGCTCTGGTTGACTAGAAAACAAAACTAGGAGATTGTAAAAGGCACGAGCTTCCTTGCAGAGTGTCCTGCCAACTGCTGCAGGAGAGGGCAGGTCAATGTAAACATGACATACACCCTGTCCTCTTTCCTTTCTAAGAGCCCTGAAAGACAGGAGGAGGAAGGTAAAGCCAGGGAGGGCCTGCCTAGTCAGAGATCTGTCTGCAGCTCAAGTTTCTATCTGTAACAAGTGGAGGCAACATCCAATTATTTGCAATAATGTTGATATAGATATAAATGATATGTAGGTTTTTGTTAATTTTGTCAGTTTTAAGAATACTTACAGGTGGCAAGGACTGTGATGAGGTTTCAGCTGAACTTAGTCATTTAACACAACCTTCCAATTCACAGCTGTAATTTTTTCCAGGGAGAAATTTACTCTTTGTAAAAGCACTTGTGCCAGTACAAGTCAGCGTGCATGACTTCTTTATTCTGCTCTTCTTGGGGAGGCATCCCCCATCTGTTTATGAAACAAAGAGAAGTTGTCACAATGGTAGCATAAAAATATTTTTAAGTTAAGACCCTTTCATTCTACTGAACCAAACTAGGTCCAAATACGACAAATAAAGACCAATAACAAGATTATAAGCTTGAAGTATTTGCTCATATGTATTTTATAGTCTCAATAATTTTATATTTTCTGAGGAATGGTAGAATTTCAGCACTCACTGGCTATACCTCTTTTTGGAGGTCTTCAGCAGTA
Source organism: Fringilla coelebs (assembly GCF_963513975.1). NCBI lineage: Eukaryota > Metazoa > Chordata > Aves > Passeriformes > Fringillidae > Fringilla > Fringilla coelebs. The sequence goes on along the minus strand of NC_140066.1, from coordinate 20,490,033 downwards.
ATTTATCTTCTAAAATCTACTCCATAAAATGCTCAGCTGTATCAAAACAATAGACGAGACCATATCAAGCTCAATTTAGTGGCCAAGATTTGCACACCTACAATGCTCATGGCATGCAAACATTTTAGTCTTTCCTGTCAGAATGAAGCAATGTGAAAAACCTGAGCTAATTTATTTGGGCTTTAGACAGCTGTGGATGAGAGCTAATTTCTGGTCAGGATTTGAAATCATGCCAGCAGCAGCTTACTCTTAAACAGATGCTCCAGAATTTTATAAGGAGGGTCACATATCTCATGTCATTATTTGATGGGTACCTGGTCAGAAGTGTCTTCCCTTCCTGCTACAGCTGTCCCTGTGAAATAGCAAACATGTTTTCTGGTCATTGTGTTCTCTGTGAATCATTTCTCTAAAAGGTTATTCATAGAAAAGTCAGGGTCCATTTTCTTAACTCTAAAAACATGGAGGTTTGACCAAATTTTGTTTTTTAAAAATCCCTTAACTCTCAGTGTGGTACAATTCTGAATTTGTAAAATATTTTCAAGATGTTAAAATAATTTTACAGATAAAAAATTAAAAATCCCCAAACCCACAAGGGATCTTCTTTATCAATCCTTTGGTTTTGAAAAAATATATATAAAAAATTAGAGATTGTATTTTTCCCTAGTGAGCATAAAAATGAGACAGCCCAGAAATATACAGGCAGAAGAATGCATGGAGCACACCTTGTCTAGATACTTTTGGTGTCTCTTAAGCCTCCATGAACACCAGGTCTCATTGCAATGTTTCCCCTCAGGAAACATCATGGTTTATGCCAGAGATTTCTATCTCCCAGGAGTTTCATCTGTACCTGTCTTCAAGCAAGACAAGTACAAGGTGGGTATTTTTGGTAGGTTGCTCATGCTGTTGATAGTCAGCAGTGCCTGGAGTTTTATGAATGCTTTCAGTGCTGGTGTGTTCAGTTCTGTTTTTGTAAGAAAGAATCCTCCATCCTCTCCCACAGCTACGTGCTGTCATCCTCCTTTCCGCTGTGTTTGCAGGAACATTTTGTGTGGTCACGTGGAGCTCTGGTTGTGCTTAAGCCAGGGAAAAACTCAGAAAGGTTGGTACAGCATCCTTGAAAAGATGGTGAGGGCCAGGAGCAGTGGCTGGGCCCAGCAGTCACTGGGCTCAATGCGGTACCTGAAGGTCAGGCACCAGCTCCAAGGCTGGAACTCACCCCACTGATGTTGGTGCTGTGCAGGAAAGGGTGACTAAACCAACCCCTGGGAGAGACTCAGACAGGGCACCCCTGGGATTCAGAGCCCAAGTTCACTTCTGGTGCCTGTCTGCCTACACATGCACAGAGGGGAACGTGCATGCAGGTTGTATTTTGCAAGAACTGCCCAAAAAAGGTACAGTGAATATTTTTTGCTTGTGGTGTGATTTGACACATGACATGCCACAGCAACCTTCCAGGGCACAGAATGTGATCCCACTCTGTATCTGATATAATTAAGGATGTATGACTTAAGTACCAGCTGTAGCCTGAAGTGATACCATTGGACTGACATACAGCATTGTGGTTTTGCTTTCCATCTAGGGAGTTGTAATATGTGCTAAAAATACTGTTTGGCACATGGAAATGCAGACTGTTATCTCGTGTAGAGTGGGACATGGAATGTCGATCCCAGTAGAAGCCACCACAGAAGACGGAAAATGGACATTTTAAGGAAGCGTTCTTGTGTTGCCAGCAAGATAAGCTGGGGCTGGGTTGATATTCTTTATCCCTCTCTCCACTCTGTCCCTTGCAGGATGAGGAATGATCTGTTTAGAAGTGAGTCATAGCTAAATAAAACCAGCATAGGTAATAATTTGCACCATATTAGGCATCAATTTTCCATCACACATTGTATCTATGTAGCTACTGGAGATGTTGTTTTCTTCCCTGTGTATTTTCATGGGAAGATGCATTTATTTTTAAGCTGTATTTAAAGTCACTCATCTCTAGGGAAACATGGAGGGGATACTTGACAGGAAAGGACCTCATCTACTCTCCAAAGCCACTTTGTGCCCAGGCTCTACTATCCCAACTCTGGGTGGCACACCATGACTGCGGTTTAAGAGAGCATCCAGGAGAGAAGACTTGTTCTGACAATCTTTTTAGAAAAAGTATCCAAGATCCTGTCTGAAATTATGGTTACAGACAGCAGCATCTGCTGAATTATTTAAATTGATACCTTCAAGTTCTATAACCATAGAATAAGAAAGGTGGGGAGGAGAGAAATTTATACACTTATTTACTTGTGAAGGACAATAAGATAATAAACAAAACATTCTGGATAAATAACTAATTAACCAAAGTGATTGAATTTCAGCCTTAGAGAGCTGTAGAGACAAGTCCTGCCTATTTTACCCGTATGAGTAGTTTCATTAACAACAATCTGCTTCTTAGTAAATTGCCAGTTATAATAAAAACAAATAACTTGTTCTTTTGTTTCTCTGCTGCTATGCATTTTAATAATTCCAGACGTACTCATTAAAACTGGTGCTTTTATACTCTAATGTTGTAAAACACTCTTGCATTACTGTTAAACCACTCCATCTCCCTTTTCTGTCTGAGCATCTGTGTAGCCATAGAAGAGGCAGAGGAAAATAAAAACCTCCAGAACAGGTGCAAGAGCAGGATGATGCAACTGTCTGCTCACTCTGCCCACAGGAGCAACGTGGCACCTCGGGGCCATGAGCATGGATCCAGAAAGTGGCACTGAGTGAATTCCATGCCAAAATGTTGACAACATCTGATATGTGCAAGAGGGCCACTGAGTGCACAGAACTGCGTGTCCAGCGGAACATAACACCACGCAAACACCACTGGGGTCAGATTTGCACACAGTAATCATTTATTCGCTATAAAAACAGATGTGCCCTGTAATTGCATCTAAAAGGTGCACTACCAAAATTAACAATCCAAAACCTGTATGAAGATAAAGGTTTCATCACCTTTATAATTTATTTGAAAAAGTTGTTCTCCATTTTCTCATGCTATAAGTAGCAATTTTAATAAAGTACTGAGTGACATCTAGGTTATGGGTTTTAAAATATGTTTTACTTTGTCACATTTTAATGTTTATAATGAATGCATACTATGAGGAAAAAGGGGTGACAGAGCACCAAGATTGCTTTAAAAGCATTGTTTGTTCTTTTATATTATTCAGGAATTACTTAAGGCTAGTCAGGAGAATCATGATGTTTAATATCCACATGTACAATACTTAGTCTCCAAAAACAAATTGGCAGACTTTGCGTGGAGCTGTTGCTAACATCCCTTTCCTGAGCAATGGTACATTTAGGCATCTGTTGGCAGTTTTTTATTCTGCCCATGAGAAGTGACAGTGCAAGAGGGTCACTGTGCCCATTCTTCTCAGGAGCATTACTGAGAGGGCAATGGGCTCAACACTGCGACAGCTCTGGAGGGAGAGATCTCACTGCCCCTGCAAATGGAGAAAACGGAGGTAAAATAATATGAATTTAGATTTTTGTCCACACTTTCAAGAGCTACACTTCAGAAGCTAGTGGAGTTCTACACAGACATTATTCATCCTTGTTTCTGAAGCCCCTGAATCTGTCATGCTCAGTGCTGTTCTGAACTGGGACAGAAGGACAGGCCCAAAGACAGCTGGCAATCTGTGTGTGATACAGCAGATCAATGAGTGCTAATAGATGGAAATAGGGAAATAAGTCTGCTATGGGCTGTTCAGCCTTTTGAAGAATTGGTATACAGGGAAAGTGAGAGAGGGTAGAAACTCACTGTTTTCTAGAAAAAAATATTGTTTCCAAATAGAAGGACTGCCCAGTGTCTTTTTCCAGTCTACTTGAAGATTCATCTTAGCACTGATGGGTATCTAGTGAGTTTAAAGTATTTCCTCTTAAACTTTTAGGGTTTTTGATGAATGATTGTCGAACTTTGTTGGATGGCTACGAAGTTGTGATCTCTGGGTTTAAGGAGGGTCCCCCTAACCTGAAGGATCTGTCCTATGGTCAAAACTGGTCCCATCAGAGTTCAGCATTTCAGTGATGCTCAGCAGACAGAAATCAGCACCTCTGGCTCTTATGTAGATTTATTAAGAGAATAAAAGGGAGAGCAGGATGCTGTAAGTGTCCACAGGTCATGGCAAACACATTTCAGGTGGAAAAAAAATCACTTAACTCTTGGTACTGCACCAAGGATAACACAGTCCCAACCCAAACAAGTAAGAATTATTAATGGTAACAGACAGCTGGAAACACAGGTCAAGGACAGAAGAGGTGCCTGCCTCAGTAGTTTTCCATTTGCTCATGATGCAAAGTGACCACCTGACTGCTCTCCTGGCTAGTTGTAGTCTCGTGGGCAGAGCACTAACTGCGATGCACTGGGGGTTCATGTGAGCTCAGCTCACATGGTAAGTCAGACTGCAGACTCCCAGTCTGTGGGTGGAACTCCCTTGATGGCATTTCCTTTAAAGCTGTAGCACTGTGCCCTTTATTCTCTGCTGCATAAGCTTGGGCCCATTTAATCAAAGGCATCGTGCTTAAAACTGGTTGGCAGTGGAATTTCTGCCTAAAGATGATTGAAAAAAGAGAGAACTGAGTGATAGGAAGTGAAGCCAAACTGTAAGTGGTGTGAACTTTGTTTTACTTTTCAAAGTAGAACTAAATGTATGTGATTCAATTTAAAATGAAATACATATATATAATGTTTCATTTTAGTAAGAAGAAATGCTGAAATCTTTTTGCTGCCAAGCAAATGTGGATGACATTGGCTGACAACAGAGTAGTACAATAGGAATCTTTTCAAACATTGCCATAGTATAGGTTTTTTTTTCTATTGAGATCTCACTACTATAATGCCAGCCAACTGAGAAGAATTTTTCATGTTTTGTATGGTAATAAATCTTCCACAAAGTGTTAACCAACACCTTGGGCAGCTTTTCTGGTTGATACTACTCTAGATCCCACATTACAAATCGCTGAAACAGGAGAAGGGCCTTAGGTACACATTTCAAACATTTCCTTCCTAGTTTTGGTGAGCATCTTGTGACTTTATGAGTGAAATAGCAAGGGATTCATCAATAATAGTGGTAAAGTAGAGCTCAGAAAAAAGAAAATAAAACCAAAACCACTTTTCCTTCCCCACTCCCCCTCCTTATTCCCATCTAACAGTTCAACAGACTTTGTGAGAAGTCTCAGAATGATTTCTCTTTTCAATGCTTCTAATTTAAATGATTTACTAGAAATGAATATTTCATGACATTACAGGACTCTCCAAAGCTTCATCTCTTTAGTGTTAATTATTTCAACAGGACGTACACAAAAGGCAAAGGCCACTTTTCTGTATTGTCTGCATTAACACTATAAAGCTATCTTCATTTGACAGTTAAAGTTCTCATTTCTGTATTTCCTCATGTTTACTTTTTAGTGTATCCCACAAAAAGTGACACAGTTTGAACAGTCATGGGGTTAACCCTGCAGTCAACCAATTATGTCCTCATTAGTAAAACAAATGCAAGACTGCTAGCACTTAATCCTTGGTTTTTCTTTCTCTTCAAGCCAAAGCCACCTTCAATTTCCATACTGGAAATTCTCATAGCAGTACCCCTAAACAAAGTACTGTTTAATCCTCCAGGCCAGTTTGATATAGTATCCATTGCCTGAGCAAGGAAGCAAGGTCTGCTTAGGCACCTACATGTTTGGAGCTAAGGAAGTTTCCACTTTGGAGTAAATAGTTTCCACTAGACCTCACTGCTCTTGTGGTAAAATAACCCCAAAACCAAACCCCAAAATAAATCAACCTTCCATCTGCATTCCTTTTGCATTCTGATGGGCACAAACGAAACAAAATATCCTCCAAAACCACAAACTTATGTCATTTGATCAAATGGGAGGAGGACATGCAGTACAAAGCTGGAAATCTTTTCCATGTACCTTAGCCAAGGTCAGGACAGGTCTGTGTATGACCTGTTGCCTGGGGTGTCAGCATTTCAGATGTGCTTTCAGAGGCTCCTACCGCAGTTCTTTCATGCAACATCCACGCTGAAGAAAACAACCTGCAAGTCCAGGCTCTTCACCCTTTGAAGTTCCCTCCTGTTCCATAACTCATACTCAACCTTCAGCAGCCCATCTCTCACAAGGTGCAATTTGCAATGATGGTCTTCCTCTGTTCTGGTTTCTGCCTGACTCTTGAAGTCTGGCTGAGCATCCAGGTGGACCCTCACACTGAGAGCTCAAATAACAAAGATACAAGATATGGGGGCTCATGGTTGGCTTCTGTCTGCCCCTTGCTGGTGAAATCTCCAGGTGAGGGCACTGAGAGCTGCTCTGTGATGCCAGAGCAGCATAAGGCAAGACCATGGCAGCCAAAGAGAGTGAATAGTTTTGAGCATGTGGCAATAATTTCTCTAGCCTACTCTGTATCATTGAGCAGCCCAAATGAGGAAAGAACCAAAGTCTCAGACTTCCACTTCTCATCCTGCAGCTTCTGAACTGAATGACCTAGAAAATTTGACTTTCTAAAACTGGTATTCACAAGTGTGGCACTTCACTGCTCTAAATACTCTGGGCAGCTTTTCCCTCAATACCTCCATATGGCCTTTTGTCAGCCACACTACATTTTCTGATGGAGGGCTGGGTGGCTTTGCACGCCCTCACCCATTCCCACAGCCAGTCTCCTGAGTACCCAGCATTCTCGTTCACAGTAATCAGATGCATGAATCTGACAAAGCAATTCCAGTTTTATGAAGTGCAGATTCCTGTAAAGGAGTTATTAGCATAAAAGAGCCTGATGTTTATTGTCAGACTCTATAGGTTTTGACAAGTTCATTTGTTTTGGATGTGGATCTTAACTAACTTCCATTCTCTGGGTATTACGAGACTTTGGCCTCTTCAACATTTAATAAACATCATGAAACAATAAACTAGATGAAATTAAATGTTGTGGAATTAGCTCTGCATTTGAATTGCACTTTTATTGTATACTTTAGCAACCAAAAGGATAAGTTTGTAAAGTGGTTCTTTTGGAACAGCCAAACAATAAGATGATTTGGGGACACATGGTGTAAGTAGGATGAAGTCTTATAAAGAAAAATCCTTCATGACATTGTAGCTGAATTAAGCCAAGGCATAATAATTTCCATTTGTCCAGACAAGCTACTGGCACGATTTCTGCAACAGAGCTGAAATGGTATCTGCAGATGGTGACTGGGGTGCAAAGTTAATGTTTTTATGCATGAAGCATCCTGGCATGCACAGGTGATCTTCAAATGCCAAGGATTTCCTCTCTCTTTTGCATCACAAAACATCTGCAACAGTCCTACAGCATTCAACAGCACTGTTTATGATCAAGAGCCAGACTGTGATATTTGTGTTCACAGCTATTTATCTTTTATCCTAGATTCCCTTCCCAAATTTCCCTTCATTTTACCCTGCTTCTGTTGGGCTTGTAACCATATAAATTAAAGGAACAATTGTATTTCTGTCAGGCCAGTCGCAGTGTTGGAACTGCCAGAATCTCACTGGGCTGGTAAATCACAGTTTGGTAGCTGCTGCCAGACACAACAAGGACATCCACTGATGTCCAGGAAGCTATTTGGGAAGCAAGACTGCTCAGAGGGAATATGGGTATCTCACAGTTGATCTGCTTGCTAGGAATATGAAAGTAATGGCAGCAAAACCAGGCAGAAATATTAAAAAGCCCTTTTGTGTGGTTTAATACTTGTTTCGGGATTGTAAAATACAGGAAAATAGGGGACATAGATATTTTAATCCAACAAAAACCGGAGCAATGAAAAAGGTTCTGCACATAAAAGCTGAAGCACAATGATGAAAAAGTATATATTCCAGCAAAAACCCCATCACTTTACTTCTCTCTATTAATACAATCATAGCTTAGTCAAAATCTGATGTAAGACTGAACTGGAAATGTGAATATTCTGTTCTGCAACTGTTAAAAACAACTGAATGTGATGTAAAGTTCACCACAGGTTTTGTCAGCAAGTCCTTGCTCCTTTGAACTCCTGTGTACAGGCTTTCTACTCTTTTGGAGTGGGGAATTAAAGAAGTCATTAACTTGGCTTAGTTTCCCTGGGAATTATGCAATCTGGACAACATGGAGAGCAGCATTTGAAAGACATTGTTTGCAAGGTTGTGCTGGGTGACAGCAGCATTTCCATCTGGCAAATGCCTGAAATGTGTGTTCAGTGTGGGAAAGACTGGAATAAAAGAGGAAAATAAGGTGATATTGGCCTGACCTGGCATGTGGCAGAGTTTTTGGGCAGGCTCAGAGTATACAACAATATATAGAGGGTTGCAGGCTCAGAGTATATTGCACTCTATAAGAGTATATTGTCTGGAACAACAGAAAATGCAAAAATAATTCTTATTTTGTCTGCAGGGCTTAGCAAACAAGTTTCACTAATTTTTCTTTAATCAGATTTGTAACTAAAATATTCCTTGCTTTTGTGCAACTGGAATAAAGACTATTCTAAAAGCATGACCAACAGATAAGACATGAATAAAATTACTTCCATGTGTATGAGATTATCATAAATGGGACTTTTCAACAAAGAACGCTGTAAACAAATCCATGATCCACTTTATTAACTGAGATTGGCTGGATTACATTTTGAAAATAAGATACACATGTTGGCAATTATCACACTTCACTATAGTTATGCCTTTGAAAGACATACATCATGTGGTTTTTTCCTGTATTGTAGCTTTTTGAGCTTGCCTTACTAGAACATTTTAAGAAGCATCTTTTCAAAATGCATATATCAGCCTGATTTCTGAATCCATGCTCAGACATGAGAGGGCAGATCCAGATTCCTCAGTTCCATGGGCTGAGGTGGAAGTTAGGAAGGACTTCCAGGCAGCTGGGATACGCTGCAGAGGGGGATTGGGTGTCAATGTTTCAGTGGCTGCTGTAAATGTTCAGTTTGCCTGTAGCCTGTGTCACTCAGGGTATGACACCAAGAGAGGCATTGCCTCGTTCAGCTGGGAGAAGAGCTGTGTCAGTGCTCTGTTTTGTTGGGGTTATTTCACATTGCAGGGTGGTTGTTCTCATGTCCTCGTTTGTAAAATGTGGCAAAACAGACCTTCTCTACTTCATATAGATGTTATTAGGGGAACTGAAGCTGCTAGACTCTTAGGCAGTAGTTGCCAAAGAAAGGCAAAGAAAGGTAGATTTTTTTTCAGTGTTTTTTTTGTTGTTTGGTTGGTTTGTTTTTTTGTTTGTTTGTTTGTTTGTTTTTGGGGGGTTTTTTGGGGTTTTTTTGGTTTTTTTTTTTTTTTTTTTTTTTTTTTGTAGCTTTGAAAGAAAAAGCTTCTCCTCTTGATAAAAATAAAGATAGAAACCTTTTTGAATACAGCAGCCTGGCATTCAAGGCACTCATGGCATGTCCAGGCCAAGTTCTTGTTCCCTATCAGGCAGAGCCCTTGTTTTGCCCTGGCTCTGCTGCCTGGCTGGTGTACTAAGCCCTGAGCACTGGGCTGCTGGCCATTCTGTAGAAGCCTCTCTCAGAGTGAGAGACTTCTCTGACATACCACAAAACATGATTTAACTCCACATGCTCTGAGAGAGCTCTGTGCTGGGATGCACTGGTTACAGTGGAGAGGGGCAAGTTAGATCACATGGAAAGTGATACAGATCTCAACCAGAGCACCACAGTCGGTCTAAATGTGCACAGTTTGGACAGATGGCTGGCAAAACCTGCCAGGGGCATTTCAAAGATAATATTCATGTGCTGTCCCACTTCTCCATGCTAAGGAAATGCATGTTAATGTTAGCCCTGGCACTAGTCCAATACTGGGCTCTGACATTAGAAGGACCCACACAGTAAGTAGGAGCATGTCTGCAGAGATTAGAGGTGAATCTTCACTCTCCCAATACCAGAACTTTGTGCAACAGCTGTAGGGAAAAAAAGAGGAAACCCAGGCCCAAAATCTTTGCTTCAAGCCCATTATAATTTCCAACATGTCCAATAAATGAGAAAGAATTTTGCAGACATTATTAGACTTGGGTGCTGTTAGTCCCATCCTGGCATAGATAACACACAAGCATGAAAAAGACCTAACCTCTCCTTCCTGTCATGCAGCCTAGAAAACCAATGAAGTATTGCAATAGATATGAACAAGAGCACAAAATTATCTCCTTATCTAATTGACTCTAGTATTGGTAGCTCACAGTAATATGACTTAGAAAGATGTGAACTTGAAATGTCAAGTGCAGAAGATAAAGGAACCCTGGCTTCAGCTAAGATTCTCAGACAGCAACTCCCCAGGTACAGAAGTGCCACAGTTCAAACTTTACTTCAACCAAAACTTTGCACCTTTATGGTATGAAGGAGTCCCACTGAGAAGGAGCTCCATCAGTCCTGTCCCTCCTTCCAGCACATCAGAGACAGAGATGGCCAGGTGATGGGTTAGCTCCAAGTACTGCACTTCAGGCTGCATTGAGGGGGTTGCAAGACCTCATTTTCAAACAAGGCCTGGGATAAGGTTACATCAGAATGCCATACAAATCTTCAGCTGCCTTGAGAAGGCCACTAACATGGGAAACCTTTTATCCCTATCTTATGTTACAGAAAACCTCAGATTATTTTTGTACTTGGTGCTGATTCTAATGCCACTTTTAAGAACCTTGAAAAAAGGGGGTTAAAATCAAGAACTTTATAAATCTTATTAGGAAAAATTCTGTTTAAATTACATGAAATGAAAGTATGTTCTGAAAACTCTCCAAAGGGTCTTAAAAATGCAGTAGGGGGAGAAAGACACCATCTAATTAGTCCTCTAGTCCTACCCACACAAAAATGACCACACTAAATAGCAAAATAATCAGTTAAGGAGGGATCAGAAGGCTTGGGGCAAAGGACTCAACAAAGCTGGCACCCCCATGCCTCTCAGTGTTTCATTTCATTCTACAAGGCCAAATATTGTTTTCTTGAAATTATAAAAGCCAGCCCTGCCCTGTTTTGTTAGACAGCAGTGATCTTTTTATATTTTATATGAGCTACCTGTTCAGAGTAGCAGAAAATTTCAGATAAATTCTTTTAACAGGCTCTCTTTTTTTTTTTTTTTTTTTTTTTTTTTTTTTTTTTTTTACTCTAAGGCCAAATAAATGGATGAGGCATTTATTTTTTTGGAATAATGATAGAAGCATTTCTGCTCTGCCTCTGTGTTTGTGGCCCCTAACTGGTGACAGCAATTTTACTGCCTTGTAAATTTTCTTTACCAGCCCAGCACCCGTGTTGGAGGCAGACAGAGGTGAGCAGAGCCTCAGTCAGTGGGTTCCTGGTGCTGGCAGCAGTGCCACTATTGCTGCCATGCCTTTATTCCTGCAGTGCCACTATTGCTGCCATGCCTTTATTCCTGTAGTGCCACTATTGCTGCCTTGCCTTTATTCCTGTAGTGCCACTATTGCTGCCTTGCCTTTATTCCTGCAGTGCCACTATTGCTGCCATGCCTTTATTCCTGTAGTGCCACTATTGCTGCCTTGCCTTTATTCCTGTAGTGCCACTATTGCTGCCATGCCTTTATTCCTGTAGGAGCACTATTGCTGCCTTGCCTTTATTCCTGCAGGGGCACTATTGCTGCCTTGCCTTTATTCCTGTAGTAGCACTATTGCTGCCATGCCTTTATTCCTGCAGTGCCACTATTGCTGCCATGCCTTTATTCTTGCCCAGGACTGTGCTGGAGCAGAGATCCATCAGATCCATCAGCCTTGCAGCTTGTGCCCCTGCAGCCCCAAAGGGCTCACCTGGCTGTCTTTGCTTTCGTGTTCCCATCTTTGCTGCCTGCCCAGCTAAGCCACGAGCCAGCTCAGGGCTTTACCAGCCACCTGCAGAGGATTAGGTGGACAGCCCAGCCCTGCACTGAGGTTTCACGGCAAGCCCAGGCAGCGGCTCTGGCAGGTGGGAGCAGAAGCGCGGTGTCCCACGGCAGAGATCAGGCTGCTTTTGCACAGCCAGGCTTTGCAGAGCAGCCATCTGTCCCTGTGCAGCCACGGGGCACTTAGAGGGGCTTTGGCAGCTGGATCCAGCCCCCATGTGCTGCACAGTCTAGATGGGAGCAGACAGTAACCAAAGTGTTACGAGTCAGCGATGGAGCCTGGGGAGCTGCTCCTGAGACAGACCCTCCATCACAGCAATGCCCATGCCAAGAGCTGCAGCAATGGAAGGACAGAAACATTTATCTCACTACCTAGAAGGCATTAAGTCTGTTCTTCATACAGTAAGAAAGTTATTATCACCAGCAAATCTGTCCCTTTCTCTAAGACATAAAATCTGTAAAGCTATGAAGCCAGGTGTCTGATAATGTGGAAATCACATCAGAGATCAACACCACCAAAACTGTTTTTAACTGCCATTCTGGGGGTGCTTCCAAATTTTAAAGTGATTGTTTAGGGAAAACAGCAAAGTTTTCAGGTGACAATAAGGTTACCTAAAATAGAATTTAGAGTTTGGATACTTAGTACAAAAATGAACAGACAGGATCCTAAATCTATCTTATGCTAGATGCCCCTCTGTATTATTCAGGGACCCTTGGATTTTAATGATTGTATTTTCTAATGCTTGAATTCCATTCTGGCAGGAATTACACTACTGTAATTTGGTCAGCTAGCAGCCATTACTTTGAATAAACCCAATGGAAACAAGATTAGATGCAAACCCATTTATAGCAAAGCCCACTAACCCAAGCAAACCTCAAAACTTGTAACTTTTAAAGCACTTTCTCTGATGCAGCTCATGTCCGGCTCTATGGGAACCACAAGGGAATATATTAATTCCTCTGTGAGGCCAAAGAAGGCAAATATCAGATGGAGGACACTTTACAGTGGATCTGCTCTATGTCATTCAAACTTCAGCAGCTGTTTGAGAGATCTGGTTTTCTGACTATAGTCTCTTCTTTACAGAGCAAACATGAGAATTCTCAAGTCAAAATGTTTTTCTAATCAACATCAAAAAGGATTAAAAAAAAAAAAAAACAAACCCAAAGCCCCTTCTCCCCTACAAAGTTAAGGGAAAGCCCACAACAAGTTACTGAAAACCAATATGCTGCTTTTATACAGAATTTTCAAGAAAACAGGAGTGGGGAAGCAAGTATAACGAATAGCCAAGGAATGGTCTTTAAGAAGGATGGAATATTAGAGAGTTTTCAAGCTTATCCTATGCAGGTATCATTGTAAAAGCAGCTATAAAAGCTTTTGTTGGTGTTACAAGTGTAGCTGGAAGTAGAATTCTGTTACAGTAATAAAGCTGCAACTGCAAATATTTTACAATGGAGAAATAAGCTTTCTGCGGTGAATAAAAACATATATATTTAAAGAAACGGTCAGCATTATATTTCACTTCTGATTTCCTTTTTTTCATACCCCCTGCATGCTTCTTCCTCACCAAAAACTATAATCCTTGAAGAGGAGGCAGTCATGCTCTGCACAAGTGTAATAGTCTAAACTCGTTGCTTTTTTCCTGCAGATTAAGCCCTGAGAATGCAATGATTTCCAGAACACCTCTGCTTGAGGCCTTCTTTCAGCTTTCATTAATTAAGAGTGTGTGTCTTTGATACAAAGTAGGATCTCTGAGAGGCCAGAGGCATTGCACTCTCAGGTATATTTAACACAGAGCAATGTGATGGGTGCAGTTCAGGGTTCTACACCGCTCATGCCTTTGCTAGCATAAATTTAGAAAGTGTTAAAAGGTCTAGTGCCTATAAAAGTTGAGCATGTTACAGCAAGCCAAGAAAAGGGAGATGATGCATTCTCTCAGGAATCTGTCTAAGGAAGTGATGGGTGTAGCTGCTGTGCTCTTTGGCTTTGGTGAAAGTCTAGAGCAGGAAGTGTTGTGGGATGGCCCTGGCAAAACTTACAGAAACAACAGCTCTAAAGTAACAGGGAAATTTAGATAAGAGAACTAATACAAATCCTTGGGACAAATGAATTTCCTATTGGACTGAGAGTCTAGAAGAGTAATATCATTCTCCTGCAATTCACAGTTTATTGCAGAAAAATGAATGAAATGCTATAGCAATAAGACATTCCCCCAGCGTGGTCACTGGGACTTCACACTTGGAGAAGAAATGAGAGGAATTTTCTTTTTTTTTTGTTCTATTTTATTAGTTATGGCTGTAACAGGAATATAGACAGCTGAAAAAGATTCCAAACCCCTTGGGGAACTTGTTAACTTTTTGTGATTCATACAAAATAAGTGGGACTCAATGCAGTGGGGCCCCAAATCTTGTCCTCTTCACCGACCTCAGAGCTGCTCTGAGGTAGTGGTGCTGTAGAAGCCTACATTTACTACTGGAAAAAGCCATTCCTGACAAATGGGGTCTCAGAAAATGTTTGAAGGAGTCATGAGACTCCTAAAAGCAGAAGTTACCCTCATTAAGTCTATTCTGGAACAATACTGTCAGTTGTTTTCTGAGTAATAAGAAAGTCCTGTTTTGCTTTCAAAATTAGAGCAGAGAACAAACAAGAGTAAACTGTCAGCTTCAGCAAAACCATCTATTTGAAGCTGGAGGCTTCAAATATCAAATATCAGGATACCTTGTTGCCTGAACGTTTTGGGCCAGACTACATCAAGTGGTGGAAATCAGAGTCAAGTTCAACAATGCTATCTTGCCCATTCCCAGTAACAAACTGACTCCTTGCTGAGCTGTCCCATTGCCAGACTGCAGCACTTTCACCCACAGACCTGCAGATACACATGTTAAACTGTAGCATCAGTATCTGCAAATAGAGACCAATGCCTTCACTTACATAATGCACAGGCTATGCTCAGGGGTGGAAAAAAGCATGTTTAAGCATGCTGTGATTCTTTAGGGAAATGGGTGAATAGAATTAACCTCCTTGAAACATTTTTTTCTGCTGCAGCAGCTTTTTAAAGTAAAGAATTTATTGGTGTAAAAAACCAGTCACATTCTTAATTGCAAAATAATGCCAAATGCCAGTGCCCATGTTTTATATCTGTGCTTACTTCATAGCACCATTCAAGCCCTGGTCCAAGTAATCTTAATAATGATTGCTTGTTAATACTAAAGTAGTTCCTCAGGAAATTCCCACATGAAAAAAACACTGCTGACAGATTGAGAAGGGAAGAGGTTCAGGTAGAAATTCTCCCTTCTGCACCAGCACTACAGGATGTGCTGTGAACCTAAACATTGAGGAATATAGCTTTCACCCACAGACAGCGAGGAATACAGTCTGTGCCTTCCCAAGATAGAAGACTGGAGATTTAGGCTCAAAGAAATGCCAACACACAGCTTAGAGAAAGGGGCTCTAGTTTATGTTAAAACAGGATAACCAGCTTGGCGTGAAAAATGTGAGAGTCAGATTGGTCTCCACCCATCCATCAGGCTCGGAGCGAGGCAGGGAGGCGCAGGCTCAGAAGAAAACCGCCTCATCCTAATAAGGCAGAGCTGTCTGGCAGTGACATAGTCTGGATGCCTTCTGTATGAACGAGTGCAAGCCATGGAGGAGCCACTTCTGCGTGGCTCAGGAGCCCTGTCATCCTTCCATCAATAACTGAGTGTGATCACCTCTGCAGGATTACTTGTGCTGAGTTGCACACAAACGCTGGGCTGGCTTGTGCGCTGCAGGAAAATCTCATGTTACAAGAAAAGCCACTTACTGCTGTCCCAGGTTACCCTCTGCACCTCCCCCAACATGAAAACCCAGGAAAATGAAAACAGTCATCATGACTGACTAGCAAGCATTTTTTTCTGCCCGGGGATATAAAATTATAGCAAGTATTTTATTTATTTTTTTGACTCTGTAGTAAAACGATATTGCTTCTTTGCTTGGCTGGTCGAGACCTTCCTTTGTTTAGATTCAATTTGATATGACTGAATCTTTTAGAAATAATGGATTTAAAATGGAAGGCAACAGCTCAGAAGATGGGCATCTATGCAAACAGCTGTGTTTCTGCCTGCTGCTGAGTGGGGGTGGCAAGGTGTTTGCTGAGGTAGGAGCTGCTGCTCACTTATTTTGAAGAAATGTCTTTTTTTCTTGGTGTGTTTATAACATTCATCTTCACTAACACATTCCAGGGAGAGGCAGATCTCCCTACTGATGTCAAGAGAATCAGCTGAAAACAGGCCAATAATAAGTTTTGGACTTTAAAGCAATCTCTGTGGTTGTGCAGGAAGAAGGAGATTTAGCGTTATAAGCACAAATAAGAAACAAGTCATTTACAAAGAGGAGGGTAAGTGTATCGTGTTGAAAATTATTAATGTAGTTGCTGTTCTTATACTTCATAGCCAAAAAATGATCCTGCAGCAAGATTTCCATCTGACTTTTTAGGGTATTTGCTTGATTAAGTGCTGCAAGGTGTGGCTTTTGGGCCAAATCTCCTTCTGGTCTATTGGCATTGTGGCCCTTTGTCATTCAGTCATAAATATCCAATGCATTAAAATGAAATACAGCACTCAGCTGCCGCTATTCCACCTTACTCTTTTCTTTCAATAATTTTAAATATTGACCCAAAATATGGTGGCATGTTGACATTTCATACTTTTGCAAAGCAGGAAAATTAAAGCGAGTGGTGACCTTTTCTTACCAGCAACAATAATCAAGTATGGCTCTACCGGCCTCTTAATCCCCCTCCACGCCCTCCTTCCAGGCTTTGTACTACAATGGGGTATGAGTGGCTAAAAAGAGAGTGAGAAATTGTGGTGAGGGACAGAGAATGTGCTGAGGTGCTCTTGGGTGAATAAACAGTGCAATTGAAAAGATTTTGTTTAAGCACGGATGTTTGAGCAGAACAAAGTATGAACTTATTCAACTCTCAATTTATGAGATAGTTTGGTTTGTTTGATCATCACTGAGGCTCCCTAAACTTCGACTACAATTAATTTTCAGTTTGGAGGAGGTGCTCTCCTTGCTCATCAATTGCTCAGGAAATGAAGGTAACCCAAACATTCCCATACAGAGAGCAGCTTCCACCACAAACCCCCAGTTACTGTAAGCAGCTCCTTTAATAGTCAGCTTCTGCAAAAGCATAAGGTGCTCAAGAGGTGCATCAGAGCAAGCATAAATACACTTCTATATATTTCTGCTAATCAGAAAAGAAGTTGAAAGTGTGAAAGGCACTCCCCAAAGCCCTTCTAACTCAGGTACATACACATCACCAATGGAAATGGTGACAGACTCCTGTGACACGCCATCTCCTACAGACACGTCTGTTCTCTGCCACCTCAGACTCCACCTGTGGCAGGAGTCAGACTGGGTCTGACTGAGATCTGCAATTCTCTCACAAGGTTCCTATTTCACTTGCAATTCTTTCATAGTTTCAAGTTTCTAGACATATGGTTTCAACAGTGTGCAACTTCCCTGCATGAGCTATGGCTTCCACTTCAAATTGCCACATCTGAATCAAGGGGCAGAACAAGGGACTTGAATTCACAGGCCTTGGACCAGTCCATTCTTTTGGGGTAACAGAGAAGGGGATTGAAGTACACCCAGCAAAGAGAGCAGAAGTGTGAGCAAGCGTGAGGCAGTGCCACAATAGCATTGTCAGGGTGCCCTGCCAAGCAGTTGTAGGTGAGGTCAGTACAGGAACCCATCTGAAATTTTCCAGAGTGCACTTTCCACATGACTGACATCTTCTACAGGTCAAAACCAAAAGAATGTTCATCATCTCACCCCTCTGTCGCAAGCAGCAGGACAAGAACACACACTGACACATCAGCATTGCACAGGAGAGAGAAATCGTAGTTTATGACCACCTCTGCATTTTTCTTCTTTATCTAAAGGATTTCTCCTGCACCAGAATCTGTCAGCACACACCAAACAATGATGATGTATTTAAGTGTAGTTACTCAGCACTATACACCCAAGCTGAGAAAGCTGTTCATCCAGTAAGCCAAATTTGGAACCTCATTCTGCCTACCCTGAAGAAATGCTCCAACATCCACACCCAGCACTCTGCATGTGCTCTTGTGCTGCATCCACACAAAGCCTGGTGGCTCAGAAGTGCCCACATTTGGGCAAAAGAAAATGGAAGACACTCCAAAATGTAAGCACAAGAAGAGCAATATCTCCAAGGGAGGAAGATCACTCATCTCCCACATCATTGTAATGCAGGTTTGCTAGCCTGAACTCCTTCATTTGGATTGAGAAAATAGATCCTTCCTTTCACTACTTCCTTCACTCTTAAGTTTCACTTTGCCCTCTCCATATATAATGAAAGAACAGTCAGCCCAGTCCCAAGCAACCATTCTGAGCATGGATTCCAGCATTGCTGTGGTTAATAAGCTTGTCAGATTGCAATCCAGGAGCAGCAGATATATAGGTCCCTCAGGCATGTTGTGTATTTTATC
Organism: Fringilla coelebs; assembly: GCF_963513975.1. Taxonomy (NCBI): domain Eukaryota; kingdom Metazoa; phylum Chordata; class Aves; order Passeriformes; family Fringillidae; genus Fringilla; species Fringilla coelebs. Next base: position 20,471,706 of record NC_140066.1, on the reverse strand, counting down.
TTTGCCATATCACTAATTATAACCATGGCTGTGATTAGAATGCTGAGATTCATGATTTTACATGTCACTCTTTCCTTGTCTATCCTAACTTTCATTTCAGCCTCCTCTCCCTGGCTCCACCAGCACAGAGACATCAGTGACAGGGAATGCCTGCAGTGCAGCAGGAGGGAGCCAGTGCTGATCCCTCTCCCTGTAACATGTCCTGGCTGAGCATGTCCAGGCTAAAACATCATTGCAGCCAAATTTGCACATAGCCAAAAGCAGTATTACTTTGTAGCACTGGGTACTAGTATGAACAGGACACCTCACAAGCTTCTGGAACAGACGCCTTTAGATTAAATGGAGGAACTGGAAGCAGGTTTTAGGCTATCTTTTCCATGTACTGGAGGACACTTATGTTTAGTTGCACTAGAAGTACCTAATGTCTTTAAATTCTTATCCTTTCAGAAAACAGTTAGGGTTCTTGAAATTAGGGAATTCAGACCAAGAGACCTGGGATAATTAAAAAAACCCCAAAAACCAAACCAAACCAAACCAAACAAAAAAATGAGATTGAGAGAGGGAGATAAAAAAGGCATACAAGGCCATCAAAACACAGTTGTGCAGGACTCAGATATTCCATCCCAGACTCTCTTTGCCTGATCGCCTCCTAGCACCAGAGAAAACCCAATTTCACAGATACCTCCTTTTTCCCCTTCCCCATCTAGGTGCCCTGAGTTGCACCACTTTATACAGCCAGAACTGCCTCAGCTGAGGGTTAGCAGAGATGCTCAGCATCCTGCTCTGCTTTAACCCCCTCCACACCCAGAAGCAGGGCTTTGGTCCAGCCCAGTGGCAGCAAACAGCCATTGGGCAGTGGGTTCCAAGTCTCAGAGATGCAGATGGATGTCATGGCATCTCCTGTCTCCCTGTAGAACAGAGAATGAGCTGGGGTGCTCTGAGTTACTTAATCTGATGCTCGGCTGCTTCTGCCTGTGGGCAAGAAAGCCGTGGTTCTGAGCAGGGTGCCTCTGTCCCTGGGTGACATCATCCTCAGTGAGGCAGCACTCCTCCTCTCACCGCTGAAGCCACGGCGCTCCCAGGGCAGCACTCACCCTGCTCAGGGCACTCCAGGGTGAGCAGGGCTTCTGCTCTCTCTGCTCTCTCCCTGCTGCCAGAAGTGCTGCCATACATTACTGTTCCAGCACCAAACACAGCTCCTGCTGGGGGCAGGCACCGTGGCTCAGAACCCCCCTCTTCCTCGGGAGTGCCCATAGCCCTGCAGCCTTCTTGTTTCTCTGTATCCATACTTGCTCCCCATTTAATTATTTGTGGTTTGGAAGAACACATTCAACAGGAGAGAAGGGTTTTCTTTCAAGATAAATGGTTGCCTTGGAAATGTGGATTTGAATTCTCTCTAGTAGAGAAGAGAACCAAATGTAAAGGCTCTGCTTCATCTGCAAGGGCAGAAATCACCCACTGCCATGGGAAAGGGGCACATCTGACACATACAGCAAGCTGCAGAAATGGACCATGGAAGTGTCCTCAGGACAGAGCCAGGAGCAGGCTCCTGCAGGAAGGCTTTTCCCTGGAGCTGTAGCAGGACATTTTACTCATGTAATCATCCAAGCAACTTCTTGCTGAGCATATAGACTTTTCATGATTCTTTCCTCAGGCTTTCTGACTGCTAATAAAATACATCAGGGAGGAAAGAAAAAACCCAGCAATTTTGCCTAAAAATTGGTATGGTAATAATGAGGCTTTCTGGATTGAGCCAGTAGGTGTAAGTAAAATGGTCTCATACCTGATTTAGTTGGTTTGTTGCTTTTGTTTTTTTTCCTGAAAAGTTCTTTCCCCCATAGCTTCTTTTCCAGCAATGTTAACATTAGGTCTGGGTTATTTTCAGCTGGTCAAAGTGCAAAAAGTCTGTCTCAGGACAGGATCTCCCTGAAAAAATGCCAAGAGGTTCATAAGCTGGACACAGTTCACTTGCTGAGTGTTTTAGGCTACTGTGAAGGTGTCGAATGAAGACCACTTCAGGCATCCATAGCAAAGGCCCAGGGGCCAGAGAGACTGTGACCCTGCCCAACCTTTAAGCCATACTGTCTTGTGTGCCCAGGATCAAAGGCAACAGAAATAACAACTATCATGTTACATCGTGCTGTTCCAATAAACAAATGTGTGTCTTTTCACTTCAGCTTTTCTGTGCTTGAAGAAAAGTGCAGTTTTAAAAACAAACCCCAAAAGACTATGAAATTAAACTGTGTATGTCCAAAAGCCAAGACTGTTATGTTTTGCTACTTTCAGTTAGTTTACACTAAGAGGATTTTTAGGAGTTCAACATACCACTGCTATCCTGTAATAATATTTCACAGTGGAGCAAGAGATGTTGTCTTATTTTTCTTCTTGGCCCAGAGTGAATAATTCAGCACTGCATGTTTCATAGTCTGAGTCATAAATGTTGAAATTGATTACACAGAGGCATTGGAGCAGTCTCTCATTTTGCTTGCTTAAAGGACCACTGAAATTCATTGAGACATTTACAATTCCCATGAAACTCAGGCTTCTAACTTGAGGCTTTTTATTTCTCCCCACCCCTGTCAGGACAGCAGCTCCAAGGGTGCAGTACATGTTCAGAAATCGCAAGAACACTTAAACTCCCCTAAATTTTGAGAAGTGAATATATGAGGAACATTGCTTAATCTGGCTTGCTTCTAGCAGTGAACAGGTATTACCAGTCCAGAGCTATATCCTAATTCTCAGTACTGTGTAACCTCAGTGGCAGTCCCTGTTCTTCTGCCTATGAAGCATTTTGCTATTTAACAAAGTTTCTGTTTACTGAAATTACCTTTTAACTCTCCAGCATCCCCTTCGGTAGCAGAAGAATGCAGCTGGATCCTCCCAATCCCCTCTGTCCTGGGACACACAAACCCACCCTCCTCTGCCTCTCTTCTCCTCTGTCATATGCTCAGCCTCCTCCTCAGACCCCCATTTTAATGGCTTGCCATTGAATTTAGTTTTCAATAACAGCACTTGATTAAGAAGAAATATATGTTAATAGTCTTCCTACTGGGAGTAAGCCCAAATACACCAGAACGCAGATGAAAGACATTAAAGCCTTGTGTTTTTTCCAAAAATATGGGATTTTGCTTCTCACCCATGGAATCAGTTGTGGTCCACTCTACAAGAGTCATTTGTGTCCCTGTTGAAGACCAGCTGAGTAAATCTGCTACAGAAAATGCAGCCATGCCAGCACTGTTCATGTTGCCCTTCAAACAGGTATAACTCCATCCTTTGCACCAAATCCAACACACAGCAGATCAGTGTTTGCCATTTTGGTATGGAGATCAGAACTGACCTTGCTGTGCTTCCCTGACACACTCCCAGTGGAAGAGCTTCCTAACATATAACTGGAGTCCAGTGGAAAGGGTGCAGCTCAAGGTAGCGTGGCTGGCATGAAAAGGGGCACCAGCAACACTCATTTCTGGATGTAGTGCCTCTGGGAAAAGTCAGTGGAAGACTGGGAGCTGTTGCCCCATTTAAACTGAGTTACACTACATTCAGGAGAGCAGACCTTCATCTGCCTGTAAATACTATGAAAATAGTATAAGCACTGCAATCAAATACTAAATTATTTTCTCTTCTGCAAGCTGATGGAGGCTCTGGGGCAGATCAAGGGAGCTGATGGAACAAGCTCAGCAGCCCATTCATTAGACCTCCTGTATGATCTGGACTGGGCAGGATTTTCTGCATAGAATGTTCCTCTTCCCCAACCTCACAGGGCAAATTAGAGTACATCCAATTAAGATATAGAGGACACTTCAGTTAGAGGGAAATAACCTAATTCATATTTGTCTGGGACATGAGAATGATACATCCATCTTTATTAAAGCAAGCAGAATAAGGATAAAACCACTCTGTAATCTAGGGTGGGAAAACAACCCTCACTGTAAACAGAGGGTTTATATAACATTAAATATTATCTTTTAAAGAATTGCTGAAGTGTTCATTGGCCAGAGGTGATGCCTTCTGACTTGTAGGAAGCTGTATTTTTTAAAATGTTTTGTCTTTGTGATGACCTTAGGAAGGGCCATCACACACCTCGTTCTGTGCTTGTTTCACACTGCCCTTTGTTGGTTGTATTTACAGCACTATATTGCAGTACTGCACTGATCAACTAATTCCCTATAAGAACATTTGGAATCAGAATAATGGAGTTGTTTTGGTTGGAAAACACCTTTAAGATCATCAAATCCAGCAGTTACCCTAACACTGCCAAGTCTACCACTAAACTGTGTCCCCAAGTGCCACATCTACACTTCTCAAATACCTCCAGGGACAGTGACTCAAATGCTTCCCTGGTCAGTCTGTTCCAATGCCTGCTAATGCTTTCCATGGAGAAAAGTTTCCTTATATCCAATCTAAACATCCCTGGTGTAACTTGAATCCTATCACTAGCTGCCTGGGAGAAGAGGCTGATCCATATCTTGCCATAATCTCCTTTCAAGCAGTTGTAGAGAGCAGTAAGGTTCCCCTGAGCCTCCTCTTCTCCAGGCTAAACACACCCAGCTCTCTCAGCTGCTCAAGACCCTTCCCCAGCTTTGTTGCACTCCTTTGGACACGCTCCAACACCTCAAAACCTTTCTTGCAGTGAGGGGCCCCAAACTGAATACAGGATTCGAGGTGCAGACTCACCAGTGCTGAGTACAGGAACTTATGTCTGAAAAATCACACAGAGAGAAGAATTTTCAGGTGGGCTAGGAAACACTCATTGTCACTGATGGGACTGGGGAATTTCATGGTCAGGAGCACAGGCTTGAGGCAGTGCCCATGCAGAGGGCAGGGCAGGGCAGGGCAGGTGCTGCCATCAGTCCCTGCTGGGGCTGTGTGCCTGCTCTGCAAAGCCCCAGACGCTCAGCGCTGCTTTCCTTGCTGCACGCCTCATTACCCCTGTTGGAGGAGTGCTGGGGAGGGATTTGCAGCGAGAACAAGTACCTGCTGTGAACCTTTTATCCCTTCCAAGGCAGGCCCCCAGAGCGTTTCCCAGCCGCTGGGGTGCCCTTGGTGGCCGCTGGGGTGCCCTTGGTGGCCGCTGGGGTGTCACTCTGAGCACAGGGGCTCCCGCACGGCTGCTCAGCCCCAGCGTTGCCCTGCACACACCTCTGGGGCTGGGCTGCTTTGGGCTCAGCTCTGGCAGGGAGCATTTCAGTTGCATCAGTGCAGAGTTATTCTGTTCCACAGGCAGCCTCCCAGGCTAATGTGTGAGTTTTAAAAGCTTACTTAGTAAATATCAGATTTCATGTTGTTTCATCTGCCGCTTCCCACCCCAGTCTCAAGGCTAAGGACAAAAGCAATAATTTAACTTCCAACAATTTGCTGCTGGTCTCCTTTCCCCTTCCCCAAGATTTCCAAATAACAAGCATTACCATTTCCCTAGCAGGCACTCCAAGCCCACAGCACCATAAAAGCCAAGTGAGGCCACGGCATCTCTTCAGGAACTCAAGAGGAAATGAGACCCAAGACACCCACGTACTGGTAGAAAGTAGAAACTATTTCAGCCTGCTCCTGGGTCTGAAGAGTAAGCTGCCAGGACAAAAGACGGTGGAAAATGTCCTCTTATAAAGACTCAGAGTAAATGAGAGAGGTCAGCAGTGACAAAAGAGACAGTAACTGTAGCTAGTTAGATGGGCTGCTGCCTGGGTCTCTGAAACCTAAGGATTTGTCTGGGAGGTATTTTAACTTTTCAGGGTCTTGTCACTCTTCCTTAGTATGCTGAAGTACAAACATACAACAAAAAGATGTTTCTTTTCCCTTTCTTTATTGTTAATGTCTTGAACGCATCATTGTGTCCTCTTTCAGGTTTTGTTTTTTTTAGAAAAAGCAGGCGAAGGTAGGTAAAGGATAGAGCTGCAAAACCCTGCACATGCAGCATTAATAACATATTAATTAATTAACATATTTTGCAGGTGGCAATTATTTCTGTGCAAATTTTCTCATTTAAAAAGTTTTAGCATTTGGAAGGGCCAGTTCCAACATTTTCTTAATGTATTTTTTTTTTAGTTAATAACAAAAAAAAAAATCCTATTAGGGTCATTTTATCTTGTCATCTCCAAGTCAGCATCTATCTTCCTTTCTTAGCACATTTCTGTTCCTTCCCTGCTGGAGATAAGCTGGTGGATTTGCATGCTATTTTCTCACTGACTCATTTTCCAAATATGGCCATTTAACAAATATTATTTCTGCAGGCAGCCATCCCCTTCAGAGCCTTCATAAAGGAAATTACTCAATCAATAAAGTTAATTTTCCCTCCCCCCTGAAGCAGCCACCCACCTCACCAGATGTTAAGAAACAGACTAAAACAAAACTGGAAACCTGCTCAGATCCAAACATCTCTTTCCAATATCCTCCTGCAGCTAAGGTTGAAATGAATACTTTGTCTATACTAGGAAACACTGCAAAGAGCAAGAATCTGTTCTGCTTCTTTAATTAGCTGACTGAAAGATTAATAAAGAGCAGTGATGAGCTCTGGTCCATTCTTGCTATGTTTAGGCTCAACCCATTTCCATGATAAATACCATTTGCATGCTGAACCAAATGCAGAGTTGACATTAGGTTCAATTAATGATAAAGCCCAATGATGTGCACAGCAATGATCATCACCATTCTAAAACTGCCCAGTGGCACAGAAGGAACCAGTCCCACGCCTTCATCCCAGCAGGAGGTGTGCACTGGAAACAGAGACTCACCTGGAGAGCTTGAGGAGACCCTGCAGCAGGTGGATATTCCTGGGGAGCCCCCCAAAAGCACTTGAGTAGGGTCTGTTTGTGCAGACCTGTGGGAAGTGATAAACAACAGCAGTGATCGCAGGAATGGAACACACAACAGCGCCTGCTTTGGTTCTCTTCTGGTTTGAATAAGGAAAAGGAAATTCAGCATTGTATTTACTAAAAAGGGGACCTTGGGATCTAATCTGCTCTGCTTTACAGGAGCTTGATGTTCACAGAAAGTCCAGAGTTTAACTGAGGAAGTTCAGGCTTAGGTTCTTGTATGCAAGGATGTGCAATCTCCCTGATTTGAACAGGTTGGCAAGGGCAGTGCAGAAGTTGGCCCCAGTTTAAATTGACTGTGTAAATCACACTTGGGTAGAAGGGGCAGAGATTTAGTGAGTGCATTAGCTGGTCTTAGATAAAATTTGGAAGAAAATAGAAAATTAAGGCTTCAATTTAATGTTTAAGAAAAAAACCAAAAAAGGCAGGTGTTCTCAGGAATAATATCAAGCCAATTTATTAACGGCTGAAGCAAGTCAGGTCTCCACAGAGGCAGAAGGCTCAGGGAGGGCAAAAATAAAAGAGCACCCAGTTAAGGAGATGAGGATTTCATAGGAGAAACATTAATCAGAAATCAGTCAGAAATGCACTATCAATGTAGAACATTTCTCCTTGCAATATGTAAATCGTAATGCGTGAAAGGCATGAAGGAACTGGGACCATCAAGTGAACTAAAACCAAGAGAGAAACACTGTGAATAATTACTGGAGAGAGAATGAAAGGAGAAACCAATTTAACTACCTGCTATTTAGCAGGGTTTTATATTAATACAATGCATCCTTAACTGAGTATTGCCACACAGGGCACTTCCAGAACAGGTCTGCTCACTTAGCCCAGTCCTCCTGTCTCTGCAGCACCAAGGCTCTCACTACCATGGGCCCAGCATGGCACTATTTATATTACAGGTGGCACCAGTTAAGAGACAAAATTAGCCCATTACCCAGAGTTTATCTCCCAGGAATCTTCTAGGGGGAAAGCAAATCAACTTACCCCATGATCCAGTGTAGGGCTGGGTGGGGATGCTGCAGATGTCCCAGGAAACTTCCTGTGAGTTTGTGCCACCCCATGCAGGTGGGATGGGGATTTTCCAAAGAATGGGCTACTGGGGGAGGATGTCCCATGCTTTGATGTTGTGTTTGTTATTAAGGAAGGGGTTGGGAACTAAGAGAACTTTGCATTCAGACCTTAGCAACTGCACGTACCTGTGGCTGCTGGTTTAGCAGCAATTTCCATCCTGCTGGCACAACGGGCACTGAGAGAGCTGCTTGCAAAGAAATTAACCACTGTAATTTCAAGCAGAGCTGTTGCTGTTAAAAGGACAAAGGCAGAGTAATGACAAACAGAGGGAGATCTTCTCCAAGAAAATCTGGTAAGTCAGTACCTGATTTGATGGGAGATCCAAGGTGAAAGGATGGAAGCAGTTTAACCCAATGCAGCTGGCTTCTTACCTGGGACTTCTGGTGGGGAGAGCAAGCACAACACTCACTGCTGCTGGGAAACCAATGGCAAAGCTTATGCCTTCAGCAGCCCATGGGCTGCTTCAACTGAATTGATAGTAATAGATGGTGGGCAAAATCTTTCTGTGATTTAAACAGACATCTGTGACATCTACCATGTATAATGAACTTAAAACGTGGAGGTCCAGCACATTCATACCCAAAGCTCCAGAATATGAGTAACTCTTCTGCTTATTGCTGGGCAGCAAAGCACCAGGTCAATTTACCTTTGTTTTTCTACATAGCCACCTCTTATAAATGCCATAATATTAGCATATATTATAAATGCAATATATATAAAAATCAGAAGAGTCCAGCTCCAGCTGAGTCACGTATTGAAAAGAACAAAGATTAAGGATATTGCTAGAAATATTTTGCACATAAGGGACTACAGCTGCAGAGCAGTGTTTGGTGTGTCATCCTGCCTGGGCATGGACTCACTGTTTTACTAACACCAAGCTCCTGAAGATCAGGGCTGATGACAGACTGCCCACAGATGGAGTTTCCAGACCTGAAGATAACTCTCTACACCTCCTCCCCAGCCATCACATCTGATCTGCAGCAGCTGTCTCATGCATTTAAGCTCAGTTTTCACCCAACCACTGTAAAAGTGGTTACCTTTACAGTTCAAAATCTTGACTAGGACACATCTGAGCCCAGGGAAAGGCTGCTCTGCACTGATAATTAATAGCAGTATATTATATGCCAGCTGCTTAGGGCTCAACAGGAAAAAAATGCTAGATACTAATGAATATGAAGAACATCTATAAAAACATTAACAAGCTTTTGGTCTTTCCTCTTTTTTTTTTTTCTTATTTATTTCCTTGGCTTTTACTTTGATATACTTCAGCTATTTAAAAAAAAATCTTTTGCAGTATTTTCTATTTAATAAGACCTTTTCCATTTTTTTTGCAGTTGTTGTATTTGCCATATTTGTAGTCTCTCCATGCCACTGAAGTTCTCCCAGTGTAAGGGGGGAGCTTTGCCTTTTGATCTTCCAGTATTGGGCTTTATCATTAAATTTAGAAAAATAAAATGCCTAATGGGCCTTTTGGAAAATTGTCAAAAAGTACTTTTTCTTTGAATGCAAAGCACAAACACGACATGCATTCCACCCTTGATGAAAGATCAGGCTGTGGGTGAAAGCCTTGATCCAACTGATTCTGAAGAACACCTGAGGAACTTTTCCTTCCATTCCTTGAACCTGTCTGGGCTTTGTATCCCACCCTGAAACCTGGGTCTTGCATACATCCACAGGGCTTTGCTGAGAGCAGTCAGCTGTGTGCTGGGTTGCTGCTCCCCATTCTTACTCAGTATTGCTTCAGCACATGGGTGTTGCTGTCTTGCTCAGGTATTTATGGAAGTCAGAAAAATCTAAGCACCTCCCTTTGTGAGTTTTGTAGAGACACAAGTGGAGCCTCTTCAAGTGTTGCTTGGAAGGGATCAGTGACATTTTAAGAATTCTTAATGCAGCATTCATTGATCATCATTCTAAATTTTACTGATGCATGAAGAGAGAGGGATTCAGTTCAGCTTTGAGTCCTCAGATTAAAGATGTATATGTGCCTTGTGGTCTGCTGCACTAGAGGTGCTTGTACCTGTAGGCTTTTAGAGATGATTATCCTGTGATTGATCCTGTGCTGAAGATGAAGAAGTTGAAGAAAACACATTTGACTAACAGAGTCAATGGAAACAATAATCTCTGAGGACTACATTTGGATGAGCTCTCTGAGCAGCAGGTGACAACCCATGATGCTTTTGCTTTTGGGACATTCTATCTTTTCTTAGAAGCTGTTAATAGTATGAAGCACTGTCTAGGGCTTACTTTCCTACAGGAACCTTTGATTTATGTTCACAACTGTGCACTCCTTACCACAGTATATTCCTTACCACTATTCCTATTCCAGGGGTTGCCTGTGGGCAAATAAAAGCAGACTAGATGGTACAGCTGCTTCACGACAGGTGATTTTCCTTCCCCATGACCTTTGCTCTCAAAGAGTTCAGCAGCAAGAAATCTGTGAATCCACAGCCTCAGTCTCAAGCTGATGGCCCCACCAACAAGTCTTCTGTTTTCTGTCAGACCTTCTGCCTGCAGTCCTACAGGAAGGCTCAGGGATGCTCTTCTGCTGATTTCCAGCTCTTAATGTCAGGCTGCAAACAGCAGCTGAAACTGAGTCTACACTTTCTAGTAGCAAAATGTGAGGACATTTAGAAAACACAGTTTATCTGCTGGCTATGTACTTTAACCTGGCAGCAGTTAAGAATCTGGGTGGTATTAAAAATGTTTATTGGTGAAAGGTCCCCTGCAGTACATTCTGTATAACCCATGGGCAGACACCTAGTCTACAGTGAAGTGTGGACTACAAGGATTCAAAGCCCACAGCCACTTCTAGCAGGTTGTAGGGAGGAACATGGGAATAAAACCCATTTTAGAAACTAGTCAAAACAAAATCACACCACTTTGAGAAGGACATGGACAGAGAAATTAAAGGAGGAATGCTGGCTAGTAACAAGTTCTGCTGGTTCTGGAGATGTACACAAATCTGTAGAGGGGGTCTGTAGGCAGCAGGACTGGAAGTCTTTGGGGCATGGGACACATATAAACATGTGCAAAAGGATGACATTAAATCCAAGGCATTTAAAGTGTCTCCAAAATTGCTTTTAAGCACAGCTTTTCTTAAGTTCCTTTTTGTAATTATTTTCCATATCTGAAAGTGCACTTACTGTCATCATTTGTGTACTACAGGAAAGGACAGACCATTACCTATAAATAGTTTAGAAAAGATAGGGTGTTTTTGCATATAAGAATGTTTTATTTTCCTGTGTGAGCTAATGGGATAGATGCCAATGCTTTTATGAATTGTGAATGCAGCAGTCTTCTTTCCAAATGAAGATGTTGGAAGCGTGCCACTGGAACAAGGTGCTCATATTACATATTGCCAGCAAATTTCTGTTGCTTTAATGAAACCTAAATTATGAAAGCACTTTTCTTCTGAAAAACATTACTCTTGCCTATAATGACACTGCATTGCATATTCTCCTCTGGAATAAAAGAGGAAAAAATAATTAGGGGAGAAAGCAATGTGAATCACAGTTCCAACAGGGAAATTCATGTGCTACACCCTTGATGTAAACAGCTGTTTGTGTCCCACTTAACTTCCTCCTATAAAACATAATACAGCTTTATGACTTATCAGGCATTTGTTACTATTCTTATGCATGGGGGCTTTCTTCCCCACAATGGTTCTCTTTTTAGCTACCTGAAACAAAGTAATTATTTAGAATAATTTAATGACTGCGTTTTAAATGGAAATCTTGCTTGAGGAAAAGTTCCCTATTTAGAAGCAGAATTTTGCACTTATATACAATTCAATTTCTCTTTAATAAATAATGTAATGACATTAGATAGAAGCATTATGTAAAGTTTGGGGGTTATTTCACTGAGTGATCTTAAATCTCAGGAACACTTTTAGAAGAAGGGAAAGGGAAGTTATTAGTTTGTGACCTTTGACAAGTCTGGAGGTGAAATATCCCCTGTGGAAAAGGTCTAAAGAAAGGCACTGCTTCATCTGCACAGGTTACAGAGCAGCCAGTGGTGCCACAGTTGCTCTCAGCCTGTTAACAGCCAATTGCAAAATAACTAACAAATCCTATTTAATCATATGCATGTATTGCAATGTGCTGCATTTCACATTTTGTGCTCACAAGCAATTGTTTTTTTCTTGCTAATATGTAGAAGGATTTTACAAGAAGATACAAAATGTACTTTGTCTCAGATCACTTTACTTCCATCAGCAATCCTTTCTATTATTTCCAAATCTGAGCCACATCTCACAACTCAGAGGTGGTATTGCAGGTTTCACAGGAGCATCTCAGACAAAAGGTACAAGTTCTCTTGAATAACAGGGCTGCCTCCATTGTTTTTCTTTGCAGTAATTCAGTATATAGTGTGAGTAATGCTACTTCACACCAAGGGCTCACTTGTAAGGATATCCCCTATCTTCCAATTTGCATGCACATTTATTTTACACTACCTTAGAGTTAAAACAACTCAACAACATAATAAAGGTAAGTGCACAGAATAATAAATACTACTGAAACCAGATTAACTCAGACAAACATCAAAAAGGGAGAGAACAAAAAGCAGTGAAATTAGGTTAAAAAAAGTTGCAGAGTCTCTATGGGACTGCTTTTGTTGTTTCTTTTCTTTCTTTTCTTTTTTAAAAAAAGCCTAAAGCACACAGTCACACCGTAATCCACCTGGTTATATTTTACAATTGACTCCCAATTCTAGACAACTTTAATGTTAGGCAGAACTCTGCACCCATGAAAATGAATGGTAGCACTCTATGACATTAACTAGAATAAAATCAGGCCATGAAAAAAACCTTCTGTTTTTTCTATAATGAACAATATTAGTGCATTCTATTTTCTACTCACACCTCTGTGAGTTGACAGTATGCTTGCATGATTAAGATATAAAGCTAGCAAATGTTTTAATTCAAATATTATTACAAACTAGAAAGAAGTCAGATAAAACCAGAGATTTTTTTATTGCACAAAATAAATTATATAGAAACAATGCAACAAAACAACTCGTATTGTAGGCTGCACAACAGATGTTACAACATGAATATATTTATTGCTTTGAGAAAGGAGCAATTCAGTGCTAGTAAGCAGATTAGTTATACTTCTTGCTCATCTAGATTTTTCATAAAATTAATCCAACTGGGCTAGAGGCATCTTGCAGCATACAGGTCAGGCCAAATTGTCATTTGTTATCAACCATTATAAAGGTGCTGTAAACCTTCTTGACATTAGCATGGAACACACAATTGAACATCACCAGTACTGAGCCATACAGGTAGTTCACTATTAGAAATATCATTACACATCTGATACATTTATACACAAGTCCTAGAGGCCTACTCACAGGCTTTGCATAAGCTGTTGTTTCAAAATAAATCTTGCTTACAAATGTTGACGCAGATTTGAACAGGTTTCACTCTGCATCAAGAGGCATGACCACGAGGTTTTGCCAAAAACCCCCAAGAGCAGCACTTCCTGTCCCTAAATGGAAAATTGATCACTAGTGCTGACTCAGTTATAAGTGTCTCACTTTTTCCAGGGCCACACTCAGATTCCAGATTAAAAAAACTCCTCACATTCCTTTGGTAGAACTGGGTGAAATTTACAGTGCTTTTTAAAAGTACTTCAAAACACAACATATTTGGTTCTTCAAAAGATACAAGCTTGCAGTACTGGTATTGCACTCACATCAAATGGATTTTAAACTGCTACTTTGTGGACCCTGAGATGTTGACCCTAATGAATTACTACAGAATTAGCTCTTAACAAAAATTACAAGATGGGCAATGTTCATACAATAAAACATATCCAATCCTGATCAACTGCAGATCTTTGCAAAGCATGAACATAAATGAGAAAATGCCATTTCAAATGTTTATAATCTGAGTCAAATTCTCCCCCAGTTTGTCAAGGACACAAGTATTTACTCAGATGAGTTCCTACCAATGAATTCTACTGCTAGTGTACACACTCATTATTGCAAAACTTACTCATGAGAAGGTTAATATAATAAGAGTAAATTTAAGCAATATTAGTCACCCATGAAAGGAAATTAGGTGAGGAAGTGGGAAGCCTGGCTCATTTCAAGTCTCAGCTACAAGGATAATTATAGAAAGTCACTCCACTGAGGTCAAGCTGAAGAACTTAACTGAGCATCAGACCCATGAAGCAGACCCCTGTAGAATCCCACTGAAATAAGTAAAGAGATTTTGGATTGTACACTAATATGTACACAAACAATTACGGTTGCCAGTCTTTACTATACTTAAAAAAATTCTTTACTGTATTTTTTCTGCCCTGAAACTGTGTTAATGCATTATGATGAATGAAAACACAGTTGAAAGCGAGGTTTCAAATAGCTGCAAAATATTACAAGAAGTGAATTATTCTGAATTTAAAAAAATAGTCTTAGCCCAAATTCTCAGGATCTTTAGCGATGCACTCACATTCCCTGCATGTACCCAGCAGTAGTTTCCTTTGAAGGAAGGTAAGTATGAAATTTGATGAATCTTGCACACTTTTTCATCCAGGGGACTGTTTATTAAATACTGTATGTAAAATTCTGCCATCTTATAAAAATGTTAGTGACATAGTAAGATTCAACTAAAAAACCAGATATACCCTGAAATGTCCATTGAAACACATGCAGCACAAAAAATGGTTAGCATTTTTTATACTTATTATGGAGTAGAAAAGTTATAAGGCAGGATGAAGCTAATATCAAAGATGAAAAACAGCACCACAAGCCTGTGTTTTGCAATTGCTTTCTGATTGGACACAATATATTATCATAGTCAGATACAATTGATTAATGTGAGAAATGCATTTAGCCCAGCTGTACTAACTATACAGCTTCACACAGAATAAACATTCCATAAATCAACAGAAATTGCATTTGAGCACAAAAAATAAAAAATATGTAAGTGATTCTCTAAGCAGCATTTTGTTTTCTTTTTTTTTTCCAAAACATTAACATAGATAGATATTGGACTGATTAAATATCTACAAGTGCTTTTCCTTTACAAAAATACATATATTCGTAAGAGTAGGATAGACTGTCATTAACAATGACCTGTGTTTTTTTCACTTCAATTTGAATGATTTATAAGCTAGATTTTACAACCACAAAAAGGTTTATTTGTAATAGGATGTTATCACTTTTGACAAAAAGCTTAAAACATTTTATATTTTAAAACAAATTAGCAACGTAAGATCACAATATGTTCTATGAGCTCCTAAGTACTGTGAGGGCTGCTTTATTAAAAACTGGTAACTACTGATCAAATGCAAGGAAGCATTAGAACATTATTACTGCTCACCATAGGCTCCTTTCTTTTAACTTGGATCACAGCTTATATAAGGACACTTAGGCCCCCACCCCCAAAAAATCCATTGAGAGTAACTCTATATCATCTATTCAGTAGCCTGGAACATCCAACAATTCAGGCTTTGCATTAATTTTTAAAAAATGCAAAATACTTTCCTTTCAATAGTTAAGTCTGCAATAAGGGAAAAATGATGCATTGCTTCATGTTTGTGCTAAGAAGCTTCTGTTTGAGAAAAAATTATGATCAGTAAGTATAAGAATGAATTCTTTCAGCCAGCTAAATAATTATATTGACCTATTACTTTCCAGTTTAGTTAGCCACTATCCTGGAAAGGGAAATCAAGATAATTTGGATTTTTTTATTCTCTCTGTTTTATACTTCACAAGTAAAATGATCACTTCTTACTAATCAATGGTCTCACATCAAGGACAGCAATGCCATTTGCTAAAAAAATAGCTATAAAAATCTGTAAAACATACTTAATATCTTCTCATTATCCTCCAGATCTGTCCTTTCCACCCTCCAAAATATCACTGAACTATGACTAGAAACGCCAAAAGTAGCTTGGTGACTATTTTGTGCTTTGGAAGGTTTACAGGATTGACAGCACACTGAGTTTTTTGTTAGTTCACAGGCCAGGTATAGCAGACACATCAGTAAATGCAAGCCTTTGTGCTTTTCTTCAGGAATATGAGCTAGGATTTAGAGCTACTCTACGTCTGTTGACTAAACCTTAATGCTATTCCTGTTGTTTCTTTCCTTTCCTTTTCTAATTTGGTTTGGAAACTGCTAGGTGTGCCTAACCCTTCAGCTTGGTGACACAGACAAGTACCACTGGTTCAGTTCTGCTTGATTGACTCCAGGTACCTCTTGACCATTCAGGCACTCCAGGAAAGTGTCAATGTCATATTCCAAGTTCATTTCTGGGTGGCATTACCTTTGGTATTAAATAGGTCCCTTAAAACTATCAGGCAATCAGATTATCCATAAAAATAGTTTATTTTTTAAAAACCCTAGTTTTTAAGAACAAACTAAGTATCTGACAACAAAGACTAATTTTAAATCAATAGGTAGGTGATATTTTTTCAGTAAAAATGGAGCATGTTTCATTTTACCACAACAAAATTCAGGAGACAACAAGAACAATATCTACCATACTCAATATAATACAAAACTGAATTTTAAGAGTAGAATACCATTATAAAATATGTGCCTTGCACTTTGACAATAACCATCTTCATTACAATAAGACCCTCAGCATGTAGCTAGCAGCAAAATCATTTTACTGTGCAGCCATTTTTTATATTGTAGAGTAACCTTCTCTCAACTCTTTGCTTTACATTGACTGTCATAAGGAAAAAGGAAAATGCACAGTAGCTACTTCTGTTCACCTCATCCTGTCAACTGTCAGCCATGTTAGAAGCATGTCCTAAAAATACATGTACAAGTTACTTCAAAGAAGAGGACCTAATGGTTCAGAAAAGCAAGCAAAGTCAAACCAATGCCTATCTTTGGTTAAAATTAATGTAACAGCAAAAACTACTCTCTACAGACATCTCTCATTCCAGAATTTCTCCTCCATCCTGAGCTTAGCAAACTTTGTCTCCTTCTGCAAATACAAAAGATAGCCTGGACATCCCTACCCCTGTACAGAGCTCCTCTGCTTCACTGCCCCACTCCAGGACCACAGAGACCTAAGTTAAAAAAGGTACCTGAATGCAAAAGATTTATGGCACATACCTTGGATGGAAGGATCTGTTGGGAATTCATGAATTAATTAATTTCCTATTCTGGAACCTAAGGTTTTAATCTGACCTACAGACAGCGCAGACAGAAGGTAGAAAAGAAGATCAATAGGTAGATCTCTTTATGAAAAAAAAGATAAAATTTGCAAGATCATCTTTTGAAGGACATTCCTGCAAGGGATGATGCAGCTGAGGTCTGAAGGTCAGACAAGCCCTATGTGACAAAATTAGAGGTAAATGTGCAGTTGGAAGTTTTCACATTTCCTTCAGGTGAATCAATCCCCTCGTGGTTTGGAACTCATCCTGGAGCACACTCCACTAGGCTACAATCCCTCCTCAAAGAGGTGTCTCTAGCTGAAACCTGCATGGAAGCATGACCTTGCTCAAATTGACTGAGAAGGATTGAAAATGCAGAGCTGTGAAAGCTTTGCTGAAATTCATGAGAGCTGCCTGATAAATGCAACCTGTGAGCTGACACCTCATGTGCAATTTCACCTTTATAAGTCCTTAACATTTTGACTTTTGGGTAGGAAATGGGATGCAGCATGGGAATGGCCAAAAGATGTGTAAGAACCTAGAATTACTGGAGAGAGGGTGCCTGTTTATACATTTTAACTGAGAAAAATAATAAGTCAACAAAGCATGAAGTAAAATGAGAAGAGAATATGCAGCATGATATATGCATTTTTGTAGGAAGCAAAGAAAAGAGATGCCTTCAATCTGCCAGATTAAGTGAAGTAACTGGACCAAACTCTTGGATAAGGATGTAAGTCTTAACTGCCTTTGCACTTTTGCAGGACAAAAATGAGTTTGATCAGTGAATGCTATTAACCAGTATTTTATGTAGCCCCTCTATACACAAGACTCACTCTATTTATTTTGAGACCTGTTCTCTAGTCTTTCTACCAGACATAGGATCTGGCTGAGCTGGATGCTATGCCTTTTTTTGCAAGTCCTCTCAAGAATGATTTTTTTCTGGGGAGTGAATAAAACCTCTTGTCTGCAGTTATATGAAAAAAGTAAAAAAACAACAAACAACACAACTCAGTGATTGGTTCAATTAAAGGACTAAGCCATGGCCTATTTTTTTTAAACAGCAGAGAAGAAAAAATTGCTTACTTCTCTCACTAAGTCATGCACACCAGTTATTCATGGGAGAGATGAGATGAGATGGAACTCTGGACCAATATTTTGTCTGAAGTAAGGGCCTAGCTTATATCTATATGGAATGGGATGGGATCAGTCTCTTTTCTCCTGCAGATACACTAGAACTGTTTGTGATAAGAGCAGAAAGTCAAGTCAAGCTGCTGAAACCTACGGAGACAAAAAGACCAAGATCCAGAATGAAAGGGTTCCTCATGCAGAAAATGGAATATTTTCAACATAAAAGTACTTATTTTAATATAATTTCTATTGAGATAGGCTGGTTTTAATTTAAGCTATCTAAAAGAACACATTTCTTTTTACCCTTTTTCCCATGAAAGCATCTCAATACAGTATGCTTATGATATATTCTTGCTGAAAATATTAAGACCATAGATAAATTTCAGAAGCAAATATTACCCTGTCAAATGAAAATAATGGTCTTAAAAGGTATTCTGTATTAGTAATCAGGCACTTCACTTTGTGTACCATTTTCAGTAAAGCCAAGATAATACTTGTGTAACTTTTTTTTACATAACTGCAAGCTAGCTGAGTATGCACAATATACTTCTTGCACTGCAGACTCCTAGGACCCAAATCCCCAAAGCTTTCATGTGAACAATACCAACTATAGTGATGAGTCACTTCAGTTATTGTAGCAATCTTATTTGGTATTTCATGAAAAAATTCCTTCACAGGACTAGGCCCTTAGCTACCAGGAGTGTAGTAATGCCTCATGGAAGATACATTTCTTGATTAATCACGTAATTCCATATTGTTTGAGATATTACAGGATCTTGTTTCTAAATTCTAGCTGACGGCTTGTTACTAGATAAACGCAGCAACCAGCTATGCTAAAAAAAAAAGTTGTTCATGATTTTCATTAATGAGTTTTTCACTTCCAGGGAAAAAATCCAAGCAGCACCAAATGTGCTAAAGAAGGGACAACAAGGTTAGGTAGTAGTGCAGAATTTTTTAGGTCCCTCTGCAGTTAGATACTGATAATATGGAAAAGTCATAGAAACACAGCGGCAGCAACACTTATTTTATATTCCTATGTTTTACAAGGATGCAGTGGTGACACCTTGTCATGGAAATGCTCAGAAAGTGTGACTTTATTCCGGCATCAGTTCTAGCACGGCATATGGTGCAGTCTAAAGGGAATGCCTAGGTACTCAATTCACTTTACCCCATCTTTGGCACACAGGAATCTGCACAAGCATTCCCATATTCCTATGGTGCTCAGATACTCTTAATTGGCACAAATGAATTAAAGCAGTGTATCTGTAGAGACATGGCACATATGTACTATATGAGTGAAAATTTCCTGTAAAGAAGGCAGTGCCTCTGTTGCACAAGCTGCCCAGTTAAGATATGTATTTCACTGGCACTTTACTTTTACAGAAACGATTAAACTATAGCAGCACTCAGGCACCATGCCATCAAACCAGAAATGCAGAAAGTGTAGGTGGTTAGTTCATATGCATTTAATGCCGCCATTCGCAGCTGGGAACGTCGGTTCAGATCTGTCAGTATTTGCCATGCTTAAAATGAAGATTTGCCTTCTGTAATCTGGCTTTAACTTGCATCAAGAAAATACCAGGAATCAAAACCAATGTCCATCTCTGATTGAGAAAATTCATGGTTCTCTGAATTATGAATACAGGAAGTTATCAAACAGTCAAAAAAAGCTTCTATTAGTTGCCATTCCAAAGCCAAGGCAAAATAGTGCTATTCCAAAGGTCCTGTTAGGCGGATGGATTAAAACTTGTATGTTCCTGTCTTTTTAAAACAAGTCTGTTCAAATTTTTTCAAAACAGCAAATGCAATTGTTGAGAAAAAATTGTGCTGCGAACCAACCAAGAAATTATGCTTAAGCATCCTAGCATTAGTTTTGTGATAAACTGAAACAGGTGTTTTATGACAAGCAAATTTACAGTGAAAATTCTGGTATAAAAAGACACGAAAGATATAAAAATTGTAAGGTGTAATTGGTATGTGCATGTAAATATTTACAAATAATATCCTATTTCTACTGTACATCAACTGTAAAACAACTGTATATACTAAAGAGAAGAATGATTTTCACTCAGAAAGCATGCTCTGCTCTTCCAAGCTGCTCCATGATGTGGACTTCTATGTACAAGAAGAATCTATTTTTCCCTAGAGACTCTGCAGAGAAGGACCCTCCCTACAAGGAGCATCTTCTTTCTGTCAAGTAGTGCATCACAGACTGGGTGGGGAGCAGGATGTCTGCTCCCTGCAGCCAGCGTGTCCCCCCTGCCTGTTTCTGGGCAAAGCAGTGCCTGTGCTGGCCAGCACACTGCAGAAAGGGGCAGCAGCTTCTTCTTAGCCATTTTCCTTCCCCAGTTCCACTGGCATTCCACAATATGTGCAACCTTGACCTGTAATGGCAGCATTCCTTAACAGACTGCTATTGACAGCATTTTGATTTCTGCATGTCATATGGGCTTTGGAGTGCAGTGCTAGGATTCAACCCAACTTCATAGGATTCCTCGAGTCACCTATGTTAGAATGCTTAAAAACATTAAAGGGGCCAGACCTATTCCACAACATGGTTATTTCTCCTAAAGAACATACTACTGTACATGAACATTCTTACAAAGGAATTACAGCCTTACATCTATCTTTTGTATTTGATCCCAAGAAAGATTTTTCACTTTGTCTATCTAAGAATGATCAGTTCACTCTACAGTAGTTTGTGAAAAATTGATTTGGTTCCTTTTTGCTGTATGCAAAAGGCATAAAGAAAGTAAATAGCTATCTACAACACTAGCAGGCATGTACTAAGTAGAAATTACATAACATGACTGAACTATAAGTATCTCCAGAGAATCTGATCAGAAAAACTCAACTGACTTTTAAGCAAAGACAACGGAAGACAGAAAACATACACATTGCTATGCTCCCTGCAACATTAACAAAAACCCCAAGGAACATCCCATACTAGAACCTTTATGCTCATAATACCTAAGGCAACAATCACTTTTTATCCAGCACAACCAGGTCTTAGGAAAAAAAGATGACCTGAAGAATTATTTTGGTCAGACTGCTAATCTTCACTATTGCATCACTTCTAATTTTATGGAAATAGTTTTATGATGTGACTTTAACTAATGAAAATTTCTGTAATGAATTCTAAACTCCAGATAGTCACAAGAGATACAGTATGTAATTAAAGCTATATATTTTTTTGTCTTAGTATATTATAGACCTCTATTCAATCTTAAAAGGAAATATTTATTATGAAAAGTAATAATTATGAAAAATTTTGCCTTGGTCATAATTTTGTAGCGGAATTTAGTTGTTCCATAGACATTTGTATTATTTTACCTTCATTTTATGGAGGCGTTATTAGAAGAAATGTAATCTGACCAGAAGCCATTTTTCCAAAAATAGCTAGTATCCCAAATTCTAAACTTCAGGGAAACCATGGAAAGTGCAATCACAAAGGCTACAATGCTTTCAAGCAATATTAGCAATTTTAAGATTTAAAATTACTATTTTGAATGATAATGTTCTACATCTCTTGTTCAGTGTAATTAATCTTCATTCACTGCAAAAGGACTGTTGCACACTCATGAGTGAGCTATACCTGGACCCATGAGAACCTTATCAAGGAAAAGGTAGTGGCCTAATCACCACTTTTCTAAATATATTTTCTATACAAAATATTGTCAAGGTATAATCCTTAGTTATTTTTACAGTACTCTATGATTTAAACAACAATATTCAGTAAAGTAGTAAGTGTGTGAAACTGCAACACCACATGAATGAGCACTCTGCCATTTTGCTAGTGTAATCAATATTAGGACCAGAAAAATTTTCTAACACGCAAGCAAAAATATTCCATAGGTTTGGAGTCTTGACTGTACACTTCATGATTTTGGCTATGATTTGCAGCACACTCTTAAGATACACAAATATCTTATGCACATTTCAGTAGCAGAATGGCACTTGGCTTGCTCTAATAGAAACAACAGAGATGCAACTGACAATTTTAAGAAAGACAATGTCCTTATTTGCATGCTGAAATTCTGGCTGTGTCCCCCCAATCCAGGCACATCCATTCATTGTGCAATCTGTCGATGGGTAAACAAATAGTGCAGGATTCATCTCAGTGGGATCTGGCCCTTTGGTCTAACCGAAGTCAATTCTAGGTCGATACTGAAGTACCATAGGGTAAGACTGAAAACAAGCAAGGGAAAAACAACAACAAAAACAGACAAGAAAGCATGAAGACATGATTCATAAACAATACAAAGAAAATGCAATTAAAGACTACCTTTAGAATAGCCAGATCTTATCTCTAAGACAGATGTATATGACGATGTTAAATCCATCCCTGTACTTCAAATCTATTAGCTATTTGTCACTGATATACAGTTTCTGTATCTGCTTTTATATATTTCAATATTTATATTGTATTACATTTATACTTGGGAGTGCTCAAACAAATCTTATTTCTGCATTGCTGTGTTTGATAAAAGCCAATCTTGACATTTTATACTTTCTAAAACAAAGCATATTTACAGGTGATGTACTTGGAAATTTATATACAGAGGTTCCATAGCTAAATTTTAAAAATAAGTCAAATTGCTGTCAGCTGGTTTTCTGAGAGATGACCTTCTCCCCAAAACCAAACTCCTTAACCTCAGATCTAGTGATAAGTTTTTCTTGATTCCTACTGAAAAAAAAACAACAAACCAAACAAAAAAAAAAAAAAAAAAGCAAATCAGGTTCTTGGGTCCCTAAAGTGGATAGAACTTGTGGAATGGAAGGCAAGAGTGGATGGGTTTCCCAAAAGGGCTCTAGAACATCTGGGCACTTGCTGCTCCTCTTAGTTTTCAGCCTGCCAGCATTTCATTTGTCTCAAGTTTTCCTCTTAACTTCATTAGCAGACTGGATATTTGTATAGCATAAAACCCTGGCAAATCTCATTGTCTCAGCAGCTGTATGGCCTTAAAAACCTCTCTGCTATACAACAGAAATAAAGCTAATATAAGTTTTTTTTAAATTCCAAATTTGGGAAAAAAAAAAAGAATTATTACAGAAGCTATCATTAAAACCAGAAACATTTTGTTTCATCCTTCAAATGCAACAGAGATGAAGAAACAAAGATATAGCTCCAGAGACCTACAGGGTTAATAAACTTTCCATGGCATGGTAGTGAAATATCACCAGAACTAAATGTGATCACACTTGCAGGGGATTTACAAACTGCAATTCAGAGAAATCACAAGGTAAATCCAGAGGTATTAACAGTACCAGGAGTATTTAGAAGAGAAGACAGGAAGCACCACGTGTAGACTGCATGAGCAATTAACTAACATGTATCTGTGGTATCATAAATTACTTGGTCTCTGATTAATTTTTTCTTTACACAGGACATGAATACCATTTCATTTAAATGCTGTTTTACATTTTGACTTTGAGTATATAAATTGCCTCTAAAAGTGTGCAGGTCTAATTGGAAGTGCACACAGGCAGAGACAGAACAATCACCACACTGAAATTGCCAAGTAAACCAGTGAGGCTCGGTGTTTTAGCAAACAAAGTCACAAAACTGTACAAATCAAATGCACTATGCTGGGACAATTCTAATTATTGAAGGAGGCATGAGTGCAATAGTTCACTTCCATCACTAGTGGGGAGTGACCCTCTACCACTAGCTCTAATTTTTCCTCAAGACAAAAATAGTATTCCAAAGTTCCAAAGTAACTTTTAGAAATCAGTTCAAATCAAAATTCTCAATGAGGAAACTGAAATACTGTTTCAAATAGTGTTGGAAACCAGACCGGTCACTGAAATTTAGAAATCAGCTTCAGTTTGCAGGTTCTGGAGGTTTGGCTTCTAGAGATTATTCAGTTTCTAATTTTAAAAATGTGAAAAGGAGTTTAGAAAAATCTAACAGTTTTTTACTCCATCAAAAAGGACATATGAATTCTCACAAGGAGATGAAACCAGTGTAGTCTCTTAATTCACACTTAATTTTTGATCCCTTGCCAGTGACTGCCCAATGCTGCTTAGTTAGAGGAATGAGATAGCAAGAGGTAGATAATCCTTTGAGGCTGCTATGGATATCAACCTATAGAATGGTATCTCTCAAAAAAATCACAAACAAAAACTGGCCTACGACACAGAAGACAAACTCCTAAATCCTTTGAATAAAGTTTGTGCTGCAGGAATGAAAATGCTCAGACCTTGCTCACAGAGTTTTAGCACTTTATAGTGAGGAATTATAAAAACTCCACAAGCTGAATTACAATGGAGTGCTGACAGGACCTTAATGACTGTAGTATGTACAGTCCTGAGTGCCTCTTACCTGATAGAAAGTGCCATCCTGTGAGCAGACGTGCGAAGATGAGCAGTTCTGACACCGAAACTGCGGAGGAGATGATTTTCTGATCAGATAAGAGGCATCCACAGCTGGACATACACATTTACCATTTATTGATTTTTAAAAAAAAATTTAAATGTAAAGGTTACAATCAATTTACTCATTTTAAAACAGGAAAGAATTGTTTAATGAATAAATGGATATTTTTCCCTTTTCTTGTCTAGCTCATGAAAGGTCCACAGCTATGCAGTAAAAGCTCATGGTCAATAGTACCAGAGACAAGGAAAATGGATTCATTTGATCTTAATTCAGAAGAAGATACTGTTAATTAATTACCATTGCAACTTCATTGAGGAAAACAAAATCATAGAAGCCTAAATATTACTAGATTTATTACCAGCAAAATTAAATTTTTAGAGGTGTTAATCATCTTTGACTTCACAGCAGTGATTTAAAACTACATGAAAGAAAAGATGAACACACATACCTGGCTATGCTGTGTGTATATAAATACACTTACAAACTTAACCAGGAGTTGTGAACTCTTGCATTCACTTAATGTTAAAAACTATAGTTCTGAGATTTTTGAAAATTTTTAGTGTAAATTTTTTTTAGCAAGATGATAGCTACTGTTGCCTCCAATTTCATGCAGTAGGCAAGGGCTGCAGGATAAAATGCCATGAAAAAATTCCATCATCACTGAAATTGTTGCCTCAACACTTCCTAATAGGACAGCCAATGCTAACAAAAATACAAGACAGCAAACTGAACAGACATCCACTGGTTTCAAGGCAGTATTGGAAAAAATTCTGGTTAAAGCTCTCTTGGGGGTTTCAGCAATCCACAAATTTCAATGCAATATTACTTTCAAATTTATCAAATACTTGCCTAAATACATTGATCTCCCTAATTCCTATCAAAATCTATCGTTCCCCCTCCAGCTTCAGATTAAGGTAAAACTTTAGGAGACTTGTGAATTGCTAACTTTACAGTGAGTTAATCCTCTGTCTTCTCTGTCCGTGTCCCAGCACTCATTACTCTAAGCACTAGGAAGCTTAAAACAAAAAAAAGAATAGAAGAAGTATGGAATTTTCTTCAGATCAGTATATTAAGGTATGTTAACTACTTAACCTTAGCTGCACTCCAATTTAGCCTCCACTAGCAATGACAGACAAACTTGCATGTACTACAAAGCAATAAAGAGTGAAGACCAATCAACAGGCACACACAAACAAATGCATAAAAGAAAGAGAAGAAAAGGGGATATAACTTCTAATTAAAAAAATATACAAGGCAATACTAAACCAAACTGAATATCATTTCTGAAAAAAAGTTCTTTTAAAAAGTTGAATACTGCAATTCTAAAACATACACATGCAGCAAGGAAAACCCATCTGGCTGTTATCTGAATGTTATTATACAGCATAGCCAAAAAGAATAGATGTAGTATTAACAGAAACAGTAATAAAATAATTAGATTTCACTAGTGTCACTTTCAGTTTATTGACTGAATAAAACAGGTTCTTCCTGAAGAACTGTTCAATGCAAATTCCCCAGCTATTCTAACTCAAAAGGTCACCAAAAGCAAATTTGCTGAAAAAGAACAAGGGCTTGGGTTTTCAGTTACTTGACTTAAAACTCTGAGCAGAACTTGCATGTACATATATCATACATCCACTATTCTGAAGTTTCAGAATCTATACAATATATGTGCTGAAGGGTTTCACCCATAGGGTTTTACATAAGAAATTAAGAAAACATGCAGAAGGCATTTTTAAATAGGGTTTTTTTGAAGGGTCATAGATTATATTCAGGCCTAAGATGTGAAAGTATGTATGGTCTCTCTAATAAATATACCAAAACATCATTTATCAATAATGTAACAGCATTTACGTTTTCGCCTCTTAGTCTCCATCTTGTCATATAGATGAATTCCATAGTGTGATCCTTCCCCATGATTTCTCCGTTGCATAGTACATCCAGCTTAAAATACAACAGAACAAACAATAAGACAAAGGGATGCAGAAATTTTATGTCTAAATTAACTGCTAAGTCAATCTCCAGAGTTAATCCTTCCAATCCTATCATTATACAACAATTCCATCAGACATGTATATCAAAGCTGGATGAATACAGCATGCAGACAATATGTTATTTTGTACCCTGGTATTCACTTTAGTGTTTTTATTAGAAGTGTGGACAGAAGGAAGTCTGCTACCAAGGTATGAAATCACCAGTAGACAAACATTCCCTATATTTAGTTACACTGCACAGTATCCATTTGAAGAGAAAGCCTTGTGCTGTATTTTGAAGGCCACCTTGGCATGCCTGTACTCTTTCAAACCCAAAGACATAAACCAGAAGTACAGTAATTTTCATTTAAAAAGTAGATTGTAAAGAAACTTTAAAAAATTAGTTTAAAAATAACTATAAATTATAAGAAAAATGCACTTCAAAGTACACAGACATTCCTTAACTGAAAGCAAAAGACAAAGAAAAACAATGATCTCAAGTATGAAAAATGTCTACTTTAAACTGTATTATAGCATCTTAGTGCTGTCTGCCACTGCAAATGTTTGACAGTATTTTCATTTTTAGACCTATAATATTTTCTAAAAAGGCAAAAATTTGAAGTCAGCAGATTCTTAGTAACACAAGCCATGAAGGTACCAGACAGATTAAAAACCAAATGACACCAAAAAGGCTGGTCAACATGTCATGACACCATGACAAACTCCTGTGTACAGTTATAACCTATAGCACCAAACCTAACTCAGCCCCACCCTGACCAAAGCTGGGAGGCTGCTGCTGGTGCTAAAGACAGCCTGCCCCGCATGGAGCCTTTGGCTCCTGTACAAGAACTGGCTGAAGAAATAGTCTGTCCTTCAGTCTAAATTCCTGTATCCCTGGAAAGAGGGAAAGCGGGTTCAAACATGATTAAATTTCATAGAAATATATTATGCTGCAGGGAAACAAAAATACAAACACCTTTCTTTCAAATGTACCTCATAGGAACTCGGAAGTTTTAATTTTAAGCTGAGAAACTTTTTGATAGTTCCCACGGTCACTCGAGTAGAACAGCGGATAAATTTCTTCATTAAGCCCTAAAGCAACAGCAACAAATCAGAAAAAACATGTTAGAAATTTAAAAATTTAAAAACATGTGAGCAATCTTTAGTGCAAGAACACCTTTAACTGATAATCTTTTCAACCAGTAATCAATTCTCTTCTAATTCATAATGACACCATAGGTTCAGTTTTGTTCATTTGTTTTCAAAATTTAAAAGATGACAGACAACTTCATTTGACCCATCTCTGGTTCTAAAGATATTTCTAATAGATACAGAAGGGAGGAAAGAAAAAAACCAAAGCCCAGCTACCACCAAACCCATCAAAACCCCCAGAAGAACTTAAATAATCAGAACACTGGGGGTCAAACAAATGTTGCATTTCTTAGAAATGTCAAGAACCTCCAAAGTTACACATGTAAGATAACACTCAGAAAATACAAGCAGTTTTATTAGAAAAGTTCTTAAATATATTTTTCCTTTTATTCTTCTATTTTTAATTTAATAAAACATTGTTAAAATCTAAGGTGATTTCTAAAGACTTCTGGACTCAGCGTTAGGTAATCCCCTTCAGGAATAGAAACCAAATATCCCTAATTCTTAAAACAGCAATTGGCATGTATTACTCCACACATTTTGCAGACTGAAGTGATCTCCCCAAGGCCACAGACAACACATCAGGGTCAGAATCAGGTTTACAGCTCTGATCCCAGTCATTCAGGGCACCACATATTTGATAAGCAGGTGCCTTCTGGCATGTTAAGACAGTAATCCTGAAGGTACAAGGCAGCTCACCTACAGCTAGCTGTATAAATACCTCTGTGGTGTGCTGTAATCTGTGGTGTAGTGCAGTTATATACCATAAAGGCTGTAGACCACAAAACTATAATCCACACACAAACAAAAATTCCACTGTCACAGATGGCTTTCTGTACAGAACAGTATTTTTCACAAAATTCCAAAGATGTGCTGAAATGCCTTAAAGGGAAGGACTAAAGAAGTGTGGAAATGGGAACAGGTCACTACATTGAGGTTTATTTTTAGTGGTTATAAAATGATTTGGTTCCTATAAGATGCTGTTCTGTCATCAATAAATGCAGCACAGCTTGTTTGCTACTCACTTTGACAACATTATCTCCTGACTGCCCATTGTTGCGTAAACAGTCAAGGCAGATGGCAATCTGTGGGTCACTCCTGTGATAGTCTTTATCTTCTTGATCTTCATCACACTCCTCATCGACTTTAGGTTTATCAGCTTTTGGACTTTCATCTGTAAAATATGAAGATCATATTATTTAAGTATAAAGTAATTAAGAATCATATATTTGAGGAAATAAGGCATTTTTATGAGCCATAATTTTTCTTCACGTTAACTTCACACAGTTTTAACTCAGTGCATTCTTAAACTGACCAACTTTAAGATCTCTGGAAGCACATTTTTACTATTGAAATTTTAATGCAATATGCAAAGAGATTTCTATGGAACAGAAAATAATTAGTTGATGGACTAGATTGGGTATGGCTGTCTACTTCTGATATGTTCAATAATTAAAACCCTGCAACTATGCATGCATCACAATCACTCAGACATGTAAACCTACTGTATACTGTGGCAGTTCAGCGACAAAAATAATGATTTTAAATAAACAATAGAATGACTAATCCCAACACTTTTATATCAAAGTAACACAGCTAATCAAGTCATATTAACTGTCACAATAATCCAGTGAACACAAGTCCCTGTAATGCAATCACAAGGTAAACTAAACCTTAGACTTCATCCACTTCTGACCAAATCTAAATAGGTCACTGTAAGAACTCCAGGTGTTTCTCTCCAGAAGGATTTTACAACTAAATAGCCATATATTTACTTACTCTCTTTTAAAAAGAAAAAATAAAAGAAAAGAGGAAAGGTCTGTGTATCTTTTCGCAGAGCTTATACAAACTATGTAATTGCATAGCAAATGTTGTTCCCTCTGCTGTTAACATGTTCTATTGGTTCCTGGTTAAAATTCTAACTCTTTGGAAAAGTACCATCTTGTATAGTTTAGAAAGGTTTAACAAAGTTGAGCACTCAAATGCTAAGACTAGCAAGTACATCTTGGAGTAAGTTTTACAGATTTAGAGTATAGTATACTATCATCTTATTGTATACATTTGGATTTTTTTCTGTATCCCCAACTTACTTATTTTGATTTAAAACAAAGGCTGCTCTCTATTGGAATAAAACATTATCACAATTAACTTGAATAAGCTGCTTTCATGTTTTTGAAAAACCTTTCAGATCAAGTTCTGCTTTCCTACACTTGCCAGATTCTAAAGGAGTTTAGAAGAGTTCAGATGAGAAAATGGAATGCAAACTTTAATAAACACCAAGCCATGACCAAGTTTCTTGACAGAGTAATTAGTTGCCTTTGTTCAATTTCCATATCCAAGATGAGCTTTAAGCTATATTCATTACTTTTCTCTCAGAATTAAGTTTTCACTAATTATGCAAGATTCATCCCCAAGTCCCTATTAGCAACTGACACATTTAGTTGAATGTGTATAATACACACATTTTGTTCCTATCATCCTCCATGAGCAGAATTTACTGTATCAAACTACAGATTTTTTTCCTTTTTCTCGGAAAGTCCAGGAAACAAACTCTATCAATTGAGTAGGTGCAGTCCACCTGTCACAAGCATTTGCTCACTTCAGGCTGGACAGTACCAATGAATATTTTCTCTCTGTACCACAGTCTTTCATCATTCATCAATTCTTTCTGGTAACCACTCTCCTACAGGAGTCACAAATGGCTGAGATATGCTTTATTGTTTGGGGTTTTTTCCTTCTGATATGTGAAAATTTTAAGTCCTGGGATTTTTTAACAGCTCTTAGATGCTTAGGTTAGGAACTGTGCTACAACCTGTGGCACAGGACATAACTGACAGACTCTTAAACTACAGTGACAATCTGATTGCAGGGCATGGTATTGACAACGGAAACAGTCTCTTCTAAATGAAATTATCCTCAGCAAATAATTTCTTCCCAGGCAAGATTGTAAATGCTTCTTTGTGGCAGAAAATAGCTTAAGTGCTCAAAATTTGTATCAATGAGTTGTCATGGCTTTCAAATACTTTGCAGAGACAAAGTTCCATAGCCCCAGGCTACAGTCTCTAAAAGATCTGGATACATCTATAGGTACTCAAAAGTATAATTTGCCAGTTAGAGCCTTCCTCTCATTCACAAAAACAATCCAAGCTCTCACTACACTTACTAACTCATCTCCATTGGGTTTAGCACTAAATTAGGAGAGGAAGATAAGAACCAGAAGAAGTAGTTGGTCAAAAGTAAGTCACATTCTAGAAATCTGCAAATTATCTGTTGATTCTTTCTATGTATATAGCAGAAGAGCATTTTCCAAACAGTCAAGAAATGTCTCTATCACAAAAATATTTTCTAATTTTTTTTAAAACTGAACAGGTATACACTACATAGTATACTGTAGTAAACTAAGATAATTTCATCTAAACTGTTCTTCAGTTCATAATTTATTTATATAATAGAGAAAGTAATATTGTCCCTCACAATGGAGGCCAAATCCAAGTCAACAAAACTTGTGAGAAAGAAAATTAAATATTACAAAGTTGAAAAGACGACATTATA
Organism: Fringilla coelebs; assembly: GCF_963513975.1. Taxonomy (NCBI): domain Eukaryota; kingdom Metazoa; phylum Chordata; class Aves; order Passeriformes; family Fringillidae; genus Fringilla; species Fringilla coelebs. Next base: position 20,440,522 of record NC_140066.1, on the reverse strand, counting down.
AAGAAATGAATGCAGAAGAATCTTTACTTGACAGTTACCCTTTACTGAAAATAGCCATTTTTTAACTTAGCAGAGTCTTTCAAGAGTTCTCTAAAGTCAAATCAAATAGGCTATGGTATTAAAAACTTGATGTCAAATTAAAGGGGCATAAAATCAGCTGGATCCAGTCCTTGCTTAGCACCTCAGTACTGAGTTTCAAAGTTCACGGGTCAACTACAAAAAAATGAAATGAAACAAAGCAAAAAAAAAAACCTCAAAAAACCCAACCAAAAAAGCATTGTGGGATCTATAGAAAACAATTATTTGGCATGTGTGGAAAACTGTTTTACTGCTTGTCATAACTAATTCTTGACAACCTCCTACTTAACAGATGGTGAAATTTGGTAACAGAAAATAATTTGTAAAAACTCTAAAAAATCCTGTCTTGCTCTATTAAGAAAATTAAGAATTCAGCTGGACAATTGTGAGAGTGTTGCAAGTGAGTGCCTAGGGTAATGCAAATGAAAATAATGGTAAAACAGCAAGAGTTTGTTAACCAACTGGTTGATAGATAAGCAGTAGTATGTGAAGGCCCATACATCTGCACAGATTGACTACAAATTTCTGTAGTATCTTTGAATTGAGGAAAAACAGAAAATGAAGTTGTGTCAGTGAAGAAACTAGTCTTAATAAGCAGTGTTACTTAACACACAGATGAGAGGGAAAAAATCATCACCTTGTCCATTTTCTTGAGGTTTGTTTTTCTTCCAAAATTCGATCTCTCGCTGCAGTTCCTCTAGTTAACATAAAAGAACAGTAATGTGAATTTTTAAATCAATACCAGGTATTAGAAAGAGCCATATTCCCCCACCAACCCAAACAGTTCCCAAAACCAAATGAGAAACTTACGTTCTCGAAGTCCAGGCACCAACTTAAATATAATTTCCTCTAAGGTGTTATCCAGCCTTTCAGAGGGAAAAAATACATTTCACATTAAATGGATACTAGCATTTTAAGTATTTTTAGTGTTTAAATAACAAAAGCTTTTGAATAATGAGTTGCATTTTTCTGGTAAATAACAAATCCTGTCAAAGCCAACTGATTTTAGTTTGAGAGACAACATGCATTAAAGCTTATCTCAACCATCTCCTAAATGGTATCTCAGAAATAACTAAGGAATTACTTTTTTAATGTATAAAGATAAGAATGAAGCAAAAGATAAAAACATTATACTCTGAAATTTTAATTTTTGAATTTGTATTACATGCAGACAGTAGTTTTACTAGAAGGAACAGACTGGAAAAGTAGTATCCAATTTTAAGGTCCAACTCATGAGTAGTAAGCATGAAAATGATAAACTCCATTATCATACTAAGTGTTGAAGAGCTTTGGTAATAAGCCTGTTACAAAAACCTGAATAGACTATTCCCTACTTACCACGCCACAGCAAAGCAGTCTTGGCAGCATAAAGAGACCACAGTGCATCCATGCTGCTTTGACTTGATAGTTCTCAGTATCCAGCACAGTTAATTTGAACTATTTAAATCTGCCATGTGTTGTACACCAGAAGAGAGTACACAGCACAGGCATGTCCTCTGATACCCTGATATCAGTGCC